>NC_062550.1:18810607-19506879 GCF_016906955.1 Phacochoerus africanus | reverse complement strand
ATTGATAATTCCCCTAGCAAGACTATGAAAAAAAGATTGAGAAAACACAAATTATAATTTTTGGGAATGATAAGGGGACACCACTATAAATCTTACAAGTGTTATTAAGTTAATAAGGATATGCTGTGAACAACTTTATGTCATCTCACCTTGGAAGAAATGGACAAACTTATCCCAACACAATCTATCAAAACTGACATGAGAAGAAATAGAAAATCTAAATAGCCCATATTAATTAAATAAATTATAATAAAAAATCTTATCACAAAGAGACCTCTAGGTCCAGATGGCTCCGTAAGTGAATTCTACCAAATGTTTATGGAAGAAATAATACTAATTTTACACAACTTCTTTCAGAAAATGGAGACTAAGAGAATACCTCTCGACTTGTCTTATAAAGCTAACATAACCCTGATACTTGACCTGACAAGAACATTACAAGAAAAGAGAATTAAAGACCAATATACCCCATGAAAAAAGATGTGAAGTTTTTAACAAAATATGAATAAACAGAATCCAGCAATATATTACAAAGGATACTACATCATGATTAATAGGGTTTAGCTAAAAAAAAAAATAAGGTCAATTTAACATTATAAAAAAAGTGTTATTCATCACATTAAAGATTAAAGAGAAAAAAAACCATATGATCATCTCACAGATGCAGAAAAAGAACATTTAACAAAATTCAACACCTCTGCATAAAAATAAAATTTCTCATCAAGCCATGAAGACCACTGTAGCAGTTTCAGTCTAATAAAGAATTATCTATGAAAACCTATAGTCAACATCATACTTCTTGGTGAAACAGTAAATCCTTTTCCTCTAAAATTGGAAACAAGGAAGGATGTCTGTTTTCATCACTTCTTTTCAATTTGTATCTGAAGTATTAGCTAGTGAAATAAAGCAAGAAAAATAAAGCATAAAGATTGTAGTTGCTGTTATTTACAGAAAGTATTGTACATGTGGAAAGTCCTATGGAATCTGTCAACTCAAACAAACAAACAGATCAAAACTCCTAACTCTCCAAGGTTAACAGAACCAGTACATTAATGTATCAAGGGCATGAGATATATAAAGTCAGTATATAAAAATCAACTGTATTTCTATATTCTGGAAATAAACAATTGAAAATAAAAAATTTTAATTATACCTTTTACAATAGTATCAAAAATATCACATACCAAGGAATAAATCTAGTGAAAGATGTGCAAAACTCCCACTAAAGACTATACAACTTTCCTGAGAGAAATTTCAGATGACTTAAATAAATGGAGAAATATACCACATTCATTGATTGGAAGATTCAATGTAATTAAGGTGCCATTCTCCTCAAATTGATCTATAGATTCAGCACAATCACTATCAAAATTCTAGCTCTTTCTGAAGATGATTCTAAAATTTACAAGGACCTGCAATGGATCTAGAATAGGAAAAATGATTGTTTAAAAAGGATCTATAAATAGCAAAATAATCTCTTAAAAGATTATTTAATAATCTTCAAAAGTTATTATTTTTTTGTTTGGCAGGCTTACACTATCTCATTTCAAGACCTATTATAAAGTTACAATGATTAAGACAAATATAGTATTGGTATAAGCACGGGCAAACTGACCAAGGGAACAGAAGAGAGTCGGGAAAGAGACCCACACATGTACATCAATTGATTTTTGACTGAGCTGCCAAATCAATTTAATGGAGAAAGGAAAGTCTTTAAAACAAATAGACAGTGAAAAAACTAGATACCTATCCAGGTTGCCTCCTAAGTGCACACACAAAAATTAATTAAATTTGAAATTAATTAAAATTCATTTGCGCTGAATCAAAGATCTGAATGCCAAACTCAGAACCATAAAACTTATAGAAGGAAAATATCTTCATGATCTTGGGGATCAGCAAAGATTTCTTAGGATGAAAAAACATAAAAGAAGACAAATTATACATTAGGCTTCATCAAAATTAAAAGCTTATCTATCTGATAAGGGACTTGTATCCATAGCATAGGAAAAACTAAAAAAAAAAAATCAATAAAAAAAGATATATAGTGCAACTCAAAGTGGGCAAAAGAGCATATAAACAATTAACAGAAAAAGATACATGAGAAGCCAATAAGCAAATGAAAAGATGCACGTCATCATTAGTCATCAAGGAAATGCAAATTAAAATCATAATAAGATAATATTTTAGACTCACTAAAATGCTAAAATCAACACCAGTTACTAGGTAGGATACAGAGCAACTGGAACACTAATGCATTGTTGACTGGAGTATAAAAAATGGTATGACTATTCTGGAAAGCTGTTTGGCAGTTTCTTACAAAGTTATACATATATTTACCATATGACCTAAGAATTTCACTCTGAGGATTTATCCATTATAAGTGAAAACACTTATCTACAGAGAGTTGTACAAGAATGTTCTCAGCAAGCTTATTTATACTACCACAAACTGGAACCAACCTGAATGTTCAAACACAGGAAAATGGAAAATCAAATTGGGGGATATTTATACAATAAAATACCACCCATCAATAACAAAGAATGAACTACTGATACACGAAACAACATAAAGTATTTCTAAAACATTTTGAGTGAAGCAAACCAAACAGAAAACATGTATTGTAAGAGTCTGCAAAAATGTAGGAAAACTAATCTATGATGATGCAAATCAGAAGTGGTTGTTTGGAGGCTGGGAAATGGATTGGAAAGGGGTGTGAGGGTGAGGGTCCCATGGTAAAGAGGGGCTGAAGAAACAATCCCCAAGTGGTCAGGGGGCTCCTTCTCCACCTCTCTCCTACCTACATCTTTGGTAGTAACTCTTGGGTGCTGATCACCTGTGTATTGTTGCAACACTGACCATGCAGTGGAATTCCTTTGCGAAGGAAAGTGGAAGGCAGAGTGTGTAAAGGGGGATAAAACGTTACCTGTATTGTGGAAACAAAGACAGGTCAACTAAATGAGAAAGTCAAAGGCTATTTATTCTGACTTGACATAGTGATGGAGTCAGTCAGGATCGCATGCATTTTGGGAGACATTCAAAGGCAGGCAGAGGAGGAGGAACGTCTTAGACAGAAAAGAGAAAAGGCTTCAGGTGTGCCGGATTCAAAGCTGGTGGCGGGAAGCTTCAGGCAGGCTAACCAGCAACAGGGCAAACTATGTGATTGGCTAGGGGTGCATATTTGGCTTTCCCTGGTCAGCCCTAAGTTGGAAACAGGGACAAAAATTAGGGAAGTTGTCAGTTATTAATGAAGTAATCAACTCCTAGTCACTTTGGGCTGATTGTTATAGAAGTTATTGTTTAGCTTCCTGGATTATCACTAGAGAGAGCAGGCTGGCTCTCTGGGCTGTTTACTGTTGATAAATAAATTATTGTATATAAACAGATGTTGGGCAGGTTGTATGTGACAGTTCTGTTTTTATATACTGTCTATTTGTTGTCCATCTGTATGTTTATTTCTCAGTACTCATCAGATCAGACTGATTAAGAAAATGTAATCCACTGAGGAGTTCCCGTCATGGCTCAGTGGTTAACGAATCCAACTAGGAACCATGAGGTTGCGGGTTCGATCCCTGGCCTTGCTCAGTGGGTTAAGGATCCGGCGTTGCGTGAGCTGTGGTGTAGGTCGCAGAGGCCGATTGGATCCTGTGTTGCTATGGCTGTGGCAGAGGCCATAGGCTATAGCTCTGATTAGACCCCCTAGCCTGGGAACCTCCATATGCCACGGGAAGCAGCCCTAGAAAAGGCAGAAAAACAAAACAAAACAAAACAAAACAAAAAAAAGAAAGAAAATGTAATCCACTAAAATCAGGGTACGCAGAGTACTAGGATGGCTGGGTCCTTCCTGGAAGACCCTCCTCCCTTAGGTGAAGCTGTGAAAGCTGGGACTGAAAGTCCATGTTCTTGGCTAGAGTTTCTTTCCGATTAAAAAAAAATTGAGATAAGATATACATAACAAAATTCACCATCTGGACCATTTTAAAGTATATGATTCAGTGGCTTGTGGTGTATTTACGACGTTGTATCACCGTCTAACCCCAGAACATTTCCCTCAAACCAAAGAAAAGCACAGGACTTTCACAGTTTATTCCAATCCCTGCCTCTATCCAGCCCCTGGCAACCAAGACTTTGCTTTCTATCTGTATGGATTTGCCTCTTCTAGACATTTCAGTTAAACGAAAAAACATCTGTCTGTGTCCTTTTGCGCCTGGCTCCTCTCACTTAGCGTAATGTTTCCAAGGTTCATTCAAGTTGTTTGATGCATCAAGTCCTTTTTATGGCTGAATTATATTCCATTTTAGGGATTCCACTATCTCACATTTTGTCTTTCCATTCATCAGCTATGGGTACTTGGGGTGTTTCTACTTGTTGGCTGATATGAATGATGATTTTAAGAATATTTATGTATAAAATTTTGAGTGAACATCTGTTTTACATTCTCTTGGGTATACACCTAGGAGTAGAATTCCTGGGCCACCGGTGATGGAAACTCTACGTTTAGTTTTTTGAGAAACTGCTAGACTGTTTTCCAAAGTCTATGTACCATTTTACTTTCCTGCCAGCAACGCTGGCTATTGTTCCTTGCATCAGACTCTGGCCAACTGAAGGGAAGAAAACCTGGAACAGATTCCCTCCATGTAAAGCAGCTTCATTGTCACCTTCCACCTAGAATCTGCTCAGGATTCTGTGAGTATGTGTCTGCTATTGGCTCAGCTGCCCAATTCTCATCTCCTAGGAGGTGAGAGTGTATCCTTCTCCAAGCATGCTGAGACCCCAGGACCAAAGGAAACAGTACACACTAGTTTTCACCCCTTCCTTATTTCCTCAGGTCATTTTTTGGGGGCCAAATGAAGGTGTATATTTCTGTTTTATTTTGATGAGGAGGGAGGAGGAGAGTGAACAACTTTTAAAGACAGGAGCCCCTGCCTTTTTAAAATCCAGCCTCTAGGGAGCCTTCGTGCAAAACTATCAGTAATACAGAAAGCAACTAAGAACCTTAATTACCTTAAAGCCAGTATGAATTTGTTTCATTCATCTTAAACATAAAAGTTTATTGGGCATTCAGCCACTGACTTCCAAGCTCCTAAACTATAGCTGTCTTTCTCAAAGAGCTATTCCAAAATATCTGCAGATGATAGGTTTTGCCCACATTTCCACAGATCTACCCAAGGAACCTCAATTTGTGATTGATCTAAACTGCTTTCACACAGAAATATGTAACTGGAAATTTATCAGCCAGTCACCTTTCTTCGAACTAAAATCTAGAGCATTTTAGAAGTGGCCTTAGAACCTAGCCATTTATCTCCTGTTCAAGCCTTTCTAAAATTTTTATAGTATTCTACAAAAATTCGCTGTAGTCTGCCTTAAAATAACTGTACAATAGTTTCTCCTTCTCAAACAATCTTTAGAATTTTAGAAGAAATCTGACTCTCTCCAAGTCCAGTAATTCAGCAGAAACTCCACTGTCTAGTTCTCTGGCTAAAAAGGCCCAAAAAGGAAAGGAAAGGAAAGGAATGGAAACTGCCTTTCTGAATACCAAGGATGGAACAAGTAATACATTTCACATTTTACAAATGTTACTACGTTTAATCTTCAAATAGCCTTAAAACAAAGGTCCCTTCATCTCTTTTTTACAGTTAAGAAAATGGGCTTAAAGACGTTAACGTTTCAGGATCACAAGAGTAAATAAAGAACCTGGGCTTCTAGTTAGCATAGTGTAATGGTTACTGGTTAACACTCTGGAGTTAGACTGCCTGGATTCAAATACTAACTCTACTGCTTACTGGGAAATCTTGGACAAGTTCCTTTATTTCTGTAAGCCGTGGCTGCCTCCTCAGTAAAATGCAGACAACAGTGGTATCTAACTCAGAAGCAGGGATTGCGCATTAAGTGAGACAACGCTTATACCTGCAATGTGATTTCTAAGTTATATGTGATTTTGGGATGGTCAGTGACACCTGCTTCCTTTATGAGTGAAGAGCAATGATTTTCCAGCTCAGAGATGAAGATATGGGAAAGGGCCCCTTACACTCTGTTTCAGCAAAAAGCAAAAGTGAAGATTCTCAAACTATCCAAAAATCATCACCAGTCAATCACAACTGAAAAATAATGAAGCTGTGAAATAGTTTTTGATGAGAGTTTAATGAGGTGATATCTGGATGTCTTTTTTTTCCATAGAGAATATTTCATTTTTTTTTTCTTTTTACGGCCATCAACTGTAGCATATGGAGGTTCCCAGGCTAGGGGCTGAATCGGAGCTGTAGCTGCTGGCCTATGCCACAGCCACGGCAACACTGGATCTGATCTGTATCTATAACCTATGCTGCAGCTTGCAGCAGCTCCAGACCCTTAATCCACTGAGCGAGGCCAGGGATCAAACCCAAGTCCTCAGAGACACTATGTTGGGTTCTTAACCTGCTGAGCCACCATGGGAGCTCCAGGAATATTATATTACTTAATTTGAGCCTAAAGAAAAAATATAGACGTGGCACAGCCCAAGCATTAATATTGTGTGCAATCAGCTTGTGGACCCTCTGTGGCTCCTATACCACTCCATAAAGCACAAGTATGTAACTGGAAGCATTCTGATGGTTTGGGCGAAGACAAAGTTAATCTGTGGCTGCAGACACATAAAAATGTTCAGACAGTAAGAACCACTATCTTCTAGCCCAAAGAGGTATTAACTGCTCACCTGGCCTGGGCTGCATATAATGAATATATTAATTTTCCCTATGATAAATGACTGTTTTCTTACTTCCCAAGTAAGGAGTCACGAAGGTCTCTTGGCATCAGGAAGACCTTGGTCCCATTTCTACAAGTCACTAAATCTCTAAGTGTATCTTTTATTTTTTTGTCTTTTTAGGGCCACACACACAGTGTATGGAGAGTCCCAGGCTATGGGTGGAATGGGAGCTGTAGCCACCGGCCTATGCCACAGCCACAGCCACAGCCGCGCCAGATCTGAGCCTCGTCTGCAACCTACACCACAACTCAAGGCAACGCCGGATCCTTAACCCACTGAGTGAGGCCGGGGATAGAATCCACGTCCTCATGGATACTAGTCAGATTCGTTTCCTCTGAGCCACAACAGGAATTCTGAGTCTATATATTAATTGTATAAAACCACCTGGTGGTTTGTACTAAATGGGGAGGTTATAAGAATTAAGTGAGGGAGTTCTCGTTGTGGTTCAGTGGTAATGAATCTGACGAGTATCCATGAGGTCAAGAGTTTGATCCTTGGCCTCATTCAGTGGGTTAAGGATCTGGCATTGCTGTGAGCTGTGGTGAGCTGCAGCTCTGATTCAGCCTCTAGCCTAGGAACTTCCATATGCCACAGGTGCATCCCTAAAAAGAAAAAAAAAAAAGGAAATGAAATGAGATCATACGTATAAAATGCTTTTTGCATGGTATAGTCAAAACTCAGTATATGGTGGCTATAATTATTAGGCCCACTGTAGAAAGCTAGAAAGAACAAGCAAGTGTAAGGAAGAAAGTCTCCAATAATTTCCCCTCCCCAAAGCAACTACTGTTAACTGTCAGTCATCTTTTTACTGCATGCAATTTGTCTTTACATAGATCTGATATCACACCACACAAACTATACCCATTCTGTTTTTGTTTTGTATTTTAGGCCTATTAATATAACAGCTATTTCCCCACACCATTAACAGCTAGGAGGTACTTCTTTATGGCTTCTAACAAAATCCTTTTTCCTAGTTATGAAGCCCTTGGGAATGAAACTGTCTTGCCCACTTTATCTTCCTGCCTCTCTGGAATCCGACCGTCTGCCCTTGGGGATCCTCTAGTCTGTCACCATCATCACTTGGGAACACTGCAAAAAATCTCCTTGTGCTTACAGGGCACTCGGTATGCAGGAGCCCCCAAACCTAAAAGGCAGCGTTCCGTGGGCCACAACGTAAGGAGGTGCAGACAGCCTTATGTTCCACAGCCATCTGCTCAAGTGCCTCTCAAATTTTTCTCCCACACCATATAACAGAAGCTGCTAAAAAAACAAAAACAAAACCTGCAAACCTGCTCATTTGCCTTTAAGCTGAAGTTCAAGCTCCTTCTTCCTGGACACCTTTTCTAATACCTTCTCTTCAAAGAAAGAGCAAGATATATTATTTGGGTTAAATATTTTTTAAAACTGCCAGAATATCAAAATTTACATTGCTTCTCAACATTTGAATGATCCCAACTGTACTATCCATGCTGACCCACTCATTCTCTGTTGTTGTCACCTCTTGTTTTTTTCAGGGAATATAATTATCTAATTGTGGAGCCCAAAATTTATATCTAGACATAGAATTAGTGAAAATCAAAGCTTATACTGAAAGATAGCCATCTATAACATTCATTTTGGCCAGAAATCTGGTTTTGCAGGGACGGCACTTTGGAACCACTGTTTGTTATTATTACTGTTCCTATTATTCTTTTTTTAAATCAATTTTTAAATTAAAAAAATTACAGTTGATTTACAATGTTCTGTCAATTTCTGCTGTGCAGCAAAGGTGTTCCTATTATTCTTGATCTTAAACAGTTCTCCAGAAGAGCTATGGCCATGTGATGAGGCAGAGAGGTCATTCAATCTTCTGGGAAACAAAAGACTGAGGTTTCTGAAAGGTTTAAGATTCTGGTTCTATCAGTGATGAACTGCGTAACCTCAAGGAGTACAAATTCTCTGAGACTTTTTCATCACCTCAAAAACAGGAATAATCAGCTCCACCTTGTCAACCTTATGGAATTTTTATTCAGGGCAAATAATGCATGTAAAAGTAATTTGTGGCTTGTAAAGAGCTATACAAATGTAAGGGGAAAATATTTTGCTTTTAAATAAAAAGGCTGGAAGAGAAAGGACAATGTCGACTCGCCTAACTGCCTTTCAAATTTTTATCTGTACTGTCAACAACTGTCCTCAACTGCTAAAAACAGCTCATTCTGAATAATTCCATCCTTGATTGTCCAGTTCTCCTTCACACATGCATCATGCTAATTAAAGAGTTGGCTATCTTCATGCCGTGTTAGAAGAAACTCAAGTGTTAGAACCAAACAGACCAACATGCTATCTTAAGAAGCTTAGACCAGCTAAGGAAGGACTGAGCAAAGTTAAGGAATTGAGGCAGAAAGGATTAGGGTCATTGAGGTTATAAGAATTTAAAACTACAAAAAAGGTATAAACAGCTTAGAATCTAAAGAAATATTAAGAGATGGCTTTTCCCAAAGAGGGGAGCCATTATCCTAACCCCTAGACAAGTGATTTTGTGAAGCTATTACATGCAACTCCTCCAGAGCCTGACATCTGATTACATTTAAAATTCATCTTTTGTTTCCCTTTTCCTTCCTCCCCCATATACCATGTGTTCTTGCCCCCACCTCCTACCTTCCCCTCCTTTGATTTATTTCCATCTCAATCTCCTTTAAATGTCTAGGTCCAGTTCCCCACTGGTTTCCTTAACCTCTCCTGGCCTGGCCCTCCTAGTGCCCACTTCCTACCCTCAGCATCCTGATACCCATTCCTCTTTGGAAAAATCACATCTCATTCTTGCAGAGGAGACTAAAAATTATTCAAAGCTATGTTACTTTTTTTTTTTTAAGTAGAAAGATAAGAGCTTTAAATTCCAAGCTGTTTCCCTATGAGGAGGGAAGATGTGGGGAGAGAGAGAAGCAAGGTAGTTCCAAACCCACTCAGACTTGGTCATTGGTGATGGCAGAGGCCCTTCTCATTCCATCCAGGCAGGATCGGCTGGCCAGAGGCATTCAGTCAAAGCAGGTGGGGGAGGGAAAGAGAGAGGCGGCAAAGACGTGCTGAGACGGAGAGAAGAAGAGGTAAGACAAAGGAGAGTTGATGGAGGAAGGGCCAGAGTCAGAAACAAGAAAGGAAAGGGGGGAAAATGTTGCAAGGAATAACATAAAAGGGAAAAGAGGATGAATACAAGAGGAGGACTGAAGAGAAAAAGAGAAACAAACCAGGAGGGAGAAAAGAGAAGGGGTTGGGGTGGAGAAAGGAGTGGGGGACAGAGAGCAGGAGGGAGAGCAGGTGGAATGGGCAGCGCAGGGAGGGGAGAGGAAGGGAGCGGGAGAGACTGCCATGCCCAGCCTCGGTCTACTAGTTTACTTCCTTACACTGTCGTCAGTAGCTGCCTTATCTATTTTCACCTCTGGCAGGAGACGCCCGCTGATGTGGGAGCCGGGGCCGCCGATGAGGGACACCACGCCGTTGCAGTCCACCGTGCTGTTGCGCTTGACGCTGCGCCGCAGGCTGGGGAAGATGCGCGAGGAGCGGCTGCCCTGGCTGTAGCCGCTGTAGCCGCTGTAGCTGCTGCGGCGCTCGCGGGCCCGGATGGGGATGAAGAGCGAGTCCCGGCGGCCCTCACTCTCCTCCACGGTGCTGTGCTCGTCGTCCGCAAACTCGTTCTCCGAGCCCGGGTCTCGGAACCGCCCGGGGCCCCTGAAGCTGAAGATGCTGCTTTTGCTGTTGTGGCGGGAGAGGAACGGGGAGCCCGGAATGCTGAGCAGCGACTGTAGGGAAAAGAGAAAGAGAGAGACAGAGAGGCAGGCATGAGACAGGAAAGGGACCCCATAGAGACTGAGCAGAGGCTGTTAGCTTCCGAAGCCTTGGCCCCATCCTTGCATCCCTGTTAATCAGAACACCAGTGTTTGCAGAAAGCACTTCTGGATGTTGAATTTCTACTGGTGTCCAACACCCATCATTACCCACTTCTTGCTTCATGCCCTTGAGATTCATCCTCTGTGACCTGTTAACTATCCACAAATTCTATGCACTCTTCACCCATGCACTGAAATGATGCTTTTCCCATGCTCTACGCAGGGCATCCACAGGGAAATACATCTCTTTCTCTTTACTATGCACTCACATGGCGCGTGCCTTTAATTCATCAAGGTAGACTCTATGCCACACTTGGTAAAAGGAGAGAATTTAGAAGTGCCGCGCTCTCAACAGGAACCACATGCCCTGGAGGTTAAGAACTATTCTGGTAGTGGTCTTCATTTTTCAGTCCGGTTGAAAAAAAAACGTTATTTATCTGTCCCCTCCTACTCCATTTTAAAGTCAACTTTTTTCTTTTAATCAGAAGTTTAAGTATCTGTAAACTATATAATTCCCAGCATTAACATTTTAAAATCGAACTCTCATTTATTTATTTGTCTTTTTTAGGGCCGCACCCACTGCACATGGAGGTTCCCAGGCTAGGGGTCTAATCAGAGCTGTAGCCACCAGCCTACGCCACAGCCACAGCAACACCAGATCCTTAACCCACTGAGCGAGGCCAGGGATCGAACCCACGACCTCATGGTTCCTAGTCGGATTTGTTTCCACTGTGCAATGACAGGAACTCCAAACTCTCATTTATTATTTAGAAAATTTGCTCGTTTCTTTTTCTCCTTCAGCTCATATTCCATTTCACATTCCCTAGAGAAATTTATGCTAATATATATCTTTACGCTTTAATGTATTTTACGGATCACCTTTGAATACTTTTCTGCAATAAAAAATTATAAATAAACTGTACTTAAAATTTTAAAAAATTTTTCTGTCACCAGGAATCTCTAAGACATTAAAAAAATTCCCGGATTTTATTACAAATCTCATTAATACAATTAATTACAAATATATTCTACATTTTATTAATAAGTAATTACTAAGCTTAAAAAGAACATTTTATTAAAATGTATCTCAATGAGATGAATGAGTCTTCTTTTTTCCAGTTGGTGTTTTGGTGTTTAAATATTTGTAGAGAGAACATTAATCAAATAAATTAATATAAAGAAATGGAAAGATATCCCATGTTCATGGATTGGAAAAATTAATATTGTAAAAATGGCCATACTACCCAAAGCAATCTACAGATTTAATGCAATCCCTATCAAATTACCCATGACATTTTTCACAGAACTAGAACAAACAATCCAAAAAGTTATATGGAACCACAAAAGACCCAGAATTGCTAAAGCAATCCTGAGAAACAAAAACCAAGCAGGAGGCATAACTCTCCCAGACTTCAAGCAATATTACAAAACCACAATCATCAAAACAGTGTGGTACTGGTATCAAAACAGACAGACCTACGACCACTGGAACAGAATGGAGAACTGAGAAATAAACCCTGACACCTACAGTCAGTTAATCTTTGACAAAGGAGGCAAGAGCATAAAATGGGGAAAAGAAAGTCTTTTCAGCAATAACTGCTGGGAAAACTGGACAGCTGCATGCAAAGCAATGAAACTAGAACACACCCTCACACCATGCACAAAAATAAACTCAAAATGGCTGAAAGGACTTAAACATAAGACAAGACACTATCAAACTCCTGGAAGAGAACATAGGTAAAACATTCTCTGACATCAACCTCATGAATATTTTCTCAGGTCATTCTCCCAAGGCAATGGAAATAAGAGCAAAAATAAACCAATGGGACCTAATCAAACTGACAAGCTTTTGCACAGCAAAGGAAACCAAAAAGAAAACAAAAAGACAACTTACAGAGTGGGAGAAAATAGTTTCAAATGATGCAACCAACAATCAGAGCTTAATCTCTAGGATATACACGCAACTTATATAACTCAACAGCAAAAAAGCCAACAGCCCAATGGGAAATGGGCAAAAGACCTGAATAGACCATTCTCCAAGGACAATATACAGATGGCCAACAAGCACATGAAAAAATGCTCAACATCACTGATTGTTAGAGAAATGCAAATCAAAACTACCATGAGATACCACCTCACACCAGTCAGAATGGCCATCACTAATAAGTCCACAAAGAACAAATGCTGGAGGGAGTGAAAGGGAACCCTCCTGCACTGTTGGTGGGAATGTAAGCTGGTACAGCCACTATGGAGAACAGTATGGAGGAACCTTAGAAATCTATACACAGAACTACCATATGACTCAGCAATCTCACTCTTGGGCATACATCCGGACAAATTTCCTTAAAAAAGACACATGCACCCATATGCTCACTGCAGCACTATTCACAAGAGCCAAGACATGGAAACAACCCAAATGTCCATGGAGAGACGACTGGGTTAGGAAGATGTGGTATATATACACAATGGAATGCTACTCAGCCATAAAAAAGAACGACATAATGCCATTTGCAGCAATGTGGATGGAACTAGAGACTCTCATACTGAGTGAAATCAGTCAGAGAAGTACAAGTACCATATGATATCACTTATAACTGGAATCTAATATACAGCACAAATGAACATTTCCACAGAAAAGAAAATCATGGACTTGGAGAATGGACTTGTGGTGCCCGGGGGGAGAGGAAGGGAGTGGGAGGGAATCGGGAACTTGGGGTTAATGGATGGAAAGTATTGCTCTTGGAATGGCTTTACAATGAGATCCTGCTGTGTAACATTGAGAACACAACAACACAACAATGGGAGGAAAAAATATGTATACATATATGTGTAACTTGGTCCCCATGCTGTAGAGCGGAAAAAAAAATTTTGTAGAGAGTATAATTTATTATTAGAATCAGACACAGCTCAACAGTAACCCTCCATCTCCTCCTTTTAACATTACATTTTAAGTGCTGAGAAACCTTATTTGTGTAAATGGTATCTTGGAACAGAAGAATTTTGTGATAGTAACGTTACTCAATTCTTTGAATTGCTTCCAAGTTATATGCCAAAATTACATAGTAAGCAAGCTATCAGCAAAATTTATCTTAATGATCCATCGGCTGACAATTAAATCAAGTCCTCTTTCAATTCTATTGAAAGCAAAGAACTGAAAATCACCCAACTAGACAAAGGATTTGTTATCCAGTTGTTTGCATCTTCCATTTCCTGATTTCTAAGGATACCAAAAACGCTTTATTATTTACTAATAATTATATCAGTACCTCATACAGGGGTTATTCTTTTGCTTTAAAGGAACCTAATTTAACTCAACAGAAAATGTTGGAATAATCAAAATATTGTCAATTTCTATAATCACTGCCAACATTATCATATGCTTCAAAGATATTTTCATCAAAACCTTAAAGTCACAGATTAAGTGCATTTAACTTACAAAAATGCCCACCAAATGATCTAATTAGCAAAGCCAGTCCCCACCATCAAAGCAATTGGCCAAATTAGACTTACTTTCATTGGAAAAAGTATGACTTCATTTTTCACTTTTAATAAGTCTATTAATATGTATCCTAGTGACATCTGTCCCACTCCTGAACTTAAAACATCCCAATGCCCCAATCATAACTCTATATTTCACTCTTATTAGAAGTTTGTAAGAGATAGGTGAATTCAGAAAGCCTTACAATGGATTCCTAAATTAAATTCTGTAGACACTAATATTTTCGACTTTTGTTTGGCATCCCCAAAGACTTTTAGACTTCAGGGCAATACACTACTCGGGATTTGGGATGACAGAGAGGTACGCCTTCCTTCTGTAAAGTGGGAAAAGAGCGACTGTGAAAAAGTGGAAAAGGACAACTGGTGTGACTTTGGACCACAGGGCTAACCCAGCATAGGAATCTGGAACTTCGAGACCCAGAAATCAGGTTCCTTAAAACTGTGCCTGGGGATTGTCCATCGTGGCTCAGCGATTAACGAATCTGACTAACACCCATGAGGATGCAGGTTCCATCCCTGGCCTTGCTCACTGGGTTAAAAGATCTGGCATTGCCATGAGCTGTGGTGTAGGTGGCAGATGCGGCTTGGATCCCGCATTACTCTGACTGTGGTGTAGGGTGGCAGCTACAGCTCTGATTCGACCCCTAGCTTGGGAACCTCCATATGCTGAGGATATGGCCCTAAAAAGCAAACAAACAAACAAACAAAAAAACCTGTGCCTGGGAAGTCTTTGCCCTAAAAAGCAAAAAACAAAAGACAAAAAACAAACAAAAAAACCTGTGCCTTTGCGTCCCAGGGGATGCAAATCCCAGTTTGAGGACCACTGCTCCAAGAGAATGAAACTTGACCAACAACAGACCTCGGATAATCCTTCTTGCTACTCTGGGATACTTAGTCTGCCCAATTATGACTGCGAAGGAATTTCAAAATAATTTTTAACTATATAAGATTCTTGCCTTAGGGTTTAGGCCTTAACCTTCTTGTAAAATGATTCCATGTGAAAGGTTTTTGTGGGCTAGGACTCTGCCAATAGAGTGCAAATATTGAAAGTGCTAAATAAATCTTTTTAAAATAATACTTTTTGATGATAATCCTGGAATGGCTGTGGGGCTCCTCTTTAATATTTCTGCCCATATTTTTTGTTACCTATAACTCCACTTCTAGTTCTAGATTCAAAATAATCCCAGTTCCACTTTCTTTCTATAATGTACAAAGCTCCTGTGCAGAGAGGGGTATATTTTCTTTGGATATTTCTAGGTTCATCATGCTTCATTCTCTTGTCTGTATTTCCCTTGGCGTGTAGTCGTTTTCTGTCTTGGCTCAAAGCAACTCACAAATCTCTGAGACAATAAATGAATTTGATCACTGGGAATGACATCAAGAAAACCACCAATCATAGATCATTTTATATAAATGTTATCATTAAATATATACCATAGGCTATATATAGGCCTCTAGAAAAGATTCAGGTATGCAACATCTCTGACGCCTTTCCTAATCATTCTGACTTGCTTTGCTCTTCTGCCCATCCCTGCACCAAAGAGGAGGAGCTGCACTGGTTAGATTCCAGAATTTTCATTGGGTCTCATTTATGAGTGGATGGTGTCACCTGGCCAGCTCTTATACGTCCTTCTCCATGTTGTTGGAGTGGTAAAGGGATCGGGGCCTCCTCCAGCTCATTGCTTGCTATGGTCTCACATATATGTTTGGCCACCCTCACTGATTCATTCCCCTGAGCCAGTGTTCAAAGCGCGACTCACAGATCAATTCTAGGATATGATTGCCTAATGGTGTACAGTAAAAAACCGAGGGAGGCACTGAGAAAATTTTAATAGCACTTAGACATTTTTACAACATCCAATTATGTGATAAGTTTTCTAGAAATTTATTGTTACTATATTTTACAAGAGTATCAGTTCATGAAGAATTGGGAAAACTAGAAACTGCTCCTTCTCTATACAAAGTTTGAGAAGCACTTCTCTAAACAATGTGGTTGGCCAGAGGATTGGTAAATGTCTTAGAATGTACCTACGATTGTTTTAATCAGGTATCGTAAGGTGACAGACACAGAGATAACTACCTTTGAAAGAGATTTATTACTTATAGTTCTTAGGAGAAGGGGGCAGGGCGTGCCACACTGTGCCTCACCACGTCATCCAGGCCCTAGTGGGGAGGTACGGGGGTCAGTCAGGAGGCAGAAGGAGCGAGGGGAAAAGTATGGTCCAGAGACTTCGCTGTGTTTTCCTCAGGAAGGAACGGGCGAGGCAGAGTAGGCACATTTGAATATGTGCAGAATTGGACAACTGAATAATTTCAGACAGGCTCTGAGCTATAAGGTGGTCCTGTACATTCTGGCCCTGGAGTGACCGAGGGCAGGGGAAATTCTGGCTGGGTGTGTGAATCAGATAAAAAAAGGCTGGGGATAAGGGTCTCAGACTGGTTGATCTCCAGCTGCAAGGCACACTTCCTGGCAAGTTGTTTGCTGTCTTTATAAACTAGCACTGGGAAGGGCAGTCTCTCCCCAGCCAGCAAGGCCCCTAATATGTCAAAGCACCATAAAATACAGAAAAAAAAAAAAAAAGTCTCCCTTCTCACAGAAAGCTTCCCTGGACTGAATCTGATTCTGGGTGCTGATACTACCTGGCATATTAGGTCTCCACGTTAGGAAAGAGGTTTGATTTTTATCTGACAAATGATCATTAAATATTCATTGTGTGCTCACTGATGTGGAAACAAGACACACATATGGTCCTTGTCCTCTCAAGACCTGCAGCCTAGTAGGAAATATTAGGTACTGTATGAGCTCTAACGTACCTGACTATTCTTAACTGATAGGAAAGTGGTAGCAAGATGAAGATCAACTCAGTGATAAGAAAGATAATGACCAATTCAGTGACCCAGAAACACTTAGGAATTAGGATCCTGAGACAACAGACACTAAAAAGAAACAATTTATCTACTATCCTTTAATTCTTTGTCCCATTCCTGGCCAGGAAGCTGACTACAGTAACTGTGGAGGAGCAAAAGCTGACTCGTCTCCTTCCTCCTTGTACCCAGTGTCTAATCCTGATCGAGCCAGGAAGTAAGGAGACACTTCCTGAGGGTGGGTTGCCACCCCAGCCCCTCCCCGACTTCAGTCTTTCTGGATGGGAAGGGTTTCAGTGATGACTCAAGACTAGGCTAGTTTATGAGATGGGTCTTGTTTTCAAAATCTTTCCTGTCAACAAACCAGGAGCTTCTGGTCTCTTTTTCAGGCAGTTACATCACAGCTAACGAGGTATTTGCTTGGGAAAATAGCTCTGGAGTGTTCTTGGTTTGAGGGGGTGGCCTTCACATTACACAGAAAAATTAACTGGGTTCAGGGCATCCATGTCCGCTGTCTACTGGGATGAGGCTTAACAATGACTGAGAAGTTTAGAAGGTAACACACTGATGATTTAATGTTCTATTTCCATGCCATATTTCACTTTTTTTTTTCTTTTTTTCACCTTTTCTTTCTAACAAAGCAGTGGTTCTTAAAATATGGTCTGGGAATTCCTGGGGTACCTGTGATCCTTTTCTTGGGGGGTGGGTATTACAAGACTCTAAGATGACATCTGCCTTTATCATTCACATTTTCTCACACAAGTACAGCAGACTCTGTGAGCCTGAGTTTCACAGAAGTTATAGGCTTTTCTGATGAGACTGATAGTGACAATAATTTCCGTGATTTTTTTTTTTTTTTAACATTGTGTGTCAGTACTTGGAAGACCTGCATAACTCAGTGAACTGGTACTTTCCAAATGATCAGTGCAGGGTGCTACAACTCACTCATGATCATTAAAAATCTATGGTGCAAAGTATAGCAAAGGATTTTCAGGTAACAGAGTACCAAGTTACTGAAATAGTTTCACATTCCATACTGTAACTAACCATTTAAAAATATATACATATATATATTTTTAGGGCCATACCCAAGGCATATGGAGGTTCCTAGGCTAGGGGTCGAATCGGAGCTGTAGCTGCTGGCTTAAACCACAGCCACAGCAAAGCAGGATCTGAGCCGCATCTGTGAGCTACATCACAGCTCCAGCTGCCAGGCTACACCACAGCTCATGGCAACACTGGATCCTTAACCCACTGAGCAAGGTCAGGAATTGAACCCGCATCCTCCTGGATACTAGCTGGGTTCATAATCCACTGTGCCACAATGGGAACTCCCTGGAACTAACCATTTTAAAATCTAACACTATCCAGTTTTGGAATAGCATCAAAGAAGAATATTCACAATTATCTAAAAAGCCTGTTCAAATATTCCTCTCTTTTCCTTCTACATCTGTATGAAACTAGATTTTCTTTAAATACTTCAACCAAAAAAACGTATTTCAACAGACTGAATGTACGTATCATACTCCTGCTATCTTCTATCAAACCACAGATTAAAGAGATGTGCAAAGATGTTAACCGTACCATTTTTTCCACTACATTTTTAAAATCTGGGGAACAGTTTATTTTTTAAAAAATATGTATGATTTGTGTTTAACATATAATGGGCTTATCATTATTCTTCTTAAATAGGTAAACACTTAAATTTCTTATTGATTAAATTTCTGTTATTCTAATTAATTAGTATGTCTTAATTTCTAATATAATAAATTAAAAGCACATTAAGAAAAAAGCTCTTTACAGATATGAAGAGGGCCCAAGACCAAAAATTTTAAGAACTGCTAAAATAGAACAATTAAAATACTTCGCAAAAAGTGACTCAACCTAATATTTATAAACTCACCTAAACCCTAAATACACAGCAGTAATTTCATAGAGAAGTGGGCAGAAGAAAGGTTGGGCAGATGTTTCGAGAGGATCTCCGCAGATGTGCGGTACAGGAAACTGAAACACACTTGAATTATGTGGCGGGAACACTGAAGCCACATTCACAGTTAAGCCGACGGAAGAGATGACCACGTACGTGTGGACACGAACGTGAAGCAGTGGCGGGAGACCGCACGCAGTACCGCGTTTGCAGTCAGAAGGACCTGGTTCAAACCTTGACTCTAACACCTACTAGCATACAACCTTAGAGAAATTAGTTAATTTCTCAGTTTCCTCAAGCATTCTTCAGAGAAACTGCAGACAAGCCCTGGACAAAGACTATTACTATGGTGTGAGGCTTTTAAGCAAGTCTTGGCAGTCAGCCACGGCCTCTAGGAATCTACAGGTTTTTTTTTCAGATGGGGAAATTAGAGGAAGTGAACATTTTCATGCAAAGCAGGACATCTCAGAAAGCCCGGCTTTATTTATTGAACGAGGGTGCAATCAGGGCAACTCTGTGCTGAAGCCTATAGATTCATCAGAGACCATTCACAGCAAAGTGTTAAGGGCACTAAGGTATTCATCAGCTAGCTCAGCCAGGGCTCTCAAGACACAGGTTGGATTACGACAAGGCTGCAACTGCCCTTTTCCCCAAAAGAGGCTGAACTAGGAGAAAGGGGAGGTGAAGGTGAGACAGACAGGGCTCCAGGCCATAAAGAAGTCCTGGAAGGGGTTAAAGCAGATAAGAGTCTTCCATTCATTTTTCCAACAAATATCTGAATGTGCAGAGAAGCAGGCTTTGCCCTTAGACTTCATCTGAGAGAGGAGAGGATATGAACATGAGTAAATACAAAACCACAGAGAGTAAAAAGCAACACATACGGAGATAGGTATAAAACATAATGGAAAGATGAAATAATTTCCAGTTGGATGTGAGATGGGGGAGGAGCAGGGAAGGTGTCTTGAGAGAAGGATGTGAAGAGTAAGTACGATGCGGACATTCAGAAATGAAAACACAGGGGGTCTCAAAGAGGCTGTTTCTGGAGCAAAACAGATGGTAGAAAACAAACAAATATGAGGAGCATCTCATAGTTCAGTTTAGTGTAAGGACAGGGTGCTTGAGGGGCATAGTGACTGCAGATGGGAAAGGGAGGCTGTGTCCCGGGAAGAGGGGTGCTATGAACTCCATGCTAAAGGCTTGGGACTTGATTAGTAAAAAGAGTGAATCTGATTAGGGGAATTCCCTCTCCCATCCTTCTTAATGACTTTTTTTTTTTTTTTTTTTCCCACTAGAGCTGGTTTACAGTGTTCTGTCAATTGTCTACTGTACAGCAAGGGGACCCAGTCACACATACATGTATACATTCTTTTTTTTTTTTTCACATAATCAAGCTCCATCAGAAGTGACTAGACAGAGTTCCCAGTGCTATACAGCAGGATTTCATTGCTTATCCACCTCTCCCTCCTATCCTTCTCTCTCTCTCTCTTTATTTTGGCTTTAAGGGTCACACCTTTGGCATATGGAAGTTCCCAGGCTAGGGGTCCAATTGGAGCTGTAGCCGCAGGCCTAGACCCAAGTCACAGCAACACGGGATCCAAGCTGCATCTGTGACCTACACCATAGCTCACGGCAACGCCGGATCCTTAACCCACCGAGCGAGGCCTGGGATCGAACCTGCAACCTCATGGTTCCTAGTGGGATTCGTTTCTGCTGCGCCACAATGGGAACTCCTCTCCTATCCTTCTTAATAACTGTTCTAAACTGTCAATATTTTCTTAATCCCCCCCCCGACTCGACCTCTCATTCCCTTTGATGAGATTTTTAATTTCCTACATTACTGAAGACTAGAGACTGTCAAGTGTCATCTTCCTACTCCAGCTACAAACTTATCCACACACATCCACTTCTACTGTCCTGATGTGTTGGGGAACAAGGTGCCCCTTTCCTGTTAGAGATCACATCTATTTTCACGTCTCCCAAGACTGCTCTATTTTATTTTCTATTCTACTCCATTTTCCATTTCCATCTCTCCTTATTCTGGATTTCCCCCCTTAACAAATTATAAAAATGCTTATTTTCACCCATATTCTTTTTTGCTGTTGTTCTTTTTAGGCCATATCTGCAGCGTGTGGAAGTTTCTGGGCTGGGGATTGAACCTGCAGCAACGCTGGATCCTTGACCCACTGCATCACATATGGGAACTTCCTCACCCATATTCTTTAAAGAAGTATGAATAGAAGTCTCTACTCACTGTCTCCCCTTACCACTCAATGTGACATCCACCCTTACCCTGGACTGAAACGCGTCTTTTTTTTTTTTTTTGTCTTTTTGAGGGCTGCACCCGTGGCCATATGGAGGTTCCTAGGCTAGGGGTCTAATTGGAGCTGTAGCCACCAGCCTAAATTAGGGCCACAGCAACGCCGGATCCGAGCGGTATCTGTGACCTACACCATAGCTCACGGCAACGCCGGATCCCTAACCCACTGGGCGAGGCCAGGGATGGAACCCACAACCTCACGGCTCCTGGTCGGATTCGATAACCACTGAGCTATGACAGGAACTCCTGAAACATGTCTTTTAAGTTCTCCAGCCCTTGTGCTCTCCTGGCCTGAGGCCTTGGTTCTCTCAGCACCTCTAATGACCGCTTCACGAGCTCCGTCTGACCCATCCTGCGGTCGTGTCGTCGGCCCGCTGTTCTTTCAGCTGACACAATGTCTTTGAGTCAGCTCATCATGTGTCATGGTTTCAATCACCACCCCTCGGCTCAGGCCCTCTTCCATGAGCTACGACTTGACTATCCGTGTGTCTAGGAGACCTCGCTACTTGGTTTTCCAATCACACTTGAGATGTCCAAACTGGGCATAGTTTTCTTCCAAACCTGGAACATCCTGTCTTCTGTCTTACTGCACCCCCCCCTTTTTTTTGTCTTTTTGCTATTTTTTGGGCCACTCCCGCGGCATATGGAGGTTCCCAGGCTAGGGGTCAAATCGGAGCTGTAGCCACTGGCCTACGCCAGAGCCACAGCAACGCGGGATCCGAGCCGCGTCTGCAACCTACACCACAGCTCACGGCAACGCCGGATCCTTAACCCACTGAGCAAGGCCAGGGATCGAACCCGCAACCTCATGGTTCCTAGTCAGATTCGTTAACCACTGCGCCACGAAGGGAACTCCTCTTTTACCAATATACACATATATTACCTAATTCCTGCTTATCCTTTATTGACCTTCCCCAGAAAATCTTAGCTGAACCTCCAGGTCAGGACAGATCTGTGCTCTCCAAAACATCCCAGCACATCTCAAATATGGAATAACGTCATCAATGCTGGCACACAAATAAAGTTTTAAAGTATCTGGCTGCCCCACTATACTGTGAGCTCCCTACGGTAGGGACGGTGTTCTAACCACCTTTTAATCTCCAGGCCCTAGCTCAATCCTTGACACATGGTGGGCACTCTGTAAATGTCTGGTGATGAATAATGTGGGATATGTTTAGGAAGTGATCTGCTGACAATACACAAAACACAAAGGAGAGAAGGACTGGAGGAAATGAAATGGCACTGGGTAAGTGCAGTGAGTAAAGTAATACAAAGTCTAAACTAAAACAGGATTAACAGGAATAGAAAGAGAGGGGTGGACATGAAAGATTTTGCTGTGATAAAATGAACTGGACCAGTAAAAGACTGAACTGGGAGGTGAGGCAGGTAAGGAAGAGGCACAATGAAGCATCTCTGGGAAACAAGAAGAGACACTGGCTACACTGCCATAGCCGGTAACTGTAGCCTATTCTATTCCATACCTTACAGACTTTCTTTTTTCTTTTTTTTTTGGTCTTTTGTTTTTTTAGGGCTGCACCTGTGGCATTGGAGGTTCCCAGGCTAGGGGTCGAATTGGAGCTGTTGCCGTCGGCCTACGCCACAGCCATAGCAACGAGAGATCCGAGCCTCGTCTGTGACCTACACCACAGCTCATGGCAATGCCGGATCCTTAACCCACTGAGTGAGGCCAGGGATCGTACCTGCAACCTCATCGTTCCTAGTCGGATTTGTTTCCGCTGGGTCAAGACAGGAACTCCTACAAACTTTCTTTAAAATGGGGACTTAAATGGCCTAAGTATTGGATTTTGGTGGTGTTCTTGGAAATCAAAAATATCTATTATGTGATGAAATTTACAATACTAAATTCTCCATAATTAACCATAAGTCTTCTCCCCTCTCTTTCTCTTAGTTTTTCAATTTATCAAAGTTGGGTAAAACTGGAGGCTTTAAATCTACCATAGGCTAATTTATCAGCATGACACTACTTGTCTAGAATAATTAATTAGTAGAACTTGCCACACTTAAATAAGGAGACCTAAAGAGTTTCAGGACTTTTTTTTTTTTTGCTATTTCTTTGGGCCGCTCCCACGGCATATGGAGGTTCCCAAGCTAGGGGTCAAATCGGAGCTGTAGCCACTGGCCTACACCAGAGCCACAGCAACGCGGGATCCGAGCCGCGTCTGCAACCTACACCACAGCTCACGGCAACGCCGGATCCTTACCCCACTGAGCAAGGCCAGGGACCGAACCCGCAACCTCATGATTCCTAGTCGGATTCGTTAACCACTGCGCCACGACAGGAACTCCCGGGACTTTTTTTAAACCTACAGTTATATGCAATTCTTTTTGTTTCTGTTTGTTTGTTTGTTTGTTTTCTTTTCTTTTTTTGGGTCCCCCCTCGGCATATGGAGTTCCAGGGCCAGGAATCAGATCTGAGCCGCAGTTGTTACCTAAGCTGCAGCTGTGGAGATGCCAGATCCTTAACCCACTGTGCCCGGCCAGGGATCAAACCCAAAACCTTAAGGTTCTTAGTCGGGATTCGTTTCCGCTGCGCCATGATGGGAACGCCTATGCAACTCTTAAACAGAGGTATTCGATCTCAATTCTGAAGTTCAGATGCCAAGAAGAGAAAAGTTCTTCTGGATGTTTTGGAACATGAGGCTTGCTGGTATAACACAGACTTAGCTCCTTAAGTACACCTGCCAAAAGCGGCCACACTCCCCCAGGGCTAGCTTTAGAGCAGGGAGGGGAGGGCAGGATTAGAGCGCAGGACATGCTAATACACCTGTAACACCTCGTCCCAGGGGGCCGCAATGGGGTGCACTGAGAGGCAGGCCTGAGGATGCAAGGATGGGTCTGGAAAAATGTAAAACCAAAGGAAACTATGAGAATCAAGTGAGAGTAGGAGAACCAGAAGTTCTTAGGTGTATTTGACCCAGCACAATTTACCTGATTCATGATGGAAAATTTCCTCCCAATTCTGTTGTCTGGCAGCCGAAAGCCCTTCCTCCTCATACCATCTTCGGACTCTGACTTGAACACCTTCTCAGGATCCCCTTTTTCCTCTCCTTCAGAGAGCTCCTTTTGCTTCCTCTTCTTTCGCCTGTTACGTCTCTCTTTGGCGCTCTTGGAACTGAGTTTAGAAATTTCAGATGAGCTCCGGGGAGAGCCCACCCCATCTTCACCTTCTTCCTCTATGGCATCTTCCGAGACAGTTCCTGCTGAAGTGGCCATAGCCGCCGCCTAGGAAAGGAGCCACAGCAACAGACCAGATCAGAAGCAATGAACGGGAGCCACCCAGAGCCAAGCAACAGTGCAGATCACCTCCCTTCCCACAGACAGGGAAAGAGGGAAAGAAGGAGGAAGGAAAACCAGCCCATCAGAAGAGACTGTGGCCAGGGCCTTGTTAGATCTTTTCCAAGTTGAATCTGTGTCGAGGCACAGCCCTGCGTAATCAGAAGAGAACTGTGTAGTGAGAACTTTGGGATTTATTCTCTTGAGTATCTCAGACAAGAACTTGGCTTCATCCTTGGTACCACATGATCCTTTTTGGGCAACTCTGAAGATCTGTGCTAAGAAAATAAACTCTACATTATGAGCCCAACAGTGTAAAAATACATATATATATATTTGGATAAGGATTAAAAAGCAAAGTGTTGGGGGGGGGAATCACAAGTTTGTTTTTCAATTTTGTCTTTAATATTTTACATGTATCTTCTTTTTAATACTCGGCATGACCATAGAGAATCTATGAAGGACCTCCTAATGTCTTCTTCAACAAAAAGACTGTTCTTACATGAAGCATTATACAAATTGCTCTGGCCACCTTTTTTCTCTCCAGTTGTCAGAGCAGTTGGACACTGAAGAGTCAAGAAATGTAGCAAAAGATCACATTAACAAATAACTTGGCCATTAAGACAAATGGAATAGTTGGACCAACCACCTGCATTTGTTACTTGGCTTATTTTAATCAGATCAATGACTTCTGTTTGACAGCGTGCCTAGAAAGATGAATCGGAGTGGCAGTCAGATGGGGTCTGAGTCACAGTGAACTGGCAGGAAGGACGGTACAAGGAATCGATCACCAACCTGTGCCTCTTCCTGTTGCTTCTTGAGTTGTTCTAACATTGCTTTGAATTCAGCCTCTTTTTGCTCTGCCTCCTCCAGTGTTGCCTGATTCTGCTCTTCATAAGCCATGGCCACCACAGCCAAGATCAAGTTCACCAGATAGAACGAACCCACAAAGATGACCAAGACGAAGAAGATCATGTACGTCTTCCCAGCGGCTCGCAAGGTCTATAAAGGCAAAGATTACTTTGAGTGGCTTGCATCAGCAAATCAGGCTGAAAACAGCTTGTAGGCTACTGTTCCTCCGTAGGGGCACTAGCGCATTTTGAACAGGACAGTCCTTCATAGACTGGTAATTCTTCCTACTGCAGAACATGCAGCATCTCCAACAGCCCAATGGCCTTCCCTATCCTCCGTCTGCAGCAAATGTCAGTAGTGCCTCCCACTCATTGTGACAAAGAAGCCATCTTCCATTTCCAAATGCTCCTAATACATGCCTTTCATAGAAAAATGCTTAATTTTTTTTTTTAACGGGAAAAACTTCTCTGGGCTAACAATTACATTTGACTTTGTCAGTTGGTTCTAAAACAAGTTTGAAGAAATGAATACAAGGCCTCAGCTCATTTATCTACTGGTCCTCAAAGAGCATTAACAGACAAATTCCATCTTTGGGATCGGGTCCAAGTCACAGGAAGTCTCTCTCTTGAGTGACACCCTTCCTTAGCCATTTGCAACAGCATGAGTTTTTAAGGAGGGATATGACATAAAGGATAGTGGGGTGAAAAGAAAAAGGAAGGAGGATTCTAAGTGTATACCTTTCAGGAGCAGCAAACAAACAGACATCAAGGAACAACTGGGTTTTTAGGTTAACTACATGGGACCCACTATTGTTCAGTTTTCATTCTTATTCTTCTCAACCACAATTATTTCATGGAACTTAGCACCAGTTACAAATGTTTCATGGTCAAGATACAAACCCGAGGGAATATTAGGCTGTACAATAGGAAGTAAGAGGTCTAAGAGCTATGAATAAGAAACTTCCCTTAAAGAGCCTCCTTCATGCTTGAGCAGGACATGTTCCTCGTTCTCAATCTAACTGGCATCATCAAATGCCAGGGTCGAATGGAAAACAGTGGGTTATCAGCAGATTTCTAAGTAGAAAACCCCTCAGTAACCACTTAGACTAACTTCTCCATCACAATCAACAAAGTCAAATGACTTGTCCGGAGTCACCAAAGTAGCTCAACAGAAGGTACTGACCTTTTTTCTTTTTAATCGGTCACGACCTGCTTGAGCACATCAGATGTGTTATAAATCTCAAAATGTGGGTATATTTAGGCTCCACGATCCTTGTGGATAAACATTTCATCTTTATAATGTCTAGCACAGTGCCTTGCACAATACGTTTAATTAATATTTCTTCAAAAGATGCCCTAAGCCCAAATATCCCAAAGGAGAAATACTGCAGATGGTCTGGTGAAAGGATAGGAGGTAGGTGGAGGCAGCAGATTCCAAGGTCAGGCAAGACGCCCTGGAGGCTGTGAGCCTCTACAGCGCTACATGATGAGCAATAAAGAAACTGGCCAAGAGCTGGGTACATTCACTCAATTCTGTAATCCAGCTGATTCTGAGAAATACCATCCTAAGATCCTGCATAATGTCTTCACTAAAGGCCTCTCGCACAGCGTGCCCCCAGCCCTGCCTAGCCTCATGTAAATTCTATCACCAAGGGAAAAGAGGGAGCACTCACAAAAGAGGCATTACTTACTAATTGATACAAGTTTTCCCAGTAGTCCTGGGTCATGAGGCGAAATAATGCCAAGAAGGCCCAGCTGAAAGTGTCAAAGCTTGTGTAACCGTAGTTGGGGTTCCTTCCTGCTTTCATACACTGGTATCCCTCTGGGCATTGCCTAAGGAAAGAAAGGGAAGTACAGGGCTTTTCAATGTAATCCTATCCAGTCATCAGCTCTAAGTCATCTCTATGACCTTGGAGACAATAAATAACCATCTATGGAGGCACATCATCAAGCAGGAATTTAAAAAAGAAAAAAAAAAGAAAGACACAAAGTAGAAGGTCATTAAAAAAAAAAATGATGTCCTGGGTACAGCCTAGGATCAGATCAGTCACCTTAAAAAAGTGGATTCCCATGTCCTACCCAAGACCTAGGAATAAAAGCTCTGGATACGAGATCCATGAATCTGCATTTTTAAGGGGCATGTCAGATGATTCCTATCATGCCAAAATTTGAGAATCACTGTCCTAGATTCATATCAATGTGCAATTCAACCAAATTTAACTCAGCTACTATCCTAAATGACAAATGGCCAGAAGTTTCTCTTAGTCATCTCTATTCTCTTAACACTCGTTGTGACAACCTGTGTCATACTGGGGATCTCAGTGACTTCAGTTGTAACAGTTCTGCTTTAAGACTCCCCTGATATTTATTTCAATGTAGTTTCTAATGTCTAACTTCAATACAGAAATTAAATGGACTTCTAGTAGCCGTGTCATCTTAAATCACCAATTTCTAGGAGACCAATATATTCTAAATGATAACCTTACACCCTACATTTATATAGTCTTCTATTTACAAACCATTTTCCTTTTTTTTTTTTTGTCTTTTTGTCATTTCTTGGGCCGCTCCCGCGGCATATGGAGGTTCCCAGGCTAGGGGTCTAATCGGAGCTGTAGCTGCTGGCCTGCACCAGAGCCACAGCAATGCAGGATCCGAGCCGCGTCTGCGACCTACACCACAGCTCACAGCAACGCCAGATCGTTAACCCACTGAGCAAAGGCAGGGATCGAACCCGCAACCTCATGGTTCTTAGTCGGATTCGTTAACCGCTGCGCCACGATGGGAACTCCTGTTTACAAACCATTTTCATGTGTGTTATCTAACTGGATCCTTCATAGCCCTTTCAGAAAGTGAGACCATGATTAAATCCATTTTAGAGGAAGAAACAGAGGCTCACAGAAGTGAAATGGCTTGCCAAAAGTCTCTGAGCTAGAAGGAGCAGAATCGGGACTCACATTATGTTGCTGTACATTCATGTTCACAGCAGCGTAATTCACAACAACTAACATATGGAAACAACTCAGGTGTCCATCCAACAATGAATGGATAAACAAAATGTGGCATGTACGTATCAAAGGAAGGCAACTGGGACATGTCACATGGATGAATGTTGAGGACATGGTGTTACTCCAGTCATGGCAAGAAAATCACTGTATGATTTCACTTATATAAGGTACTCAGAGTGGTTGAGATCACAGAAACAGAAAGTAGGCTGGTTGCTGGGGGGTGGAGGGAGAAGAGAACGGCAGTTACTGCTTCACGGGTGCAGCGTTCCAGTGCGGGAAGATGAGGAGTTCTGGAGATGGATGGTGGTGATGGTTGTGCAACAATGTGAACATACTTAATACCACTGAGGTGTCCCCTTAAACATGATTAAGAGGCCAGATCTTTATGTTACGTCTATTTTTGCCACAATAAAAAAAATTGGAAAGGGATGTTATGTTGTAACATTCTCCCCTCCCCGATGCGGTCAGGCCCAGTATATTTTGGGTCAGCCTTGGGTCCTAACCTATCACGAAGGCAGTGTTCTTACTCTACGTTTTATTAACTGTGTTACGACAGAATGAGGAGAGTCTACAAGGGACAGGCAAGCCATCTGCTGTTATAGATCCTACCTTCAGTCTTTTATATCTTGGATTTTGGCTTGAGACGCTAGGCACCTTCACCTACTAGTGAAATGTCAGCTTTGGATGGACAAATATAAATTAGAAAGAAAATCTGGATCAACCAATACACCGAACCCACTTAGGGTCGTCTACCTGAGCAAAAAGAAGAATGCAAATACTGTCCATTTTTGTCTGACACATTAAGGTAGAAGAATAAAATTAGGTGAGCTACTCACCCAGCGTCAGAACTGTTCCCACAGAGTAAAGGTTCCAGCATGCCAGGAACTATGTAAAAATTTGCTAGAAAAGTTTGAAGAGGCAGGAAATGAAGAAGGCAGATTTCAGTGAATGAGAGAATAAGGTTACTCTGTTCCTAACTAGCCCAGCAGAAACAGTTATTGATTTTAGCTCATATACATCTTTTCTGACAGCGGTGAAACCTGATAAGAATTCTTTCCCATTAACTATTTTCCTATATATACATATTTAAAATGAAAAGTGCTGCTGTAGAGCCTTTAATGCAACTTTTTTTTTTTTTCAGACACTTGGCTTCTACTTGTACTTCAGATCCATATGCCATGTTCTGGTACTTCAATCAAAGGGTGTAAAAGAGAGTTTTCTGAGTTTTTCACCCCTTTACGCAATGTTACCCTTCTATCTTTACAGAAGATCACTCTATTATATAGATCACTAGTTACCACGTTCTACTTTAAATTAGAAGGCATGTTTTCCCTTCCTGTTTGTGTCCCTGAAATGCCCTGTGCAACACTTCCTTACGGCTGCTTAACTGCCTCTATGACTAATAGTGATAGTGCTGACGTCCTACTGTTTTACTGAAGTACCACCACACCAAACATCCCTAAGGGTAAGACCCAAGTTCCTAAAATGAACTTGATAAAACTCCTTAACAGCATCAAATGGTTACTTAGAGATGACTTGATTCCCTAGAACAGAGTTATTACTAAGGTCTTAGGAGTACTAAGAAAGCTTACCGGTATACTCTGACCTAAGCGTTTAAATATCTCAGGTAACTCAACAAGGGAAAAAGGATTTTTACCAAGTTTCTAAGCCTGATTTTCAAAGCAAAATTTAGGGGTACATGTGATAAAGACATAAAGGTTCACAGTTGCTTTCAAAGGCAGGGAAGAGAGACAGAGGGAGGGAGAGAGGGCTGACAGTTGAGAGAACATAATCCCACCACGAGGAAAGGGAGTGAGTTCACAAGGCTACTTCCAGCGGTCCTGGCCTTCCTTTCTGGCCCCACGTGCTTTGCACAGCCCAGTGGTGGCTTCTGACCACGTGCACCAGAGACAGACGTTTCTTCCGTCCCTGGCATCTGAGAAGGGGCCACCTACTTTTATTGTTGATGTACTCTTCCCAGTCAAAGCCTTTGGTGCCATTTTCAAGATAGCTCTCGTTGAAGTTGATGGGCCACACCACACACTTGTTCCGCAGGTTTCCCATGAAGAGCTGCAGTCCGATCAAGGCAAAGACGCTCAGGCAAAACACCGTCAGGATCATCACGTCTGACAGCTTCTTCACGGACTGAATGAGGGCGCCCACAATGGTCTTCAGGCCTAAGGGAGAGAACCCCCCGAATCAGCCTCGCCCCACAGCCCTCCCCACCTCCCCCAGCCTCCCTCTCAACCAGGGCCCCTACTCCTCCCCATGGTGCCCCCCAGACACATGGCCACTTTGTCTTTTATGCCGTGAGAATAACAATGGGGCGGTGATATTAGCATTTTCCAGGAGCATCGATTTTTAAGCCAATGCTTTTTGTTGTTGTTGCTATCTTTTTAGGGCTACACCAGGGGCACATGGAAGTTTCAAGGCTAGGGGTCTAATCAGAGCTGTGAGTGCTGGCCTACGCCAGAGCCACAGGCATACCAGATCCGAGCTGCCTCCGCAACCTACACCACAGCTCACGGCAACACCAGATCCTTAATGCACTAAGGGAGGCCAGAGATCGAACCTGTGTCCTCATGGATACTAGTCAGGTTCATTACTGCTGAGCCACAATGTGAACTCCTAGGTCAATCCTTTTTTAAAAAGTAAAAGAAAGTTCCTTCTCCAACCTGTGGCTCTTTTCTTCCTAGAGGTACTTTCCTGTCTGACTGCTTCTCAGCTCCTCAGAGGAGTCAAGCTCTCACTTGCCTCGGGGTCTTCACACACCGTGTCCTCTGCCTGACATGCTTCCTCACATTCTCTTGTTCCCCCTGCCCGATTTTCCGACAAAGCCTTCCCTGACTTTGTGACTCTTCTCTCTCCCCTACTATTACTAATTTTTTTTTTTTTTTGCAGCATATGGAGGTTCCCGAGCTAGGGGTTGAATCGGAGCTGTAGCCACCAGCCTACACCACAGCCACAGCAACGCCGTGTCTGCAACCAACACCATAGCTCATGATAACGCCAGATCCTTAACCTGCTGAGCAAGGCCAGGGATTGAACCTGCATCCTCATGGATGCTAGTCAGATTCGTTAACCACTGAGCCACAATGGGAACTCCTACTATTACTATTTTAGTAGCACCTGTTACTTTCCTTTGTGGCATTATCATGGTTGTAATTAATTATTTATGTCTATCTGATTCATAGCTCTATCTACATGGCTTAGCCCCCAGCAGGTATTCTGTAAATATGAGCTGAATAAATAAATGGAAATTCAGGAATTGAGGAGGCTTTCGGGTTGGAAAGAGAACTATGAGGAAGTTTAAAAGCCGATAATATGTGAGCAAGGACAATAATATTTTCTAAGAGCTCTGGAAATGCTGATGTCTTAGTAAGGTTAATTACTATCAAGCCAGTATTTATGGTTTGTCTTTCCATGAAAAAAATGTACCTTCTTCTGTATCATACAGAAGAAGGTCCCTGTTCTCCACAAGGGACCTTAAAAAACAATTTTTTTTTTTTCCTTTTTAGGGGCACACCCACGGCAACTGGAAGTTCCCAGGCTAGGGGTCGAATCAGAGCTACAGCTGCCAGCCTACACCACAGCCACAGCAACAGGGGATCTGAGTTGCGTCTGCGACATACACCACAGCTCACGGCAGTGCCAGATCGCTGACCCACTGAACGAGGCTGGGGATGGGACCTGCATCCTCATGGATACTAGTTTTGGATTTGTTTCCACTGCGCCATGATGAGAACTTCCCAAAAAACCAAAAATTCAAAAAACTCCATATAATCCACTTGATATTTGGGTTTAAGTCCAAGCCACTGGTTCAAATATGAATCTATAGATTTCCTAACTGCATAGGGAAAGATAAGTGATAGGAGACAAAGAAAATTATGTCTGTGGGTTCATGATGTCTGGATCAAAACTGAGTCTACATATGATTCTCCTGGGCATGTCCAGGCACCAGCTGCCCTAAGACGTGCCCAAGATAGCCCTGAGCTCTTTCTGGGTACCAAAACACCAGGATGGACAGGAGGCAGACATAAGCCCTGAAACATGGGCCTCAAGAGGATCTTATCTCTAATCTACTTCTTAAGGTAATACTGGACTGCAATTCTACAGAAAGCCTAATCCTGGCCCTGAAGTGTGAGTCTGGGTAGATAATTACTAATAAATACTAATTTATTTTTCTCTCTTTTTCTTTCTTTCTTTTTTTTTTTTTAGGGACTCACCTCTGGCATATGGAAATTCCCAGACCAGGGGTCAAATCAGAGCTGCAGCTGCTGGCCTATACCACAACCATAGCAACTCCAGATCCTTAGCCCACTGAGTGAGGGCAGGGATTGAACTCGCATCCTCAAGGATACTAGTTGAGCTTGTTACCACTGAGCCACAACAGAAACTCCCAATAATTAGGAATCTTAAAAAGTTATACCACTTAGTTGTGTAACCTGAGCAATACCCCTCTTGGAATCTCAGTTTTTCCTCTTTATTTATTTATTTAGTCTTTTATGGGCCATACTCATGGTATGCGGAAGTTCCCAGGCTAGGGGATGAATCTGAGCTGTAGCTGCTGGCCTACACCACAGCCACAGCAATGCAGGATCTGAGCTGCATCTTCGACCTCCACCACAGTTCATGGCAAAGCTGGATCCTTAACCCACTACGTGAGGCCAGGAATCGAACCTGCATCCTCATGGAAACTAGTCAGATTCGAGCCATGATGGGAACTCCCAGCTTTTTCATCTTTAAGATGGGGATAATTATAGTCGACTATCACAGGGCTATGGTGAGGATTAAGCATGACAGTACGCAGAGGCCTATGTTTCTCACAGGGTGGGCCTTCCGTGGAGACCATGGTCCCAAAGGGATTAGGAAGAGCCTGCCTGGGCTGGAGGACACAAGGCACTTCTAGTGATTGCTTTTCTCCTCATAGGGCTGTGCAGAAAGAGCACCAGACAGGGAATCAGAAATCAGGAATTCTGGTCCCGGCTTAGCTGCTATTTATGACCCACTGTATTTCGGAACAAATTTAAGGTCACCTCCCAGACTCATTTTCTCACACACAGAATGTGGATACACACAGGAGTAGTTGGCAGTGGGCAGTGGAGAAGCTGAAGAATCATCTCTAGAAGTCCTTCACAACAGGGCAGAGAGATATTTATTCCTTCGTGATTAAATAGTTGCAATTTCAATATTTTATGCCTAAAGTCCTAGGAAATTGTAGCATAATCACACAGCCAGGTAAGGAGGTATATTGGTGGTATAAAACAAAAGGCAGCTATAAAGAAGGAAAAACTGCTCCAGTGTGATGGAACTTAATTTCATATGGTGCTAAGGAATAGAAAAGTCCTTCCCTATATTTGGCTGGCTGGAGGCAGGTGTATATTGGGTAGACAAGTCAGTTCTGAGCTCCTAAAACTACACAATTCTGTTTCCAAAGTCCAAGAGAGATTTTTTTTTTTTTTTTAAAGAGTAGTTGAATATTCACTGAAGAATGGGTGCACAGTTTCTTCTCCCGGACTTCTTTATGAAGAGCTTATGCAGCCATCTCTCCTGACTGGTTCAGACAATCGCCTATCAGAACACTGGACGACAGTTCAAGGCCCTTTCCATTTCCATTTTAATGACCTGAGAAAGGAGCTGTTATTTCTACCAGTAATAAGATGGAAATACTAAAAAATAGTCAAACCAATACATTTGTGATATTAATTCTTAAAAAGCATACAATTTTAAGTCTAATCTGATTTTCCTGGCCTGGGAACTCTCTGGACCATTCCAAACTTATATAACAGAACATTCCAGACTATGAGCTCAAACTATCATTTGTTCCATAAGCGGGGGGTGGGGTGGGGGGGCTCCCCACAGCCTTGTTGGTAGGAATGTCAGGATGGACATCTGACCTAAATACAGAGCCTCTTCTCTAGGAATGTGGTATAGGACAGAAGACTGTCCAGTAGTCTTTTCACGTGGTGGGAATGATAATACATAAAATTGGGAGCTAAGCGGTAGCCAAATCTTATCATTATATTAGGATATGTCTGAGAGATAAAGACAGCATGCTAAGAGATGGAAAAAGGAAACAGATGTATGGAGAGGAGAAAGATGAAGATGAAGCACTTCCTGGTGCCTGCGGCTTTATGGATCTGCATTCTGGTTTCACTGGCTTCCAGAAGCCCCAAGGCATTCCAGCCCTTAGCTTTCCCTGAAGTACTCCTGTATCTTTTTACTTGCAACCAGGGATGCTCAACAAATACACCAAACATATGTGGAACTGCTCACTTTTAACATGCACAATCAGCTGGTTTAACACCTCCAGAAATTAGAGGTCATTGTTGCTGAAGAAATCGGTAAATATGAGTCCAGAATGCTAGGGAAAAAAAACCTCAAGTGTTTTGCTTTGAAGTCAGAGGCTTAAATCAACTCCTTGGTGGAGTTCTTTCAGCTTTCAAGAAGTTTAAAGTAGAAACTTAAGTTGGGTATGGTATTTGGATGCCTATATTTCACAGGCAAAGAAACAAATCTTTTTGTTTGTTTGTTTGCTTGTTTTTTGTTTTTTTTTTTTTTAGGGCCGCATCCATGGCACATGGAGGTTCCCAGGCTAGGGGTCGAATCAGAGCTATATTCACTGGCCTACGCCACAGCCACAGCAGCGCCAGATCCGAGCTGTGATCTACACCACAGCCCACGGCAACACTGGATCCTTAACTCACTGAACGAGGCCAGGGATTGAACCTGTGTCCTCATGGATACTAGTCAGATTCGTCTCTGCTGAGCCACGACAGGAACTCCGAAACAAATCTTAATTAAGCAAAAATAATCACTAAATAACACAAACTATGGGCATCCAAAAAGTTCGCTCTCCAAGATCCTCTTCTGGATTGTTGGGAGAAAATGAGAAGAGAGCACGGGAAGAAGAAAGGTGACGTAACAATGTCTGCACGTGAGGGCAGACACACAATTACTCAGCAGCGTGAAATGTAAATGGCCACTGAATGATACACAGGTCTCCGCCCAGACTCTTCTTCCTTCCGTTAGGGTTGATAATTGCGAAGGACCGTATTTGCAGACATCAATGCCAATTTATGGGGATGATGCCATCGACACTTTGCTTAAGCTCAACCTTCACAGTCTTGCCAGCAGTGGCTGCCACAGACTAGTATGTGAATGCAGCCAGGCAAAAGCGCTCCCCCTGCTACCAGCAACACAGGTCAAAAAAAAAGTAAGAAGTAGCTGGTAGAATTCCTGACCCGATGCACGCCAGAATGGAGAATGCCACTGCTCCGGCTGTGAGGATAAGCTGTCTTACTTCCTCTGCTGGTTCACAACACCACATACCAGAACAAGCAAGGAAAACCATCGTCCAAAATGCAGCAGAATGCTCCTTCATACGACTCCTACACAACAGAGTGTGCGACAGAAGCCACGTGGGGGCAAATTGGACAGCGAGAACTCTTGGAAACGGCTAACACGAACTAGCACTGGGATGCGCCTGAGCAGAAGCAGTTGATATCTTTATTACAGAACAAGAAAAGCCAGTGCGACCCAATGCACAGAAAGGTCAGCTACAGAGAGGAAGTCAGACGCTTAAGGAATTTTGAGAAGCAAGGGAAGCCGCTGCCACGGAATTTTACCCCACTCTGTGTCCAAAGGCACCTCTGAGCCTCCTGTCACCGTTCATGCTGCCCAGCAGTCCCTTGAAGAAATGAACAAAGTCTGCTTATGTGCTAAGTGCAGAGAATCGGCCAAGCATACTGGGATCAACACCTTCCACCATGCTGACGCCAGATCATACATAAAGTATGTTTGTCTTTCCTAGTTTGTGGCTCAGGTTGACAATCAAAGTGGTTTGAAGCAACATCAGCTACTTCTCTTACAAAATTAACAACAGAACAGGCCTCCACAGCATTAACAAGGCGTTCTCACAACAGGGAAAGAACAGCTTCCATCTCAGTCTGGCTTGATCCAGACCGGTCCTAGGGGAAGGAAAGCCATGCCAAATCAACTCCTGCTGCAGATTCGATCTCCACAGTGATAGTTCTTGGAGGGTCTTTAGATCAAGAGTAATGTGATAGAGACTTGGGGGCCATCAATTTATTACTCAAGACCAGGTTCGTGTCACAAAGGATGACCAAAACTAAACTAGCTCTCAGAGGTGGGTCACTGGGATCCTGTGAGTCTCCAGTGTTGCTCCACTTAGCTCCGCCACTGTGGTCAACTGCAGCTGTCTTTTCTGAGAAGCAACGTGGAAAAGGAGAAATACAACTGGGTTAATAACCAGAAATATTTTAAAAGAAAACAGTGAGCCTGAATATAGTCTTATAACACTTTCTATCGCCCTTCGCTATTCGGCAGAAATTGCCACATTCACAGTGGACACAGTGAAAGAAAATGCTTTCTTTGTAAATATTCCCTTTGTGGGAAGGGGAAAGGCTTCTTGTTTTCCCTGCTTCTTATCTGATACCACAAGGAAAGAGAGGAAGGTGACAGAAATGAAAGCAAAGAAATGAATCCAAGAGAAAACCAGAAACCACAGCTATAGAGCCAGCAAAACGATGTACCGAAGTAGTGCTTTGGGGCCATGGGTAGGACGACGGAAATGAAACGGGATGGGCGGAGAGGCCCTGCCAACTGGTTTTATTTACACCATTAAGTACTACTCTCTAGGACAACCCTGAGACGCCTGCTTTGAGATGGTCACCCTGTCTCTGGGGCACATGGTCAAAGTTCTCAGAGGATGAAATGTCTGACAGAGTCACTTAGAAGTTCATTGTTGTACCCAGATAAACACAGAGTAAAAACCAAGTCTTAAGACATATGACTTTCTACTTCAATGCCAAGTTGAATCCAACAAGTTCTGGACCAAAGAAAATTATAAAAGGGTCTTTTCCTGTAAGTGACTCTTTAGCACAGTTTGTGCGTCTCTGTTCTTCAACTCGACTCCCCTGAAGCAAAAGGGAAACCATGAAGGATAGGTATCCAGGTCCTGAGTTAGCGAATTGAAAAGGTCAGCATGCGGTTTGATCTTTTCTAAGAAGGCACTAAATCAAAGCATCTCTTACACAAAAGGCTGGAGCTAACCGACCAAGGTACCCTCCACCCTCAGGGAATCCTGGCTGCCCTAACGCATTCAGAATATCTATCAAAGGTGCTAAGAGGGAGGAGAGCACCTGCCCAGGTGAGCAGGGCAAGTGCTAAAAGGGAAACTCTCATAAAGGGAGTTGAGCTCGGTGAGATCTTGCAGGTCCCAGGTCAGTTCTGCGGTTGCTCTCACGCCTGTTTTTGACAGCTTTGGCAAAAGCCTGTAATCACCCGGAAACAGGACGGCGTTCCCGTGGGGCTCGGTGGGTTACATATCTGGCATTGTCACTGCCGAGGCTCCGGATTGCTGCTGTGGCATGGGTTCGATCCCAGGCCCAGGAACTTCCGCATGCCACAGGTTCAGCCCAAAACAACAACAACAACAAACTGGGAACAGGAGAAGGCCAAGAGAACGACGATTCTCTCTTGAAGTGAACTGTTCACTTCTCTTGAAGTAGCCTCTGAGAAAACTTGGTAAGCAAAGCAGTGGCTTTTACTCAGAGGGAAGTGTGGCCCAGCTCTGTCACAGTGGAGACAAAATAACTCAGATTTCCAATGAAGAGCCGGCCCAGGTCTACTGACTCACATCTTGGTGCTCCCTCCTGGAAGGAGGCCAGGGTAACAGGCAGGTGGGAAGAGGGCAATCGTCCTCTACGAGCAGAAGGAGAAGCAAAAGGACTTGGGGTTGAAAGTCACACTTGAATTCAAGTACCCATTATATCATCACTGACAGTGATCTACTATTGGCTTTATTATCCTTTAAATTTATTTTTCAAAGCCTCCCAAAGCCAGCTCAACTGGGGGGAGTGCTTCTAAAAACAGGAATCCAGGATTCTATTTCCAACTGTTAAGCTGATGTTCAAATCTTCATACAAACCCTCTCTTTGGGCTTAGGTTTCTTCTTTGCAATAATAATTGCTTCTGCCAAAATCACTTATGGAGGACCGCTACGGGCCATGCATTGTGCTTATAAATCTATATTTACATATATAATAGAAAACTAGATATTGATATGTATCTATAAAACGAGAGTATTCAGGATAACTAATGTGACGTCAGGCACGAGGTATCTTGCAGAAATGCTGTGGTCAGAAGTTAATCACAGAGTAGAGACAGAGACAGAAGCTAAGAGCTATACCAGAGATAGCATCTGCTGCCCTAGTTAGTGAGCAGAACGCAGCTTTCCAATTTAATTCTGGAAGAGAAGTTCTGAGATCACAAGCACATAAAGAGACAGATGCCTTGCAGAGTACGCTGGGGGAAGTGAGCAGAAAACATGGGATCATATTTAAAAGAGGCCAGAGGAGGAAAGAGACCAAAGGAAAAATGAAAGTAAAGATTTGGTGTTCCAGCTGTCTTAAAAAAAAAAAAAAAAAGACAGGCCCTGGCTAAGGGTTAGGCTTCCATGAACAAACTTCATGAAGTCGCCTGGAGAACGAGCTGGGTTTTCGGTCAGATGGATTTAAAACAGCTTGGAACTAAATCTTGCTAAGTCAGGGGTACAGTGTTTTTGCCAAGAAGAATATATTCTGACACCTACCTTCTGGTTGATAAGGTATAAGCTACTACTGCTAAAAATAAAGGAATTCTTGTTGAATAGGGCCATAATTTACTGGCCCTCTTCATGGCCCAAATGTGTCAACAGAGTCTGCCCCCTCTGGGGTTCTCCCTGTTTTTCCCTCTCTCTGTAGCAGATAATCCAGATAATGTTGACAAGGGGAAAAGAGGAGTATTTCTGGTTCAGCCACAAAGGGAAGAGCCATGTGATGCCAGGAATAGGATGCCTCTGTTCTTCATATCCCTGTTTCTACAAAAACTGTAACAGAAAGCTGGTCTCTTGGGAGTCTTCCCTGAACACTTCTGAACACAACCAAAGTCCAATCCAGCAACACAGTCCCGACTTCTGCCACATTCCCAGCAATGATATTTTAGTGGGCAGACTCACTAAAATATCTTTTCTTCCAGATTTCAAGACTGGTCTTCAGAAAAATAGGTAAGTATTAGCCGGTGGCAAAGATCTGAGTCAATTAACGGCTCCCCACCTGAGGGCCATAGGTGGGCTTAGGGGTGGGGGGTGGGGTGGGGTCTGTGAACTTTCATCTGATTCTCAAAAGGATCCAAAACCTTCAAAAGGTTATCAACCAGAATCAAGAAGAAAAAGGAAAAATTTTAAAGGGACTGTCAATCAACTCGCTCTCAACCACCCACAAATTCCTTTCTTTTCATCTAAAGGTTTTGTACGTTTTGTCTGCCCATGCGTTTAGTTGCATCTTACCTTTGATTCTTTTTTAAATAGCACCTGCATAAGCTTTCATTGGGATTTATGCTTGAGAACGGTCTCTGAATCTACATGTAGTAGATGTCTACTGGTTCTTATTCTAGTCCAACAGAGAGCAATAGAACGTTGACACTCAGTGAGTATTAAACTTCAGGTCACTAACACCAAGGCTCTGAAATTTGTCTGGAACAGTGGACTAGTTGACCTGGTAAGGTCTCTTCTGTGATTAAATAATTCCATTAACACAATAACAGTAAAAGTACAATTCTTCGAATAACATCCCATCAGCAAACCATGCGATAGGAAGCCTAGAAATCACAAGCAGTGGCATGATGGCGAATGTTAAAATTACTGTAATTCCATGAGGCCAGGAAGCAAATGATTTATGTTCAGAGAGACAGCTAGCTCGGTGACCATTTTTTTGGACATTGTAAAATCCAAGTGATTCTTAAGCACGTGCTTTTTCAAAGCATGGATGGAATGAGGGCTGCATGCCTAGCAAGCACCATCAGTAAAAGTGCCTAAGGACCAAAGAGCCATTCCAGAGAACGTCTCCCAGGAAAAAAAACATGCGGAATGCAAGGCCATATCAGCTGTGCTGACGCCGCTCAGAATACGGTGGACAAAATGAATGGAGGGGAACGAGGAGATGAGGCGAAGTCAGTCTTGCGTTTAAATTTTCTCACCTGGAATTACAGAGATAGTTTTCAAAGCTCGGAGAACCCTGAATGTTCTCAGCGCTGAGACATTGCCCAGGTCCACAAACTCTGTCACATATCTGCAGTAAGGGAGGTCACGCACAGACACAAATGACAAACACGGACACAAACACGAACACCAAAGGAAAAAAACACAAAACCACAGCAAAACAAAAAGTACAATACGTCACGTCAGGGCCCTAACCCAACACCTAACACCAACCCCGGGCCATCTTACCTGGGATTACCGAAATAGTTTTCAAAGCCCTCAGTACCCTGAAAGTGCGTAGAGCTGAAACATTGCCTAGGTTTACAAACTCTGTTATATACCTGCAGAATCAAACCAAAGTTAACTTGTAATGGTACCACTGGGCGAGGGTTTGAGAATGGGGGTAAGAAAGGGTCTGACATACAAGTTATGATTTCACTTTTTTCCTTAAAAAAGAAAAGTTTCAAAATATAAACACTTAGGGAATACTGTTTTGTTTTGTTTTGTTTTCATTTGGACAAGGAGAAGTCAAAAGTATATTTGAAAGAAGTGATACCACCAGAAGGTTCCTGGGCTTTCTCTCTTACTCAGCATCATGATGTGCAGATCCCAACCAGAATGACTACTCTCATCCATTCACTTGCTTTAGTGAAAAGGCAGGCCAGGAGGTATCAAAGGCTTATGTCTCCAAGTTTTGAGAACAATTTCTTAGGGGCAGGAGACAAATTTCTGCAGCAGGAACCCCATAAAAACAAATCTACATTAAAATAATTCCCTGGTTGACAATGGCAAAAATGCCCAAATTGTCTGCATATATGACTGGGACAGGAGTTGTACACATATCTTTGCAGTTATGCCTGCAGATGAAATTTCAGCCCACGACATACAAAAAGCAGGGCTCAGGAAAAATCCAGATCGTGGGATCAGAGCAAATACTGTGTTAAGTGCTCATTTAATCACCAGCTCAAATAAGTGAACACCAATGTGTCACAGTGCTAGAAAGCTAGAAATAACTTTAATATAACAGGAAGTCAAAGTTCCAGTTTCAGATATTCAATGCATAGCACTCATTCACATTCTATAGTTGAAATACATCTATCTGATGCTCAGACTCATCCATTTACACAATCTTATACATATTGCACTCAATCTTACACATCACGCACACACACACGATTTATACTGTTACCCTCTACCAAGCCACAAAGCACTTTCCCAACTTGAAAATAAAAATAAAGTCTGCTATAACTCTTCTATCACCAGTTAAGCTTTCCAAAGAGATGCATTTTCATTGTCAAATCAACACAAATTATCGAGAGTAGCTGGGATACCAAAGTGGTGTTATACTGCTCTCTGATAATAATAGTTCGAGGATCTGGTCAGTAATTCTTTACCAAGTGAACAGACTGGACACTTGGATCATGTTTTGACTTTGAAATCTGAAACATTTGGACAGCCTCATGAAAGCATGTGATATAACATACCTAGGAAATAGATTTCCAGCCTAAGGTTTGTATCTAAAAAATCTGAATTCTTCACTGGGCCCCCTAGTGATAATTGTGCAAACTTTGGTCAGTGTTACAAGGGAGAATAAAATATGAGGAAACGGGAAATCACTTCCTACTTTCTCTCCCAGCTATAAAACCTCTGCTCACCTTCCCCCATACATACATGCTGTCACTGCCTGAACCATAAGAAGCCCTCATAAGCAAGAATCACAGACCTAAGTCCATACCACCTTATTTGGTTATTCATGAATTCCTCATACAACTATGTCCACAAACTCACACTTACGAACACACCCAAGAGTCCAACCACACACATACAATCACACCCAGGACACCAATCATGTAAGCAGAGAACTTACGCCATCATGATGACACTGAAATCTAACCAGTTCCATGGATCCCGTAAAAACGTAAAGCCATCTATGCAGAAACCTCTTGCAATGATTTTCACTAGTGATTCAAATGTATAAATCCCTGTGAACGTGTACCTGTCAAAGAAATAGACAGCTTGAGGTAATTTCTGATCAGACAGAAACTTCAAATGAATCTTTTAAGATAACGCTGATGTGTGGCTTCAGCTCTAACAGAGACAAAATGGGAAGGATGCAGCAGAAAGGAAGTGAGGAAGAGAAAAGGATGTGGTGAATGAAACTCACTGGAACGCACACACCAAGAGCTCTGTAATGTTGCATTGGGCCCTGATGGGTATTGCAAAGAAATTAATAATTCTACTGCCACTGAGCACATGATCATTTTGAAGCAGCCAAAGAGGCCCCTGGGCTAATGTTAACTTCAACAAGTCCAAAAGCAAGGGAAAGCTCATGCTGGGGAAGAAGGCGGTATGGTTAGGAACTGAGGGTACGAGGAGGTGATGGGGCCACAAGTCACAGGCCCTGGTTAACTCAGAAAAGGGCAGAGGTGAGGGTGGTAACTTCCAGGGCACACTTTCTCTTTCTAGAGCTGATGTCTAAGGATATTTCTTAAATGCCACATGTATCCTAACCCATCTCTGTGACATGAAAAGGGGGCAATAGTTTTCTTCCTTAATGGGTAAGCTGTGCAAACAAGATTCAGTGACTAAAAACAGTAAAAACAAGCGAGCAGAAAAATAAATAAAAGAGCTACTTACTCCACATTCTTCGACCAGTCAGGAGGGTTACTAAAAGTCATGAATACACAGTTGGTCAAAATAGTGCACATAATGATCATGCTAAATACTGTAGAAAAGAGTCAAGGGAGAATACACAAAATCTGGCTTGTTTTTATCCTCAAGAAGCAAACACATTTCACATTGGGTATCGCAAGAATTAAATCAGTAACCTGAAAGGAGATCAAGCACAGAGAGGAGGAAAAGGCGAGGTGATAATGAAAACTGCAGCCGCCACCATGAACACACAACGCCACCATATGTCCCCATACCCGGCCAAAGAATGTGCCTGGACACAGCAGGATGACCACTCTCTTTCAGAAGGGCTGTGGCTGTTGTTCTCCTTTTGGATAAAACATTTCTCCTTCTTACCACTTATGCCTCTAAATACCTCTCTGCCTGATAACCAGACTGCCAAAGTCATCAGGTGAGAAAACAGATGAAATCTAATTTATATTATTCAGTAGTCATTTATTGTTCATTATCTTGCACAACCAGTTATGTGGAAATGTGCATGTCACCAACAATTTACTTTCACTAGTCCTCCAAAGAGCCGATTGCCTTTATCAGGCAAGGCAACGGCCAATGTGTGCTGGATCTGTCCCATCTGGGAAACCAGTTGTGGTACCTTGGGTAAGGATTTCAAAGACATCTGCATCATCATAGTCCTAAGACTTCAGCAACGAGGCAATTTCAGCTGATCATTCTGAACATGCCTGGGAATGATGAAGAGTAGCAAACCATTTTGTTGCCATTTCAATTCCACCTAGGATCTTTCTCAGCTGTTAGTTCTTATCTACTGAGAAAAATTAAACTGCTTTAGGTCAGCATGAGTTCTCAGACTCACAGTGTCACCATCACAAGCACAGAAGCCATATCTCATTTGCTGCTAACTCACTCTCTCTTGCTAATGGCATCCACCATCTTTATTTGACTAGTGGAGTTTTAAAAAGAGAAAATACCTCTCATAGCTGGATTTTCTTCTTACTATAGCTGGATTTCTCTTCAGGAAATAATAACATGTTCTGGTTAGAAGAGGGAAAAAACACACCATCTTCTGATCCAACAAAAAGGGAAGAAGTTCATTGTGAATTATTTATTTCCTTATAAACTTTTAGATGTCAGAATTACCTTACTTGTAAACCACAGATTTCAGATCAGGTTGCTAAATTCCTAGCATTAATAAAATATGAAAATGCTTGTCACACCTATTTATGAAGTAGCAACTGCTGGTTTCTTCCTTCTACTTGAAGGACACAAAACTCTTTGAAGCACAGGACTAAGGACTGTCAAATTAAATATCGACCATGAAAGTTTAAAGTCACTATGCAAAGTTGCTAAACCCACCACATAATTTTTAACCTGTCTTATGCTCTCCTATATTAATAAGACATATAGAAGTCAAACCACATGAATAAATTGGCATTTTTTAAGGAGAGCAAAAATACCAAAAAAGATTCATATCAATCCCGCAATTAAGATCTAAGCCTCTGGGAATTCCCGCTGTGGCACAGTGGGTTAAAAATCCAACTGCAGCGGCCTGGGTCACTGCAGAGACATGGGCTGATCCTTGACCTGACACAGTGGATTAAAGGAACTAGTCCTGCCTCAGCTTGCAGCTTGGGTCACAGCTGAGGCCTGGATTAAATCCCTGGCCCAGGAACTTCCATATGCCATGGGTGAGGCCATTAAAAAAAAAAAAAAAAAAAAGATCTAAGACTCTGTACCAAGGGGGGCCATTTAGTATGAGACACTGTCTGAGATACTTTCTAAGCTCACTGTTCACGAAATCACAAATACTGAAGGCAGATCTCTAAAACATTCAATTATTTGTAACTCAAGAAGCAGCATTTCAAAAATACTAAAAAGGATTTTAATATGTTTAAAAAACTGAATAACCTAACTCACTATGAAACTACTAAAGTCTGAGTGCTTTAAAAAGCAAGATTTCAGTAAAAGGTTACCACCTTAATTTGTCCCTCTTAATGATACCCACAAAATTCCAGATTCCCCTGATATCAACCTAAGAAAAAATAATTTGCCGAAGTTTAGCTCAGGAGTCAGCAGAAGTTCACTTTTAAATCTCCTGACTGGTGGGATAGTCCACTACACTATTGGTAACATACTTAATACACAATTAAGTTGTCAACATTCAGAAACACACACCAGCGACCATGCAACTGCTGCACTCATCCACATTTGCAGAAAAGGATATGAATGTATCAAAATTTTAATAGCTATTCTTCTTATCAGGTTAAAAGGACTTAAAATGTACAAGGCAGGCGTGGCACTAAATCTGAAGAGAGTTTTCCCTCTGTTTAATACTACAAAGGTCTGTGGAAAAAGAAAGAGAGAAATGATTAAAGCATGGAAATTAATCACCATATGCAACAACATGTTTCTAGGCGAGAAATAAAATCAGCTCAGATATACTTCTAAGTTTTATTCCCCAATTTGGTGTCGAAGGCAAGAAACCAGAATCAACATATTTTTCTTTCCCTCATCACCCTCCCCCACCCAGCCTCAGATTCTATTACAAACGGATAACACTACTGCAGCAGTTTTACAGAAACTTTTCTTTCAGAAACAAGCCATTTGATTATACCTAAGCTATCCCTGCCAGATCTGGACAAGATGCTGAAATTTATTAGTTTAGGATTCATTTACTTGACAAATGTTTACTGAGTGCCTACTATGTGCCAGGCAATGTTCTAGGTGCTGGGAAAATATCAGTGAACAAGGCTACCCTAGTGTGAGAGCCTTTTATTCTAAAAGGGGAGACAGACAATAAATAAAAACCAGGAGTTCCCTTCGTGGCTCAGTGGTTAACAAACCTGACTAGGATCCATGAAGATGCTCGTTCGCTCCCTGGCCTCGCTTAGTGGGTTAAGGATCCGTTGTTGCCATGAGCTGTGATGTAGGCTGCAAACTCAGCTCGGATCCCGGATCCCGCGTTGCTGTGGCCGTGGTGTAGGCCGGGAGCTGTAGCTCCGATTTGACCCCTAGCCAGGGCACTTCCTTATGCCGTTGGATGTGGCCCTAAAGAGCAAAACAATGAAAAATAAAAATAAATAAGTAAATAAACATAATAGTAAGTAAATTACGCAGAATGTGAGGCATACGGTGGGAAAAGGAGGATGATCCGGGAAAGGGAGTCCTAGAGGGCTGGGGTCCGGGGACGGTGAAGGGAGGTGGTGGGGGTAAACCTACTGAGAAGAGAGACTGGAGCAAAGACTTGAAGGAGGTGAGAAGAGTTCTTCATTCCAAGGTTTACCTACCAAGTCTACTCTGCCTGACTTTTAGGAGCTTCCATTATCAATTTTGCCAAAATCATTCAACTACGATTTGTAACATGAATCCTCCTGTCTTGACAAACTAGCGCAAGTGACAGTCCTTCAAGCTTTGGCCTTTGCTCATACTGCTCATGCTACATGGGATGCCTCTTCTTGTCTCATGAATTCAATTCAATTAAAACATATTTGAGCGTCTGTTATGTGCCAAGCATTGTGCTAAGCTCCTGGGACACAAGATGGAATAAAACTACTTTTTAGGGAAGCCATATATGTGAACTAATAATTACAATGCAGGGTAAATACGAAGTTCAATAACAAAAATATGCGTAATGTATGAGGGCAGCAGGAGGGAGAGATTGTTTTCTCCTTGGGTGGGGAATGCACAGGAGGAGAGTGACCTGGGGGCTGTTGATAAAGGAAGGTAACTAAACATTCAAGAAGGGGTTTTAAAGGATAAGTAGAGGAGTTCCCATCGTGGCGCAGCGCAAAAGAATCTGACTAGCAGCCATGAGGTTGAGGGATCGATCCCTGGCCTCGCTTGGTGGGTTAAGGATCCAGTGTTGCTGTGAGCTGTGGTGTGGGTCGCAGATGTGGCTTGGATCCCATGTTGCTGTGGCTGTGGTGTAGGCTGGCAGCTGTGGCTCCAAATGGACCCCTAGCCTGGGAACCTCCGTATGTTGTGGGTACCTAGCCTGGGAACCTCCACATGCCATGGGTATAGCCCTAAAAAAGCAAAAAATAAAATTAAAAAATTAAAAAAATAAAGGATAAGTAGAGATTAAGAGATATTAACTGGGTAGATTAAGGGGGAAGGGTTGGCAAGGAAAGGGAACAACACAGGGTTTACAAAAGGATGTAGCACATTAACTGTGGGTGTGTTCAGGGAATTGACAAGTAATTCAGTGTTGATGGAGGATAAAATTGAGGCGGGGGGGAACAGCAGACCACGAAGCTGGAGATGGAGGGGCCTAGGAGACTGAGTTCCTGAGGATACAAGGCCAGGGGCAAGTACACAGCATCCCACTGTGTGGGTAAAAAAGTAAACAAATGCTAGCCGTTTTAAGTAGGTTTTTGTTTTTGTTTTGTTTTTTAATTTAAATCAATACATGGCCACAAGTATAAAAAAGAGAGAAGACAAGTTTCATCTCTTACCCAAAGATATGTCTTTTCTTGTGTATCTTTTCAAAACTTTTCTGTGTAAGTATAAGCACATAAATATAGCCCTAAAAAGACACACACACTCTCTCTCTCTCAAATGGGATTGTACTATAAATACTCTTCTGCACCTTGCATTAAAAACATGAATCCCCACAAAGAAAAGCCCAGAACCAGATGGCCTCACTGATGAATTCGACCAAATGTTTAAAGAAGAATTAATACCAATTCTTCACAAGTTCTTCCAAAAAAGAGAAGAGAAGGGCACACTTCCCAACTCATTCTGTAAGGCCAGTACTGCCCTGATACAAAACCAGACGAAGACATCACAAGAAAAGAAAACTTCAAACTAATATCCCTCATGAACATAGATACAAAATCCTCAACAAAATACCAGCAAACCATATCTGGCGGCATTTTAAAAAAGGATTATACACCACAACCAAGTAGGACTTATCCTGGAAATGCAAAGATGGTTTTAACATATGAAAATCCATCAATGTAACACAACATATTAATAAAAATAAGGGACAGTAACTGCATAATCATCTCAATAGGTGCAGAAAAAGCACCTGACAAAATCCAACACTTTTTAATAATAAAAGCACTCAATAAACCAGAAATAGAAGGAAACTTTCTTAACCTGATCAAACGCATCTATGAAAAATCCACAACTAACATCATATTTAATGTTATAAGACTAAAAGATTTCTCCCTAAGATCAGGAACAAGACAAGAATTCCATTCTCACCACTTCCATTCAACATTGTACTGGAGGTTCTAGACAAGGCAATTAAGTAAGTAAAACTATTTCTATTTGTGGATGAAATGATCTTGTAAATGGAAAATCCTAAGGAGTATGCAGACACAAAACTATCAGAGCTCATAAGAAGTTCTAAGATATAAGATCAACATATAAAAATCAACTGCATTTCTTTTTTTTTTTTTTGTCTTTTTGCTATTTCTTGGGCCGCTCCCGCGGCATATGGAGGTTCCCAGGTTAGGGGTCCAATCAGAGCTGTAGCCACCAGCCTACGCCAGAGCCACAGCAACGCAGGATCCGAGCCGCGTCTGCAACCTACACCACAGCTCCAGGCAACACCAGATCGTTAACCCACTGAGCAAGGGCAGGGACCGAACCCGCAACCTCATGGTTCCTAGTTGGATTCGTTAACCACTGCTCCACGACGGGAACTCCATCAACTGCATTTCTATACGCTAGCAATAAACAATCTGAAAATGAAATTAAGAAAACAATCCCATTTACAAGAGCATCTGAAAGAATCAAATACCTAGGAATAAATTTAACAAAAGAAGTATAAGACCTATACACTGAAAACTATAACACATCATTAAACAAAACAAAAAAATGAATGAATGGAAAGACATTGTGCTCATGGATTGAGAGACAACACTGCTATAGCTCAATGCAATCTCTATCAAAATTTTAACTGTTTTTTGGGGTAGAAATTCACAAGTTGATCCTGAAATCTGTATAGAAATTCAAGGGAACCTGGAGTTCCCGTCGTGGCTCAGAGGAAACAAATCTCACTAGCATCCATGAGGACTCAGATATGATCCCTGGCCTTGCTCAGTATGTTAAGGATCTGGCGTTGCCATGAGCTATGGTGTAGGTCGAAGATGCAGCTTGGATCCTGTGTTGCTGTGGCTGTGGTGTAGGCCAGCAGCTGCAGCTCTAATTTGACTCCTAGCCTAGGAACTTCCATGTGCCACAGGTGTGGCCCTAAAAAGACAAAAAAAGGGAAAAAAATAAATAAATTCAAGGGAACCAAAACAGTCAAAGCAATCTTGAGAGACTTGAGATTTGAGGACTCTCACACTTTTCCATTTCAAAGCTTACCACAAAGCTATACTAATCAAAACTGTGGTAATAACATAAGGATAGCCAAACACATCAATAGGACAGAACTGAGAGTCCAGAAATAAATCCATACATCTAGGGTCAAGTGATTTTCGACAAGGATGCCGAGACAATTCAAAGGGGAAAGAGTTCAATAAATGGTGCTGGGACAACTAGACAACCACACGCAAAAGAATGGATTGGAACCTCTATCCCACCATCTCTATGAAAATTAACTCAAATGGACCAATGGCTAAAACTATCAAATTCATTGAAAAAAACAGAGGTGTAAATCTTTACATCTTTGGACTAGGCAATAGTGTCGTAGATGTGACCCTTTCTAAAGCACAAGCAACCAAAGCAAGAAACAGATAAAGTGGACTTCATCAAAATTCAAAACTTTTGTACAACAATGACACTACTCAGAAAGTGAAAAGACAACCCACAGAACGGGTGAAAATATTTGCAAAACATGTATCTAAAAAGGGTTTAGCAGCCAGAATAAAGAACACCTACAACTCAACAGTAAAAAGACAAATAATCCAAGTTAAAAATGGGCAAGGATTTGAAAAGACATTTCTACAAAGCACAGATACAAACAGCCAGTAAGACATGAAAAGATATTCACCATTAGTAGTCATTGGGGAAATGCAAATAAAACCACAATGAGATGCCACTTTATGTCCACTAGGGTGGTAATATTCAAAAAAAAAAAAAAAAAAGATCATGGAAAATAACAATGTTGGCAAGAATATAAAGAAACTGGAACACTCATGTATTACTAGTGAAATGCAAAATGGTTCAGCTACTCTGGAAGACAGTTTGGCAGTTTCTCAAAAGTTAAACATCGAATTATCATATGACCTTAGCTATATAGCTAGGAGAACTGAAAACAGGTTCACACAAAAACATGCACACACAGGAATTCTGACTGTGGCACAAGGGGATCAGCAGCATCTCTGCAGCACCAAGGATGCGTGTTTCCATTCCCAGCCCAGCACAGTGTGTTCAAGGATCTGGTGTTGCCGCAACTGCAGTTTAAGTCGAAACTGTGGCTCAGATCCAATTCCTGGCCAGGGAACTCCATGTGCCGTGGGGTGGCCAAGAAAAAAAGTATACACGAATATTCACAAACGCATTATTCAAAACACTGTACAAGTGGAAACAACCAAAATGCCCATCAAGAGACAAATAGGTAAGCAAAACGTGGTCTATATCCATATAACAGAATAATATTCAGTCTTAAAAGGACTGAAATTCTGATACATACTACCACATGGATGAACCTGGAAGACATTATGCTAAGTGAAATAAATCAGACACAAAAGGACAAATATTATATGATTCTGCTGGATGCAGCAAATTCATAGAAAGTAGAATCGAGTTTATCGGGGGAATGGAGAGTTGTTGTTTAATGGGTGTAACTTTCTGTTCGGGACGATGAGAACGTTGTGGAAATGGATAGTGGCGATGGTTGTACAGCATGGTGGGTGTATTTAATACCACTAAGTTGTGCACAAAAAATGGTCGAAATAGTAATTTTTGTGTTATGTGTAGTTTACCACAAAAATATATATATACACAGTTGACCTTTGAACAACATGGGCTTGAACTGCGCGGGTCCACCTACATGCAGATTTTTTCTCAATAGTAAATACCAAGGTAATGCACGAGCCATAGTCGGCTGAGTCTGGGGCTGTGGAAGCACAGATACAGAGAAATCGCAGGTATTAAGGAAGGAACCATTGGTGTTGGGGAAACACCCACCTTTATGAAGGGCTAACAGTAAATTATATGTGGATTTTTGACTATGCTGAGGGTCCATGCCTTTAACTCCTGCATTATTCAAGAGTCAAATGTATATTATTAGCTGAAAAGTGTCCAGTAAGGTCCTTTTTGGGGGGCTATGCTCGCAGCATGTGGTAGTTTCCAGGCCAGAGATCAAACTTGTGCCACAGCAGTGACCCCAGCCACAGCAGTGACAACTCCAGATCCTTAACTTGCTGAGCTGCCAGGGAACTCCCAATAAGGTGTTGCTGTTAATTTTTTTTTTTTTGTAAATAAGCTTTGTCCCCAGCCAAATAATAGAATTACGAATAGTAATAGCTAAAAGTGGTTCCTAACCCATTGTGAATTTCGGAATGATTTAAACAACTTTTTTTCTTTTTTTTTTTTTACTTTTTATTTTATTTATTTTTTTGTCTTTTTGCCATTTCTAGGGCCGCTCCCGTGGCATATGGAGGTTCCCAGGCTAGGGGTCCAATCGGAGCTGTAGCTGCCGGCCGACACCCACAGCCACAGCAACTCGAGATCCGAGCCACGTCTGCGGCCCACACCACAGCTCATGGCAACGCCGGATCCTTAACCCACTGAGCAAGGCCAGGGATCGAACCCGCAACCTCCCGTTGTGGCGCAGTGGTTAACCTGGGATTCGTTAACCACTGCGCCACAACGGGAACTCTGATTTAAGCAACTTTTAGAAAAATAAAGATATCTGGGCCCAGAAAAAGAGAAAGAGAGAGAGAGAAATTAGGTACTTATACATGCTACAACATGGGTAAGCCTTGAAAATCTTGAAAAGAATTCAGACACAAAAGGAGTTCCCAGGCGACACAGCAGGTTAAGGATCTGGTGTTGTCACTGCTGTGGCTCTTGTCACTGCTGGGGTACGGGATTGGTTCCCAGCAGGGGAGCTTCCACATACCTTGGACACGGCCGAAAAGATTTAAAATAAAAGAATTCAAATGCGAAAGGCCACATATTGTATGCTTCTATTTATACAAAATGTCCAGAATAGGCAAATCTTGACAGAAAGTGGGGTAGTGGCTGCCTAGGGCTGGATGGATGAAGGAGTCGTTGCTAATGGGTCTCTTTATAGTGAGGAAAAGGTTGTGAAATTAGTGGCAATGGCTGCACCACCTTGTAAAAAAAAGCCAATGAATTGTACACTTTAAAATGTGGGTTTTCTAACTTGTGAATCACACCTCAACGAAAATAAAACACCACAAAAACAAAAGCAAACCAAAAAATGAACCACATGAGAGGTGTAAGGCATATAAGAAGAAGGTCTGAAGGATGATACCACGAGCATCTACGTACCCATCAGTCAGCCTAAGAAATAATGTCTTACCAATGCTGCTCCTTTCTGCACCTCTTTCCAAACACATGTCCTCCTTCCCACAGACATCATTTGGTACTGAGCTTCCACTTTTTCTATGATATATTTCCAACTACTCTGAGCCTCCCCTCTTCTGAACTCCTACTAACACTCAGAGTTTGTGTCTTTCATTATTCTCCAAGCTTCTTCCTCCCCTCCCCTCTACCCTTGCTCCTAAAGCTAGAGAGCAGGAACCAATCTCACACTTCCTTCCACAGTTCCAACATAATGCTCAACACAATAAACAGCTGCTGGCAGACTCTTTTTTTTTTTTTTTAAAGTTCCTCTCCTCTCATCTTCTATTCTTTCCTTTCTTGATCTGGCAGAGTCACACCACTCTCTCTATGGTAGAAAGCAGTGCTGGTATTGAGCCATATACATTCTGGAAATGCTCAATGCACCACCTTGGTGTGTGAGATTGCACTGCGATAATATTCCTCCTATACTAGAAGGTACTGGCTCTGGTGGGAAAGTACTGACACTGCAGGGAAAGCCTAATTCCAAAAGCAAGAGGAAGTGGTAGACTTGGGGTGAGGCTGAAAGAGGTCCAGGGCCAAAGTGAGACTCTTCCATATTCTGGCTTCTCAAAGAAACAAAGAGCCCAGGACTTTCCCGAAGTCCCCTCTCTGAAGTACTTGTACTCTGCGTTTCTATAGCAACCCTCTCTATGAAAATGCCAAGCCTTTTAAATAACCTCCTCATTCAACCTCATAATGCTCCCATGAAGTATGTGTGAAGGAGGGGTTATTATTCTCTATGCATTTCACAAAAGCTCAGGAGAGGGACCACCACCCATCAAAGGCCAGGCAGGAAGGAGCACCAAATTATGCCAAGTTTAGAGCCTCTTTACAGCTTCTATTGTGCCAGATCGAGAGGCAATTCTATGGCAATAGGGCAGAGAATGAACCTGGTGTGGGGGATGGATTCTTGGGTGAATGAGAAATTTGAGCTCCTGGGGTACATTGCATAAAAGCCTAAGCAAGAATGAAAGAAGCACTGGTCCCTGTCCCAGGATCTAAAACCAGGACTGGGGAGTTCCCGTCATGGCGCAGTGGTTAACGAATCCGACTAGGAACCATGAGGTTGCGGGTTCGGTCCCTACCCTTGCTCAGTGGGTTAACGATCCGGCGTTGCCGTGAGCTGTGGTGTAGGTTGCAGACATGGCTCGGATCCCACGTTGCTGTGGCTCTGGCCTAGGCCTGTGGCTACAGCTCCGATTCAACCCCTAGCCTGGGAACCTCCATATGCCGCGGGAGCGGCCCAAGAAATAGCAAAAAGACAAAAAAAAAATAATAAAAAAATAAAAATAAATAAAACCAGGACTGGGCCTCTACGAAATCACCTACCTGCCTTAGAAGAAGACAGGCAACAGGATTTTTTAAAGTAACATCCTCTGTACTTTCCAAATTGCTCATCTTTTAGTTTGGCCATGATGGAAAGATGGGTCTGGAGGAACCACTGAGGGTCTTTCCCATCTGAGGATTAGCGCCTACAGGGACCTGGCCCAGAGCAGGTGCTCAGTAAATGCCTATTGCCTGGTTAGCGAACAGATGCTTGTGTGTCTGAGGTGAGGGGAACAGAGAAGAGAAAAAGGAAAGGAAGACGTTAGGAAACAGAAGTTGTTAGACCTTGGCTGAAGAAAAACCTAGGAGGCAGCTAGGATTCTGAATGAGTACAGTGATGAGTCGGCAAGAAGGGGACCAATGATCCTGAGGGAAACTAGGGCTCTTTAGGGAATTTTAAAACTATGGTTTTGTAGGTATAAAGGCTTTCCTAAGGATGTTTTATATGTGAAGCAGAAATTTTATAATTAATTTAGGTACTGAACACTGCATTTAGAATAGTTTATCACCACCCCTTTCTAAATATTTATATCATATTTTTATCAAGTATAAAAACAGATCTTTTATTTTCTATTCAAGGAGAAATAAATATATAGTTTATACTAAACCTCCAGAAATGAAAGTGAATCTGCCATACTGCAAGTAGCAAGTCATACTACAATAAAACATACTTTATTGTTAAAAGAATTAGATTTACATATGCTTACTTTACACGCAGTTTTTCATAACTTCGTCTTTTGCATAAAGCAAGATGGTATTTGGACCCACACAAGTTTTCAAAGCTTAGGAACCTCCTTTTTAACACTGGGGCTTATAGTGCTTTATTTGAGAGACAGAAGAGTATATACTAGGGTCAGCAAATCTCTTTTGTAAAGGATCAGATAGGAAAAATTACAGGCTCTCTTGCAATAACTAACCTTGGCTTTGTAGTGCAAAAGTAACCCACAGACAACATGTAAACAAATAAGAGTGGTTGTGCACCAATAAAACTTTATTTATGAACAAGGGAATTTTCACTCATCACCATATATATATATATATATGGAAGTTCCCAGCCTAGGGGGTGAATCGGTGCTGCAGCTACCAGCCTACACCACAGCCATAGTAGCAATGTGGGATCCCAGCCGCACCTGCAACCTACACCAGAGCTCATGGCAACGCTGGATCCTTAAGCCACTGAGCTATGCCAGGGATCGAAGCTGCATTCTCATGGATCCTAATTGGGTTCATTACCACAGCCATGACAGGAACTCCCCAAATATTATTATTCTTTTGACTTTTCCCCAACAATTAAAAAATGTAAAAACCCTTCTTAACTCACAGGCCGTGTGCAAAAGCAAAAATGGCAGAGCTGATGTGGGCCATGGGTCATGGTTGGCTGATCCCTGTTATACACCAATACCAGTTCTGACCTAGGCCAGACTGGTCTGGCTGCTTAAGACTTATGTGATTAGGCTTTTCTTTCTTTCTTTCTTTTCAATGCAGATTCACAATTTTCACCCCAGAGGTTCTGTAAATAAGCTACAGAGGAATGTGCTCACCAGGACTGGGGAACTGTCACATCACCTGTCAGGTATTAAGACTCCTAAGATGTCCACCTTCACCTGCCTCTACCTGGCTGTATGGCCTGGGGCAGGCGGGCGGAGTGGGGCAGGGGCGGTGGGACACCCACAGCTCTCTGGATCTCATCTTCTTCATCTATAAGATGAGACAGGGGGCTGCCTGGTGGGCATGCTGAGGTCCTTTCCAGCTCTGACATCTATGAATCTACAATTTAGAAAATACGCAGAAGCATCCAATATTAATGGCAACAAAGCGGCAAACCATACTTTGGAGGAGGAATGCCCGCCATTGCTCATTCTTTCACATTCAATCTTGGTAGGACTCTTGCTGAATTAGTTATTTTGCCCTCTCAAGTGAAACTCTCAAATCCAGGGTCAACAGTGCCTAGTACTATCCTGACAGCTGTACTTACTGGGCAGGAGGCAGCATGGGGGGAGACGTGTACCACTGGCTGCTTCTCCCTACCCCCTATCCCCTACTTAATCCCCATTCTCGCCAGAGCAGTGACTATGGGAGAAAGAATGAATAGGGATGATTGGTGATGGGCTGACTTTAAAAATAGATACACAAAAGCATTTTAAAGTCATAGGCATGGCTGATAAAATCCCGGTACTCATCGTTAAGCTGTGGGTAAGAATCCAGAAAAGGAGATACACCCCTTGTTTGCCACTGGGCTCCCACACCACATCCTTTAAAGCCCAGGAGGAGTGCGAAAGACAGCAAGCTCTGGATTCTTAAGAGAATATTTTTTAATCAACAATCATTTGGTACCCATGAAGTCCAATAATATTTTACCTCATCTGTCTTAAATTAGATCTCTGTGAGGTAAACGAGTTAAAGGGGAAATGGAAATTGAATTGCGGTTTATGGCCCAAGGGAAAATATCAGTTTATAACAACAGCCACTGAATGTGAGCAAGCAGAAGCCCATTAGGAGCAGCGGAACAGCTCTTAACGAGTCGTGGCATGCAGTATTAATAAATGTGTCAAGCTGGCATAAGCTGAGCTTTCTGAAAAGCACAGGCTTTTCATCTCTAATTAGCACTGTGGGGCTTGAAGCACATGATGGAGGCGCTTGGCCCTTGCTTCCCTTCAGGGTCCACGACAAGGAACAGGGACATTGTGCAAGGCCAGGTACGAGCACATTTACATTCATGCCGAACAAATCCTAGCACATTGCAAACACAATACATGAAACGCATACAGTTACCATAAGCCGACTCATAAGCATTTCTCCACCCTCACCCCAGGACTGGATTAATTTTTTAAAATCATACAAGATATAGAAATTACAATAATATAGGGTGCATAAATATGAAAAGACATTCCAGAGAACTCAAGGCGAAGCCCATCACAGAACAGAAAACTTCTTAGAGAAAGGTTTATTATCCAGCCCCTGGTTTTCTGTGGGACACAAGGCCCAGGAGAGCAGCTCTCCACTCAACCCAGCCCTCCCTCTCCTCAGAGGTCATCATCTCAATTAGGGCAAAGGTAACCTGCAGGCATCTGATGACCCTCTGCTGTAATGAACACCTAGGGGCTCAGAGATGGAACTGATCTACAAGGGGGCATTTGGGAACCAATACCCTTTGGCTCTATCTGGCTAGAACTGTTACCCACACTGACTTATAACTGTCTCCCAGGGTTTGGAGCCTAGATCTTAACTGTTCTGACCTCTGTAATTGCCTGACTCTCTCATTTTAGCTGACCTCTCTAGCCTTAAATTCTTGCCTGCCAAGCATATATATGTATACATGTATGTGTGTGTACGTACACACACACACACACACACACACACACACACACACACACACACACATCTTATTCTTCCAGACTCATGTACCTCTTCTGATCTAGGCAACCGGCCAGTTTGACTTATATTAGCTGCTAGCTCTCTCTTGCCTAACTATAAATTCTGGTACCGTCTACCAGGACAAATCCTCTCTGCCTACTGGTTTAACAGAGCATACATACACAGAGAAATACTCTTCTACACAATAATACAAATTAAGCTGATCTGAAAAACAGCTCTAGCAGTGATAACAGCAGTAGCCAAATGTCCACAAATCCACAGATCTTTGGCATTCCCTTCCGAGTAACTATGCAGCCAATAAAGCAGGCAACAGATAAATGTCCTTTCAAAAGTTTCCTGTTTTAATAAAGAGAAACACAATGCTAAACAGGTTCTATCTCAGACTAGGAAGCTGTTCGATAAATGATCTGCACTGTCAAAATGACTACACCGTGTTAAAGGGAGTCCTGATGCTTTTCTGAATGTTAATCAGCTTAGTGGTCCTTCAAATAAAATTACAATTATAATCCCAATGTGACCCAGGAAAGGCTCCAACAAAGGCACAACTGGCCTGAATTTCCAGAATATCTGTGCCCTGGTAGCCAGCTTAGAAATACTCAACTAAAAAGCAGGACATCAGGAGGCAAGCAGTTTTTTCCCCTTTAGGCTTATACTTCTGTTTGAACCGAATGAATATTCAGAGCTCTCATCTTCCAAGCCTCTATTTCCTACACCGAGGATTGAGCAAGAGAGACCTCTAAATCCTGTATTTATTTTGTTATTCCTTTTACTCACTAATAATTGTACCCATGAATCTGTTTAAAGAACTAATAGCTGAGATGCCTTATATAATACCTCTCTCGCAGCAACCACTTGAAGAGGTAGGTATAATTTACAGATGATGAAAGAGTGGCAGAAAGGTGAACTTGCCCCAAACCAGAAAGTTATTCAGTGGTAAAACTCAGAACTGAACTGAGGCAGTCTAACTCCAAAGCCTCTTAATTATTATACTACACTGGAATTTTTTAAAAAGCTTCAAAGTTACTTATCAAATCTAACTCCTCACTTTACAGACATGAAAGCAAGCACAGGGGGCTCTGCCCAGGCCGAGACCACTGGCTGCGGAGCCGGAACGGGAGGTTCCTGAAGTCCAGTTGCCTGGCTTCTGGTCCTGAACGATTTTCAGCACACCAGGTCATCTGATCCAAACCTCTGACCAATGAAGAAATCTCGTTTACTTAATATCCTTAACTCTGGTGAAAGGAACAGCCCTTGCGTATGACACTGAGATCACCAACAGCTGTTAACAGAATTCTCCCAGGCTAAGCTCAATGAGGATAATGCCAGCATCACATCTGTCTGTGGCTCTGCAGTTTTCTAGTGCTTCTGCATGCACTCTCACTTGATCTGACCTTGTAACCCCATGCCCTCCAACCCACATTTGGAGCAGGGACACCCCCTTCCTGCCCACATCCTGGTGACAGGAAGCCACACCTGGCAGGACAGCAGCTGCTTCATCACTGAGCCTGCATGGTGCCGTTCCCTGAGGCAGGGCGACCGTGAACCTCCTACACGGCCATTCCTCCTCACTGTCCTTCAGTGTGAGTTTGCCTTTGATCTCCTTCCCCCTTCCGCTCTTGGGGTACCCAGCCTGCTGCTGCTCTAGGGTAAAGCAAAAGGCAGGTTTATTACGTAAAGCATATGAAGGCTTCCCTTCACTGCACTTGCATTCTAGAATCTATTCTCCCTCTCCTCTCTTAGAAAGCAGCAGAGTAGAGCAGTTTAGAGGCTTTGAGGTGACAAAGACGTGGATGCAAGACCCAGCTCCGTTGCTTATTAGCTGTCATGGTTTTAGGCAATTAACGTGGGTTGCTAAGGCTCAGTTTTCTTATTGATAAAACAGGGATAATGACTGATAGTACGTACTTTATCAGTACTACTGATAAAGGAGGATTAAATGAAAATTCACAAAAAGTCCCCACTCCAGTGCCTGGCACAGACTAAAGACTCAACAATGTGATTAAGATGACAGCACACAGACTTCTGCTGCTCCTGTTTCCAGGCCCCACACACTGGGTGGCAGGAGAAGACTCTAAGGGCTAATGATTACGTTACTCAGTATCCACACACTTGGCATAAGCCAGCAGGACACTTGTGCATCAGCCAGACCAAGAGTCCAAAGTCAGGAAGGAGCACCTGCACAGGCTCAAAGTGGGCCCCAGAGGTCATTTCAGACCTGAGAATTCCAGAAACAGGAGAAAATATAAACTGCCACGTATGCACACAGTGGGATCCAACCAGCTTCCCTGGCTTTTACCTCCTGTCTCACCAAACCATGCCCAAGCTCCAGCCACAACAAAACTCAGGGTGTTAAGCAATTCAACTTTTTTTTTCACGCCTCTCTGCCTTAGCAGGTACTGTTCTTTAAACCTACACTGCACTTTCTTCTCTTCTCCAACAGGGGAGATGTTTTTCTTCAAGGTACAGCTCAAATATTGCCTCCATTCAACTCTCTCAAACAGAATAATCCAGAATCATCCTTCCTTCCTTTGCGTCCCCACAACGCTTTGTACTCACTTCCGTTAGAGCACCTTAGATAGTGTGGTCATTTTTATTTACACATCAGTACCTCTCACTGGACCCTGAGATCCTTAAAGGCAGGGGTGTATCGTCCAACTATGGTGAGTTTTCAGCTGAGCAAGCAGAAGATATAAGATGATGCCCATCTGGTATAAGGTAGGTAGTTCGTACATGTTTGCTGAATGTACGAATGAATCTCCTAGTCATGAGGAAATCGTACAGTTAAAATAACTAACTTATAACTATATCCAACTTTCTGCCAGCTGTCTGACTTACTTTTTCCACTCTTTAGCTCATCTACCCATAAAAATTCATTAATTTTAGTCTGAAAAGTCTTCTCATCTTTTCTATGCCTTAGAGATCATGCTAAAGACATGGAACGAAAGAAATAAACTGAAGAGTACTACATTCATGCTGATGTACCGAAAAATGACAGAATCATTTAAAAATGAGAGCAGAACACAAAACCAAAAAAATCGCCCTGCCATATACTCGACAGAGACAGTATGATACAGTCGAGAGACCATGAATATTACATTCACGCATCCTGCGAACTGAAAGCTGGCGCTACCACACATGAGGGGAGGGAATCTGAGCAGTAAATGAACATATCTAAGCCACAGTTTTTTATCTCTCTTTTTTTCCCCCTTTTCTGGCCACACTAGGAAGTTCCCAGACCAGGGATCAAGTCTGAGCTGGAGCTGCAACCTACACCACAGCTGCAGCAATGCCGGATCCTTAACCCACTGCTCTGGGCTGGGGATTGAACTGGCACCTCCAGAGAGACAAGCTGGCTCGTCAACCCACTGCGCCACAGCGGGAACTCCAACATTTTTCTCTCACTTGTGAAAATGTGCAGCATTCTACCAACAGCACCCTAATATGGGTGATCCTCAAGGACTACCGAAAATTGGGGAGTCAGTGATAGTTCGAATTTGGGTGGTATCATCCACGAAAATAGTAGATGAAGGAAGGTAAGTAGCTTTGAGGGGAGAAAATGAGTTCAATTTTGAATACAATGAGTTACCCACGGGAAATCCAGACAGAGATGCCTGGCAAGCACTGAGTATTTAAGGAGCATCGTAGGCCAGAGATACAGATTCAAGAGTGCTGAGAGAATGGATGAGATGAGCCAGGGCGAGTGCACCAGACGAGGGGAACACGGGCCGAGGACTGAACCCGCAAGAATGTGAACATTTAAGCAAAGGTGGAGGAAATGAAGAAGAAAGAAAAGGAGTAGCCCGAGATGTAAGGAGAATAGGGCAGTATGAGAGGATCTTACATTTGAGAGGATCTTCTATTGAGAATACTGGTAGAGAGGTGAGGATGCAGTCAGGCTGGAAGGATGAAGGGGTGGGTGAGGGAGTGTAGGTGGTGATGGTGATTTTTTTTTTTTTTTTGGCTTTTTAGGGCTGCACCTGAAGCATATGAAGATTCCCAGGCTAGGGGTCAAATTGGAGCTGTAGCCACTGGCCTACACACACCACAGCCACAGCAATTCCAGATCTGAGCTATGTCCGCAACCTACACCACAGCTCACAGCAATGCCAGATTCTTAACCCACAACGCCATATCCTTAACCCACTGAGTGAGGCCAGGGATCGAACCTGAGTCCTCATCGTAACTGTTAGATTTGTTTCCCCTGAGCCACAAGGGGAACACCACAAAACTGGGAGAATCTTTTATTTAAACTTCATTCCATAGACCAAACTTTGTAGACTCAACAAAGTGTCTGGAATAGGAGTGCTTCTTCAGAACAGGCAGCAAAAATTCTGCTAGAATCAGAACTGACAGAAATTGTCAAATAATGATGAAATCCTAATCTTGAATTGTGTCAAAAAGGGTTAAATGTAAAGAATTCACAACTCAAGTGAATTTGGAATCAATCTGAGAGAAGCATCCCTCTGTATATTGATGTCATAGTCTGACTCTCCTTGACTAAGAAAGGATTTAAAATATGGTTAATTATAGTGAGAAGATGATCAATACCACTGTAATCTCAGAACTACCATATGATCCAGCAATCCCACTCCTGGGCATATATCCAGATAAAACTTTCATTCAAAAAGATACACGCACCCCTATGTTCACTGCAGCACTACTCACAATAGCCAGACATGGAAACAACCTAAATGTTCATTGACAGATGAATGGATTAAGATGTGATACATATACACAATGGAATACTACTCAGCCGTAAAAAAGAACAAAATAATGCCATTTGCAGCAACATGAATGGAACCAGAGATTCTCATACTAAGTGAAGTACGTCAGAATGAGAAAAACAAATACCATATGATATCACTAATATGTGGAATCTAATATATGGCAAAAATGAACCTCTCCACAAAAAAGAAACAAACTCATGGACATGGAGAACAGATTTGTGGTTGTCAAGTGGGAGGAAGAGGGAGTGGGATGGATTGGGTGTTTGGGGTTAGTAGATGAAAACTATTGCATTTAAAGTGGATAAGCAATGAGGTCCTGCTATACAGCACAGGGAAATATATCCAATCACTTGTAATGGAACATAATGGAAGATAATATGAGGAGAAGAATATATATGTGTATGCCTGGGCCACTTTGCTGTACAGCAGAAATTGACAGAACATTGTAAATTGACTACAATAAAAAATTATTTAAAAAAATCACTGTAGGAGTTCCCACCATGGCTCAGTGGTAATGAACCGGACTAGTATCCTTGAGGACGCAGGTTCAATTCCTGGCCTCACTCAGTAGATTAAGGATCTGGCATTGCCGTGAGCTGGGGTATAAGTCACAGATGGGTCTTGGATCCTGTGTTGCTGTGGCTGTGGTATAGGCCAGCAGTTACAGCTCCAATTAGACCCCTAGCCTGGGAACTTCCATATGCTGTGGGTGCAGCCCTAAAAAGACAAAAAAAAAAAAACCAAAAAACAAAACACTGTAATTCTGAAACACCCTCCAACATTCAAACGGTCATTATTAAATAACCCACTCAACAAGTTAATTCTTACTAGAATAAAAAGATTTCATAAACCCATGCACCTATGGTCAATTAATCCATGACAAGAGAGAAAACAGAGTCTCTTCAATAAGTGGTGCAGGGAAAACTGGACAGCTACATATAAAAGAATGAAATCAGAACACTCTCTAACACCATGCCTAAAAATAAATACAAAATAGACTAAAGACCTAAACATAAGACCAGACCTACTATAAAACTCTTAGAGGAAAACATAAGCAGAACACTCTTTAACATAAATTGCAGCAATACCTTTCTTGATCCACTTCCTACAGTAATGAAAATAAAAACAAAAATAAACAAATGGGACCTAATTAAACTTATATAGTAGTGTATATATGTCAGTCCCAACGCCCCAATTTATCTCTCCTGCCCCACATTTACCCTTTGGTGACCATAAATTTGTTTTCAAAATCTTTGAACATTTGTTATCTGTAAAAACCTTATTTCTTTACTTGTTAATATCTGTCTCCTCGATCAAAACCAAGTTCTAAGAGTATAGAGCTTGCCTGCTTTCTTCCCAAGGGCATGGAACAGAAAACACTCAATAACAACTCACCAAACTATCAAAGGAAGAACTGAATGCTCAACTCTTACCTTAAGCCTCCAAAATCACAAATTCCTATCAGCTTACCTCTACAGTAACTCTCACTTCACCCTTTCTCCTTATTTTTCACTTCCAGCACCACAGCTGAGACCCTCCTTACTTCACAGCCAGGCTCTCTGTCCCTCTGGGTCCAAGTAAAGATTAAACTTCTTCTTCTTTTTTTCTTTTTTTTCTTTTTCTTTTTGCCTTTTCTAGGCTAGGGGATGAATCAGAGCTGTAGCCACCGGCCTACACCAGAGCCACAGCAACGCAGGATCCAAGCCACGTCTGCAACCTACACCAGAGCTCATGGCAACACCAGGTCCTTAACCCACTGAGCAAGGGCAGGGATCGAACCTGAAACCTCATGGTTCCTAGTCGGATTTGTTAACCACTGGGCCATGACAGGAACTCCCCAAGATTAAACTTCTTAGTCTAACACTCTAAGTCCTCCATGATGTGGCTCCAGCACTCCCTTCCCACTCCCCAAATTCCAATCCAACTAGACTACTCAGCTTTCTCTTCCACTGGCCTATGCCTTTGTTTTCTGCGTCTTTGTTCGTATCATTCTCTGCCTAGAATGTTTCAGTCTATCCCTATTTTCTAAAATCCAAAGCCTAACCCAAACATTATTCTTATTATGGAGACCCTTTCTGAAGCTCTCTTGTCAAAAGTACTATCACACTATATATACACTACCATGTTATAAGCTATGCAATGGTAAAGAATGGAGTTTATTAATCTTTAATTCCCCCAAGAGAACCCAATACCCCAATGCATCACATACAGAAAATACTCAGGAATTATGTGTTGAATAAATAGATCTTTTTTTTTTTTTGTCTTTTTGCCTTTTCTAGGGCCTATCCCTCGGCATATGGAGGGTCTCAGGGTAGGGGTCTAATCGGAGCTGTAGCCACCGACCTACACCACACCCACAGCTACGCGGGATCCGAGCAGTGTCTGTGAGCTATACACAGCTCACGGCAACGCTGGATCGTTAACCCACTGAGCAAGGGCTGGGATCGAACCCACAACCTCATGGTTCCTAGTTGGATTCATTAACCCCTGAGCCACGATGGGAACTCCTAAATAGATCATATTTTAGATGAGGCAACCCAAACTGGTATATATTCCATGTCAGCTTCTTTCATTTCCTTTATAGTCAGTTAATATGGAAGGTTACACAACTCCTACAGCCAAAAAAAAAGCAAAACACTTAATAAAGGTAGACATGATAGAACAACTTAGAATATTCAGCAAATAAAATCTTTTGTATAATAAAGAAGAAGAGCTCTAGGTAGAAGCTATTATCCAATTTTTTTTTTTTTTTTTTTTTTTTGCTTTTTAGGGCCACACCCAAGGCATATGTAAGTTCCCAGGCTAGGGGTCAAACTGGAGCCACAGCTGCCAGCCACAGCTACAGCAACACCAGATCCAAGCCACATCTGCAACCTACGCCACAGCTCATGGCATTGCCGGATCTCCAACCCACTGAGCGAGGCCAGGGATCGAACCCACATCCTCATGGATATTAGTCGGATTCATTTCCACTGCACCACAATGGGAACTCCCATCCCATGATTTTTGATAAAATCTCGTCTGATTCTAAGGTTCCATAAGAGGAGAGATAAGACTGGTGGAACTTAACAACTGTAACCCACCTATCTAAGAATCTCTAAAATATAAGACAATCTATTTCCTGCTCTACTTCCTCAGCCCCTAAAGAAAACTAATTCTTTGGAAAAGGAAAAAATATATTGGTAACCAGTCTTTTCCCCCCAGAGTTCCTTTCACTTTGGTAGATGGGAAAATTTTCATTAGGAAAAAAAAAAAAAGCCGTAACGTCACCTTTCATGTTCAAAGCACTTAGTAAAGTACACAGTATTTTCACAGGGATTATCTCATAAGATTGACTCATTCATTCAACAAATATGAACTGAACCCTTACTAGAGGGCACTGTTCCAGCTAATGAGCATACAAGAGGGAGAATAATAAATAAATATATTATATGCCAGATGTATAATGGAGAAAAATGAAGGAGGGTTAGCACAATAGGCTGTTTTGTTTCGTACAGCGTAGGCAAGAAATAATTTTCACCGCAACCTGTAGGATAGATGGAATATTAGCTATTAGCATAATCTTAATTTTTTAGATTAGTGTAACTGAGATGCTGAATGGTTAAGTGACATGCCCAAGATCATCCAGAATTAGACAGAAATGGATTAGAAGCAAGATTTTCCAACTCCTGATCTACTGCTAAGGCTATATGAGAGGAATCTGATTTAAGAATGTTAATTAGGGAGTTCCCATAGTGGTGCAGCAGAAACGAACCTGACTAGGAACCATGAGGTTGTGGGTTCGATCCCTGGCCTTGCTCAGTGGGTTAAGGATCTGGCACTGCTGTGAGCTGTGGTGTATGTAGGTTGCAGATGCTGCTCGGATCCCAAGTTGCTCTGGCTGTGGCATAGGCCAGCAGCTGCCGCTCCGATTCAACCCCTAGCCTGGGAACTTCCATATGCTGCAGTGCGGCCCTAAAAGGACAAAAAAGACAAAAAAAAAAAAAGAATGTTAATTAAATTCCCTTCACTATTAACAATAATTCTTTTTTTTTTGTCTTTTTGCCTTTTCTAGGGCCACTCCCTCGGCATATGGAGGTTCCCAGGCTAGGGGTTTGTCCAATTGGAGCCGTAGCCACCGGCCTACACCAGAGCCACAGCAACACCAGATCTGAGCCACGTCTGTGACCTACACCACAGCTCCCGGCAATGCCGGATCCTTAACCCTCTGAGCAAGGCCAGGGATCGGACCTGCAACCTCATGGTTCCTAGTCGTATTCGTTTCCGCTGCGCCACAACGGAACCCCAAAACATCTAGTTTTTATTCACAACAGAAAGCAGCATCTAGGCTTACTGTGCAAAAACAGGCAATGCAACACCTCATCAGCAATACTTCAAATCACACCTAATGACATAAACTCTCCGTTAACAGCCTGTCTCTGCTCTGCACACCTGTTAAAAGTGTATGAAAATAGATTCAGCAAAGATTTTCTGCCAGGAACTTGTGTGTGTGTGTGTGTGTGTGTGTGACAGAGAGAGAGAGAGACAGACAGACAGACAGAGACAGAGAGACAGAGACATTTAAGGGAAAAATTGTAAATATTGCTGGGAACAGGGTGCCCTGCCATACCTAACCTAAGCTAAACCTAAAACCCAGGGGTATCAGGGATGTGAATGAAAAAAAGCAAGGTTTCTTCTGTCTCCATATTTGCGTGCCTTGCTTCAGAAAAAGTGAGCCAACTGAGGCTGAGGATCGATTAACGAAAAATCAGAAAAGGGGAAAACGAATAAAATATGTTGTAACAAACTGAGAGGAGGTGTTGGCTTTGACCAAGTACTTCACCCCATTAAATTCATAAAATGAAGAGGTTAAACTAGGTGATGTCTAAGACTACCACATTCTAATTTTCTATGGTTCTAGGCTGATTCCAATTGCAGGAAAAGACAGCTATGAAAACCTGAAGGTAAAATGAACTTGGGAAACCATATATAATTTTTAATACTTAAAGGCACATAATCAATCCTGTAATTTGGATTTCTGTTTATAGGACTTTCTTTTAAGAGAGCATATCCACTGAACAAAAAGGACACAGATATCAATTATTGGTTTTCAGAAACACGAAAGAGAAGAAAAAGGAAAAAAAAAGGAAAAAGGCCTTTTTTCAACCTAATCCACAGACTTTCTTGCTACTCCACTTAGGACAGTTCTTAGGAAAATACATGACCATTTAAAATTCAATGAGTTATTATTAAGCACTGGAGAGTATTTTTGTACTGAAGATAGAAAGACACTTTGGACAAAAGAGAAAAAGTCCTTAATATGATTTACTAAAAGAAAAAAGCACTATTTACAATAGCCAAAACATGGAAACAACCTAAATGTCCATCGACAGAGGAGTGGATCCAGAAGATGTGGTACATATACACAAAGGAATATTACTCAGCCATCAAAAAGAATGAATACCAGCATTTTTAGCAACATGGATGGACCTAGAAACTATCATGCTAAGTGAAGTCAGCCATACAATGAGATACCAACATTCAATGCTTTCACTGACATGTGGAATCTGAAAAAAGGACAGGTGGAACTTCTTTGCAGAACAGATGCTGACTCACAGACATTGAAAAACTTATGGTCTCCGGAGGAGACAGTTTGGGGGGTGGGGGGATGTGCTTGGGCTGTGGGATGGAAATCCTGTGAAATCAGATTGTTATGATCATTATACAACTACAGATGTGATAAATTCATTTGAGTAATAAAAAAAATTTTTTTTTAATTTAAAAAAATAAAGTAAGCTGTGCAGTAATTAACAAAGGTAAAAACAGTCTCGGTACTTATTTTCCCTCTGTCAAAGACACTGACGACTGCTGTTTTCAACTTTGATCCACTTATACCTGCCTAAATGAAATATGAATAAATCATGATACATAAAGAAAAAAAAAAGAAAAAAGTGTGGAAGGGGGAGAAATGAACTGAGGATTTATCCTGATAAAACTTAAGATTTCGTAGTATAAAACTAGGGAAAGCAAATCACAAAACTAAGACATCAACTGACTTAAGAAAAGAGTAGAAAGAAAACCAAGCACAAAGGCATTCAGGACACTTCAGGTTCCTAAAAATACCTATGTGTTTTTGTTTGTACATAATACAGTATAAAAAAACTCCAGAAGATACTACTACCAGTGGTTACCTGTGAAGGAAGACAGGAAGCAGGCATGTGTAAAGGGGAGACTTTTCACAGAATATCTTTTTACTGAATTTTTAACAATGTGAATATAGTACCTATTTTGAAACTTAAATACATGTAAAAGTTTAAATGTCCTTTAAATTCAAGTATTTGAAGGTAATACTTGAAAGACAAGAAGGTCAAAGAAAGGAGACATTTGAATAAAGGACCAAGAGGCAAAGGAAACCTTGAGAGGTCAGAGACAATCCAGAGAGGGGATGATCTGGATCGGTTTCAGGACTATCCGAAAGTCAGGTTAAATGCAACACGGACACCGCTGTTGAGGACCCAAAGAAGCTTACGAGCTCCAACCAGCTCCAGCACCAGGTCTAAGAGTAACTTGAAAATGAGATACACATGTTTTACGGCCCTGTGTCTCTGGACAGTGTGAGATCCACAAGGGGATGAAATCAGAACTTTACTAAGAGTGAATTTAAGGTTTTTTTTCTACTCTCTAAAATAAAGAGGGGAGGAAATGAGAAACCAGTTTCCTATGAGTCACGAAAGTGATCAATCAGGTAGAAAATGAGACCTATGAGGAAAAGAAAGCCCCTTGTACCATTTAGCAAAGAAAAGAAAATTCTACTTTGCAAGAATTATTTAAGATAGCCCTTGAAAAACAAATGGAGCAGCGGAAATGAATCCGATTAGGAGCCATGAGGTTGCGGGGTTCGAACCCTGGCCTTGCTCAGTGGGTTAAGGACCCGGCGTTGCCGTGAGCTGTGGTGTAGGTCACAGACATGGCTCGGATCTGGTGTTGCTGTGGCTCTGGTGTAGGCCAGCAGCTGTAGCTCCGATTTAACCCCTAGCCTGGGAACCTCCATATGTCATGGGTACGGCCCCAAAAAGACAAAAGCCAAAAAAAAAAAAAAGCAACACCAGGAACTATAAAACATTATAGGTACTCATGGCAAGTGCAGGCAATTAAAACAAACCTACCAACCTGTGTTGCCTGCAAATATAAACATATTTTGTGAATAGTGGATTAGGGTACAAACACACCATATACAAAAAAAAAAAAAAGAAAGAAAGAAAGAAAAACAAATGGAAGGAAATGTCCTCTTAAAGTCATTTCTACTCTCGGTGTGTTTTGATTTGTGGGTTGATTCCCAGTGTGCTTCCGTGTAAGGAGACCTCGCTCATTTGGCCTAGTGAAAGGCCTAGTTAGTAAGAAGTATTAGTAATGCCAGCAAAGATCTGCAGGTGGACTCCAGCAAGCATATTACTTTTAATCAACTGAAAAAACCCTGATGTAAAAATACAATGCATGCTTCTAAAGTGCTACGAGTGTTCTTTCTTGTCATAGATGTTTGTTTGTTTTATAAAGATCATTACAGCATTTATGTTTTATGAACTTTTCTGCATGGCGGTATATTTCACAATTATTTTAAAAGGAATAAAAAATATAAAGTTATCCTTTCCATAAATTATCTGTGCCTTTGGTGAGGCCAAAGGCTGAAGTCAGATTTTCTATCATGAAGAACCAACCCCCCTACTAGAGTGCCATCAACATCCGGCCTACCCCCCAAAATGGTACTAATTAGTGCCAGAGACCCACCGTCCTTGGGTCCTCCCTCCCAAGCTAGGACCAGGCTGCCTGCAGTGCAGGAACCAGGGGAAAAGGTACTAGGCTCTGACAATAATAGATCCCAATAGTTTTCATATATGAAGTCAGGGTTAAGAATAGGAAATTTAATTTGCATCTGAGTTGAAAAAATAAATAGTTCAAATAAAAAGCAAAGAGGTTTTAGCCATCTGAAAGGCCAAAGTCCAAAGGGCTTTACCTATTTGCTCATTGGTGTAAGAGTATTTTCTGAAAAAGTTATACCAGGTGGCCAAATTGATCTAAACAGGCACAACCTAAAGTCTATGTTTTGTCATTTCTTTTTACCTCTACTAAAGCCATGGATACAAGGGCAGGAAAGAGGAGGGAAATTATATATATACATTTCTTTCACTCATGCTCCTTACCAGCAGGAATTGATTCTAATGTAAGATTCAGTGCTGGCTCAACCCAGACAACTGTGTAACAAGGCCAAAGACCTAGTCTCCTCACTGGCCCAGTTTGGCTCACTCTATTCTATTCCCGTCCCCAACAGTTATGATCTAATGCCACCAAGGGGGCTAGATAAGAGTACAAATCCATCATCTCCATTACATTAACAACAGGCTCTGCTGATGCTGCAACAGTAACCTCATTTCTATATTCAAATATAGAAACCTGTGTGTGAGCAAGATTCTTCAAGGCTGTCCCATCTTTCACTAGGCCATCTTTCTTGTACTCTATTAAAGCGTATTGCTTCATTTATGCCCCCCCCCTTTTAAAATAAATCTATTTCAATCTTTTTCTGATTTGGCCTGGAGCCAAAAAGAGAAGTCTTATGAACAGATCGAGATGTGCCAAGATCCACAAATGACCCTTAGCAGCAATTTAGCCAAAAAAGAATCCCCATAAACCAGAAGTGAAACAAAATGTTAACTACTTATCTAAACTTTGGCAAAGAGACACAGCTCTTTCTCCCCATCTCCCCTACGCCTGTGAGGAAAGGACTCTCTGAAGCTGCTGCTGCTCCTCCTCCAACTCACTTTCTGCGTCAAATAGTATGGGTCAAAGTCCTCCAGGGGAACCGCGACCAGGCCTTGTGGGATGTCCCCATAGATGAAAGGCAAACTCTTCCCTGCTTCCAGGTCACTGTTGGGCTTGGGCTTGCTGTCCTCATCGTCTTCCCGATGACTGCCATCGGCCTTTGGTGGTTTCTTGAGCTTGCTCTCGGCAATGCGCCTCTCGATGTTTGCCAGTGACTCAGGGGTGAAAGGCTTGAAACTATCAGGGCCTGGTGGTGCGAGCAGCCGCGCTGCCATCTTCTCATCCTGCAGCAGCTTCGTTAGTTATGCTGCGTCCAGGACAGGTCAGCTCTGGAAGAAACAGCAACACAGACAGCATTAATCAATCACTGCTCCAAAAAGAGGCCAGACCAAACCATCTCACGCTCAACCTTTATTCATAACCTTCGCCACACAGAGTTTCTTCCATGACATGGCTCTTTTTCTCTCCAGGAAATCTGTGGCATGAATGGACTAGGTGATATTCATAACCACCCATGAGGGGCGTGAGCAGCCAGGGAGATCAAAACATGGGATCAAAACTGAATCGCCAGCTTTTATTACTGACTTAGATGCACCTCACTGTTAGTAACCACTTGAAACTACAAAAATATAATCCACACCCTCAAGGAACTTCTATTCTAAACGAATACGGCATATTTAACATACCCGGGGCACACATTAGCTTAAGAATCCTTACATGCCCAAGTCACCTTCCTTTCCTGGAGCTCTACTCCCTAAAAAATACTCTGCCTTCCAAGAACACCACAAGGGTAACTATGACTCTTTATTTTATTTTATTTTATTTATTTTTTCTGCTGTACAGCATGGGGACCAAGTTACACTTACATGTGTACTTTTTTCCCCTCCCTTTGTTCTGTTGTGATATAAGTATCTAGACATAGTTCTCAAAATCACTCTTTTTAAATTTTAGTCTCTGAAAACACTAAAACCCTTCAAGACTTTGGAGGTGGAAAATAGAGGTAAAATAGCTTCCATATGCTTTGGCTCTTCCGTTTCTAGTTCTTTTTCAGTTCACCAAGGTGTGTAAAATCCATCTGGTATAAAAGTTCAGGCGTACCTGCTCTGACCACCAAGCTCACGCCAGGGGCGAAGACAAAGCCCTTTTCCTCAAGGAGAAGGCAGATGTCCCTCTGCACACCTCCCGCTGAGCAACGGGAAGAGCAAATGGGAGCGGGGCCTTAGACCTTCCTCAGAGGCGACAGCCCCGTAGCACTGCAGCGTGAAGACAGCGGAAAGGCCCGAGAGGGGCTCAAGCCAGAAGGACAGGAAGGAGAACAGAAACACAAGCAAATTCCCTTTGAAATAGAGAAACCGAAGGAGCGCCAGACACGGTATCAGAAAGGCCCATCTCCATCTGTGTTTATACAGAGTCCTAGGTTATTTAAACACACACCTTGGAATAGGAAACTCCATAATGCCAAAGCAACAGTGTCCGGTTACGGCCACAGAAGGACCCAGACGGCTGAGTCTTTCCACGGAAGCTTTAGGGCTTCACTGGCAGTGCACCTGGCACTGGTGCAGCTGCTTTCTCCTTTTGCTTTGTGAGCGCCACAAAGACAGTCTGGGAATTTTTTTTAAAAGGCTGCTCTTTCCTTTCTACTTAGCCCTCAGGGTCCACTTCAAGGCGAGTATCCATAAAACTTGAGGCGATTCAAGAGATCAGTAGTAGAGTTAACTCTAAATAACTGGGGAATGAAATACCCAAGGGCTCTTTCCATAAGTACCCCTGCAGAGACCCCAGATTTCTCCAATGGTGGTGACAGCGGGTGGTGCCAGAGGCCGTGCGTGGTATCTACGCGGGTGGGTCAGCTCACTCGCTGACAGCCTGGCGCTGATGAGGCCAGAACCACAAGTTAGCTCCATGCTTCACACAAAAACCACTGTTCTGCAGATGATGGGGTCAAAAAAATCACTTTCACGTATGAGGCATAGGGTTTTAAAGATCCAGTCCCTTTCATTTTAAGAATTAGGAAACTCGGGGTCCTAAGAGATAAGACAACCTGCCCAAAGTTACAAGGCCCAGAAAAGACCACAACCAAAGAGCTTGGACTTGTTTTATCACGACCAGTATCAGCCTCCCACCTTCCTGTCCGCCTCTGACCCCACTCCGCCCCCAGAGGAAGAGCCTGGGTCTTCGAGTAAATCGCAGGCCAAAGCCGATGGTTACTGCACTACGGCTTCACTCGCATTGTTTTCCCCAACCTCTCAGTCCTTTCCCCTCGCTCCTTTCCTCTTATCCAACCCCCAACTGCGTCCAGTAAGTCCTGACTCCACCAAAGAATCTTCCCATCAGCGCCAGCCTTTACTAACGTTCCCCCTTGTGAATCCCCAGAGCTGTCAGGATCTTAACTAACATTTATCACATAGTTGCTATGTTTCAGGCACTGTTCCAAGCACCTTGCTTGTACTACCCCATTTAATCTGCAGAACTACCTGTGAGGTAGATATTATCATTATTATTCTGCCCACCTAACAAGTGAGGAAAAAGAGGCCCAGAGTCCTGATGTAGCTCGCCGGAAGTTACACCGCAAGAAAATGACAAAATCAGGATTCAAAACATCCTCTTCACACTTGCTCTGGCTCTCCATCATTATTCAATTGCACCATCAAAGTCTCCAGAGGGCCTGAGTGATGTCAAACTTGTTTCGCGTCCTTTTCACAGAGAATCAGATTATGCCTGGAACCCACAACAGGTCCAAATAGCTGGGACTCGCTGGCTCCCACAGCCATACTCATTGGGTCACCCTCGGTTCCTACTTTGAGGACAAAGAATACCGCAAGAGGAAGTCATTGCAGAGGCTGACAAATTTCTGTGACCTGACTGCACACACCTGGGGCTCTTCACAGGTAAAACCATCCAAGGCTCGGTCCTCCGCCTTTGTTTCCTTTTGCCTTCATCAAAACCACGTTTCCTCAATGATCCCTGCCCTCCATCAAAGTCTCAATCTCTACGTTTCCTCTCCTACTTCTCTAGCTTTTCCCTTTACATATTCATCTCCCCCTGCCCCTTGTCATTTGGCTTAAGCAAGACTCTTGGTTCTCTTTTGTATCCTGCTTCTATCCATGTCCGCAATCTCCTCTTCCTCTACCCGCTTTTTCTTCTCTATGGGCTGGCTTTCTGCAATCTCTCTCTGCCAAACTCCTTTTAGGGATCTCATCTATTCAAAATGGTCAGTATATGGATGACTTTCAGATTTCTATCACCAGCCCAGATGGCTCTTCTGAGCCCCACAACTGCCTGTCACCACTTCACAATTAAAGCATTTAAAACCACTTATGTTTACTTCCAGAATGGATTCTTCCACCTGACTTTCTTAATTCTGTTACTGGGACCATCATTTTTCCATCCGTCTAGCATGGAGCCTCAGTCATCTTTGCCCATCATCCTTGGCTGTCCTTGCCCAACCGGTCACCAGCCTCAGTTTAATTCTTCCTTCAGAGTTTCCATTTTTAACAGCATCACCCTAACTCGAGTCCTACCGCAATAGCCTCCCTCTTGTGGACCAGTCCTCAATCCACCAGACACATCTCCAAAGACCTGTTTCCCTAAAAAATCTGCTTCCGGGAGTTCTCATCATGGCTCAGTGGAAACGAATCTGACTAGCATCCATGAAGATGCAGGTTCAATCCCTAGTCTCGATCAGTGGGTTAAGGATCCGGCATTGCCGTGAGCTGTGTGGTGTAGGTCACAGACGTGGCTCAGGTCCCAGGTTGCTGTGGCTGAAGTGTAGGCTGGCAGCTGTAGCTCCAATTCGACCCCTAGCCTGGGAACCTCCATATGCTTCAGGTGCGGCCCTAAAAAAGACAAAAAAAAAAAAACCACTACATCATTTCCCTCCCTCAAATCTCCTGGATTTATAGAACAGAATCCAAACTTGCGCCATTCAAGGTCTTCTACAACCTTACCTCTCTTAGATACTCAGCTACAGCCTTACACTTCTCCAAATTCTTTTCTACTGCTTCCCTACAAGAATATCCACTCTGGTGACTGGTTTTTGTTTTAATTTTCTACTTTTTGTTTTTTTTTTTAAGGTAGAACAATAAAGTGTACAAATCTTAAGTGCACAGACTAGTTATTTTGTAATATGTACACACTTGCATAACCATCATTCAGATTAAGATACAGAAGAATTGTACAGCACAGGGAACTATACTCAATAACCTATAAGGGAAGAGAATCTGAAAAAATATATATAATTGAATCACTGTGCTATATACCTGAAACTAACATTACTAAATCAATGATATTTAAAAAAAAAAAATACAGAAGATTTATTTCCAGCACACCAATTGGAGCTCCTCTATTAAGAATCACCATGTGAGTTCCCACTGTGGTGCAGTGGAAAAGAATCCAACCAGTATCCATGAGGATGTGGGTTCAAACCCTGGCCTTACTCAGCAGGCTGGGGATCCAGGTTGTTGTGGCTGTGGAGTAGGCTGGCAGTTGCAGCTCCAATTCGACCCCTAGCCTGGAAACTCCTTATGCTGCAGGTGTGGCCCCCCCCAAAAAAAAGGAAGAACCGTCATAACCATCCCTGCCTCAGCCTCACAAAAGCTCTTCTGACATCACCACAGATTAGTCTGGGCTTCACATAAGTAGAATAAAAATATACTCTTCAAAGTCTGACTTCTTTCATTCAACATTTTTTTTTTCTGTGAAATTCATCTTTATTGTGTGTGGAGCAGTAGTTCATTCTTTTTATTGCTGTGTAATAGTTCATGTACGAATGCAGCACAATTAATTTTTCCCTTCTACTCTGATAGACATTTAGATTGTTTACAGTTTAAGGTTATTATGAATAATAGGTACTAAGAACCTTTTTGTACATGTCTTCTGGTGGCCATATGTGCTCGTCTCTTTTTAACATATAGGCAGGAATGAAATGCTGGTTTTGGAATTGGGCATGTGTTTATTTAACATTAATGATACTCCTACCAGCAATGTAAGAGGGTTCTAGCTGCTCCACATCCTCACAATACTTGGAAATGACAGACGACAGCCTTCTTAATTTTACCCATTCTAGTGGGTTTAAAGAAAAAAAAAAAATATATATATATATAGAGAGAGAGAGTGATATCTCATAGTTTAAAAATATATATATATAGCGATATCTCATAGTTTAAAAAAATCACTGAGGTGAAATTAACCTTTAAAGTGAACAATTCAGTGGCAATTAGTATATTCACGATATAGTGTAACTACTACCTCTACCTAGTTCCAAAACATTTCCACCACTCCAAAGTAAAACCCTTTACCTGTAAGTCAGTTTCTCTTGATTCCTCTCCCATGCACCCCCAACCCCAAGCCTCTCGCCCCCAGCTCCTGGCAACCATCAGTCTGTGTTCTAGCTCTATAATCTATTGATTGATCTATTCTGGAAATTCATGTAAATGGAATCATACAATATGTGGTGGTTTGTGTCTGGCTTCTTTCACCCACATTGTAGCATGTACCAAGACTTCATCTGGAGTTCCCATTGTGGCTCAGCCATTAACCAACCCAACTAGTAACCCTGAGGATGCAGGTTGGATCCCTGGCCTCGCTCAGTGAGTTAAGGATCCGGTGTTGCTATAGGTTGCAGATGCGGCTCAGATCCCATGTTGTTGTGGCTATGGCACAGGCTGGCAGCTGCAGCGCCGATTCAAACCCTGGCCTGGGAACTTCCATATGCCATGGGTGCAGCCCTAGAGAGAAAAAAAAAAAGACTTCACTCCTTTCTATGGATGAATAATGTTTCATTATACATATGTATCATAATTTGTTTATTCATTCATCCACTAAGGAACATTCAGGATCTTTCCACTTTGTGGCTATTGTGAACAGTGCATGCACATGTACTTATTTTAGTTCCTGTTTTTAATTCTTTTTTTTTGTCTTTTGTCTTTTTTGTTGTTGTTGTTGTTGTTGCTATTTCTTGGGCCACTCCCGCAGCATATGGAGGTTCCCAGGCTAGGGGTTGAATCGGAGCTGTAGCCACCGGCCTATGCCAGAGCCACAGCAACGCGGGATCCGAGCCGCGTCTGCAACCTACACCACAGCTCACGGCAACGCCGGATCGTTAACCCACTGAGCAAGGCCAGGGACCGAACCCGCAACCTCATGGTTCCTAGTCGGATTCATTAACCACTGCGCCACGACGGGAACTCCCTGTTTTTAATTCTTTTAAATATACACCTAGGAGTAGAACTGCTGGGTCAAATGGTAACTCTATGTTTAATTTTTTGAGGAAATGTCAATTATTTTTCCACAGTGGCTAAACCATTTTGCATTCTCAGCAGCAATATAAGCAAAGTTCCACTTTCTCCACATCTTAGTCAATATATATTTTCCTCTTTTTTTTTTTTTGGTGAAATGTCAGTTTAAGTCTTTGCTCACTTCTTTCTAATGGGGCATCTTTATTTTCTTATTATTTGTGGGATTTCTCTGTATATTCTCCATAAGTCATTTGTCAGATATATTTCAAATATTTTTCTCCTTTTTTACTTTCTTTTTTTGGCTACACCTGCAGAATATGGAAGTTCCTGGGCCAGGGATCAAACCCGTGCCACAGCAGTGACACCAGATCCTTAATCTGCTGAGCCACCAAGGAACTCCACCTTTTTTACTTTCTTAATGGTGTCTTTTGATAAATAGCAGTTCTTAATTTTACTGAAATCCAATCTATCAATCTTCCCTGGAGTTCCCATCATGGCACAGCAGAAACGAATCTGACTAGGAACCATGAAGTTGCAGGGTTCGATGCCTGGCCTTGCTCAGTGGGTGAAGGATCTGGTGTTGCCGTGAGCTGTGGTGTAGGTCGCAGATGCAGCTTGGATCTGGCATTGCTGTGGCTGTGGCGTAGGCCACCAGCTGAAGCTCCAATTCAACCCCCAGCCTGGGAACCTCCCTATGCTGCAAGTGTGGCCCTAAAAAGCCAAAAAAAAAAAAAAAACCCACTTGCTTTTCATGTCTTTTTTTGTTGTCTTATTCTAAGAAATTTTTGTCTATCCCAAGGTCATGCATGCAGCTATTAGTCTATATTTCTTCTAGAAGTTTTATTGTCTTACCTTTCTTATTTAGACTTCAAATAATTGGAAATTGATTTTTGTATACTGTGTGAGATAGAGGTCAAGGTTCTTTTTTTTTTCTACATGGAGATCCAACTGACTCAGCATCATTTAATAAGGCTGTTTTCATTGACTGAAGTTGTTTTCATTGGCTAAACAAACTTTCATTTTTTTAAGTCTCCTGAAGTCTTTCTTTCCTTCTCATCTAAATTCTCTTCATCCATGAAGCCACCTTAAATTCCTCCTCCTTCTGAGGTAATTGTCTCACAAAAAGTAAAAATAAACCTTTTAGATTTAGAAGGAACTTAGAGACCATCTCATCCAGCTTTCCTTAAATTTACAGATAAGAAAACTTATCAGTAAGGTAAGTAAGAGAGTCTGAGTTGTCTAACTACTAACATCTTGGTGACAGATGCAGAACTAGGGACACAGATCTCCAATATAATGCTCTTTTCACTATATCACACAGTCTCTAGGGCAATGCACCTTGTCCATTCTAACAATAAAATGACTTTTAGCCCTGAAAGTTCTGAAAGAGATTGAACTAGACTCAAAACTGGGAGAAACAGACAGATAAGTTCCCTTCTTGGGATAAAGATGGTGGAATAGAAGGACTGGAGCTCACCTTCTCTCATAAAAACAACAAAATTACAACCAAGTGCTGAATAACCTTCAACCAAATGGACTGGAAAGTTTTAAAAAGATATCCTACTCCAGAAGACAAAGAGGAGGCCACATCAAGAGGCAGGAGGGACAATTACGTGATATAAGCAACCCCATACTTGCCAGGTGGGAAGCCCACAGACTGGAAAGTAACTATCACAGAGACTCACCTACAGGAGTGAGAGTTCTGAGCCCCACATCAGGTCCCCACACCTGGGGATCTGGCACTGGGAGAAAGAGCCCTCAGAGCATCTGGCATTGAAGGCCAGTGGGACTTGTGTGTGGGAGCTTCACGGGACTGGGGGAAATGGAGACCCCATTCTTGAAAGGCGCATACAGGCTTTCGTGTGTGCTGGGTCCCAGGGCAAAGCAGAGGCTCCATGGGAATCTGGGTTGGACCTGACTGCAGCTCTTGGAGATCTCCTGGGAAAACAGGAGGTGACTGTGGCTTGTTGTGGGGGAAGGACATTGGAAGCAAAGCTCTTGGGAATATTCATCACTGTATGTTCCTCTGGAGGTGGCCATTTTGGGAAAGTCTGGCCCTACCCATCAGCACTGAGAAGCCCCAGGCCAAACAATAATCCAGGTGGGATCACAGCCCCACCCATTAGTAAACAGGGGCCTGACGACCCCCCCAGGCACACAGCCACCTCTAATCTCAATCAGAGACAAAGCCCCACCCACTAGAGGGATAGGAATCAGCCCCACCTACCAGTGGGCAGTCCCTCCCATCAGGAAGCCTACAATAAGCCCCTGTATCAACTTCAGCCACAAGGGTGGCAGACATCAGAAGTAAGAGAGGCTACAACTCTACTGTCTGCAAAAGGGAGACCACACCAAAAACCAATAAAAATGAAAAGGCAGAGAACTGTAACTCTGATAGGGGAGGCCATCATCACCCTGATACCAAAACCAGACACAGACACTACAAAAAAAGAAAATTACAAGCCAATTTCACTGATGAACATAGATGCAAAAGTCCTCAACAAAATACCAGCAAACTGAATCCAACAATACATTAAAAAGACTGAACATCATGATCAAGTGGGATTTATCCCAGGGATGCAAGGATTCTTTAATATCTGCAAATCAATCAGTGTGATACACCATATTAAACTGAAGAATAAAAGCTGTATGATCCTCTCAGTAGATGCAGACAAAGCCTCTGACAAAATCCAATGCCCATTTCTGATAAAAATCCTTCAGAAAGTGGGCACAGAGGGAACCTACCTCAACATAATAAAGGCCATATATGACAAACCCAGAGCTAACATCATCCTCAATGGTGAAAAGCTGAAAGAATTCCTGCTGAGATGAAAAACAAGACAAGGATGTCCGCTTTCACCACTACTATTCAACACAGTTTTGGAAGTCCTAGCCACGGCAATCAGACAAGAAATAAAAGGAACCCAAATTGGACTGAAAGAAGTAAAACTATCACTATGTGCAGATGACATGATACTATACCTAGAAAATACTAAAGGCACTACCAGAAAACTGTTAGAGCTCATCAATGAATTTGGCAAAGTTGCAGGATACAAAATTAATACACAGAAATTGACTGCATTTCTATACTCTAACAATGAAAGATCAGAAAACGAAATTAGGGAAACAATACCATTTACCACTGCATCAAAAAGAATAAAAGACTTAGGAATAAACCTACCTAAAGAGACAAAAGATCTGTACTCTGAAAACTATAAGACACTGATGAAATAAATCAAAGATGACACAAATAGATGGAAAGACATACCTTGCTCTTGGACTGGAAGAATCAATATCATCAAAATGACCATACTACCCAAGGCAATCTACAGATTCAATGCAATCCCTATCAATTTACCCAGGACATTTTTCACAGAACTCAAACAAAACATTTTAAAGTTTGGAAGCACAAAAGACCCAGAATAGCCAAAGCCATCCTGAGAAGGAAAAATGGAGCTGGAGGAATCAGGGTCCCTAATTTCAGACTATACCACAAAGCTACAGTCATCAAAACCACATGGTACCAGCATAAAGACAGAGATATAGATCGGTGGAACATGATAGAAAGCCCAGAATTAAACCCACACACCTACAGTCAACTAATCTATGACAAAGGAGGCAAGAATATACAATGGAGAAAAGACAGCCCCTTCAATAAGTGGTCTGGGAAAACTGGACAGCCACATGGAATAGAATGAATTAGAACACTCCCTAACACCATACACAAAAATAAACTCAAAATGGATTAAAGACCTAAATATAAGACCAGATACTATAAAACTCTTAAAGGAAAACATAGGCTAAACCTCTCTGACATAAACCAGAGCAACATCTTCTCAGATCCACATCCTAGAGTAATGACAATAAAAACAAAAATAAATGGGACTTAATTAAACTTAAAAGTTTCTGCACAACAAAGGAAACCCTAAACAAAACGAAAAGATAACCCACAGAATAGGAGAAAATATTTGCAAATGAATCAACTGACAAGGGACTAATCTCCAAAATATAAAAACTTCTGCAGCTCAATACCAAAAAAACAACCCCATCGAAAAATGGGCAGAAGATCTAAACAGACACTTCTCCAAAGAAGACATTCAGGTATACAAAAAACACACGAAAATATGTTCAACATCATTAATTATTAGAGAAATGCACATCAAAACCACTAGGAGGTACCACTTTACACTGGCCAGAATGGCCACCATCGAAATCTACAAACAATAAATGCTGGAGAGGGTGTGGAGAAAAGGGAACCCTATTACACTGTTGATGGGAATGTAAACTGGTGCAACAACTGTGGAAAACAGTATGGAGAGTCCTCAGAAAACTAAAAATAGAATTACCATTTGATCCATCAATCCCACTCCTGGGTATCTATCCAGAGAAAACCAAGACTCGAAAAGATACATGTACTCCAATGTTTATTACAGCACGTATACAATAGCCAAGACATGGAAACAACTGAAATGTCCATCAACAGAGGAGTGGATAAAGAAGATGTGGTACATATACACAATGGAATATTACTCATCCATTAAAAGGAAAGAAATAAAGGCATTTGCAGCAACATGGATGGACCTAGAAATTATCATGCTAAGTGAAGTCAGTCAGACAGTGAGACACCAACATTAAATGCTATCACTTACATATGGAATTTAAAAAAAAAAAAAGGACACAATGAACTTTTTTGCAGAACAGATACTGACTCACAGACTCTGAAAAACTTATGATTTCCAAATGAGACAGGTTGGGGGTGTGGGGGGATGTGCTGGAGGTTTGGGTTGGAAATGCTCTAAAATTTGGTTGTGATGATCACTGTACAACTATAAATGTAACTGAGTAATAACATATATATATATGGATATATATAGGGATACTTTCCTAAAGGTATGGCTGTGCTTAAAATAAAAAAAAAGTTCCCTTCTCTTGGTCTTCCAGGAGGATTAAGACCTTAAAATGTCAGTTGTGGCCTAGATACTAGATACATACAGATGAAGGTAACCCCAAATTAAGGAAAAAGGTATAGAGAGGGAAGGAAAACTGATACTGGAGTAATGTTATAACAGAGATGAAGGAAGAGAAGTCATCTAGGAGGGATGCTAAAGGAAATACCACAGATAAGGGTACAGAAGAAAAAAATGTTAGGAGGAGGATCAAATAGCAAGTAGTATCAAAAACGTGTCTCGGACTTAAAAAAGAACAAATTGAAGGTCTCATACTTTCTGATATCAAAAATTACTACAAAGATACTGTAAGCAAAGCAGGGTGGTACTGGCATAGAGGTAGACGTAAAGACCAATGGAATGTATTAGACAGCCCAGAAACACACCTGCACATACATGGTCAGACGATTTAAAACAACGGTGCCAAGGTCATTCAATGGGGGAAGGGACAGTCTTCAACAAATGGGACTGTGCTGGGAAAGTCGGATACCCGATGCAAAAGAATGAAGCCGGACTCTCACCTTATTACACCATATATGAAAATTAATTAACTCAAAATGGATCAAATATCTAAACATAAGAGCTAAAATTACAAAACTTTTAGAAGAAAACACAGGGGAAAAGCTTCCTGATATCGGATCTGGCAACAATTTCTTGCATATGACACCAAAAGCATAGCAAAAGAATAGATATACCTGAACTTCATCAAAATTAAAAACCTTTGTGCACCAAAAGTCACTATCCAGAAAGTGAAAGAGCAAGCCACAGAATGGGAGAAAATATTTCCAAATCATATGTCTTATAAGAGATTAATATTCAGAATATATAAAGAATTCCTAAAACTTAGCAAGAAGAAAATGACCTAATTTAAAAAAAATGGTCAAAAGACCTGAATAGACATTTCTCCAAAGAAGATATACAAATGGCAAATAAAAACATGAAAAATCAAAACCCCAATGAGATACCACGTCACACTCATTAGGATAGCTATTGTAATGAAACAAAACAGAAAGCAACAAGTGTTGATAAGAATGTGGAGAAACTGGAACCTTGCACTGCTATGGAAAACAGTACAGCAGTTCCTCAAAAGTTAAACATAGAATTCCTGTAAGATTCAGCAATTCCACTTTTAGGTACACAGCCAAAAGAATGAGAAGCAGAGACTCAAACAGGTATCTGTACACCCATGTTCACAGCAGCATTGTTCACAAGAGTCAAAAGGTGGAATCGACACAAATATCAATGGACAGATGAATGGATAAACAAGATGTGCTATGTAACGCAATGGAATATTATTCAGCATTAATAAGGAAGGAAATTCCTACATACACTACAACATGGGTGAACCTTGAGGACATTATGCTAAGTGAAATAAGCCAGTCACAAAAGGACAAATTTTGCGTGATTTCACTTATGTGAGGTCCCTACAGCCAAAGGCATAGAGACAAACAGTAGAATCGTGGTTACCAGGAGCAGGGGGGAGGTAGCAATGGAGGAGTCATTGTTTAATGGGTACAGAATTTCAGTCTGGGATGATGAAAAAGTTCTGGAGATGGATAATAGTGACAGCTGCACAACAATGTGAATGTACTACTTAATACCAGTGTACTGAATTGTACATTTGAATGAGTAAAATGGCAAATTTTGTATTCTGTATATTTTACCATAATTATTTTTGAGAGGGGGGGAAAAAAAAAAGAAGAGATTATTACTGCATCCCCTACTCTATGCCAGAAAGTGTACTGATGATCAATAAAGCTCCCTGCCTTCAAGGACCTTTAATGTCTTCGGGGGGTGGAAGAGAAGTAAACAGGCAATGTAGAGTGTGATAGATCCAATAAAATAAAATAGGCTCCTACAGACATACACAAGCAAGACATCTAATCTAGTCTGGAGAGATCAGGGAAGGCTTCCTGATAAGGTGACATCTTAGCTAATAAAGCCTGGAGGTGGTGCAGCGGACAATGGCAGGAAAATGCATAGAGCTTTGCAGTAAGAAAAACAGCATATACAAACGACCAAGACAGACAAGGGAGATCAAGCCACTTGGGTACTGCAAATGGTTTTGTATGAGGTAGAGTTTAGAAAATTAATAGGAAAACAAGGGCCACATCAGGAAGGCAAAGTCATTCCCATGGGAAGTGACTGTGACTTTATCCCAAAGGCAACTGAATGACTTGATCAAAGTTGTATTTTAAAAAGATTATTCTGGCTACAGTGTAAAGAATGAGGCAGGCAGAAGGAAGATGAGATGAGGAGGAGCCAGATCAGACTGAAAATGACTGAGCAGAAAACTGCTAAAATAATTCAGCTGAGAGATAATGATGGCCTGAACTAGGCAGCAGCAACAGGGATGATGTACAGAATGGAAGGTCCACTATCTGAGGTGCGAGGTAAGGTAGAAGGAACATCAAGAAAGATGCCCAGTTTTTGTCATGGGCAATGGATGGAAGGTAGTAAGCTTCGGAGACAGGGAATAAGATGTGATGCTCAGCTCTAGGGCTAAGACAATGACTTCACTTTTGAACATGTTGAATTTGAGCTTCTTTGGTACATCCCAGTGGAGACTCTGAATAGGCAGTGGCTATGTGGTTCTGAAGTTCAAGGGAAAGACGTAACAAGAACTAAAAGAAGAGGAGCAGCTTGGTACAGAACTATAGCTAGGCTGTGAGGACTGCCAGGCAGCTCTCTGCATGTTGATATATAGCTCATTTGGAATTAGCCAGAGGAGCAGCTCTGCACTGGGAGGAAGGTGGGCGGCTCTTATCACAGGAGAAGAGAGAAATGCAGCCAGATGGATAGAGTTTACACTGTCCCCACTCCCTGTGCCCCTCCTTCCTCCAGTGACAACTAGATGCTAGGCTGCCAATTTTCTACTTTGTCACTTTCAGATTTCATTTCAGAAAATCATGTAACAGTTCTAGAGATTGAAATAAAAACAATTTTGTCAAACCTTAATTTTACTCATTTGAAACATAAAAAGCTGCAGTCCTAAGCCTCTCTACTTAACATCATAATCTGGCTCTCCCTCCTACAAGACCGTACAGCCCATGCTCACCCTGCTAACTGACAGCTGCCCTGTGCATCCTTCTGTCTTACTGGTTTTCCACCTCGAGGCCACCTCAAAGCCTGCTCTTTTTAAGCCACACACCCACCAGACTTTCCCAAAGCTGAGTTATTCACCTCTGATTCTCAATAACTGGTCTCTTCCCAGTCCTTCTGAGATAGTCACACTTGGTTGATTTACATATGCCTTCCTACAGATACCCTCTGAAGGGATGGTTTATTCAAATGCGGGTATAAACTTAAGATTAACCATGACAAATAAGTACCTCTATCAGGAGGTACATGTGAGACACATACTCTTAGAGTACTTGACTATTTTGATCTAAAAATGCTTTGAAATGAAAGTGAAACCAGTGATTAGAGTGATTTTAAATCACTGGATCCTTAGATCCAAAAGTCCCTCTGAGCAGGTCCCCTAAGGCCAAAATGAAAATAGGTTTCCATCTTGTCTATGTATCCACACAACCGCCAAGCCTGGTCTTCTATCTGCTTCTCAATATGTAGCCCAATCAAGAGGTCATCAGAATTCCATCTCCCTGGCCCTGCAGATATAACAAGTCAGATTTTTCCACAATTTTGTCACCTACCTATCACTGATTCCTTTTTTCAAATGTAACTGGCTCTCCACGTTTCACTTATTTCTTCCACAAGGAACAGAAGATTTTCCCCTTTCGATCCCACACATTAAACCCTTTGTGGAATCTGCTTGTTGCCCCATCTACGGCTGTTCTCTTCAGAGTCTTCTGATTCAAGTTATGATGCAAACAATTTTTCTTGCCCATTGCTTTATAATTGAAAATGTTTTCATTTGTGCTTCTCGACTCTTTTGGCCTCAATTCCAACTTGCACATTAGAGCTTACCCTCAATTTCCTGCATTCCTTTCATAGTAATACTGAGATTCCCCTCCCACCTATGCAGTTTTCTCTCCCATTTCTATGCAGTTGTCTAAAGACAGAGCAAATGTTGTCTTATTTGCCACTAAACTAAACCACTGACATATGCTGGACACTGAGAAGAGACATGTCAGTTAATAGGTGTGCATACTCAAGGGTGGATCAAAACCAAAAGACGGCTTTAGGAAGCTGGGTTTTTTGTTTTTTTGTTTTTTTTCTTTTTGCTATTTCTTGGCCCACTTCTGCGGCATATGGAGGTTCCCAGGCTAGGGGTTGAAGCGGAGCTGTAGCTCCTGGCCTACACCAGAGCCACAGCAACGCAGGATCCGAGCTGCATCTGCAACCTACACCACAGCTCACGGCAACGCCGGATCATTAACCCACTGAGCAAGGGCAGGGACCGAACCTGCAACCTCATGGTTCCTAGTCGGATTCGTTAACCACTGCGCCATGACCGGAACTCCAAGAAGCTGGTTTTTATCTCAAGTATCTTCTAGGTACTACTCTAGAGCTTGGATGAGAAACTCACTTTACACGGACTTCCATAAGCATGTATTGGGCATGACGGAAACAGAAAAGTCCCTCCATATGCAGGAATATGGTTGAGCATGAAGGAAGAAAGTGGCCATATGCAGAAAAAAAATCCATAAAATTCCTAATTATAACTGAGGAAATTGACAAATTTCTTATCTAATGTTGTTTTCTTCCTTTGCAATTAGATACAGTTAATCAGCTTCAGTTCACTAAACATGATTTGAGTGAGAGATTCAGTGCTCCTGACCAAAAATCCAATGGTTTTCACCTTTGCCTCTACTATATAAGACCCATTAATACGACAAAGAAAACACAGGGGTTAATACCATGTAACATGTGCCCACACGTAAAAAGGACACAAAAAATATTAGTTTTTTTTTTGGTTTTTTTTTTTTGTCTTTTTAGGGCTGTACCCTCCCAGGCTTGGGGTTGAAACACACAGCTGCTAGCCTACGCCATAGCCACAGCCACAGCAATTTGTTATTCGAGCTGTGTGGTCAGCCTACACCACAGCTCACTGCAATGCCAGATCCTTAACCCACCGAGCGAGGGGGTGGGGGGAATCAAACCCATGTCCTCATGGATACTAGTCAGGTTCATTACCACTGAGCCACAATGCGATCTCCCAAATATTAGCTCTTAATAACCACTTGTATCACCAGTCTAATTGTTTCCATTCTGCACAACCTTCATAAAATAAATAAAAATCAGTAACAATTTCTGCAAATCACTGCATAAATCCTGCTGAACAAAGATGCCATCATTGGGGAAACACATTTTTGGCAGGCAGTCAGCGACGTGAAACATGATCTATCAATGTTCACTTTGCAGTTGATACAAAAAAATTCAAATGTGGGTAAAAATGGTAGTTAAGGGGGTATGATTATATATCATGAGTACAGAAGACAAACGTAGACAAGTAGTAGATATTCTCTACGACATCGCAGACCATCCTCAGCCAGAGACAGCTTGCCAAGCTCAACAGAGGAATGAAGACGATTTCACTCCTATCAGAGAAAGAGATGGCGGAAACGCTTGTTGGACTTAAAACATCTTTCACAACCGAGGATGAAGGTATGGCCTACGATACCATCAATAACATCACAGAATTATATTACTTCATCCACATGTACTTTTTTCATTGCATTCAGAATTCAGAAATTAAATCACAAGTTCTCACGGCTATCCTTAACTTTGCCATCTTCAAAATATGGCATTTGGAGTTCCCATTGTGGCGCAGTGGTTAATGAATCCGACTAGGAACCATGAGGTTGCAGGTTCGATCCCTGGCCTCGCTCAGTGGGTTGAGGATCCATCGTTTGCCATTAGCTGTGGTGTAGGTTGCAGATGCGGCTGGGATCCTGCGTTGCTGTGGCGTAGGTTGGCAGCTACAGCTCCTGTTAGACCCCTAGCCTGGGAAGCTCCATATGCCATGGGAGTGGCCATAGGAAAGGCAAAAAAAAAAAAAAAAGGCATTTGACTATAACAAGGATCATGAGGTTTTTGCTCTCCACAATTGGTAATTCCCTAGCCCACAGGATTCTGTAACATTTGACAACCTGCAGGCAAAATAATGATTTTGGACAGCTGACATCACCTTTGCTATAGACTTTTAAAAACACGAACACATTAAAAAAATTAAGAGATACAATCCTAGGCCAAGCAAGAAGAAATTGATATTATAATTCAGATACTGTCACTGACCAGCTACATGGCCCTTAATAATAAATCAATTCACCTACCCAAGCTTCAGTCTTATTTATAAAAGGAGGGCAGTGATTGACAGAAATGGGCCTGCAATTTACCAGCAACTTAGGGCAAATTACATAATATTATGGAGCCTCTGTTTCCTCATTTGAGGGTTATATAAGATGATGTCTGTGATGCAGGTCTCAATAAATAAATAATGATAATCATACTACTACTACTACTAATCATAATAATGATACTACTACTAGTATTAAAAATAATCATAACACCACAGTTAATATGGAGCATTTACCACACGCTCCAGGCACAGTCCTAAGAGATTTTATTCTAATTCTTTCAATCTTTCCAACAACCCTGTGAGGTAGGTACTGTTATTATCCCATATTACTGATGAGGTAAGTGAAGCACAGAGAGATTAAGTGGATCACAGAGAGGGATTCAAACCCAAGCTGTATGGCTCCCGGGTCTGTGTTCTTAACCATTTTTACTCTATTACTTCTTATAGGCTCTCTTTCTCCTTCGCTGAACCTCTTCTAAGAGCCCTTCCAGCTCTGATGCCATGGAAATAAACTAGCTACTGTGGATTCTGAGAGCCTAAGCAAAGTTGGCTTCTCTGAGAGAATTACAAAGGTTTTAAATGTATGGAGGATTAAATCAGAAAGAATTGTGTCCTGACTCAGTATCTACCATTAAGAATGAACACAGAGGAGTTCCCGTCGTGGCGCAGTAGTTAACAAATCTGACTAGGAACCATGGGGTTGCAGGTTTGATCCCCGGCCTTGCCCAGTGGGTTAAGTATCCGGCGTTGCCGTGAGCTGTGGTGTAGGTTGCAGACGCAGCTCAGATCCTGCATTGCTGTGCCTGTGGCATAGGCCGGCAGCTACAGCTCTGATTCAACCCCTAGCCTGGGAACCACCATATGCTGCAGAAGTGGCCCAAGAAAAACGGCAAAAAGACAAAAATAAATAAATAAATAAATAAAATAATAAAAGAACTTAAAAAAAAAAAAAGAATGAACATAGAGGTTAAGTCCTTACCACAACCTTCACCAAGAAATTCATTCATTCAGTAAGCACTGCTCAGGTGTCTCCTATTGGCAGGCACTGAAAAGCTCCTAACTTAGAAAGCTGATATCAGAACACATTTTCCTTTTTTTTTTTAATAAGGATTTTTATTTTTTCCGTTATAGCTGGTTTATAGTGTTCTGTCAATTTTCTACTGCACAGCAAGGTGACCCAGTCACACATACCTGTATACATTCTTTTTTCTCACATTATCATGTTCCATCACACGTGGCCATAGTTCCCAGTGCTATACAGCGGGAGTCCATTGCTTATCCATTCCAAGGGCAATAGTTTGCATCTATTAACCCCAGATTCCCAGTCCATCCCACTCCCTCCCCCTCTTTCTAGGCAACCACAAGTCTGCAGAATACATTTTCTTTAGTCATTATCTGCCTGTCATGTTGTAGAGTCCTGCATTGGATGGTAGAAAGTTGGATGAAAATGTTAAATCTTTTTTGTTTTCAACCAGCAGAAGTCTTTTTCAGATGAAATTTCAACATGTTGAAAAGCATCTCTGCTCCGGCTGAAGCAGGGAGTGAATCTGAAGTCTATCTTGCTCCTCCCATGTCACCCCCAACGACATTCCTGCAGAGCATCAGGATGGCTGTAAAACTATTACACAAAACAATGAGAGGGTCTCCTTCAACTTCAGAATTCAACAGGCCCTTCTTACAGCAATGGGTCTTGATGGTTTACTAATAAAGTTCACTTGCTATGGAGATGCAAACATATATGAAAGTGATTATGGGTCTCTATGCAAAACTGGTGCACTGTCTATAAAGATCCTGATAAGACTGACTGTCAAGCATTTCATAAACATCACCTTTAACCCTCACAACAACCAAATCAGGCGGGTATTGACAGCTTCATTTTACAAGTGAGGAAAGTGAGACCCAAAGAAAAAACATGAATTCCTAAGGTCATATAGGAAGCAGCCTTCCTCGAAAACCCACAAAGTTTTTCCCATAACCTCTGACGATGACTTAGGTCAAGTACTTGCCTACTCCCAAGAAGCTCGACAAACAGAAGGAAGATTTGGAACGACAACACAAGACCAGATAGCTTGCGTGGAGTTTTGCTACTCAGGCAATTCACTGGTTGCTCCACTGGTCAAAAAAGGTAACACCTCAACTGGATCAAGCCCTGGGCATTCAAGCAACACTGTGCACCAAAGCCCTGCTTGTGGCCAGGAGGTCAGAACACCGGCACCACAAAGGTCTCGTTGACTGCACATGGCTTTGCTCTTCACTTGCTGAGTCAGTCACTAATGAGCAGCAGAGCAGATCCACTAAATGGTTACGAGAAGATAACCTACTGACCAAACTCCAAAGCACGGTTCACACTTTCATGAGGTTGTACGCAGGAAGGGAAGATGGGTTATCCAAGCCGCTGCTGTGGTTCTCGGACGCTGACTACAAGCACGGAGACGCACACGACGGGGGGCCTGAGGTACAGCTTCGACCATGGGATGGATAATGAAACCCTCCTCATGGGGTTACCACCAAGAACAGATGGGAGAATATCTGCCAAGAGCTCTCAAAGTGTTATACAAATATAAATACAGCAATACACAGTAGCCTGGTTATGAATTGCGAGGAGGTCATCGCAGCAAACAATCCTGTGTGGTCGGCATGACTAGAAAACAGAACAGATCTTTCCTGAACAAGATTTTAGACTTGCCAGGAATCCTGGGAGACTGAGCTGACAGAGTGGCAAACTCTGCAAACAGTTGCTGAGGCTACAAATTAATGCAACCTCATATTTGTATAGTGCTTTAACATTTACAGAGCGTTTTCTTATCCTTTACCTCATCTCATCCTTACTTGTGAGGTTCAAGGAGCAAATATTGTTAGATCTAACTTCACAGAAACAGTATTTGGGGTTAGAGAGGCTAACTGACTTGCCTCACATCAAACAGCCAGTGACACAGGAACAGACTATTAAATGCATCTGATCCATTTTCTAAGGTGGGAGAGTTCCTTTCCTGTTGAAGCAAGCGATCTTCCTATGCTGAAGAGAACAATAGGTAAGAAGGGAAAAGGGGAAAACCCTTTAAATAATGATAATAATAATGGTGGTGCTGGTAAAGAGGCCAGGAAGAAAAACTCTGGGCATGTGGCTGCTACTGGAGACGGCTGTCAGCGCAGCTGGGGAGTCTGGGGACGGAAAGAAAAGGAGAGAATAAAAAGAAGAGATAGGCCAACTAGTACATGGAGTGGCTAAAGAACACTCTTTAGGAAGTCTAGTGGTTTAATGTCCAACGAACCTGGCTCATCTCCTCAAGAATCAGTCAGTAAAGACATGCATTACTCATCAAGTCTTTTGGAGTTGAATTTGAGTGTTTTGTTCCTGCTGTTTTTGTTGCTATTCTATTTTGTTTCTATGATGCCATAAGAAAGAAGCAGGATAGCTTACAAAAGCAGGCAGTTACATCTACATTACAGACATGTGGCAGGCTGTGGGCTGGGATTCGGTACTTCTGCTTTCTACTCCGGTGCTTTTCTGTGACAACACACTGCCTCAAAGCACCGTGGACATGACATGGACAGTCTTTTAAGAAGCCTCCATGAATATCATCTTCAAATACAGAGCACAGCAACATGCATTCCAATCTTGTTAGTAATGCTTTCACAACTACTTTCCAACTGAAATCCCAAAACCACCCTACGACAGACTCACAGAGGTTAAGTGACACCTTCAGGGTCACAAAAATAGCAGGCGGCAGAGCCAGGACTTAAACTCAGGATATGACTCTTGATCCAGTATGCTTTTCTGGAGGTTGAAAGTGCTTATTCAGGAAAAGAATGTCATAATAGGACAAGCACAGTGATAGCAAGATGAGAAATCTATTTCCAATCTCATCTGTAGTAAATTAACAAAACTTTATCTTACACTTTTCCCTAAAATGTTCAAAGTTCAGTCTCTCATCTACTCAGAGATGGTGGGACTAAGCAAAAAATCCAGTAGGAAAAACTAAAGCAGAAAATTATTCACGATTGTTACAGGGCCTTGACTATTGTTAACCACCTCAGTGATGACAAATGAATTGGATTAACCCTTAAATCTGGCACAACCCCTGCAGCCTCTGGACAGTATGGTAATTCTAAACTGGTGGATACAGTCGGATGGTGTGGAGTTTAGGTTGGATGGCTCTGGCTCCCTTCTGCTCAGAAACCATCAGACTCTCCATGGCTTTTGATTAAAATTTCAAATCCTTAAATGAGCACTCAGGGCCCTTTTCAGCCTATTAATAGACATTCTCTGCTTGCATCTTATGCTCCATAAAGGCATTCCTCACTCCTGTATTTTTCCATTCCCACACCTTTGGCTGTGCCACTCCTTTTGCCTAGAATGCTATCTCACTTGGGATGGCTGTTCATATTCCCGCTAGTCAAAAACAATCTCTCCCTCCCCTCAGTATTTTATGTCACTCCTAAAATCCTTCTTTAAGGTATAGTTTTATATTTCTGCGTTTCATCTTCCCTACTTGATCATAAGCACCTCAAGGGCAAAGACCATGCTTATTAATCACTGCGTCCTCCAAATGCCTTGCCTTGCACTGTGCTTTGCCCACAAAGAGGAATACAGTATGATGTCAGATAATTGTGGCGTAAATGAAAGAATGATTTTCAGTTTTTGTCTTAAGTAAGCCAATGGCTATATTGGCAAGCTTATTGACTCTAGGACCTTTTAAACAATGCATCCAGCAGTTTTGAGACTGTCAACATCCAAAGAGAACCAGGGCTCAAATCAACTGTATAATTAAATTTCTGTTAGTCACCTTTCTGCATACCCATAGGCTAAGAGCTCTGTGATAAACGTTAAGTGATCATTTGGGAAAATGGCACTCATTGTCAATAAAATGAAGCATCCCCTTTGGGCTAAAGCTGCAATGCCTTCGTTCAGATCACCAGGTGGAAATGACGGTAACAATGTGAATACTTGGGCCCAACAGGCTGACTTAGTCCAGACAGCAATAGTGTGATGGGCTGAGGCAGTCGACGAAAATCGTATTATTAAAAAAAGGATTACTCAGGATTGTAGTTCCATTGGGGAAAGGTGGCAAGTGATTAGAAGAGTAGGGGGAGACTTCTGGGTTGCTGGTTATATGGGAATGTTCAGTGAAAAATTATCAAGCATAGCCATGGCTTCACGTTTTTCTATGTACATGCTATAATAAGTTTTTATAAAATGAATGCTGATGAAAACACTTACATAATATTAAAAAAAAAACCTCTATCATTTAAAGCAAGATCTTAAAACAACACTTAAAATCAGGTAAGATGAAGGAGGAACCAATTAAAACTTTTAAAATCATTGTTTATTTCAGTCCTGGGTATACTTTCCTTTATTTTACTACTTCCTCATTCATTATTTCTAGTAAGGTACTGGCATTTAAACTCTGGCTTTTCATTTCTCCACTTAAAAGTTTCAGAGAGAATTCTGGAATTTTCATTACTCAACCTAATTACTTTTCCTGTACCTAGTTTAAAGTTTCCTATCAAAGGGCTCAGTTTCCAGAATGTCCCCGTCAGCTATGACCTTCTTATTAATCGGATCATTCAATTCATTCATTCATTCAAGTATTACCAGTGCTTTCTATGTGCTAGAGTTTGTGCTAAATATGGGGGCTGACTGAATAATGAACAAAATATCCATATCCCAGACTTGTGGAGTTTAAAATCCAGGAGAGACAGACGGATTACCAGCCAATTACAATGTAGTGACACAACAGCACTAAAGATAAAATACTAGGGATCCACATAACCCATGATCAGGGGCAGATGAGCATGGGTGAGGGATAGGGTGGAGACAGGGCTTCCTATTATTTAAGCTGAAAAAGAAAAAGGAAGTTCTATGAACGTGTGAAATATGAAGTCCTAGGGATAAGACAAAGAGAAAAGAATAAAAACTTAACATTAATTCTTTGCAGCCTGATCTAGCCTGTCTTCGACCCCATGAGAATCTCTTCTAACTAGGAAATGGTTAACCTGTTAACCATGCTCTCAGTCTTTGAAAACCATTACTTGTCTTAACAAGATTTTACATAATACTAAATGGCTTTAGAAATCCTAGGAGTTTTCCCCTCTAAAAATAATTCTTTGTGTTTGTGTGTGTGTGTCTTTTTACGGCCACACCCAAGGCATATGGAGGTTCCCAGGGTAGGGGTTGAAATGGAGCTGTAGCTGCCGGCCTATACCACAGCGGGATCTAAGCCAAGTCTGGGACCTACACCACAGCTCACGGCAACGTCGGATCCTTAACTCACTGAGCAAGGCCTGGAATTGAACCCGCGTCCTCATAGATACTAGTTGGGTTTGTTAACCACTGAGCCATGACAGAAACTCCCTAAAACTAATTGTTTAAAAACAAAAAAAAATTTTAAAGCAAAGAGAATAGTAAAGTACTCATCAAATTAAAGTGTTTGAAAATTATAGCTAGTTAAGGTAACTGTAAGATACGCACTCTCAGGTCCAGACTAGGAAAAAAACTCTTGAGTGGCTGTCAATACTACTTTACTATCTTATTTTGTTATCCTATGACCTCCTAAATGAATTTTTTTTTTGTCTTTTTGCCATTTCTAGGGCCGCTCTCACGGCATATGGAGGTTCCCAGGCTAGGGGTCGAATTGGAGCTATAGCCGCCAGCCTACACCACAGCCATAGCAACGCAGGATCCGAGCCGGGTCTGCGAACTACACCACAGCTCACAGCAACACCAGATCCTTAACCCACTGAGCAAGGCCAGGGATCGAACCCGCAACCTCATGGTTCCTAGTCGGATTCGTTAACCACTGTGCCATGACGGGAACTCCTGAATATTAAATAAATAAAAATTATTGCCATTTTTCCTGCAAAGAACTTAAAAAATACAGGAAAATATAAAAAATGAAAACCATCTAGAGATAAACGACTATTAAGTTCTTCCTCATTCTTTCCTTTGTCCATAATTTTACAAACTTGGGGGTCCTATTCTGTATATATTGTTACAGAATGAATATCTGTCTCCTCCCAAAATTCATGTTAGTTATAGAAGATAGAGTCCCCCATAAAAGAAACCCCAGAGAGCCCCCTGACCCCTTCTGCCACCTGAAGACACAGTGAAAAGACGGCCTTCTATGAACCAGGAAGCAGGTGCCCACCACGCCTGAATCTGCTAGCACCTTGACCTTGGACTTTCTAGCCTCCAGCACTGAGAAATAAATGTCTATTGCTTATAAGCCATCCAGTCTATGGTATTTTTGTTATAGCAACCTAAATGAACTAAGATATACATTTTGAATCCTTTTTACCATGGATGACTTATTTTATGAAAATATTTCAGGTATTAAAAAGCATACAGACAGTAATAGAACTTTACAGATACAACTGAAGCCCTCTGTGTATTTCTTTCCATACACTTCCTCTCTTCCCTCCTCAAAGGCAACCATTATTTTAAATTAGGTATCTCTCGAGTTCTTGCACTTTTTTTTTGCCTTTTTTGTCTTTTTTTAGGGCCGCACCCGTGGCACATGGAAATTCCCAGGCTAGGGGTCTAATCAGAGCTAGAGCTGCCGGCCTACCCCACAGCCACAGCAACACGGGATCTGAGCCTCGTCTGGGACCTACCCCACCGCTCACGGCAATGCCGGATCCTTAACCCACTGAGTGAGGCCAGGGATCGCTCGGTGTTCTCACGGATGCTGGTCGCATTCGTTAACCGCTGAGACACAACGGGAACTCCAAATTCTTGCACATTTTATATCATTTTATAATATTGCCACATAATCAGCATACCTACCCACTATAACATAAAGGACTATTTTGCGTGTTCTAAAGTTATTATTTTACATATTGTTCTTATACTATTACCAGGCAAACTATATCCAATATAAAGGACTGTTTTGCATGTTCTGAAACTTTATATAAATGCAAAATATCGATCATATCCTAAAACTTGCATTTTTCCCTCCACATTATGTTGACATTTATTCCTTTTCACATATTTTCCTCTAATTCATGCATTTTTGCAGCTTCACAGTAGTGGGTCGTTGTTTGACTATACCACAATCCACCCATTCTTCTTTGATGAATCTTTGTTTCCAACAATTTTGTGCAGTTATCGACAATGCTGCCTTAAGCACTCTTGTCCAGGTGCTCACACAGGAAAGTTTCTCTCGGGAATACATGTCTAGCAGTTCAATTACTGGGTTCTAGAGTATAAGCATTTTTAATCTCTACACTTGAATCTTAAAGACAGTTTAAATAACAGAACTGAAGAGATCTTCAATACAATCATACAGGAATATCTTCACCCAAGTATCCCTCCTCTAATTTGGGCCAGGGTACCAAAAAAATTTTTTTCTTTTTTTTGGACTTGTCTTTCGCTGTCTTACTTTTTTTCTAAAATAGGGTACCAAAATTAAATAAAATCAAACAATTAAGTAAATGGGGAAGACTAAGAGACAATGACCAGCAGCCAGATCTATACAGAGAACCTACACGCAGTGGTACAGAAATGACTGAACAGTAATTACACCTATCTTCAGTTGAATGTACTATAAAGGAATTGTTGAGACACCCTTAACTCTTACATACTGGGAGAACTCCCTTCAGACTACACTCAGCAAGAGAGAGAAAGCGCAAAGAAGTATTCTGGGTAATAAAAAACTGGTGGCAGGAATTTTGCAAAGCACCACGGTAAAAGCAAACCTCCTTAGCAAAGAAATAGTGAAGATTCCATTTTTTCCTTTTTGTCTTTTTAGGGCTGTACCGGAGGCATATGGAGTTTCCCAGGCTAGGGGTCAAATTGGAGCTGTAGCTGCTGGCCTACACCACAGCCACACAATGAGGGATCCGAGCTGCGTCCGTGACCTACACCACAGCTCACGGCAACGCAGGATCCTTAACCCACTGAGAGAGGCCAGGGATCAAACGTGCATCCTCACGGATACTGGTTGGGTTCATTATTGCTGGGCCACAACAGGAACGCCAAGATTCTTACTGAAAATGTGATTTTTGAGCCAACAGAGAAGTTGATTTTTTTAATAGATATTCCAGTGCAAAACAATGTGGGAGAAAGGTCAGAAAAGAGCCAAGAACCTTAAAAACTGTAGACGGGAACAGAGAGCTGATTTCCCCTTGTCCTTTACCTTCGAAGGCTGTTATTTGTGTACACGCATACACATATAACGCAGATATGTTAAGTCTGAAAAAGCCCCTGGGGATTCTGACGTCCATGCCCCTTGGCAGCCTCCCCTCCCCGGGCGCCCTCTCCCGCAGCCTTGGAAAACATCGCTGCGGGTTCTCTACACAGATGACCGAGGCACGGAGCTTTACTACCACATACATCACCACGTTTGAGTCTCAAAATAACATGGAGAAGGTGGGTGCTGCTATTATTCTCATTTCACAGAAGAGAAATATAAAGTTCGCAGGGGTAACACAAGCAATTTGCCCAAGGTCATGGTGAGGGGTAGGGAGGGAAGCTGTGAAAGCACTTGAGGAAACAAACAACAAACATGGGTGGTGGGAGGTAGACCTCCTCCTCCGGGGAGGAGAGGCCAAGCTCTCGGCAGTGGGCCTGGGACCAAGGAGATTGGTTCAAAAGAGGCAGGGGGAGGGTGCACAGGATACTCTTGGGTTTCACAGGAACCCATGATAATTTCTTACATTCAAAAAAAGGCCTGAAGTAAATATTGTAATATTCTCTATACTTTCCTGTACACTTAAATTCTTGTATTAAAAATACAAGAATTCCGGAGTTGCTTGGTGGGTAGGGGATTAAGGATTCAGCATTGTCACTGCTGTGGCTTGGGTTCAATCCCTGGCCTGGGAATTTCCACATGTTGCAGGTGCAGACAAAACAAACAAACAAACAAACAAACAAAAAACACCAGAATTCTGTGGGCAAAGTTCAGAGATACCACAATACTGAGGTTAGGATGCCAAGGAATAGACAGTACCTGAGGCCTAGGTAGAAAAGGTTTTACTTCTCTGGGGATCAGAACAGGTGAAAGTATAATTCTGTCTCGGGTCAAGGTTAGACCTAGGAGTACACCAGCAGGAGAGAAGAGAATTATGCAAACAGCAGACCTAAAGGGGAAGTGGGGAAAGACCAAGGAATCCAGCCACACCCTACACTGTGTCAAGCTGATTCAGTAACCTAAGGCCACATGCCGAGGACTAACTCACTCTGTAAATTGTCCTAAAATAATTCCCCACTTAACAGAGAAATCATTTGTACTTTTAAAAACCAGCTGAATGTACCCAAGCACAATGCAGTGAGGCCTATGGGAAGGAGACAAGACCAGTTTGAAAAAGAACAAAGGCTATGCATGTCGGGCTTTATCATGAAGGAGAAATTCCTCACTATCTTACAAGTGAGGGCTATTGGAAATGACTTGAGCAAGGGTGGGGACAAAGCCTGGGCGACCAGGAGTCAGGGGCTGGGGGGCAGTATTGCCTCAACCCCACTGGGGAAACCATTCCGTAAAAAACTCTTGTATTCTTCTCTGTCTTGCTGGTTTTATGTCCCTGATCCTTCCATCTTAACACGGGGAGAGGGGTGGGGAGAAGGGTGGATCTTGCATAGCTGGGCCCAGAATAGAACTCCAGCGCCCTGTCTCTTGGTTCACTTCTGGACCATGCTACCTCAGGAAGGAACATTTGAAAATAGTAATTCTCTCCCACCTTGCAACCAAGCTGTGCATGAGCACATGATCAATGAATGAAGCTGGCTAAGTGACTCAGCACCCGGCTGGCGCTCCCGTGAGTCAGGCCCAGAATCCTGAGTGGTTGGAAGCACAATCTCTTTAAAATAAGACCTTAAAACCAAGGTCTTTACCACCTGAAAGCACTGAAAGATTTCAGGGTATTTTATTTTGTCTGAACAAGTATCAGGATGTCTCCTCTCGCATCCTAGATATGAATCGGCTTTAGTAATTAAATCGTCCATAATTTTCATGGATGTCACCCTCTTTGTACGCTGTAGGTTGATTCCAGTAGTAATCTTAGAGCCCAGAACCAGCTGAGGTAGAGAGAGGCAAGAGTATAGACAGGACAGGGGATCAGTGGCTGGACCATAGGAACTAACTAACAGTTTAGGATCACATCTGCATCTCTTTCTATTTAATGCAAAAAAGACCCCAAAGTAAGACCTCGTATTCCTCTGAAGAGAACAACTATGAGCACAGCTTTGGGGGTGTACTGGTAAGCTGCCCCAACCTGACCCTGTCAATAGCCCTTGGTTTTGACTACCTGCTCCCAGCAGGGAGGAAGCTAGCCTCTGAGCGATGACCCCTGTGACAGATGGCACAGTATAGACAGAAAAGGGCCAGCCAAAAATATTCCTTCCCACACAGGGAGGGAGCCTGAGTGTTTAAAGGCAGGAGTCAAAGCAACAAAGCAATGAAATTCACCAAGTGTATCTTAAACTCACCCTCAGGATATCAACAGTCTTTTGAATGACAAATGAATCAAAACCCTTGATGAAGGGACCTCAGGATCCTGGGCATGGCAAGCTGCCACTAGCAAAGTTTTAGAACAAATTGTCTTGGGGGTTAAGGTGACAATGAGCTTGGTTGAAGGACTCTCAGAACCACTGAGGAGAACCTGAACACTTACGGCAATCTTAAAATCAACTCAAGTTTCCAGAGACTGAGTAACCTTGAAGTAACAGAAAGAGTTCAGAGAATGGTGTTTGCAAGTATCAGTCCTGGAATGGACTTCAACTGGCAGGATAAAAATCCACTAGCCCCTGCTTTGAACTGATTACAAGCACTAGGAAGGAGACATAAAAGGAACAAAAGTGAAGAAGCTGACATTAAAAAAAAAAAAAGGTGAGGAAAGGAAGTGCCACTTATCATGTGCCAATGCCCGGCACTCTGCAAGAAGTCTTTCCACACAGCTGCCGTGATCCTATGAAGGAAGCATTATTTGTTGCCATTTTTAAAGGAATAAACTACCATAGCAGCATTATTCACAGGAGCCAAAAAGTGGAAGCAACCCAAGGGCCCACTGACAATGAACGGATAAAGAAAACGTAGCATATACATACAATGGAATATTTTGTTCAGCCTTAAAAAGGAAATTCTGACACAAGCTACTTGGATGAAGCTTGAACCCTTATGCCAAGTGAAATAAGCTAGTCACAAAAGGACAAATACCACGTTTCCTTTTATACAAGGCACCTAGGGTAGTCAAATTCATAGACAGAAAGTAGAATGTAATTACCAAGAGCTGGAGGAAAGGAAGAATGGGGCGTTATTGTTCAAAGGGTACGGGGTCTCAGTTCTAGGAAACGGAGAGGGATGGTAGTGAGGGTTGCACACCAATGTGAATGTACTTAATGCCACTGAACGGCACACTTAAAAATAAAGAGGCAGCTGAAGTGCCTCTCAATAGATGAATGGATAAAGACATATAAAGATGTGGTATGCAATGGAATATCACTCAGTCATAAAAAAGAATGAAATCTTGCCGTCTGCAACAACATGAATGGACCTAGAGGGTACTGTGCCAACTGAAATAAGTCCAGAGAAAGACAAATGCTGTATGATTTCACTTACATGTGGAATCTAAAACACAAAACAAATGAGTAAATACAATAAAACAGACACAGAATTATAGATACAGAGAACAAACAGGGGGTTGCCAGAGGGGAGGGGGTGGAGGGAGGAAAGAAATCCGTGAGGGAGATTGACAGGTACAAACTTCCAGCTGCAAAATATATGAGTCACTCTTATGCAATGTATAAGGTGGGGAATATAGTCAATACCAATGGAATATCGTTGTATAGTGACATATACAACTAGAGGTAGGTGACGATCATTCATATGGAGGTTCCCAGGCCAGGGGTCAAATGCAGCCATATAGAGATTCCCAGGCTAGGGGTCGAATCAGAGCTGTAGCTGCTGGCCTACACCACAGCCATAACGACGTCAGATCCAAGCCACGTCTGTGACCTACACCACAGCTCATGGCAATGTTGGATCCTTAACCCACTGAAAGAGGCCAGGGATCGAACCTGTGTCCTCATGGATACTAGTCAGGTTCATTTCCACTGAGCCCTGAGGGGAACTCCATGAAATGTATAGAAATAGTGAACTACTCTTCTGTGAAATACAAACTAACATAGTGTTGTAGGTCAATTAAATGTCAAAACAAAACAAACTCATAAAAAAAAGATATCGGATTTGTGGCTACCAGAGGCAGGGGGTGGGAGGAGGGGAACTGGATGAAGGCAGTCAAAAGGTACAAACTCCTAGTTAAAAGACAAATAAATAGTAGGGGGGAAAATGGTTAAAATGGTAAACTTTATGTTACATCTATCTACCACCATTTTTTAAAAATGAAAAAAAACAAAGCACAAGAAACAAGGTTAAGAAACTTAAGTCAAAACCAGTAAATGGGAGTTCCCGTTGTGGCGCAGTGGTTAACGAATCCGACTAGGAACCATGAGGTTGCGGGTTCGGTCCCTGCCCTTGCTCAGTGGGTTAACGATCCGGCGTTGCCGTGAGCTGTGGTGTAGGTTGCAGACGCGGCTCGGATCCCGCGTTGCTGTGGCTCTGGCATCGTAGGCCAGTGGCTACAGCTCTGGTTAGACCCCTAGCCTGGGAACCTCCATATGCGGGAGTGGCCCAAGAAATAGCAACAACAACAACAACAAAAAAGACCAAAAAAAAAAAAAAAACAGTAAATGAAGGAGCCAAGATTAAATGTTATCATTTCCTCGCGCACTCCTTCCTCCCCACCACGGAAAGTCCAGGCTTCCAGAGGGAAGGAAAAGGACGAAGACAGCCATCAGCAAGAGAACCGCCATGGGCCCCCGACCACAGGGGCCCTTGGCTCTAAGGACTAATTCACAGCTCTCCCTCACATTAACCATTCTGGCATCTTTATTCAAACCTTGTCTAATCTCATTTTCATCTCGAAGCCCTCTCCCAAGATTATACCCTGTTTAGGGAATGGCCTATATATGCCAAGCTCGCCAACGTCACTGAACAGATTCTGAAAACCTTCCAATCCTTGAAAGCCTCCCTGAGTTGGAAGGTAAATGAATACCAATCAGTCCAATTATGTAGAACCTCGAATCACCCTTACTTGCTGGAAAAAAAATTATACTGCAGAATTCACTTGCAAAGCAAAAGAAAAAAAAAAAGTTTAAATCCCCAGAGATCTAGGCACCTTCACTTCCCCAGCCCGGGGGTCCTGCAATGGGGCTGCTTTGCCCCTCAAGGAACATTTGGCATTGCCTGGAGACATGTTTGAGTGTTACAACTTGGGGCAGGGGGTGCTACTGGCATCTAGTGGTAGTTCAGGGTTGCTGCTAAACATCCTACCACACACAGACTGGCCTACCACAACAAAGAACTACCGCAATCAAAATGTCCCCAGTGCCAAGGTTGAGACACGCTGGCGGCCCAACTCCAGGCCACTCACACTCCCTTTACAAATTAGCAAGAGACAACAGCCTCTGCTGTTATGGTGGACAGAGAGCTGTGACCTGAGGCAATCCACTTCTTCTGTTAACAAAGACGCGTATTCCTCATATTGAATCAGAATTTGCCTCTGCGAGTGCTCAGTCTTCATGCTCGTGCTTGAGGTCACATGGTAGTCAAGTCCCTGCTGTACATGGCAGTTCCTCAAAACCAGAAGATAGTTACCACTTCTTACCATATCAACATAGCAGATGAACATTTATATAATTGTCTACACGTGTTTTGATGTTTATAGAGGTTATTATTTCAGTGCAAGAGTCCTGCACTGAAATTATCCAGAGCAGGTGACATGTCTACATTGTGTTGCCCAGTTTGTCGGTAAAAATACCCAGACGAGTCCTTAGTAGTAAGCAGCTAAGTACTCACTAATATATAATTAGGTTGATGATGAACATGAGGAGGCAACACCTGCCAACCTCCTCAAATCCTGGATAAGGTACTTTTATTTTAGGGGAGAAGTGCCGTCACTAGCCCACACAACACAATCCTATTGATACCAATACTCAACTCTTCTTTCCACTTTAAACAGTGTCTACTCTAGAGGCCAGCATGCGTACACACACATATGAGCACGCACACACACACACACACACACACACACCCAGCTTGTGAGAATCCTGATATAATAAGAATCCTCTTCTTCCTCCAGAAGGAAAGTAATCCAAACATCTCCATAAAATGCTGCTAATTCCTGACTTACCTGCTGAGCGGGGCTACAAAACTGCTAAAAACCCCCGACACTCTATGTGGCTTGTATTATTAAAGACATCAGCAGCCTGAGAGGTTGGCTCTGCAGAAGCTAAGCCTCAACCCTGAAGAGCGAGTCTATACACCGACAAGGACTCACTTCTGAACAAAGTCTGAAGATCGCTTTTTGACTCTGACGAATCTACAGCCAGAGTGAACAACTGCAATCTAAAAATGATTCTGAACACCTTGCCAGCTTGGTCTTTACCACTGTTCCACCAGGTCAGTCACCTTCTATCATGCCAGTCTCATTCCAATCTCTGACCCTCCATCAGCCACGCCCTTCTTTTGTTTCCCAAACTAAACATCCAGGGCCTCTGAGGTCTATATCAGGCTCTCCCTCAAAACTTCTATCAAGTCTTTTTTTATTAAACCCTTTCCATGATTGAGCTCTCCCAGTGTGTATACCAACTTCTCACTCATATATATTATGCTTCAGAATTAGTCCTCAAACGGTTTACCTGCATATGCTAAACACTGAACAAGTATCAATCAATCAGCAAAAATTTACTGAGTACCCATAATGTACTTGCACTCTAGATTCTGTAGGAGATAGGAAATACATACATTCTTTAGTTACTCCACTTGAAGTGCCCAAACTAACTTATTCAAAACAAGCACTAAATATAAGAAAAACATAACTACTAAATTACAGCTATAGGTGACAGTTACCACTAAAGTTCAGAAAATAAGATCAAGATCGCTCAGTTCTCATTTCCTCGAGTAAATGTCAGAAAAAAAGATACAAGAAATACTTTCATTCATTCTCTCAATATTTTCTGAGGCTTTTGATGTAGAAGGCATTGTGATATTCCTTACGTTTGCAGTGCACTTTGTCTTATTATCTCACGTCAACTTTATCAACAATATAAGGTGAGCAAAGAGATAATCATTCTATAAACGAGGAAACCGGGCTTAGAAAGAGGAAGACATCTGCCCAGATGCACATGTTAACAACAAACCCAGCAGCAGAACAAGTCTCCGGACCCCTAGTCCTGAGTTTCTAACTCTCTTTCCACAGCCCTTCTGCCCCCACACATATGACTGTGCTCCTTACCCCCACAACTGCTTTTTAGATACAACGGCAAAAAATTAAGACAATTACCTCAACACAGTTTGGAGTTTTTATATCTGCTCCAGACCCTTAAAAGAAAATCTGTCAATCATATGCCTTTCCTTATATTTGTCATCAATGGGAAACCTCAAATCCACAAAATAAGCTTATCTAAGTTTAAATGTATACTCAGAAAACAATGGGAGTGGGGGGGGGGGGGCGGGGGGGGCGGTAAGGAGAAGTTCCAAACAGAGCAAAATGGGAGGATGCATTTTTGTATGAAATATTAGTGTTTAAAAAAGAGAGTAATGTGTTCTATGTGGTTGTGAACTTTCCATCTGTTAGATTAAACCCTGTATCTTCAAAGACCAGCAAGTGCCTGGCATACGGCAGGTGTTCCATAAAAGTCAGTGAATGAATCAATCTGTTCCTCTTGGTATGCCATGAGTTCCTTGAGGGCAAAGACCTCGGAACATACACTTTGGTAGCCCTATTTCAAAGTACTCAGTCAATAATGCACTGAATTGGAGTTCCCATCATGGCACAGCAGAAACAAATCCCACTAGGAACCATGAAGTTGTGGGTTTGATCCCTGGCCTTGCTCAGTGGGTTAAGGATCCAGTGTTGCCATGAGCTGTGGTGTAGGCTGCAGACATGGCTCAGATCTGGCATTGCTGTGGCTGTGGTGTAGGCCAGCAGCTGTAGCTCTGATTCAACCCTCAGCCTGGGGACCTCCATATGCCACGGGTGCAGCCCTAAGAAGCAAAAATAATAATAATAAAAATAACAGTAATGCGCAGAATTAGCTTATGCAACTGGTGGATAGAAAGAGTGTCACCGGGAAGGTTGTGTTAGCACTCTGTGTTTTCTTGGAGCCTGTATTTGCCTATTTGGCATCCATTAACCACAGGGCCTAATGAAGGGCCAGCATTATTTACACCTCCTCTTCAGAGCAAGAGCCCACCGCCTCCTTTACCTCACACCCCAGGCCAGTATTTTCCCTGCTCTAAATCAATCCAGAGCCAGGTACCTGGCAACAAGGAACAACCCCTACACCGAGACCCAAGGAATTATTCAAACCAGCCAATCCTAAATTGCCTCCCCTGCCCTGCCTTTCCTTTCCCATGGAAGACACGAAGACATGAAGGCTCTGGGCCATGCTTTGTCCTCATTCCTTCCCCCGACCAAACCCGATGCTTCCGTCTGGGGTGCCATGTGATGTGGCATGTCCCCTTCTCTTGGGAAATGTAAATGATAAATTCTTCTTTTAATGGCATTGACCTCTCCATGTTGTCACTCAGGCACCTTGATAAATTAAGACGTGGGCACAAATTAGTCAGCTACTATCTTTGCCACGTCACCAGGCACAAAGAACCAGAACCCAACCCAGCCTAATTCTATATTTAAGCCTAATTCTGGCTTAAAACATTGTTTACAAAATCTTACCTCCCCTTTTAGGTGGTAAACTCCTTTGAAGACTTAAATAAGACCTTCTCTTCCATCAGACACTCACCAAATGTAATGCTATATACATACGAGTCACTTGATAAGTTGAATGTTACAAAGATACGTAAATAATTTGTTGACTTTTTTTTAGCCCAAATCTTATCAATTGCTAATTATCCTCGCTGCCATCAAAAAAAAAAAAAAAAAAAAAAAATCCTGAAAATGGGTGACTAAACTCCGATGCTGCACGACGTGGCAGTTTCCATAAAGTTAAATATAAATGAAAATATGAACGAGCAATCATACTCCTAGGTTTTTACAAGTGAACTGAAAATTATGCTCACACAAAACCTGTACATAAGGTTTACAGCAGCGTTATCTATAAAGGGGCCAAACTGGAGGCAACCAAGATGTCTTTCAACAGGTAAATAGATCAACTGTGATATATCCATAGAAGGGAATGCTATTTAATGACAAAATGGAACAAGCCACTGGTTCATGAAATAATATGGAGGAATCTTAAAGGCATTTTGCTAAGTGAAAGACTATAAACTGTATGATTCCATTCATATAACATTCTGGAAAAGGCAAAATTACAGGTGTGAAAAATGGATTAGTGCTGTTAAACAGTATGATGGGAGGTGACCGACTATGAGGCAGTGCACACAGAAATTTCTAGGGTGATTGATGGAACTGTTATATGGTACTGGGGTGGCAAATATATGACTTTATGTATGTGTCAAAACCCAAAGAACAATACCTTGCAAAGAGTGAACTTTAATACACATGATTTCTTTAAAAATCAAAAAGACGGCAAGGAATCAGAATCCCAAGATAGAATGCGGACTTCGAAGAATGGCTCTAACATACTATAAATGAATGACATAAACTCACTGAAGGGAGTGAGAAGGGAAAAGGAGCTGATCTAAGTAACCTTGGAAACGCTGTTTCAATGGGCTCAAAACAAAAGGAACTATACGGAAACACTGTACTCCAGCTGGCAAATGGGTTGCTTACAGAGGACAACTGAACCTGCTTCAGATGTACATAGAATTAAATAAATAAGTAAACCCACCATCTGCTATGGTGGATGGTGACGGCAGGTACCTCACGGCCAGGGAAGGACTGCAGATAAGAGGCGAAGGCTAGAATAAACTCTGTGGTGCTGGCTTAGAGTCAGAAATAGCAGTGTGGGAGTTCCCGTCGTGGCTCAGTGGAAACCAGTCTGACTAGCATCCATGAGGATACAGGTTCGATCCCTGGCCTCGCTCAGTGGGTTAAGGATCCGGTGTTGCCATGATCTGTGGTGTAGGTTGCAGTCGTGGCTCAGTTCCTGCATTGCTGTGGCTGTGGTGCAGGCCAGCAGCTATAGCCCCAATTTGACCCCTAGCTTGGAAACCTCCATATGCCCCAGGTGCGGCCCTAAAAAGCAAAAAAAAAAAAAAAGAAAGAAAAAAGAAAGTAAGAAGGAAACAACAGTGTGAAGCCATGTTTACCTTAATAAACGTGTAGATGGATACATACAAAAATAATTATAAATATGTATACACACATGGGTTAGTATACAGATGTGTATTTCCTAACCCTCTCCACTGAGGGCCTACTAGCAACGCACACACCCAATGCTCAGATCTTGTTTTCTTCAATGAAAAGAACCAGGCTCTTGAAGAAAATGCTGATTCTAGGGCAAGAAATGGGAAAATATAAGATGATCCTTCTTTTAGTTCCAGAAAGTAAGGAACTGGCAAAGGATGAGGGCATGTCAAAGGGATACAGAAGCTGATCAGGAGTAGTTCCTAGTAACCAATAAAATAAATAGTATGGTACTGTATTATAACCCAGAGTCCGTATCCATATAAATTAATGACAACTAATAAGCACATAGGTAAAAGCAGCAAATCTCCTTTACAGAAGAACTCCAAATAAGATATGCAGATACTTCCTCCTCCAGGAGGTGGAGCTTAATTCTCATCCCTTGTCCCCCAAGTACAGGCTGCGCTTAGTGGCTCACTTCCAAAGAATACAGTCGCGAAAGGGGAAAATGGTCACCTGACAATGGAAAAACCTGGCCAACGCCACCTTAATCAAACGGTTGAAGCTAACATCACCAGTGAGAAGTCATGTTAGTATCACATCCCCAGCTAGGATGACAAGGAGCACTGCATCTCCAACCTACTCCTCCTCCAAACCCATAGCCCTAATCATGAGAAATACTTCAAACAAATGAAACTAAGGAGCTGTCCACAAAATTCCTCACTAGTACTCCTCAAAACTGCCAAAGTCATAAAAAACAGAGGAGGTCTGAGAAGCTGTCACAGGTCAGAGGAGACTACAGAGTGAGATGTGATCACCCAACGCAATGTGGTATACTGAACTGGATCCTCGAACAGAAAAAGAACATCAGTGTAAAAACCGGCAAAATCCAAACAAAGTCTTCAATGTGATCGTAATGCACCAACATTAGTTTCTTAGTTTGGAAAAATACGCCGTCGTGATGTAAGATGTTACTATTAGGGGAAACCGAGTGAGGCATGTAGAGTAACTTTCTGTATTATCTCTGCAATTTTTCTGTACATCTAAAAGTATTCCAAAATAAAAAGTTGATTTTTATTTGACCATACACCAATGCTGGTGTATGGTCAAATTAGCGAGGAAAAATTAACTAATTAAAAATGGGAGTTCCCATCGTGGCTCAGTGGTTAACAAATCTGACTAAGAACCATTAGGTTGCAGGTTCGATCCCTGGCCTCGCTCAGTGGGTTAAGGATCTGGCGTTGCCGTGAGCTGTGGTGTAGGTTGCAGACGCAGCTCGGATCCCGCGTTGCTGTGGCTCTGGCATAGGCCGGCAGCTACAGCTCTGATTCAACTCCTATCCTGGGAACCTCCATATGCCATGGGTGTGGCCCTAGAAAAGACAGACAAAAAAAAAAAAAAAGTACCATGCAAGATTTCTGTACAACAGAAGTATAGGATCACATTATCGGGCACATCCTTTTACAGAGCAAATGAAGTGCGCTTGACATACTGTCTTGTAAACTGCATCTACTGTCATGATACTTCCATTGATGAAAAGAAATGTATTTCCATGGCACCATCATGGTCAGATGCTTCTTGACCAGAGGTAGAAATAATCCCCCCCAGTACAGGACGACAGGTTCTTTCTTGGACAAGAATCTCTTCCTTCCCACACCTCCAGATGAGATGAACTAGCTTTCCCTGGCCATTCCTGTCTATATATCAAAACACTGACCACTCCTGGACTCTCACCTTGTCTGGTCTGGACCCTGGTCTGCCTATAAGAGGTCTAGGGTTGTGGCTGAGACTCTGCCCTTCCCTTCTTATTCACGACTGCGTCTGACATAGTACTAAAGAAATCTGAGCTATCCCAGTCTCTCCAAGTCCAGATTCGATTATTCCCAGAAGCATCCCTCTGCATGGGAACTGATAATAGCAACGTCCTAGTCTGTAGCCAAACGACGGCACAGGCTCTGCACAAGGAAACAGAACGGATGAGTAACGCCTGACAGTGACCTCTACTATCACAATTTCAGGAGCTCACGATCTAAAAGAGGTCATCGTTACAGTGCATCTTGTATTCCTAAATGAAATTAGCACTCTCCTAAGAATTCATTAGCAGCCTTCTTGGGAAGATGTATACTGACTCCGATCTCTAAATCCAAATTCAGTAAATAGCATTCAAAAGAGAATTTCTAGAACCAAAGAGACACAGTAAGTTTAGAGCTGGCAAGGGCCACACTTGATTAACTTGCTATATATGTGCTAAGAAGAGAAGGTCATAAAACTTTACGATGATAAAAAGCAAAAGATAAAGCATTTAAGCAATAAAAGTTTCTCTTTTCTTTTCTTGCCATAGTGTGCAGCAGCCTGATGTGGGATCTCAGTTCCTGGACCAGGGATGGGACATGCTAAAGCAGTAAAAGCAACCGTGTCCTAACCACTAGACCACCAAGAAACTCTGTATTACTCTACCTTATTCCTCTGTAAAGCCACAATCTGGAGTTTCCTGTTAGGGTTCAGTGGGTTAGGAATTGGACTGCAGCAGCTCAGGTAGCTGCAGTTGTGGGTTCGATCCCCAGCACAGTGGGTTAAATGATTCAGTGTTGCTGCAGCTGCAGCTTGGATTCAGTCCCTGGCCTGGGAACCTCCATATGCCTCAGGTGCAGCCATTTAAAAAAATTAAAAGAAAAAAAAAAAAAGCCACAATCCGAGGAAAGACCAAAGACACACCATGAGCCAACTTCAGTATCTTCCAATGAGTCTGCTCCACTCAAGCGGATACTTTTCCTCTCCAACTTGCCCCATAATGGTCTCTGACCCTAGAGACTTTTTAAAAAATCTGACTGATATGGAACAAGTTTGAAGGGCAATTTCAAACAAGAGATTCCAACAATGTTTTTGTGTAATGATTGCTTCACCGTATTAAGTGCACAGCCTTTCAAGATAACTATTTTTCTTTGTTTCACATTCTCTACTGCATTGTATTTCTTAAAACTAATACATGCTCATCTAACTTTTTGAACATAGGATTAAATATAAAAAAATTAAAAACAAAATGACTATTTGAAGAACCATTCAAACCAGTTTTCTTTCTTTCTTTCTCTCTCTCTTTCTTCTTTCTTTCTTCCTTCCTTCCTTCCTTCTTCTTTCCTTCCTCCCTTCCTTCCTTCCTTTCTATCTTTCTTTCTTTCTGGCCAAACTCCTGGCATATGGAAGTTCCCAGGCTAGGGGTCTAATAGGAGCTGTAGCTACTGGCCTACACCAGAGCCACAGCAACGCCAGATGCGAGCTGCATCTGCAACCTACACCACAGCTCACGGCAACACCAGATCCTTAACCCACTGAGTGAGGCCAGGGATTGAACCCACATTCTCACGGATACTAGCCAGATTCATTACCACTGAGCCACGACAGGACCTCTAGTTTTATTTCTTAGTAATTTACACAATCAGGAGCCCTACTTGGAAAGAACACGCAATTCACTTTAAAAAACAAAAACTTTTTTCTTTCAGATAAATTTTATAGCTAGCTAATTTTACTTATTATTTATTAAAATTAACTGAAGCAGATGCCAATACAATTAAAGCCAAGTAAACATGAAAATTTTTAAGCACTGCACTAATCTAATTTCTGGTCTCAGGTGTACTGCTGTAAGGATAGCTATTAGTAAAGTGCTCCATCTGATACACAGATTTTCCAAGAAAGCTTTGCTCTCAAATAAATATCATAAACCATTAAAAAACACCTAAGTGACTACTCTTTGGTATATTAAATATATCTCTAAGACAACTTCACATTAAACTTTTTCATATCAGATGTGTTGATCTAGGGATCAAAAAAAGACTATCAGCAATGAGGTCCTACTGTACAGCACAGAGAACTATATCCAACCTCTTGTAACAGAACATGATGAAAGATAATATAAAAAAAGTAATGTATATTTATGTATGACTGGGTCACTTAGCTCTACAGCAGACATTGACACAACACTATAAATCAACTATAATTTTTTTCTTTTTGGTCTTTTTAGGGCCATGCTCATGGCATATGGAGGTTCCCAGGTCAGGGGTCTAATCGGAGCTGTAGCCACCAGCCTACGCCAGAGCCACAGCCTATTCCACAGCTCACGGCCACGCCAGATCCCCAACCCACTGAGTGAGGCCAGGGATTGAACCCGCAACCTCATGGTTCCCAGTCGATTCATTTCCGCTGTGCCATGATGGGAACGCCCAAATCAACCATAATTTTTAAAAAGTAAAAAAAATAAATAAAGTTTAATTTTTAAAAAAGATTATTCTATTTGTAGGGCTTCTATTCTACCATCAGTGCAGTAAATGAGAACAGCTTTCATTTGCATGGCTGCATAGGTGAGAACACAATAGGCAAAATGTTCCTTGGAACAAAGTCTTTCATGGAAACCAGCAATTGAGGATTAGGAACTAACTGTCCAGTCAACTGGTTATCCAAATCCTCTTGGCTGTCAGAGCCTTCCTTTTGGCCATTTCCTATGTAGTCATTTTCTAACGTGTTTTCTTCACAGCTGTTGGCATGCCCCTTACCAGAGTAAGAAGGGAGAAGAATGCCATTAGTGCATTTTCCTTTTTTCCACACATTATTCGGGTAAAGGACGAGGCAGGACCAGGGATAGATGTTAACCAGAATCTGAAAAAAGTCTTAAGATTATATGAAGGTTTCTATTACCTATTCCAATAGTCCTCTCCTTACCAAGGCTTAAAAAAATTGATGGATTACTGGCAGTTATAGGAAATAAGATATCAATATGCTATTAACAATTTGACAACTTTAAATGGACACATACTTTTTAGCCCAGCAATGTCACTCACGGGCATTTACGCTACAGATATTCTCCCACATATGTTAAATGTAGGTACAAGGATATTCAATGCAACTTTCCTATAATAACAAAGGATTGAAATTGATGAAATAAATGTTTATTTGCTGAATAGGCCTTTATTGATGGAATAATGACCATCGATAAAGGACTTATTAAATAAATCACAGTGCATTCATTTAATGACATTCTATGCAGCTGCTAAGAAGAAAGAGGCCTTCTGTAGACACCACCATGAAAGGGCTTCCAGGGCTTATATTAAGTGAGAAAGCAAGGCAGAGAGCAGTGTGTACAGTACACTACCATTTTTGTTGTTATATGCACACTTATCCCCATCTTATGTTTGGTGACATGTGCAGTATTCCTGTAAGGACACACAAGAAACTGGTAAGTGGCTGCCTCCAGGGAACTGGGTATGGAGGGGTTAGGTAAGTGAGGGAGACTTACCTCTCCTGCTTTGTTCCCTTTACATCTTTCCAATTTGGTATTGGGTACAAATACAATGTATTTAAAAAAAACCTTTTAAATTAAAGGTAAAAATTTAAAAGGAGGAAGAGAGCATTCTGTACCCAAAACACTAACATCCTTCCTTGGGGTATCGTCTTTACTAGGAACCCTAAGGCTTGTCAGCCCAGTCACTTGATCTTTCAGGACTGATTTTTCAGGCCTTGAAGCCACCACCTTCCTCACCCCTTAGTCCTCTGTTTGAATGTACCTAATAGATAACCAAAAGTTCTGGTTCCAGCTAAGATGGAGTAAGTCCACTCCACCCTTTCTCTCCCAGGGAACCTGCATAGTCAGGGCTGCTCCATGCATTATCTGATGACTGACAGCAGAGTGGGTTGGGAAAACAAACCAAAACTCAAAGTATCATGAAATCAGCAGTTTCCCTTTTTTCCTCTTCTGGTGTCTCCTCGCCTGAATGCAAGGGCAGCCCAAACCCAGACATGTGCACCAGGTGCAAAGAGAAAGAATGCCAAGAGAAGATCTCCATTTTTGGCCCAAGAAGCAGCAAAGGCAGGCCCTGAAGGTCAAAGAGAGTGCAGGAAATCTGATTCAGTCCCTGTGTTTCTCTTCTGTCCTCGCCAGTGCTGCCCTCAAGGCAGTTAGGCAGCAGCAGCAATGGTAACAGTAGCCAGAAAGGAAAACCTTTGCTCTGACCAGAGGAACTGCGATCCCAAGAGCACAGAGGGAACCTCTGTTGCATTGTTTTCTCTCCCTAGCCTCTTGTTATTTGGTTCCCGAGGGAAATGTAGTCACAGGAACTGCAGGGCAGAACAGAGAAATTCAACTCTCAGCTTTCTAACAAGAGGAGCAGGAAGGTGAATCCTTTTGAGTGTGGAAAGTCTGGGAGCACAAGAGGAAAAGGAGGGAGCTCAGTAAAGCTGTCTGTGAATTCCAGAAATCATTCCCAAGCTGCACAGGCATGTATCTGATCCTAAACAGCATACTGAGGGTCTGGATCTATGGGGTACAGTGCTGCCCAGGTGTGAGACTAGCCACTGGCTGGTATGTACATGCCACAGTCACAAACAGCACGGCAAACACAACTCTGAAAACTGAACATAGAGCAGAAATCGGCACAACATTGTAAATCAATTATACTTTAAAAATAAAATTAAAATTGTTAAAAGAGAAAGAAAACTGAACAGATACTGAACCTTAGCCCATAGAAAGCAGGTAGGTACTTGCAGCTTGAACTCAACTGGACTGATTGCCTGCTTAAATAAATAAAACATTCTCCACAAGATTTAAATAAGACCCAAAGTCTCATAACATAATATTCAAAGTGTCCAGGATACAAATCCAAACTGATATACAAGTGACCCTTGAATAACATGGGATTGAACTGTTATCGGATAACATGACGGATCCACTTATACGCCTATTTTCTTCAACAAATGTGTACATCGATACCACAGGATCCCCTGCTGATTCAATCTGCAGATGTGGAGGGCCAACAGTAAAATTATATGTGGATTTTCAGCTATGCAGAGATCAGCATCCATAACCCCCACATCATTTTCAAGGGTCGACTGTACAAAAAGACTTGAAAATTTCAACATCTCGCAAGGTTTGAAAAGATAATCAATAGACACCAACTCCAAGTCTGAATTATCAGATTTTAAAGCAGCTCTCTACTCATGCTCCAAGAAACAAAGACAAGTGCTTTTAAAGTGAATGCAAAAATAGACAACCTCAACAATAAAAGAGAACACATGCACACACAAAGAACCAGATGAAAAAATTTAAACTAGAAAATACAGTAACAGAAATTTCATAATTCACTAGATGAGCTCAACAGAGTAAGTGAGAAGACAGAAGAAGAGTCAGTGAACCTGAAGGTGAATTAACAAAAATTAACCAAGTTGAACAATGAAAAAAGATTGGGGGAATAAATGAACAGAGCCATTAGGACCCACTGGACAAAACCAAAAGGTCTAACACTTGTATCATTAAAGGCCGTAAGTAAAGGAGAAAGAGTGTGGTGCAGAAAAAAAACTGCAGATATTAAGCTAAACATTTCCCAAATTTGGTAAGACATAAACTTATAGATTCAAGAAACTCAATGAAGAGCAAACAGGATAAACTCAAAGAAATTTCTGCCCAGTGAAAACTAAAACAAAGAAAACCTTGAAAGCAGCCAGAGAAAAACAATGCATTACGCAGGGAAAAAATAATCCAAATAATTGTGGCTGTCTCATCCGAAACCACTGAGGACAGAAGACAATGGAACAAGAATTTTAAGTGCTGGAAAACAACTACCCACTTGGAATTCCATAGCTAGTGAAAATATCTTTCAAAAATAATCATGAAATAAATTCTCAGATAAAGAAAACCAAGAAGAGTTACCACCAGTAGACCTGCCAAAGATGCTAAAGAAAATTCTTCATACGGAAGGAAAATGATACAAGAGGGAAACTCAGAATTTCAGGGAAGAAGGACGAATAATAGAAATGGTAAACATTCAAGTCAATGCAATAGCCTATTTTACTTCTAAGCTCTTTAAAATATGAAAGATGATTGAAAGCAAAAATTATAACATGTCTAATGGGCAATGAATGCAGATGTAATACATATGATAATTACAACATAAAAGGAACAGAGCAAACCAATCTATATGGCACTAAAATTTCTATGTTCCATTTTAAACGATAAATATTAATTCAAAGTATACTGAACACTTCAATATGTATATTATAATTCCTAGTCAACATTAAAATAACTATACAAGCAGAGATAGTAAAAAACTCAGTAGAGAAATTAAAATAGGGAGTTCCCGTCATGGTGCAGTGGAAACAAATCCGACTAGGAAACATGAAGTTGCAGGTTCGATCCCTGGCCTCCCTCATTGGGTTAAGGATCTGGCATTGCCATGACCTGTGGTATAGGATGCAGATGCAGCTCGGATCTGGCATTGCTGTGGCTCTGGTATAGGCCAGCAGCTATAGCTCTGTTAGACCCCTAGCCTGGGAACATCCATATGCCACAGGGGTGCCCCTAAAAAAACAAAAGACAAAAAATAAAAATTAAAAAAAAAATAAAGAAATTAAAATAGTAACTAAAAAATTTCCAAAAAATCCAAAAGTAAGGAAAGGGAAACAAAGGGGAACATAGAAAGCTTATAATAAAATGGTAGACCAAAAAAAAAAGTATTAATACTTACATTAAATGTAAACGGTCTCAACACTGTCAGAGAGATTGCTGGAAAGGATTAAAAACTTTTTAAAAGGCACACTATATTTTGTCTACCAGAAACTCACTAAATATAATATTATAGGTTAAAAATGAAAGGATGTTACAAGGGGGGGAGACGCCAGAAGTAAGAGAGGCTACAACTCTATTATCTGTCAAAAGGTCACCACACCAAAAACCTATAAAAATGAAAAGACAGAGAACTATAACTCAGATGAGGGAGAAAGGAAAAATCCCAGAAAATCAGCTAAGCGATGAGATTCTTAGCCTCCAGGAAAAGACTTTAGATTGTTGATGCTGAAGACGATGCAAGACATTGGAAATGAACTGGAGGCAAAGATGGATAACTTACAGGAAACACTGACCAAAGAGATACAAGATATAAAACTTAAACAAGAAGAGATGCAAAATACAACAACTGAAATAAAAAATTCACTAGAAGCAGCTAACAGCAGAATACAGGAGGCAGAAGAACGAATAAGCGAGGTGGAGGACAGATTAGTGGAAATTACGGAGGATGCAGAACAGAAAAGAGAAAAAAGATTGAAAAGAAATGAAGAGAGTCTCAGAGAACTCTGGGACAATGTTAAACACACCAACATCCGTATTATAGGGGTGCCAGAAGGAAAAGAGAGAGAGAGGGGACAGAAAAAATATTCCAAGAGATAATAGCCAAAAACTTCCCTAACATGGGAAAGGAACCACTCACTCAAACCCAGGAAGCACAACGAGTACCATATAAAATAAACCCAAGGAGGACTACCCTAAGACACATATTCATCAAACTGACCAAAATTAAAGACAAAGAGAAAATCTTGAAAGCAGCTAGGGAAAAGAAACAAGTAACATACAAGGGAACCCCAATAAGGTTATCCACAGATTTTTCAGCAGAAACTCTGCAGGCCAGAAGGGAGTGGCATGATATACTTCTTGTGATGAAAGGAAAAAACCTCCAACCAAGAATACTTTACCCAGCAAGGCTCTCATTCAGATTTGAAGGAGAAATCAAAACCTTCACAGATAAGCAAAAGCTGAGAGAATTCAGCAACACTAAACCAGCTTTACAACAAATACTAAAGGAACTTCTCTAGGCAGAAAAGACAGCAACAGGAAACAAAAATTCCACAAATGACAAGGCCCACCAGTAAAGGTATATATACAGTAAAGATACAAAATCATCCATGCGCAATTATACCACCAAAATCTGAAATGATGAGAAGAGGTGGGTACAAATGCAGGACACTGGAGATGAACTTGCAATTAAGAGAACAACACCTTAAAACAATCTCATATATATATAGACTCCTATATTAAAACTTCAGAATAACTTCAAACCAAAAATCTGCAATTGATACACAAACAAGGAATCTCTGGAGAAGAAATATATCTCATAGTAAATAAGTGCATGATCCACCATGAAGGGGGTCATTTGACATCATTCTTGGAATGCTGAAGTCTTACATCTGATTCTGATTTCCTCTCCATCGAAGAATTTATGATAATTATAATTAAATAACGCAACTGTACAATTAAATAATACAGTTCTACAATTGTATTATTAATAACCATTTCTCTCCATGGTGCAATGTAAGGTCTATAATGTCTTGTTTATCACATCACCTAGAATGGTGTAATGCCTATATTGAAGAATCAATAAGATGTAACAAATTGTGAGGACATACCTACATAGTTACACAGTTTTTTAACCCAATTTATGCATTTTATATTTTACTTATTTTCAGAGGGTGTGTTACTTTTGTTATTCTTACGAGTTATTCTTTTTATTATGCTATATAAAATATTTAGTGGTATATAAGGCTTTCTTCTTTATAATTTTAGTTGCATAATGTACACAATTTAATATAATGCTAATTTTTAAAGAAAAAATTGAATGTAATAGATAATACTAAATAGTAAAGATGAAAGCCATACAAAAATGGGGATAAGTAATAGAATAAATTTCCTATTTGTCTCAGCATATTTTCCATTCCACTTCTCCAGAGGGAGTCACTTAACCTGTTTCTTAAGATCCATGATATAATAATCTGTGTGAATGTAATTGTGTTTAAATATATGTATTTTATTCTGTAAAAAAATAAATAAAATAAAGGCTGAAAAAGAAAGAAAGAAAGAAAGAAAGAAAGAAAGAAAGAAAGAAAGAAAGAAAGAAAGAAAGAAAGAAAGAAAGAAAGAAAGAAAGAAAGAAAGAAAGAAAGAAAGAAAGAAAGAAAGAAAGTTAAATGCAACATAGCAGCCTGGACTGGATTATGGAACAGAAAAAGGACATTAGTATAAAATCTGGTGAAATCCATATAAAATTCTCTAAGTAGCCTACTTAATACAGTAGTGTACCAATGTTAAGTTCTTAGTTTTGATAAATATACCATGGTTACATAAATGTTAACATTAGGGGAAGCTAGGTGAGGGCATATAGGAACTCTCTGTATTATTTATGCAACTTATTTATAAATCTGGAATTATTTCCAAAAAAAATTTTTAAGTAAAAGAAGGGGGAAATATTTACTGAGAAAATATGAATCAACAGAAAATTGGAGTGCTACATTAACATTGGATAAAGTAGACTTCAAAGCAAGGAATATTACATGGGGCAAAAAGGGATATAAAATAATGATAAAAGGGTCAACTCACTAAATGATAAAACAACCCTAAATGTGTATGCACCTAAGAGTCCTAAAATATATGAAGTAAAAATTGATAGAACTCAGTGAAGAAATGGGCAAATCTACAATTATAGAGATTTCAATCTTCCTTTCTTAGTAATCAATAAAGCCAATAAATAGTAATCAAGAACAAAACATAAAGTTCTACATGTTAAATATATACAATTCCTATTTATCAATAATACCTCAATAAAGCTGAAAAATAAAAGCACAGAATATAATGTTTCAATTTCACAATTTTATTTTATTTTTTAAAAGGAAAAAGAAAAAAATCAAGGATATAGGGGATTGGGGGGAGGGAAGAAATAGGTAAGGGAGATTAGGAGGAACAAACCTCCGGGCGCAAAATAAATGAGTCACAGGTATGAAACATACAATATGGGGAATATAGTCAATGGTGGCATATCCTAACTAGACTTATAATGATCATTTTGAAATGTACAGAAATAGCTATCCCTATGCTGTGTAACAGGAATTAACATAGTGCTGTAGGTCAGTTATATTTCAAAACAAATAAACAAACATAGAAAAAGAGATCAGATTTGTGGTTACCAGAGGCAGGAGGTGAGGAGAGGGGGAATTGGATGAAGGCAGTCAAAAGGTAGAAACTTCCAATTAAAACATTAATAAGTACTAGGGGTATAATGTACAACATTATAAATAAAATTAACTCCACTGTATGTAATATATGAAAGTTAAGAGAGTAAATCTAAGAGTTTTCATCACAGGAAAAAAAAAATTTTTACTTGATATTATAGCTCTATGAGATGATAGATATTCACTGAACTTAATGTGAGAATCATTTCATGATTATGTAAGTCACCTTAAACTTATACAGTGCTGCATGTCAATCATATATCAATTAAACTGGGAGAAAAAAATCAAGGATATAGAGAAACAGAACAACACTATTAACCAACTGCATATAATTAACATTTATAGAACATTCCACCTAACAACAGAATATACATATCTATTTAAGTGCACAAAGAATATTCACCAAGATAGATCATATTGTGGGTCATGAAACAAACCTTAACAAATTCAGACATACTGAAATCATATGAAGTATGTTCTCTAACCACAATAGAATTAAACTAGAAATCAATAAAATAAAAACTCTGGAAAATCTCTCGATACTTCAAACACTCAAAACAACACACTTCTAAATAATTCTTTGGTCAATGAATAAGTTTCAAGGGAAATAAAAATTCAACACATCAGAATTCGTAAAATGCAGCCACAGCAGTACTTAGAGGAAATTTTATAGTACTAAAAGCTTATTCAGAAAGGAAGAAAGGTCTCAAATTAACAATCTAAGTTTCTACCTTTAAAAAAAGATAGTAAATTAACTCAAAGCAAGCAAAGGGAAGAAAATAAATATAAGAATAGAAATCAATACATTGAAAACAAAAAATAGAGGAAAATCAATAAAATAAAAAAAACTGGTTCTTTGAAAAGATGAATAAAGTTGATAAACCTCTAGCCAAACAAATAAAAAGAAAGAATACACATATTATCAATATTGGGAATGAAAGATGGGATCTCACTATAGATCCACAGACATCAAAAAGACAATAAGGGAATACTACTAACAAATCTATGTACATAAATTTGACAACTTACAAGAAATGAGCCAATTCCTTAAAAGCCACAAAGTACCAAAACTCGGCCCAAAAGAAACACACAACCTGAATTGCCCTTTATAAAAGAAATACAAAAAAAACCTCTCACACAAAGGAAACCCTAGGCATATATTGCTTCACCAGAGAATATTTAAAGAAGGAATTCTACAAATTCTCTTCCCCCAAATACTCAAGGGAACACTTTTTAACTTATAAGACCAGCATTATTCTGATACCAAAACTAGATAAAAGAAAGAAAAAAAAAAACTACAGGCTAATAACCTTATGACCATAGATGCAAAACTCAACAAAATATTAGCAAATCAAAAGTTCACTGGTGGCCTAATGGGTTAAGGATCTGACATTGTCACTGCTGTGGCAGGGGTTCCATCCTTGGCCATGCTGCAGACATGGCCAAAAAAAAAAAAAAAATTTAGGAAATCAAATCTAATAATACAGAAGAATAACATGTCACAACCAAATGTTTATCCCAAGAATGCAAGGCTAGGTTAATATATTTGAAAACAAATCAGTGTAATCCATAACACTAATAGATTAAATAATCAAAAATCATATAATCATATCCATTGATGCAGAAAAGCATTTGACAAAATTCAACATCCATTCATGAAAAAACTCTCAACATACTGAAAATAGAAGGGAATTTACTCAACTGAGAAAAAATATCTACAAAAACTAAAAGCTACCATCATGGTGAAAATGGGAAAATGGTAAAATGATGAAAAACTAAATGCTTTTTCCCTAAGATCAGGAAGAAGGCATGAACATCCACTCTCATCACTCTCATTCAGTATCTTACTGGAAGTCTAGAATAAGGATGGAGGAGAGAAAGAAATAAAGGCATATAGATTAGAAAGGAAGCTATAAAACTATCACTTTGTACAGATAACATAATTGTCTATGTAGAAAATTTCAAAAAATCTATAATAAAGTTCCTAGAATTAATGAGTTTAACAAGGTTGTAAGATACCAGTTCAACAAACAAAAATCCATAATATTTCTATATACTAGGAATGAGACAGAAACTGAAATCTAATCTTTAAAATGTACAGGATGGGGTGGGGGAAAATTTACAATAGCTTAAAAAATATTGAGGTATAAATCTGACAAAATATATGGAAATCTATGTGCTGAAAAGTACAAAAATGTTGATGAAAGAAATCAAATACAATATAAATAAATGAAGGCATATATCATGTTCATTGACTGGAAGATGTGCTTAGTTGGCAATTCTCAAACTGATCTAAATGTAGTTCCAAACAAAATGCCAGCAGGAGTTTTTGTAGATATAAATAAGCTGACTATGAAAGTAAACAGAAAGATGAGAGAGCTATAATAGCCAAAACAATTTTGAACAATGACAAAAAAAAAAAAAAGAATTTGGAAGACTCATACTACATAATTTTAAGTTCTGCTACAAAGCTACAGTAATTAAAACAGTGTGGTGCTGGTGGTAGGATAGACACATAAGTCAACAGAACAGAAAAGAAAATCTAGAAAAAGACCCACACAAATATAGGAAACTGAGTTCTGACAAGGATGCAAAGTCAATTCAATAGAAAAAGGGTAGTCTTTTAAACAGTAATAATGCTACAACATTTACACATGTATCTGCAAAAATAAAAATGAATGCTGACCTAAATTTCACACTTTATACAAAAATTAACTCAAATGGACCATAGATCTAAATTGAAAATATAAAACTATAAAACTTTTAGAAGAAAACAAAGAACATATTTGTGACCTTGAATTGTACAAAGAATTCTTATTTATAACATCAAAAACATGACCCACAATAGAAATTAACAAACTAGACTTAATCAAAATTTAAAACTTTAACTCTACAAAAGACACTGTTAAGAGAGAAAAAGAAAGAGGAGAAAATATATCCAAATAATTTACCTTATGAAAGACTTGAATCCAGGATATATGGGGGGAGGTTGGTGGGGCTTTTTTTTTAATTGAAATATATGTGATTTACAATGGTGTGTTAGTTTCAGGTGTAGGCCACAATTATGATTCAGTTATCTATTGGGATATGTGTTTTTTTAAAAAGATCTCAAAACTCAGTAGGAAAATAAGCCAATTTAAAAAAAGGGCTCTTTTGCTGAACAGATGTTTGACCAAAGATATATAAATGGCAATAAGCACGTAAAAAAAATGTTCAAGATCATTAGCCATTAGAGAAACACAAATTGAAACCACAATGAGATACCACAACATACCCATTAAAATAGCTAAAATTAAAAACCTGAATGTTCGCTATCACTAATTATCAAGTAAATGCAATGCTCAGATGGCTATTACCAAAAAAAAACCCACAAAAAAACAAAACAAAACAAAAAAAAAAAAACAGGAGTTCCCATTGTGGAAAAGAGGAAATGAATCTGACTAGAAACCATGAGGTTACGGGTTCGTTCCCTGGCCTCACTCAGTGGGTTAAGGACCTGGTGTTGCTGTGAGCTATGGTGTAGGTTGCAGATGTGGCTCACATCTGGTGTTGCTGTGGCTCTGGTGTAGGCTGGCAGCAACAGCTATGATTAGACCCCTAGCCTGGGAACCTCCATATGCCACAGGCACAGCCCTAAAAAAAAAAAAAAGGACAAAGACCAAAAAAAAAAGATAACAAGTGTTAGCAAGGATGTGAAGAAACTGGGGGTCCCTGCACATTGTTGGTGGGAAGGCAACGGTGCAGATGCTAAGGAAAACAATATGGAGATGCCTCAAAAAATTAAAAATGGAACTACCATATGATCCAGCAATCCCACTTCTGGGTATTTATCCAAAAGAATTAAAATCAGGATCTCAAAACGATATTAGCTTTCCCATGTTCACTGCAGCACTATTCAACCACAGCCAATATATGGAAACAACCTAAATGTCCAGCAATAGATGAACAGATAAAGAAAATGTTGTATTCACACACACACACACACCACACACACACACACACACACACACACACACACAGAGTGAAATGCCATTCAGCCATTTGTTTGTTTGTCTTTTGCTTTTTAGGGCCGCACATGTGGCATTTGGAAGTTCCCAGGCTAGGGATCAGATCTGAGCCGCAGCTGCCAACCTGCACCACAGCCACAGCAACTTGGGATCTGCCGCATCTGTGAACTACACCACAGCTAATGACAATGCTGGATACTTAACCCACCGAGCGAGGCCTGGGAACAAACCCGCGTCCTCATGGATACTTGCAGGATTCATTACCACTGAGCCACAGCGGGAACTCCCTATTCAGCCTTTTTTTTAAAAAGAAGGAAATTCTGACATATGCTATAACATGGATGAAACTTGGGGACAGTATTCTAAAGGTAATAAGCCAGTCACAAAAAGTGAAATACTGCATGATTCCACCTATATGAGGTATATGAAATAGTTAAATTCATAAAATGATAGTTGCCAGGGGCTAGAAGAAGAAATAGTGACTTACTAACTAAAGACATAAAGTTTCAATTAAGCAAGATGAATAAGCTCTAGAAATCCACTGTACAACATTGTACCATAGTCAACAATAATCTATTTTATGCATAAAAACTTAAGAGGACAGACCTCATGGTAAGTGTTCTTACCACAATAAAATAAAACTAAAAAAACCCTGACAATACCAACTGCAAATGAGGATATTAAATAACTGAACTCTCATACATTGCTGGTGGAAATGTAAAACAGTATAACCACTTCAAAAATAGTTCGGTAGCTTCTTATAAAGGTAAACATACACTTAACTTTATTACCCGGCAATCTCACTCTTAGGGATATCTTTGAATAATGTAAATTTAGATTCATACCAAAACCTATACATTTAGAGCAGCAGTATTCATAGGCACTTGAAATTAGCCGTATCTCAAATAATTTTCTGCAAATGAATGGATAAACTATTAGATAACCGTACAATGGAATACTGCAATTAAAAATAAAACTATAGGAGTTCCCGTCGTGGTGCAGTGGTTACCGAATCCGACTAGGAACCATGAGGTTGCGGGTTCGGTCCCTGGCCTTGCTCAGTGGGTTAAGGATCCGGCGTTGCCGTGAGCTGTGGTGTAGGTTGCAGACGTGGCTCGGATCCCGCGTTGCTGTGGCTCTGGCGTAGGCCGGTGGCTACAGCTCCGATTCAACCCCTAGCCTGGGAACCTCCATATGCCGCGGGAGCGGCCCAAGAAATAGCAAAAACAATGACAACAACAACAACAACAACAAAAAACTCATAGACCTATATTCCAAAAGTTTTTTTCAACTATACTCACTCCTTGTAAATTTATAAAAAACAAACAAACAAAAAACAATAAAAAAGAACCAAAGCTGTTAAAAAGGAAAAAATACATTTGCCATACCTTAGCTAGAACCTCAAAAGCTTTTCAAATATTAGTTCTATGGAACTTATTCTTGTGAAGGAGAGAGTACTCTATTTGGTTACAGTATCCTAATGGGAATAAGTTTCCAAATAGGGAAAAGGACCCTGTTTGTCCCAGGGGCACTGCGTCTTGGCCCAAAGCCACAAGTAGGCTTTGGAGGTTATGATGCCTAAATTTCTACCATAAAAACATCAGATACCCTTGCCCAAAATGCAGTCTAAAAGCCAATACTTTGAACTCTATGGATCCACTAGATTTTTATAATTTTCCCCAAAAGTCAGCATTCAGTTCTTACAAATAAGAGTTCTTACTAGGTTCTGAGTTTAAATCATGGAAGAAAAAAAAAAAAAAAACTGGTAAGGCCTTGACAACTCAATATCTGTAAGGGAAGCAGTGCCTATAAGGAGCTGATGGTTCTGGATTCCTTGCTAGAAAAGTGACACTGCTTTCTGGGGAGGAATTATTTTTCTTTGAGATCTTGCTACAGATTGCACTGAGTGATAAATGCATTACTCCTTTAAAACAAACAAACAAACAAACAAAAAACCCCTTTCTCTGAGCACTAGCCTGGGCCAAAGCAGGGCTGCAGAGCAGAGCCCAAGGAGAGAGCATAGGAGTCACATTCCCATATGACCGCTCTGCCTCACCACTGGGAACCAGCTGGGGCAGCCTGCTGAGGAGTGGGAAGCAAAAGTTGTGCAACTCCCACAAACTGCAAGGGACAATACAGACCCAAGACTTACTAATGGTCAGGAAGCAGCATGTGGCTAGGAACAAAACACATCAGCACCACCACCACCCCGCCACCTCGGTCAAGCTGGATAGAAGCTGATTAAAATGAAAGATGGAAAACACGGGCATCTAATTAACAACAAGCCTTTGATATCCATTCATCACACAAAATGGACTTATTTTCCTTGACCTATAAATCTTTTGAGAAATTTCTAATGCCAGGAATCTACATTAAGATCCCAAAACAAGTTTTACCCCTTCAGTACTTAGGGCTGAAGTTTTCCTGCATGAGTCAGAAAAAACCAACCAACCAAACAAACAAAAAAACAAAAACAAAAAACTGCCTTATGAGGCAAGTGAAATACTCATTGGATCATTCCACTTTGTTTCCCCACCACACTTAATCACTCAATTAATCAGTCTGCACCTTTTTTAGGTACCACACCACCCCCTTTCTCCAGAGACAAGGAAGAAGAAATATTACAAATAGATGGAAAGTAAAAAAATAAATAAAAATCTATAACCCCACTAAAATATTACTTGCACTAGAGCATCTATATTAATAAAACAGATTGCCACCATTCAGTTAAGTGGTCTTTATGGACTTTCCTCATTCCAAACTATTTTAAGAATGGCTTCCCAAGAGGCTGTTATTTAACTGTTCTTAATCACTGTTGCTTAGAGCATTCAAAGTAAGAAGCAGGTACAAACTTACAATGTGTTTGCACAGAGAACCATCTAATGGGATTACTGTAAGGATGCTTCACATCCCTAAATAGAGGGCTAAATTTATTAACATCTTGTACATGAACTCTGCCTGCTCTACTGGTTCCACACAAACCATGGGGACTTCTGCCAACAGTCCGAATGCAAACTGCAGCAAATGTTAATGGAATTTGCAAAAACTCAGTAACTTTGGTGGTAAGAAAGAAAATTAAATGACAAATTTTACTGAATTAAATTGCTTTTCTCTAGGAGAATTCTGTTATTTTGCATGTATAGGTTCTAGTGTTCTAATCACTCTTTATTTTTTTCTTATTCAAAGATCTTTACTGACTACAAAAGGCTAGAACAGAACCCAAGCTCCCTGAGCTCACCTTTGGCTCTCAATTATCACTGTTTATTTACATTGCACATTAGGGCTCAATGGCCACTGTCTTGTACCCCAGCTACAGCAAGGAAGTTTACGCAAGTCAAGTCTGACCTTCTGTACTGACAGCTCAAGATCAATACCTGAAATAACAAGCCGCATCACTGGCTGATAGGGCCTAACACCTTCCCTCTGGTTTCACCTCTCAATTGCTACCTTTAATTCAGCCCGAAATTTCCAAACTTCCTATGGCTTCCATGAGGCACACAGAATATAAGCAAATGATGAAAGAAAGAAAGTCTCTGAGTTTCAGTCAGGATAAATCAGTCATCCACCTGTGAAAAGATACATAATTCTTGTTTCTTTATACACTAAACTAAAGGTTAGTTGAGAATATCAAGGAAAAACCCAGTTAAATGTCTGTAAATTGACAGAATGAAAGACCACAAAATAAGAAAAAGAGAGAGACCCACAAAGATTAAGCAATCTTTATCAGTCAAAGTACAGAGAATAAAAAGTTGGAAAATTTAGGCTTTCCTTAAATATGAAAAGCTCATGGGGAAAAATCCTCTGCAGAGAAAGAATTAAAAATTAGGAATTAAGGTAGCTTGCTAATAACCAAGATGCTATGGACTAGATGGCCAATATGTATTACAGAACCTACTTCCTCAGATTTTTCTGAGGAAGAAATGCTCAGGATGCTTTGTCTCTAAATTTTAAAACAGCTAAATAATCTTTAACTCCTCCTCCCTTTTCCCCAACTAAAGTCATTCCCCAATTCCTACGAAGTCTTCCTAGAAACTGTTTCTCACATTACAAAAATGTTACTCAAACACACATCCATGTGACTACATACCCAAAATCATATTTCTTTTTCTTCCTTTCGATATTCTTCACTTCTATCAGAGTCCCAGCCTTTGTTACCACACAGCCTGACCAAATCAAACAGCCAATTAACTGGATCTTCACTCCTTGATCTAGTCTATCCTATTTTATACATGCTGCTGCCCCATCCTCCTAAAATCGAGCATGGCCTTGATAATGGCTCATTCTGCACTCCCTGAAAAACTCTTACGTTCTCCACTGTTGCCAAGGACAAACGCAACTTCAAAAAAATCCTTGGCTAACTCTAACCCTATCTTTGCAGGCTCATCTGCCACCTGGGAGAGGGAGGGAGTGGGGTATTCTACCCCAGCCCAGCTGACTTGTTCTTAGCAAAATTTCTATTCTGATTTGGATATAATTCTAATTATATTCAGACCCCCTAATTTATAACAATGAATGGAAAAGACCTTCACTAGTGCTTTGTGAGAGAATGTTTTCACACTCAACAACTTAAAATCCTAAAAAAAAAAAGAGAAAGTTTTTAAAAATATTTAAGAACATCACTAAATTTTTTGCTAAGTGGGAATTAAGTGATCTAAGTTGATCTAGAATGAGAGTTCAAATCTCCAAATTATTTTAACAGTCTTCCTCAAAAGACAATGGGTATATATAATTGTCTGGAAGGCAGGGGAAAGGATGTGTTTGCCTGCATGTGTATGTAGAAAGGATACAGGAGAAACTGGCAACAGCGGTAGCCTTTATGGAGTGTGTACTAGGTGACTGGGTGATGGTATAAGATGACTGAACTTTGACCTTTTTGATTTTTTTAACCCTTTGCCACTGTTAACTATTCAAATGAAAGATATACGTTATGTATAGAATGGAGAAATATCTTCAATAGCGCCTTTTGAGAAAGCCATTTTCTATTAAATAACCTAAATATATATTTAATAGAAAAATTTTTATTTATATAAATATAAAAATTTTCAAATATTTATATAAAATATATTAAATGACATCAAATCTTTTTTTAAAAAAAGAAAATTTTAAAAAACATTTAAGAATATTCCTAAATTTTTTTGCTACAAAGCAAGAAACTATGCTCCAGCCTCTCCAAAGGAGAAATCAGATAAAGTAAGCAATTTGCAGCAAAGTTCTAGCAGAGGAAGGGAGAAAATAACATTTAAAACAAAACATCTTCCTAAGGCTCTGTGCCCTACCCAGAAGATCTAGATCACTCTAGTTCAGTAAGTGGAACATGGAGATGCATCCAAAAGAGTTTGCAAAGGAGAGAGACCTCTTTCTCTTAAAAATATAAGCAGCTTCCCAAGTTTTTACATCCAAATTCCTTTGTTCATCTTCACCGCAGTCATCTTTTCACTTCCTCCTCACTTTCCACTCTGATGATTCCTCACTCCCAATACTCTCTTCCCTATCACAATATACATCTTTTTTAAATGCTTCATTTTCTTCAAGGCATGTTTCCTAGAAATAAGACATTTCGCCTTTTTCGTCTTCACCAAAATCTCAGGAAATCCAATTGAGAATTCTGCAGCAAATGAGATTTCTGGGTATTCTGACCTCCAAGAAACCTCTACCAGTCAGTCCCATTTGCAACCTGCTCGATTTTTCTCTTCAATTTAAAAATAATGCATCAATTTGTTTTCATTCAAAGCATTTTATTCAGCTCCTTACTGAGACAAAAAGACACTAGTGAATGTGAAGCAAAAGCATGCTACATTATCTTTAACTGAAGAAGAATTCCTCTTGAAACAAGAAACTAACCATGTAATAAATTAAGCTCTATTTATTTACAGGGCTGTCACTCAGTAAAAGAAAGGAAAAACGCTATTTCATACCGGCTCCCAGTGAACATTAAGCTTCTGGAGGCTCAGCTTTCAACTGTACTTTAAAAAATTTAAAACATGGAGAGAATAAAAATAGATTAAAAAATGAGTTGCCTTTTCGTTGATAAAGTAGTTGTGATCCCTTATTTTATCAACTGCTCTCCAAAAATGTAAAGGAACATTTTAATTTTGACTTTCTCTCCTCGAGTTCACTCTGGTGGAAATGCTAATGATCAGTTAAATACTCAAAATGTAGAAAAAGGGAGGAAAATAAGTGACACGCAAAATTCATAGCCTAGGTAATCCATCCCTGGATAAATAAGCATTCACTGTATTTCTCTAATGCTCTTACTCCCCAGGAACTTAAAAGATTCTGCAGCATAAAAATCACACTAATCAAGTGAACATGAAAGGAGCCTGTTAACGTGTCTTTAGAGGGATTTCAGTGCTTTCTATTTCCAGATCCTGGGACAAGCCCAGTGAACACGGGAGGCCCCTCTCCCTACCACCAACAGTGAACATAAAAGCGCTCCAAACTTCGCCAGCTAACATGTTAGTTCTCCTAACCCAACTGACTCCTTCCAGGGTCAAGAGAGCTTCAGTTCCAAGCTAAGAGCACATTTTAGACCCCGAGGCTTTTATTTTGTTCCACTCTCCTCAGTATGACACATCTCCATAAACCTAAGGGAAATCTGGAACTACTATTTTCTTTCACCTTTGCTCTTTTAGACCAAGAGCTTCCCAGAACTTTTTCTGTTCCCACTAACACCAATCCCCAGTTCTTCTTGGAGTCCTACACCAATTTCAGCCTTGAATAAGCAAAAAAGCCCAGGTGGTAGTGGCCATAATTCCTCTATGGTCCTGGTTATAACCTATATTGGCAATATGGAAGCACGTGTGAGTAGCCAAATATCTGTATTTACGTGCAAGAGAAAGGAAGGAAGATAAGAGACACCAAGGCATCATGACCTTTAAAGAAGTAGCTGGGAGAGCTGCAGAAGCAAAATGAGTGTTACCTCAATGCCTCCAATTTTCATCCACATTCTATTTATTGATATAGCTTCTGTTCTTTTTCGCTCATCCTTCTTGCTTCCAACATGCTTTCCTTCAAAGGTACTCTTGCCCTCCCTTCTGCCTATCCCAGCTCTTTCATTATGCCCACTCACTAAGATATGTTTAGCTACCTAATTTCTTAAAATGAAGTCAAAATTGTTCGCATTACTCGGTTATATGAATATCAGACTATAACACCATTTGATGGGAAAAAAATCTTTAAGCATGAGTCAACTAACCTGGATCCCCATCTCTATTCCACCTCTTAATGGTCCTGTAGCCCTGGACAACTCACTTAAGCTCTGGGATACTCAGTTTCCTAAGCTATAAAATGGGTAGAATAATATTTGCCTTACCCCAATATTAAGAAAATCAACTGATAGAAGGATTTTAAAGTTTTTATAAACAAACAAACATAGAGTAATAATTACCAAAGACAGACGGTCAGCCATAAGACCTAAATGTATGAGACCTATTCAAATAAAGCCATTCAAAAGACCACATCATAGGAAAACCCAGAATGGTGATGATGGCAAAAGCAACTCTAAACTTGTAGAATCACTTAGCACAATTAAAACAACCAACTCAAATTAGAATAAAAGGAAGCCTCCACCGTTGGGCCCATTCCACCTTCAGATCCCAAGCTACCGCTAAAAACACCTGCTAACTGGTGAGTGCCAGATCATTCCCATTTGGTAAAGAGACCTAGTCTAGAACAGTTTGGGGATGAACGTGGAAAGAGTTTCTCTGGTAACTGCACTTTCACTGTGATGGTGGTAGAGACCAGCACTGCAACTGTAGAGTAAAAATTTTCTTTCAGACTAGCAATGTCCATCCAGTCAGGGAACTACAGATTCCATCCTCTCTGCCAGACTGAAGATAAAGCAAGCGCCTGCTTTTCAGACTACTGAAATTTAACACAGGACATATATACTCCATCACAATACACGTATAAAGACACACTAAGCTGCTAAATCCCTAAGGGAAAGGAGCTAATACATACTGAGCTCTATGTGTCAGAACCATAAGGAAACAGAGATTTCATTTAATCCCCACAAACACCCTGCAATGTAGGTGTTATTATTCCTATTTTTATAGATGAGAACACTGAAGCTCAGATAGATTAAATAACTTGCCCAAGGTCACAACACCAGTTAAGCAGCAGAGTCAAGACTCGAACTTAGCTTTGCCTACCTCCAAAGCCCACACCGCTTCTGACTTTTTCTTCTCCCATCCAAGTTCTGAACAGGCTGAACCCTGCTTAGCTTCTGGGGTCAAACGAGATTGGGCGCATTCAGGGTGGCATGGCCGAGGACTGAGTTCTTCTTCTCAATGGCCTAACCACGGTTTTCATTTCACCTTACTTCCTGATATGTACTTAACCACATGTTCTGGTTGTGCATCTATAATATCGCAAAGGGAAAGAGAAAAATTTCCAGAAGACATCTTCTTTGCCTTTTCTTTACATACATTTGCTTTATATTCCTGCACAAATTATTCTTTTTAGATTGAATCACTGGGCTAAACCCAATAGGCTGCCATGTAACATTTCAGCAATTACTATTCATGAAGGGTGAAAGTTCTGTTTCCTTCCTTTAATACTTTAATCGCCATGGTTTTTGAGCATGGTATCATTTTCTAAGCTGGTTCTTGCCATTTAAAGAGTGCTAGTGCTTAATGCAAAGCTTCACACAAGGTAGGTACAGAGAGAGAATATATGTTGATTCACAGACTGAGAAAAATGTTCTTAATTCTCTAGCTAACTTGATATTTTAGACCAAAACATTTTAAAGGAAACCAATTCCAAGAATGAATTCTTTAAAGACAATTTCTTGGAAATTTTTTAAATTGATTCAGAAAACAAAAGTTGAAATATCACAACCTAGCGGTTAAGTCCCTAAATGACTCACAAGTGACCAATAAAGAGTTTAAAAGGCTCAATTTAAAAATACTGTTATTCTGAATAACGTGTGCAAGTGCTTCTTGACCTCTCTACAGAAAAAAAAAAACACTGAAGTAACAATAAAACAACTGTTTTGCTAAGTATGACTTTTTTCCTGCTTTTTACATATTAAAATATTTCTGCAATAAGCATGCATTATACTTATAACACATAATTATAAAATTATGAAACATCTCACTCTGGGTAAACTTTGTATTTTTAACATATTCTACACAGTATGGTTTTATTTTCTTTCTCAGATATAATCTATAGGAATTAGGTATTCACTAATTCATGCATGTGCTTCCAGAAGAACTTATTACATAATCTCAGCTCATTAAGATAATTATTTTTCTTTCCATTCAAGAATGTTTTTCTTGATTTAGGTGGTTATGTCTCTATCTTTGCATTCTTTTCAAGCAAGTGTAGATTTCTTATATCATCTCCATAGAAATGTCAATCATTTTGTCAAAGACCAAATGTCAATCTTTTCTTGGGAAGAAGCACAAGAATGACACGTGCCCCTGATAGAGCCCCAATTTATAGGTCTTTTAACTCATGGCTGTTACCTTTTCAATGACACAAAAGTACTTCGATCACAGTGGAACCCAAACAGAATGAGCTGCTTTAGGTGATCTGCACAGGAGGATCCCTGCGCTAGGTGGGAGATTTGTATGAGCTAAATTTTATGGCCTTTTCATGGCTCTAGGATTTTAAATAATTTTTTGACAAGTTACTTTAGTGAAACAATGGATCACATACTGGCCTCTGCTGTGTCAAGTCGTTTTCCCAGCTCACTGTTCAAATCAACCCAAAGAAGATGCCCTTCTGATCCAGCTTAACTTAATAAGCTATCCGATTACTTCTTGTGGAGACCGAATTCCCGTGACATTAATAGTTTCTTGCTGTGTGAAATTATCAAAGTGTGCTGAAATAATGCAGTCAGCAAAATGTCAGTGAATGACTTACATATGGATCTGCTGCAGCCTGTAAAAACACTGTCTCCATGAGGGACAGCCAAAGTGAAGAGTTATGTGGGAGTAATAAAATATGATAACTAGGCTTTCAACTTCAAGTATAAACCAAGCTGCGCATGCACACATGCACATCTACAGGAAAACCTGCTGATAAAAAAAGCAAGAAAAACCCAAATCACGTCCAGCCCGTGTGCACTCTATGGCAAGAGAGAGTGTTCAGGGAACTGTCCTTTCAGCACCACGGCAAGAAACCCTGGAGCAAGCCTGGACACAGGCAACCAAAGCTGGGCCCTCAGAAAAATTTGTTAAAGCTTCCACAAAGAAAGCAACAAGAGACTGTATGGTTGCTTGTTTTTAAGTACGCTGTATTCTACTTCATAATCCTTTATCAACTCAAAATAAAATACATCAAATATTCTGATAAAAAGTTGACAAAACTCCAAATGAAAGCCAAAAACAAATTAAGTCAGCCTCTCAAACGGAACTGGAGAAACCACTAACTGGCCTGCACTATCAAGAACTGCGTTGCAGTAACAACCACCAGCCCTACTAAGAAACATAACACATTTACACATGCCCAGAATCAGATGTCCAGAACACACAGAACATGCTCGCAGCCCTCTCCAGGGAGAGCCCCAATTTCTAGGACAGTCAATGTTCACTGAATACCAAACCATCACTCCCACCACCACCCCCTTCCAAGCAATCAAATTCTCTTTCAGGGAGAACTGAAGGCCTTGTGGGTCATAAGCGCCAAAGAAAAAATGCTGCAGTATTTCAAGAACCAGGTTACAGGCAACGTGCTACAAAGCTTTCAGCATTTCAAGTCTGATTCCCCCGAGATTCCTACCAGGAGAGTACCAGGTGGTAATGTTATCCAGCCATTTGCATTACACATCAAAAAAATTTTTCTCTCCCAACCACCATTATCTTCTAACGCACGTGGGGAAAATAGAAGTACAGAAAGACCGTGAAACTGAAAATCTACCACACCTGAAATCTCGCTGGGAAAGCTAAAACATCCCCCAGCCCTAACACACCACTACCTCCCTAAAGGCTCTCCAGGTTCAAACTTGAGAAAAGTTATAAAAAGCACTCTCTCCTCCTTTGCCCCCAGAGCCCTCACCCACACTTCCTGCTTCCATCTCAGCATCCCTGGTGCCCACTGTGCACTAAGAGCAATTTTCCCTGTTTGGTAGAGCTTGCTCCACGCTGATTATTTCTCCCTCCCCCTGAATAAGCCAGATGCAATACAAAGTTTCTTCTACCCCTCCTCCCACCCCAAAACAGATGACATCCTTTTGTTATGAACACTGAAGCTGAACCTTGGACCCTCAGAATCTCCAGATAGGAAATGTATTCCCCATGTTTCAAAAACTGCAGTGTAAGTGAGAAAGAGGGCACAGGGTGGGGTAGTTGGAAGCAATGCATGGCTTGAAGAATCGTACTTAGCAGGCTCGAAAATGATTCCCACTCCATCCCACCTCCAAGCTGGGGCCCTTGAAGTGGTCTGAAAGCCCTGGCTAAGCCCCCTGAAAGTTAACAGCCAAGTCTCCACCGGTGGTTGCTGCTGGCACGGAGCGGGGTCGAGCTGAGCTCTCAGGAAAAATGCAGAGGCTTTGCGGTCCGCTAAGTACCAAGAGAGAACTGGAGAGAGGAGGGGTCCAAGCCTGTGGAGCTGGGCAGTCCTGTAAGCCCAAAGCTGACAAGAAGCCCAGGGTGCCGCTGGTGGTGAGGTGGGGGAGGGAAGGAGAGAGGAGGAGAGGAGCAAGCTCTGCATCGGGTGGCGTAGGGGTGGGGGTGGGGGAAGGGGATATTCTGAAAGTGATGTGCTCCCTAATGCAGGAATCCTAGCCTGCGGAGGAAGGTCCCGGGGGGGGGGGGGGGGGGGGGGGGGGGGGGGGGCGCAACACAGCCCCAGAACACCCTGTCGAGAGGGGGACGGACGCATCCGAGGAAAGGACAGGGGAGTCCTGGCTGCCCTAAGAACCCAGGAGCCCCCGGCTTCTGCAGTTGGTAACAAGCTGGAGCCGGATGGGGGAGAAGGATGCAGTAAGACATGGGGGAGGGGGCAGAGCTGAGGAGCTGCTGGAGAAGATCCGGACAGCGCGGCCCTTCCAGTGCCACCGGGCGAGGGGTCCCCACTCTGCTCCGGCCCTGCGAGATGGGGGTGGAGGTGCTGCACCACGAAAGGGGCTCCGAGGGCAGGCCAGTGTCCGTGTCCCCCAGTGCAGCTAAGAGCGGAGGAGAGGGTGTATGGGGGTGGGGACCGGTGGTCCTCAATTCTCCTCAGGTTTACCCCCGGTAAACACGGTAGAAGGAAGCAAGACTTCCAAACGGCTGTCCAAAACAGGGAGGGCAGAAACCCCGCTCCACGGTCCCTCGAGCCCCGCCGCGCACTCTGCGGCAAAGCCCCTGACTGGAGATGGGCGAGCCCCGCTGCAGGGTCCCAAGGCGAGAAAGGGAACCCCGCAGACGAGGAGCGGCGCCGGGGCAGGGACTCTGGGGCGACTTACGGCAGCGGCGGCGAGGGAGGCAGCGACGGCCCTAGCGCGGGGCTCGGGAGGCGCGGCCGGACTGCAGAGGCGCCGAGGATGCGGCGGGCGGGACTGCGGTGGGCGCCATCTTGGAGCGCTCCCCGCGCCCGCCCCCCGCACCGCCCGAGGCCTTGCATAATTGATGACTCGCGCCCGCCGCGCGCCGCCGCGCGCGCCCCCGCCCCCGCGCCCCTCGCCCGCCCCGCCCCCGCGCGGACCCCCGGCGCGCGCCCCTCGCCCGCCCCCGGCCCCCGCCCGCTCGCGCACCGCCCCCGCCCACCCGCCCACGCCCCACGGCCCACCTACCCCTGCAGGGCGCGCCCGCTCGGCCGCAGCGCGCCGCGCCGCCCGCCTGCCCGCTCGCTCGCTGGCTGTGTGACCGGCGTCCCCTCGCCGCCCGGACCGGATCCGGGGCTAGGGAGCAGGGCGCCGGCAGGGGGCGCCGCGCGGGAGAGCAGCGCGAGCGTCCCCGGGCCCGCCTCCCCGACGCCCCCGCGGAGCTGCGCGGGAGGGGCACCCGGGCAGAGCTCCGCTCCGCGGCCGCGGGACGCTGTTGGGCGGTCCGCCAGCGACCGAGCGTTGAAACCCACAAGGTGCTATGTTGACTCCAGGGCCCCGGGACCCTTGTAAATGCCAAATCTTTCCTTTCTTCTGAACGGCAGTTGCAGAAGGAAATGCCCAGTGTTATTGCAATGTTCAGTTGGGATTTCTGACATCTGTAAACACTAGGAACTCAATTTATCCGATCTTTGGCCGCTTGTGGGGGGGGGGGGGAACGCTTAAGTCTATCAACAGCAGTTGGAACCTTGTGATTCAGTGGACAAGGCCATGGTATGAGGAGTAGGGTGATAGCCTTTCCCCCAGGTTTGAAATTGTAAAGGTCACCTTAATCTTTTTGAACCTCAGTTTGTCCATCTGTAAAGTAGGCACGAGCATTTGAATTGTTTACTCCACACTCTCTTACGAGGATCTAGGTAATAAATGTGAGAACTCAGCTCTTTAACTGTGCCTCTCTTCTACATATCTCTACCACGAATTCACAGTTAAGAGTGAAAAAGTATGGTCGGGCTGCCACTTACTAACTGGGTAGCCGTGGATGGGAACAACGCTAAGCTTCAGTGTTCTTGTCTGTGAAAGGGACCGACCTTTCATAGGACCGACCTGATAAGTCTGTTGTGGGATTAAAGAGGATAAAGCATTTCACACATTTAGAGCACAAATCTGACACATAATAGTGTGCCCACTACACACATTTTTAAATAGCTTAATTGAGGTATATTTGAAATAGGATACACAATGCAAGTTTAGAGAGAACAGGTTTGACATATGTATGCATGCACGAAGCTATCACCACCACCAATAAACAAACCCATCACCTCCGAAAATTTCCCCAGGCCTCCATGCATCACTCTCCCACACTCACTCCCTCTCCAGGCAACCACAATCTTCTTTCTATTACTGTACATTAGTTTGCATTTTCCAGAATTTTAAATAAATGGAATCATACAGTATGTACTTTCTTGGTATGGCTTCTTCTACTCCACATAATTATTTTGAAATTATTTTGTTATGGATTATTCAGTTGTCTATCAATAGTTCTTTCCCTTTTATTGCTGAGTAGTATTCATTGCAGAGATATACCAAAATTTGTTTATCCAGTCACCTGTTGATGACATTTAGATTATTTCCAGTTTTTTGTCATTATAAATAAAGTTGTTATGAGTGTTTGTGTGCAAGTCTTTGTACAGACATATGCTCTCATTTCTCTTGGGTATAAATATCTAAGAATGGAATGACTGGGTCTTATTATAGATGTATATTTAACATACTAAGAAAAGGCCAAACTGCTTTCCAAAGTGGCTGTATCATTGTACATTCCTACTAGCAGTATGTGAGAATTTCAGTGGCTCCACATTCTTGACAGCACTAGGTATAGTCGGTCTTTCACTTTAGCCATTCTACCAGATAAATAGTGTAATCTCGTTGTTTTGATTGGAGTTTCCCTAACGACTAAAGATATTGAGCATTGGGCTTGTCATTAGGAAATGCTCTTGGATGAAGTGGCTTCAGGTTTTTTGGCCTATTTTTTTAAGTTGGGTTGTTTATTATACAGTTTTGAGAGTTGTTTTTATTCTCTTAATGTCTTTTAAAAAGCAGAAATTTTTATGATGTCTGATTTATTTTTTTTATTCTTCTATGGATCATGCTTTTGGAGTCGTATATAAGTTCCTTTTTTTTTTTTTTGATGTGGATATCTAATTATTCCTGCACTGATTACCCTTGCACATTTGTCAGAAATCAATTAATCAGGTGTCTTAAGGGTCTAATTCTGGACTCTCTATTCTGTTTCATTGATTTTTTTGTCTATCTTAACACTAATACCTCACTGTCTTGATTACTCTAGCTCTATAATAAATCTTGAAGTCAGATAGTATAAGCCCTCTGACTTGCTCTTCTTTTTTCAGTATCGATTTTGCTATTCTAGGTCCTTTGCATTTTTCCATGTGAATTTTAGAATTAGCTTGTCAAATTCTGCAAAAAATCCCCCTGGGCTTTTGCTCAAGATTGCATTGACTATAGATGAATTTGGAGAAAATTTGACATCTTAACTGCAACGCAGTGTATCATTCCATTTATTTCAGTTCTTTTTAATTTTTGTCAACAACGGTCTGGAGTTTTCAGGATAGAAGTCTTATCCACCTTTCTGGAATTTATTCCTAAGTATTTCATATTTTAATTAGTGTTTAATTATATTAAATAGTGTTTTATAGTGTCTGATTATTCATTGGTAGTACATAGAAGTACAATTAGGGAGTTCCCGTCATGGCGCAGTGGTTGACGAATCCGACTAGGAACCATGAGGTTGCGGGTTCGGTCCCTGCCCTTGCTCAGTGGGTTAACGATCCGGCGTTGCCGTGAGCTGTGGTGTAGGTTGCAGACGCGGCTCGGATCCCGCGTTGCTGTGGCTCTGGCGTAGGCCGGTGGCTACAGCTCCGATTCAACCCCTAGCCTGGGAACCTCCATATGCCGCGGGAGCGGCCCAAGAAATAGCAACAACAACAACAACAACAAAAGACAAAAGACAAAAAAAAAAAAAGAAGTACAATTAATTTTATATATTGATCGTATATGCTGCAACTTTGCTAAATTCACTTACTAGCTCTCGTAGATTTTTTTGTAGATTCCATCAGATTTTCTACAATTATGTCCTTGGAAAATAAACACAATTGTGTTTCTTCTTTTCCAATCTAAATGCATTTTATTCCTTTTTCTTGCCTTATTGCACTGGCTAGACCCTCCAGTACAATGTTGAATAGAAGTGGTAAGAGCAAATATCTTCTTCATCTTAGGGGGAACACATTCAATCTTTCTTCATTATGTGTGATGTTAGCTGTAGGTTTTACTAGATATTCCTTATTACATTGAGAAAGGTCTCTTCCCACTTCCGTAAGAATTTTTTTCAGAGATGAGTGTTAAATTTTGTCAGTCTGTTTTCTGCATATGGTTTTTCTTTCTTTCTTTTTTTTTTTTTTTTTTTTTGTCTTTTTGCCATTTCTTGGGCCGCTCCTGCAGCATATGGAGGTTCCCAGGCTAGGGGTCGAATCGGAGCTGTAGCTGCCAGCCTACACCAGAGCCACAACAACGCAGGATCCGAGCCGCGTCTGCGACCTATACCACAGCTCACGGCAATGCCGGATCGTTAACCCACTGAGCGAGGCCAGGGATCGAACCCTCAACCTCATGGTTCCTAGTCAGATTCGTTAACCACTGCGCCACGACGGGAACTCCTTTTTTTTTTTTTTTTTTGCATATGGTTTTTCTTTCCTTTCTTTTCTTGTCTTTTTTGTTTGTTTGTTTGTTTCTCACAAAGTCACTTAATTTAGATGCCAAACAAACCAAAGCAAAGCCAAGAGTGACCCTAATTTACTCTTTCCACTTGAGCTGGGATCCCAAGTCTCTGGCTCCAGCCAATAAGAGAGGCAGTCATCTGGAGCTCATCCTGGAAGCAGCTGTTGGCCTGGCCTTGCCGTCCTCATGGTAGCGTCCTAGAAAAGTCTAAGCCCTCATCCAGTGCGGGGTCCTTTGTCTTTACACATACTCTGGCCAGCATGGGGGGCACCTTCATGGTGTCCCACTCCACCTCCACCTTGGTCCCCAGGACGTGCTTCCAGATGATGTCCATGTACTCCCAGTCCTTGCCTTTGCTCTTTCCACTTCCTGTACATTGCAGAGGTGTCCAGATTCTTTGGGGAGAAGATGTTGGGTTTGTTGAGGAGGGAGATGATATTTAGGAAGATGGTCCCTATGTTCTGGGTGGGGTTCCACGGCTCTGAGGGCAGCTCTTCACACAGTGGGTGGAGAATGGAGATGCGCAAGTTCCCAGTCGCATAGATGTTGGGGTGCCACCTCTGGGTCAGACACCAAAAGGCCAGCAGAGGATAAGGGTAGTCAGTGGGGAACATGAGGCAGCCTTGAAGTAGCTACCCACGTAGTAGTTGTTGGGAGGCCCAAAGATGGCTGCTGCCCAGTTGTACTGGTCACCCTCGTCCATCAGGGTCACCTGGAAGCCCTCCATTGGCTCTTCCTGGGGTCCTTTGATCTCCTCCTCTGCGTCAGCGCTGCCCTGGTTTCTCTCTTTAGTTTGTTAATATGGTGAATTATATTGACTGATTTTCAAATGTTAAACCAACCTAGGACAATGTATCAATCATGGCATGCTATCAAATGTTGTTGAATTTGATTTATTAACATTTTGTTAGGAATTGTACGGAGTTCCCTTGTGGCACAGAGGATTGAGGATCCGGCCTTGTCACTCTTGTGGCTTGGGTCGCTGCTGTAGCGGGAGTTCAGTCCCTGACCCAGGAACTTCCACATGGTGCAGGCTTGACAAAAAAAAAGAAAAATTTACATCTGTGTTCATGAGGTGTTTTGGTGTGTCGTTTTCTTAAAAAACCTTGTCTGTTTCTGGCATTAGAGTAATATTGATCTCTTATAGGTTAGGAAGTAGTCCTTCCTCTTCAATTTTCTGGAGGAGTTTGTGTAAAATTTATATTATTTCTTCCTCAAATGTTTGGTAGACTTGCCTAGTGAAATCATCTGGGCCTGGAGTTTTCTTTGTGGGAAAGTTTTTATCTACAATTTTAATTTCTTTAATATTAGGGCTATTCAGATTTTTTATTTCTTCTTGAGTGAACTTTGGTAGCCATGTCTTTCAAGGAATTACCATTTTATCTAAGTAATTGGATTTATAGCCATAAGATTGTTCATAATACTCCCATATTATTCTTTTACTCTCCATAGAATCAATAGTGATGCCAACTTTCTCATTCCTGAGATTGGTAATTTTCATCTTTCTCTCTCTCTCATTCTCTTTTTTCCTGATTAGTCTGGCTAAAAGTTTATCATTTTTATTGATATTCCCAAAGAACCAGTTTTTGGTTTCATTGATTTTTCTCTATTGATTTTCTATGTTCTACACATTGATTTCCACTATGATCTTTATTATTTCCTTTATTCTGCTTGCTTTGTTTCTTTTGTTCTCCCTACCCCCCACTTTCTTAAAGTAGAAGCTGAGGTCATTGATTTGAGGCCGTCGCCTTTTCTAAAACAGACATTTGTTGTTATAAATTTCTAAGTACTGCTTTAGCAGCCTCGTACAAATTTTGATATGTGGGACTTTCATTTTAATTCAGTTAAATAAACTTTCTAATTTCCCTTTTGATTTCTTCCTCACCTCATGCATTGTTTAGAAGTGTATTATCTAGTTTTCAAATATTTAAGGATTTTCCGGGTATTTTTCTGTTATCAACTTCTAATTTTCTTGCATTGTGTTCAGGGAACATGATTTGTATGACTTGACTGCTTTAAAAATTTTGGAAACTTTTTTTATGGCTCATAATATGACTTATCTTGGGAAATGGTCCATTTGCACTTGAGAAGAGTGTGTTCTCCGCTGCTGGAGGGAGCGTTCTGTAAGTGTCAGTTACGTTGAGCTGACTGATGGTGATGTTCAGGTATACGATATTACTCTGTATCTTCTCTGATTTTCATTTTGCTTCTTCTGTCAGTTATTGAGAGAGGGATGCTGAAATCTCTGAATATAATTGCAGATTAGTCTGTTTCCTCTTGCCATTCTATGAGCGTTTGCTTCATGCATTTGGGGATTCTGTTTTTAGGTACATTAATGTTTAGGATTGTTATGTCCGCTTGGTGAATTGGCTCCATTATTGTTGTAAAATGAATTCTTCATCCCTGGTAACATTTTTTTTGCTCTGAAAGTCGCTTTGTCTAATACACACAACTATTGGCATGTTATTTCTTTTTACATTTAAAAATTTATATTTTAACATACTTATGTCTTTATATTTAAAATGAGTTTCTTTTGGGCAATATATAGTTGAGTCTCCCCCCGCCCTGCCATCTAACAAGTTCTGTTTTTCAATTGGGGTGGTTAGACAATTTATAGTTTATGTGATTATTAATATGGTTGAGATTAAATCTAACATTGTTTTGTTTCCTATTTGTTCTTTCTGTTGTTTCTTCTTTTTTTCTGCCTTATCTTCATTAATTAGAATATATTTCATGAGTCCATTTTATTGTTGACTTGCTAGCTGTAACTCTTTGTTGTGTTATTTTGTCACTGTATAAGTTTAAGTATTTGCCTTAACTTGGGTACAAACTTAAACTGTAAGTTCTTTGACCACTTGGACTTTGTGTGCATTGTACACAGTAGGTTTTCAATACATACTCGCTGAATGAGTGAGCATTTACTTCTCATCTTGTATCAACAAACATTTAGTGATTACCTGCTCAGGGTGCTCCAGATAACTGACCTAGAAGTTGTTTTCAATTGGAGCAGTCCCCATACTGGATGAAGAGACAGAGAACTGATTTCCAATATGGTAACTAAATCAAAATGATTGTAAAGAAAAAAGGAAGAGAAATCCACAAAAATGGTTAAAGTAGAGTTATAAAGGCTATATGTAGGATAATTTATAATAAATGTGTAAATAAGTTAGAGAAGTTTGAGGTTACAGTTTTTTAAAAATTTAGTTCTATGACAGGAAAGCTGTCTTCTTCCTTGCCTTTGTAAATAGTTTTTATTTTGCATTTTGGGAGCTCTATTGTTTTTACAATCAGGATGTGTGTCCTCTTTATTTATTTATATGTTTGTTTGTTTATTATTTTTTAATGGCCATACTCATGGCATATGGAAGTTCCTGAGCCAGGGATTGAATCCAAGCTGCAGCTGCAGCAATGCTGGATCCTTTAACCCTCTCAGCTGGGTCAGGGATCAAACCTGTGTCTCCAAGGTGACCTAAGATGCTGAGTCAGAATATTAACCCACTGTACCACAGCAGGAATTCCTATGTCCTCCTTATTTAAACCCCTTCGCCTGAAAATCAGACCTTTGAAACTATCATTAGTCATTATTTTCCATACAGTGAGAAAGGACAGAGTTCTGTATCTTTTCTCTAGGATTTTAGCAAACATGGAAATTCAGCCTCAGGGTTAAACATGAGGTTAAAGTAATAACATCTGTTACTTTTAAGCTCCAGGTAGCTAAACTTACAAACTTTTCAAAATATGAGAGTATTTGCTGACTTCATGAGAATCTTTGAAGCCATCAAAAATGCCAAGGATTTCCTTTAACAACTAAGCTCATATCAGAAAAAAAAAAAAATTCAATACACTGAGAAATGAGTTTCCATTTAGAAAGACGAAAGAGGATTAGACTTACCCAGTGTTGCTCCAGGGAGCAAAACCAAGACCAGGGGTAGGAGTTTCTAGAGGATAGATTCCAGATCAGTATGAGGAAGGATATTCTAATCAACCACCCCTGAGGAAAGAAGCCAAAGTGTTTGTTCAAGGATGAACTGTAAGAACAGCTATTGTGGACATTTTTAGGATCAAGGAGCCTTTTGAAAATGTGATGAAACCTATGGATCTTTTTTCTTTCCCAGATAAATTCACAGATCCATACACACACACACACACACACACACACACACGCACATCTTTACATTCTAATGCACACACTAATGCACATACACATGCTAATGCACATCTTTACATTCTAATGCACATACACACATTAATGCATATCTTTACATTCTACTGTGAAACGTGTCCTTGAACCCCCGGTTAAGAATGCCTGGTATAGGAGTCCCCTAGTGGCTCAGAGCTTTAAGGATCTGGTGTTGTCACTGCTGTGGCTCAGGTTGCTTCTTTGGCTCATCCCTGGCCCAGGAACCTCCACATGCTGTGGGCATGGCTAAATAATAATACACACGATTGCGTTTTTAACAAAAGAATGCCTGGTGTACAAAGATGTTTAAAGTGTGAAGGAGGACAGTGCCCCTTCCTACCCTGAGAGCCTCTGAGCCTCTGGTTCTGTCCCTTTCCTCACCTTGACTTTAGAGGTCATCTGGGGTTACCTGATGAAAATCTGGCAGAAGTACTTTCTCTCTTTGGATGTTCTGCTTCACTTCTACCTTTTGACCCAATAATAGTTTATTTAATCTTCCATCCCTCATTCCAGACGTTATTGCTTCCTCTAAATTTACTGTTCCCTTCAGTGGAAACAGGATTTAATTCCTTAGCTTTCTGTGATGCCAGCAGACTCCAGTCTGGAGATTTTATCTCTGAGATTACTCCTAATCTCCTCCCACACTGGCAAGTCCTGCAGAAATATTGGTGATGTGGAAGATATCACTCATCCTCGTCTTCCTTTGCACTGCAGCCAGTGTGAAATCCCCTGCGACATTGTGACTCAGGCGTTAGCCTGTGGATTTTGGACTATCCTACTTTTGGTTTACCTTACTTTTGGCTTATCTTAACTTTGAGTGTAGCTTGGCAAATAACTTACCAATTAATTTGGTCAAACTGCATCTACATGAGCATACCTCAGGCCTCAAGATCAGCATCTGGGGAGTTCCCACTGTGGCTCAGCCGAAACAAACCTAATATCCATGAGGACGAAGGTTCCATCCCTGCCTCACTCAGTGGGCTAAGGATCCCGCATTGCTGTGAGCTGTGGTGTAGGTCATAGATGCGGCTTGGATCTGGCATTGCTATGGCTGTGGCTGTGGTGTAGGTCAGTGGCTATAGCTCTGATTGGACCCCTAGCCTGGGAACCTCCATATGCCGTGGGTACGGCCCTAAAAAGACAAAAAAGAAGATCAGCATCTGGAACTCCAATGATGGCACTGCTATGCATTATATGTAGTAAGTGCACTCTTTTTTTTTTTTTTTTTAGGGCCACACCTGTGGCATATGGAAGTCCCCAGGCTAAGGGTTGAATCAGAGCTGCAGCTACCACCTATGCCACAGCCACAGCAACACGGGATCTGAGCTGCATCTGTAAGCTGATGCCACAGCTCACAGCAACGCCAGATCCTTAACTCACTGATCGAGGCCATCGATCGAACGCACATCCTCATGGACACTCGTCAGATTCTTAACCCGCTGAGCCACAGCGGGAACTCGGTACGTACACTCTTTGATAGGCAGAATGAGAGGGGGTCCTCACAGTGGTCCACATGCATACTGCGGAGCCAGCTCTCAGGGATTCAAGTTCAAGCATCATCATGCCTTTTGATCTCGGACAAGTTATGTAACTACTGGGCTTTGGTTTCCCTATCTGTTAAATGGAGATAATGATAGTTGCTGTCTCATGGGGTTGTTAGGAAAAGGTTATATTAATCTGAGCACATAAGCATGTAGAGTGGTGCCTCACACCTCAGCACTGTGAAAACATTAGTTCATTGTCCACCTGCTCAAGATGTCAACCGCATCCTCTTCACTCACCTCACTTCTAAGTGGACCGTAAGTCCTGGGATCTTTCGCCCCTAATGCCTTTGACTCTATTACCCTCCTTTTCACAGTCATTGCCCTCATCATCTCTTGCCACTAATAGGACATGAGTATTGTTAATTCTTGCTTCCCTCCCCAGCCCTGGGAACTGGCAATGTCTTAGAGTAGGTAGAACATATTTCCCTGCCCCAGTGACTTTGGATTGAACTATGTAACTTGCTCCTTTCAATAGAAAGTTTGCAGACAGAATCCAGGCAGAGGCTTGACACATGCCTGGATACCATCTGGCATGGTCTCTTGCACTGAGAGCTACCATGAGAAGAGCATGCCCCCAAGTAGTCTCTGGTTTAAGGCTAATAGAGGCACATGGGATGAATTTAGATGCACCCTGCAGCCTGGAGCCTGAAATCTAGCCTGCCTCAGCTGCGTTGCAGCCAATCCACAGACCCATGAGTGAGAACCTCTTAAAGAGGTTTGTTATATAGCATTACTGCAGCAGCAACTGACTTATACAACCACCTTCCAAGCTAGTATACCTACCTCCCATCTCTCGCTATTTAGTCCATCTTCATGCTGCCAGATGTGTCTTTCTAAAACACAAAACTCATCAAATAATTCCCCTCTTAAAAATCTTTGATGCCTCCGTATAGTTCTCAGAATAAATCAGAAATCCCACAGTGTTGATTGAGCTGTGAAGTAAAGCTCTTCACCGTTAGGCCCCAGAAGATGTTTTCATCCTCAGCTCCTGCCGTGTTAATTCGCTGGCCCCAGCCACCCGAGTCCTGTGCAGTTCGTAAATATACCACCGGACCTGCTCATTTGTTTGTGCAGCTGACTTCGTTCCCTAGTCAACTATTCATTCCTGAAGGATCAACCTACATGTTCGATGCTTTACGAAGCCGTCTCTAATTTCGTCCCACATCAAAACCAATCATTTATTATACATTTTTGTTAGAGAAAAAAAAAATCACAAGGTATTGCAGTTACGTATGTTTCTTAGTCTATCTCTCCCGCTATAATGTGCATCTCCAGAGACTAAGACTATGCATTCCTGGTGCCCTGTTGAGCCAGATAAAACTTAATGTGACAGATGATACCTTGGCTAAGTGGACTGCTGCCTAACAGTTTAACTTCATATCTGCTCACTTCCCCCTGCACAAACGTATTATCTCCCAACAGCACTGAAATGCTTTTAGTTCCCCCAAATGTCCAACACCTGCAGCTTCCAGTCTATGAACCCAGGCACTCCAGAACACTTAACTCCCAGGGGCTTTGGAAGATACTTTAACTTTTCAAGGGAAACACCGGAATAATTAACATCTATTACACACTGTACCAACTACTAATTGGAGATAATTCACAATTTCAGCACTAGATGATAAGTATTCTTTTCAGTGACATTATCTCTGTGCGAAGTTAAGCTTCCAAGAGTTGCTGTAACAAGACGGACGTCATGTGAAAAATCAGGGTGGAATGGGAAGGCACGGTGGTGCTGTCCAATCCGATTCCACTATCTGAGGGATTGTGTAATGTTCCACGGGGGCACAAGTTCCATTGACATCTCATTGTGGTTATTCATGAATAAAATGAAAATATTTTCTTTCCATTTAAATGTATTATTTTTTCAAGCAGCCACTTAAGTTGTTAGGACATAAGTAGTTGTGAAGTTGTTTGGACCTAATTAGTCAATAATGGAGTTGTTAGGCATTACTTTTGGCCTCAGGATGCCAGAAAAGATCACCAAGACATCAAGGATGCAGTAAACTGAGAAAATTTGGGATTGTCTACTCTATGCTTTTTTCACTCTTCCTTTACCCATGCTGTTCTTATTCTTGGAAAGCCCGGGATTCATCTGGCAAATTCTTTTTTTTCTTTTCTTTCTTTTTTTTTGGGGGGGGGTGCGTACCCACTGCATATGGAGGTACCCAGGCTATGGGTCAAATTGGAGCTGCATCTGCCAGCCTATGCCACAGCCACAGCAACTCAGGATCCGAGCTACTTCTGTGACCTACACCACAGCTCACAGCAATGCCGGATCCTTAACCCACTGGGCAAGGCCAGGGATCAAACCTGCATCCTCATGGATACTATTCAGGGTCGTCACCACTGAATCACAACGTGAACTTCCATCTGGCAAATTCTTATTTGTCCTTCGGAAAAACTAGCTTGGATTCAGCCTCCTCCAAGAAGTTTTTTTTTTTTTTTTTTTAAGGCTGCACCTGTGACACATGGAGGTTCCCAAGCTGGGTGTTGAATCAGAGCTGCAGCTGCCAGCCTACTCCACAGCTCAGACCCTCAGTTGGATCTGAGCCACATCTTCAACCTACACTGCAGCCTGTGGCAACGCCAGATCCTTAACCGACTGAGCGAGGCCAGGGATTGAACCCGCATCCTCGTGGATACTAGTCGGGTTCTTAACCTGCTGAGCCACAACAGGAGCTACAGAAGTTTTTTCTGACTTTCACTGAAAGAAATGGTGGCAGATGAGTTTGGCCCAGCCCTTAACATCGTGCTGAAGCTCCTCTTCTCTGTTTGTCAGCATTCTCTGTATGGTAATGCTCATCAAATGGTGAAAACTTTGTGCCTTTATGGAAAATGTTCCCAAGAGGAAACTCTGGAGTCCTCTTCAACTACTGTCTTTCAAACTTCACATCTGACCCATCAGCAGATCCAGAATCTGACCTCTGTCACCACAGCCACCTCTGGTCCAAGTCATCATTATCTTCCACCTGACTTGTTTCAACAGCCTCTTAGCTAATCTCCTGGTTTCTACCCTGGCCCTCCTTCAGTCTCTTCTCGACTCAACATCCAGAAGGATCCTCTCAAAGAGACATCAGATCAAGTTACTCCACTCAAAACCCTCTAATAGCAATAAAAGCCAACACCTGCATTATGAGTTACAAGCTCCCTCATGACCGGCCTGGGTTAATTCTCTGACATCGTCCCCTTCGAGCATCACCCACAGCACACACTCTCCCTGGTCTCACCCGCTACTCAGACACATCACGCACAGTCCCGTCTCAGGGCTTTTGCACTTGCTGGTCCTTCTGCCTGGATCAGCCTTCTTCTCTCTTCCTCCCGATAGCCATAGGGCGCTCCCTTATTGCCTTTAGATAGAAACTCAGGTGTCTCCTCTTCAATGACACCTTCCCTGCTCATCCTATCCAAAACTTCAGTCCCACCCAACACTGCCTATTCCCTTTCCCTGCTTAATTTTTCCCCTTAGCAAATATTATCTAACATACTGTCTATTTAATTTATTTTTCTTGTTGATTGTGACTCTCCCAATAGAACATAAACTCTGGGAGGTCAGGGATTTTATGTCTGCTCTATTCACCGCTTTATCCGCCGTACCTAAAAGAGGGTCTATCAGGCTTTCTAAATAAACGTATTAAATGAATGACAAAAGGAAAACTGAAATGGAAAAATGTATATGGTGTTGCCACAGAGTTAGATGAAAAAAATCAATGGAACAGAATGGAAATCCCAGAAACAGACCCCCACATATCTAAACCCTTGATGTAGGACCAGAGGTGGCATTGCAGGTCAATGGGGAAAATGACAGACTTTTAATAAATGGTGCTGAAATTGGGTAATCACATGGAAAATAATGAAATTAGACTTCTACTTTCATGTGAAATAAAGATCTAAATGTGAAAGCCAAAATGATAAAAAGCTTTGAATATAATACTGCAAAATAACTTCATAACCTCAGGGAAAAGAGGGATTTCTTATACAAGACACAAAAAGCACTGTCTGTAAAGAAAAAGATAAATCCAATCCTGAGAGTCTATTTTCCAAATGATACCACAAAGAAAGTGAAAAGAGAAAAGGTTGGGGAGGTAACATATTTGAAACACATATAACTGACACAGGTCTAAGATTAAGAACTCCTGCAGTCAAGAGTAAAACCACCATTAGAACCTGGGCAAAAAACTTAAGTCCTTGACATGAAAAGAAATCTAAATCACCAACAAACATACAAAGAGGCGTTAAACCTTATTAATGATGAAAAATTCAAATCAAACCACAATGAACTGCTTACCAGATGGACAAAAAAATTTTAAGTCTGACAATGCCAAATGTTGGGGCAAGGAGAACTTTCTGTTTTTAATTTATTTTTTTAATTGAAGTAGAGTTGATTCACAACCTTGTGTTACTTTCTTCTGTACAGTCAAGTGACTCAGTTACACACATATGTACATTCTTTTGTATAGTCTCTTCCATTATGGCTTATCCCAGGATATTGACTAGTTCAAGGGGAACTTTCTTACACCACTAATGGGCACACTTTGCAAAGCAGAATGGAATTATCCAGTCACACTAAAGATGGGCACATTCCATGTGCTTCCAAGTTCACCCTCAGAGATGTACCTTAGAGAAACTCAGGGTCGTGTGTACCAGGATGCATGAGGGGAAAATGTTCACAAAAGCAATGTTTACCATAGTCAAACGTCCTTCACCCCTAGAATGAACAAGTTAAATGCTGTATATTCACAGAAAGGACTATTCTGCAGCAATGAAAATGAACTAGCCCTACAGGAAACAACATGAATGACTCACAACCATTGGGTCAGACACAGAAGCAAGGCACTAAGTAGATGGAGTTGATTACTTCCTTTATATAAAATTCAAAAACAGAGATCGAATCTTTGTCCTCATGGATACTAGTCAGATTCTTTTCCGTGGAGCCACGATAGGAACTCCAGCACAGCCATTATTAAAACTTAAGTTAGGAGTTCCTACTGTGGCTCAGTGGGTCAATAACCCACTATAATATCCATGAGGATACAGATTCAATTCCTGGCCTTGCTCAGTGGGTAAGTAAACGGTGTTGCCACAAGTTGTGGCGTACGTCACAGATGCAGCTTGGATCTGGTGTTGCTGTGACTGTGGCATAGGCTGGCAGCTGCAGCTCCCATTCGACCCCCAAGCCTGGGAACTTCCATATGCTGCAGGTGTGGCCATGGAAAAAAAATTCAGTTATACAAACATACAATTAACTAAATTATATTTAAAATGAGATAATAAATACTCAGAATTTATCACTTCCTAATTATCGTCACTACCTTTGACTAATGCCTAAGCTCTTAAGATTATTTGCATCTCTTGTATCTGTGGGGTGGAAATACTAAATAATATTGTGCTACCCTGCATCTTGCATCTCTTTGCAACTCCACATTCAGCAAAAGCACACTGATAGGTTGAAATTGACCATGATGGGAGTATTTACAACATAGCAATTGGCAGGTGATACAGTTTAGGACTTGATTTATCATTTTGTTGATTGTCTAGACTTAAGAAGGTGGGGGTAAAATGTTAGTAACATAGGCTAAACTTGAAAGTGTGCTGTGTCCACAGCTGTTATGTTTTTCATAACACAAAAACATTGAGGAAAACTTCTTTCCGTATTAAAAGACTATTATCTGGCTCAGTGAGGAAGACACTTATGTCATTGACAAACCAGTGAATTTCCAACATCTGTCTTTGCTGTTTCACTTTGCTCTTGTTTATTAATGAAAACAAAAATACCAACCAACATTCATGTCAGAACTGTATTCATTTGACAACTGTTAGCATAAGTTGGCAATGGATACCGAGTTCAGGAAAAATCATCAAAAGCATTCTGGGAGTTCCCATTGTGGCTCAATGGTAGTGAACCTGACTAGTATCCATGAGGATGGAGGCTCGATTCCTGGCCTCGCTCAGTGGGTTAAGGATTCAGCGTTGCTGTTGCTGTGGCATAGGCTGGCTGCTACGGCTCCAATTCAACCCCCAGCCTGGGAACCTCCATGTGCCACAGGTACGCCCCTAAAAAGTTAGCATTCTGGGGGAATCAATTGGCTAATTAGTTACGTGGTACTATATACGTAACTACAAAACAAAGAGTAGTATATTTAATAGTATTTGTAAACTGCTACAGATTCTTTACATCAGTAAAATTTTTAATAAACTTATATATGCGTATTTTTCTGGAAAGGCTGTTGCTGAACATTCACCTGCACTCCACTGCTCTAAGTTATCGTATCACCTGCCTCCCAAGGGGAGAAGGAGACCAGTGATGTTTCTCTACATCCAGTTAATGCCTAGCAGCCTCCATAAGTATGGTGTATTTATTTTAGGCAAACCATGTTATTTTCTTTTGACCTTTTCCCTGATTTTCTTCTGGGCCCTTGAAATACATCACTTCTTATTTTCAGCCCAAATTATGCAAGTATGTGAGACTTCCTCTAATTCTGTAAATAGTAATTTTCTGACTCTGCCTTTTCCTTCAACACACTGATTCATCAATTCAAAGATGCACATTTTTTCACATTTTAACATCTCTGAAGTCGAGAATCCTCTTACAATCCCTGCTGGCCAGGCAGCAGCTGTGTCCCTGCCTTCACATGTATGAACTTGGCCTTAGCTCTCCTATTGGCATCACTGCCGATGAGTTTAATTGATGCTTAAAAATGCCTTTTAAAAGATGGCTCATTGAAACGAAAGGGTATTATAGTCACAGAAAGGCAGAGAAACAGAGCAGCAGGGGCAAATTGGTGGTAATAAAGCAAACATTTCACATTGGAGGAAATGCCAAAATTCTGATTCTCTGGTAAAGACTCACCAAGAGCTTTAGAAGACCAAAGAAAAAAGCCCACGACAAGGTGAAATTGTGTGCCATTTTGTACTTGATGTATCTGCAACAGCAATGACAATCCTAATAACAGATGCCAAGCAAATAAGGCAAGTAAAGTGAGGACAAATTGCCAGATCTGTTGGAATAAATCAAAGAAATCTCAAAGCAATGAGGAGCTGATAGGACCAATGCCTGTGTCACCCAGGCCCACTGTTAAGGTTTCGCATTTAATTAGCAGCATTTTTCCCTATAAATGTTTTACTTAAATAATGGCGCATTCTATGGTCAGTGCTATTTGAGATTTGCTGAAATCTGACTACTAGTTTTGTCTTCCTCTTCCATCTACCATCTTATATCAAATATCAAACATTGCTTTGCATGTATATCCATTATATGTGTTGGTGTTTTACTGGAGAAATGCAACAGCTACTTTGAAACCAAAAGAAGGTGACCTCCAGGTAGGATCTGTCTTAACTTTATCATGCCTCTCTTCAGTCTTTCTTCCTTTAGCATATAGCATAACAACAAAATTCTTTTTTAAAATAAACTTTCCATTGTTATATAATACACATACCAAAAAAAGGGCAAACATTGGAGTTCCCACTGTGGCACCGTGGGTTAAGGATCCAGCATTGCTGCAGCTGTGGCATAGATTGCAACTCCAGCTCGGATTCCATCCCTGGCCTGGGAACTTCCATATGCTGTGGGGACAGCTGAAAAAGGAAAAAAAAAATGCAAACATTATGCAGTTCAAAGAATTACCACAAAGTAACCACCACTCAGATTAAGAAATAGAACATTACTGGAGTTCCCGTCGTGGTGCAGCAGAAATGAATCCAACTAGGAACCATGAGGTTTTGGGTTCGATCCCTGGCCTCGCTCAGTGGGTTAAGGATCCAGTGCTGCCGTGAGCTGTGGTGTAGGTCGCAGATGCAGCTCAGATCTGCCACTGCTGTGGCTCTGGTGTAGGCTGGCAACTACAGCTCCGATTAGACCCCTAGCCTGGGAACCTCCATATGCCTCAGGTGTGGCCCTAAAAGACAAAGAAAAAAAGAAAAAGAAAAGAAAAAACATTGCTATTACCTCAGAAATCCTCTGTGTGTCCCCCGAGTTACTAACTCTACTCTTCCCCCAAAGATAACCTTCAAACACCGTGGATTCATTTTGCCCATTTTTAAGCTTCATATAAATAGAATGAGATAGTTTATATTATTTTACTTGTGACTTTTACTCAAAAACATGTTTGGGAGATTTATCAAAGCTATTGTACGTGGTTTGGCTACTTGTTTTCATGGCTGCATGCTACTTTCTTGCACGAATATACTGCCATTCCTTCATCTATTCTACATCGATAGACATTTGGGTTGTTTTCATATTAAGGCTATCCAAGAGGGTGGGGTTTTTTAAACTTTTTTTAAGTCTGAAATATATTTGATGTATACCATTCCACAAATTTAAGGTGTACAACATGTTAACTTGATATATTTATGTATTGTAATATGATTGCCTTTGTGGGATAATTAGCATTTCTATCACACACATTAAATTTTAGTCTCTTAGCAAGTTTGATGATTACAGTGCGATATTGCTGCCTATTGGGCTATTTTGAGTAGTGCTGCTATAAACATTCTCAAATCTGTCTTTTCATGCACAGATGAATGCATTTCTCTTAGGGTTACATCTGGGAGTAGGCTTAGTGGAACATAGGGGGTGTGTGTGTTGTGTTCAATTTTAGTAGATATTGCCACACGCCTTTGATCTGTGACAAAGTTATCACTGCAGAACAATAAGAGAATGGTTTTTAAAACAGTCGAGAGAGTGCTCTTACCTCATACGATCCACAAAATCCAATTCCAGACAAATTTCAAATTTAAATGAGAATAAAAGAATGCTAGGAGCTCCCTTCATGGCTCAGTGGTTAGCAAACCCAACTAGGATCCATGAGGATGGGAGTTTGATCCCTGGCCTCACTCAGTGGGTTAAGGATCCCGAGTTGCTGTGGCTGTGGTGCAGACCGGCAGCTATAGCTCCGATTAGACCCCTAGCCTGGGAACCTCCACATGCCTTGGGTTCAGCCCTAAAAAGGAAAGAAAGAAAGAAAGAAAGAAAGAAAGAAAGAAAGAAAGAAAGAAAGAAAGAAAGAAAGAAAGAAAGAAAGAAAGAAAGAAAGAAAGAAAGAACGAGCTTCTATCAGATAATTTCCAAGAATATACAGAAAATATGTGAGAAAACACTTCACTTTTTAAAGTGCATGAATGATGCCTTGGGCCTTGTGACTGCTCATGCAACAGACACCTTTAGCCTGATTCTCACATTGAGAAAATTGCAGGAATGAAAAGGAAGAGTCAATGCTTTTCAAAAATACCCCTAACCCTACCCTTAAGAGACTTAGGGATATTTTAATCGCTCTTTCCTCTTCCTCAATGTGAAAACATTTACCTTGCCTTACACTTTTCCTGTCCCTACACTCTTCGAATTGGATTCCCTTTCCCACCGTTCCCCAGCACCAGCAGGCACTAGATGCTTCCAGGGAGACCCCAGCTGGCACTCCCATCTCCGCGGCCACTCCCGCAGGAGAAGAGGTTTATTTCTTCTTCTTATCAGAGTCCCACAGCACCCAGGGCTGGTGTGGTGGCTTCTAGGTGGGCATCCAAGAAGTGGTTTCTTTTTGTCTTGTTGCTCTGCCATCTTTATGGGGCTTCCCGGTCCTCTCATTCCAAGATGACGCACCACCACGTCTTTGTGAGCACTGGGATGGGGGAGGAGGAGGGAAAAGACCTGCCCCTCTCTTTAAGGGTACAGTCTCCTATTAGTCCATAGACCAGAGCCTTGCCATAAGCCACAGGGTACTGAAAGGAAGAATACAAAGTTACCTTATTTCTGGAAGACCACAAGCCTTGTCATAGAAGAAGGGAAGAACTGATGTTGGGGAACTCTCTGCCACTCCATCCTTGGAGGCTCACCTGAAATGCCACCACCGTTTCAAGGTCCCCCTGATGCCCAGTAACCAGAGTCCCAGCCAGCTCTGCCTCTTAGGAACTATAGTCCTCTGGGCATGTTCAGGATCCTTTACACCTCTTGGTTTCTCTTATCACTTCTTTTTATTTTAAAAATTTTATTTGGTCTTTTGTCTTTTGAGGGCCGCACCCATGGCATATGGAGGTTCCCATTCTAAGGGCCGAATCGGAGCTGTAGCTGCTGGCCTAGGTCACAGCCACAACGTAGGATCTGAGCCATGTCTGCGACCTACACCACAGCTCACAGCAATGCCGGATACTTAACCCACAGAGTGAGGCCAGGGTTCGAACCTGCAACCTCATGGATGCTAGTTGGGGTCATTAACCACTGAGCCTCAATGGGAACTCCTCTCTTATCCCTTCTGTCCACATGTCTTATCCCCCAACCATATAGAAAGCTTCTAGAGGGTAGGATCCATGTCAGATACAACTGCTTTTCCCATGCTAGGAACCAATTCTGTGTTGAAATTGTTTCAACTATTTAGTCTGCCTTTCCTATGGCAACTATAAAAAGGAATAACCAAATAAGTAATGAGAAGTTTCTCTTTGTAGAAATATTTCAGCTAATATATAAAGAAGAAATGAAAGAATTAAAATATCACCACTTTGAATCCCCGAAGAACTAATAATAGCTTGAACATGATTACTGACATCTCAAAGAGAGAGACAACCATATATTTATGTCTATGTGAAAAGAGTCTTACAAAAATAGGAGTTCCTGTTGTGGCGCAGTGGAAATGAATCCGACTAGGAACTATGAGGTTGTGGGTTCGATCCCTGGCCTTGATTAGTGGGTTAAGGATCTGGCATTGCAGTGAGCTTTGGTATAGGTTGCAGAGGCAGCTCAGATCTGGCATTGCTGTGGCTGTGGCATAGGCCAGCAGCTGTAGGTCCAATTCGACTCCTAGCTTGGGAACCTCCATGTACCATAGGTGTGGCCCTAAAAAGAAAAAAAAAAAAAAAAGTCTTGCAAAAATAAATAAATAAATAAAATCTGAATTAAAAAAACACAGAGGATGGAGGAATATTTTAAATAATACCACAGGCATGCGATCAGCAAAATCTCTAATGCGGGAAATGATAGGCCAAATGATCTGGTTTCTTCAATATGTAAGTTGAAAGGAAAAAAGAGAGAGAGAGAGAGAAGGGAGAAGCTACAGACGAAAAGAAACTTGAAAGGCCTATCAATCAATTATAATATATGGGCCTTATTTGGATCTTGATTTGAACAAACTGAAAAACAACCAAATGTGCAAACCTGAACTGAATGAATATTTGATATGAAGCAATTATTGTTAATTTTTAAGACATGATAATTATGTTATGGTTATGTTCTTACAGGGAAGAGTTCTTATCTTTTGGAGAGTTACACTGAAATACAAATGAGATGCTATAAAGCCATGGGGAGAGGAGGATACGGTTACAGGTGAAAAAAATGGAAATGAGTTGATAGTTGTAGTTGGATGATGGGTCCATGGAGTTTCATTATATATGTTCTCTACTTCTGTTACTGGTTTGAAGGTGTTGTATATGTTTTTAATATAAAAAAATTGCCTCTCCATGGTGCCTAGATCAGCATTTACACATAGTTGGAGTTCCCTTGTGGTGCAGTGGAAGCGAATCCAACTCATAATCATGAGGTTGTGGGTTCGAGTCCTGGCCTCTCTCAGTGGGTTAAGGATCCAGCGTTGCTGTGAGCTGTGGTATAGGTGGGCAGTGGTAGCTCCAATTTGACCCCTGTCCTGGGAACCTCCATATGTCATAGGTGCGGCCCTAAAAAGAAAAAAAAAAAAAGGTTAACTTCACTCATTATGAGACATACAAATTAAAATGACACTGAGATACCATTCCTTACTCATCAAATTGGCAAAAATTCAAAAGCTTAACAACATACATGGTTGGCAAAGTGGCAATGATACAGGCACTTTCATACACTGCTGGTCATTATACAAAATAGCACAGCCCTGTGGAGGGGACATTGGTAACATCTAACATGTACCTTTCAGCCTGGCAATCCCATTTCTAAGAATTTAAGCTCAAAAGATACCTCCAGCAACACAAAACTACATAGGCACAGGGTTATCTACTATAGCAATTATGTCTAATGGCAAAATACTAGAAACCACTTAAATGGCGTTGAAAAAACTCTAGTACAAAGAGTGGAGTACTATGTGGCTGAAAAAACAATGGAGGCAATTCCTATGGACTGAATTGGGAGCTACCCTGGCTATTGTTAAATGAATAAAAGAAAAGCGCAAAAAAGCATATGCAGTATGATACGTTATGTATAAGAAAAAAGAGGAAATAAGAAAACAAACACATATCTTCTGGGTTTTGGGGGGTTTGTTTTTTAGGGCCTCACCCATGGGCATATGGATTTACCATGATTTATTGATCCCATCACCTGATAATGACATCTGCATTGTTTCCAGTTTTTTACTATTATGAATAAAGTGGCTAAGAACTTTCATGTTTAAGTCTTTGTGTGGATATATGTTTTCATTTCTCTTGGGTTAATAGGCGGGAGTAAAATTTCTAGGTCACGCAGTAAGTATAAAACTTTTTAAAAATGTTTATTTATTTTATTTTTACTTTTTGGGGGGCTGCACCTGAGGCATATGGAAGTTCCCAGGCTAGAGGGTTGAATCAGAGTGGCAACTGCCAGCCTACACCACAGCCACAGCAACGCCAGATCCGAGCTGCATCTGCAACCTACACCACAGCTCACGGCCACACCAGGTCCTTAACCCACTGAGCGAGGCCAGGGATCAAACCCGCCACCTCAAGGTTCGTAGTCAGGTTCATTACTGCTGAGCCATGACGGGAACTTCATAAGTATAAAACTTTATAATACAAGTTTATTTAAAAATTTCCAAGTTTTCCCCCAAGTGGTTGCAACAGCAGTGTATGAGCATCTCAGTCCTCCACATTGTCGTCAAGGATTTCATTGTCATTCTTTTAATTTTAGCCATTTTAGCAGATGTAATGGTATATCATTGTGGTTTAATATGAATTTCCTGCCGATTAATGTTCTCGAGCGCCTTTGGTATGTGCTTATTGGCCAAGACTATGCTTTCTTCTGTGAACCAGAGCTCCTTGGGGAAATCGCTGATTCCAGAGCTAAAGCATCACAGCCACTGCAGATGGCTTGAAATATTTATATGCCTTGCTACTTGCAACCAAGGCTTCTGGATTCAAACAACTCTGGCCCTACTTCCTTTTAAAAAATTTTTTTAAAGATTTTTATTTTTTCCATTATAGTTTGTTTACAGTGTTCTGTCAATTTTCTACTGTACAGCAAATTGACCCAGTCACACATACAAGTATACATTCTCTTTCTCACATTATCCTCCACTAAGCGCCATTATAAGTGACTAAAGATAGTTTCCTGTGCTATATAGCAGGATCTCATTGCTTATCTATTCCAAAGGCAATAGTTTACCTCTATTGACCCCAGCTTCCCAGTCCATCCCATTCCCTCCCCCTCCCCCTTGGCAACCACAAGTCTGTTCTCCAAGTCCATGAGTTTCTTTTCTGTGGAAAGGTTTGTTTGTGCCATATATGAGAGTCCAGACGCGTGATATCATACGGTATTTGTCTTTGTCTTTTTGACTATCTTCACTTAGTATGAGAGTCTCTAGTTCCATCCATGCTGTTGCAAATGGCATTATTTGTCCTTTCTTATGCTGAGTAGGCCTGACCTCCTTGAGGGCAGAGACTGTGGTTTTCTTCCTGCCTCCTCAGGCACCGGTGTGGCCCTTAAAAGGGACTCAAAATTGTTGGAATGAATTTATTTCTATAATTCTGTTAATGTCTTGCTGTCTGGTAACCTAAAGACTCAAAAAAAGATAGAGGGGGAAAAAAAAAAAAGAAAGGACTTCTGGGAAACGGAAGTGAGTATTTTGTTCCTTTCTGGATGCCACAGAGGGGCCGCCGCTTGGCCTCTTCCACCTGCCATTGTGTTGCCCTTTGACTTGCCAACTCCTCCCGGTATCAGGCACTAAGATACCAGCCACTGAAGAAGACACTGTTTCTGAGGACAGTTTCAAGCATACTGTTTTTCTATGACCATTGTCATTTAAAATAAGGGTCTCTTGGAGTTCCCGTCGTGGCGCAGTGGTTAACGAATCCGACTAGGAACCATGAGGTTGAGGGTTTGATCCCTGCCCTCTCTCAGTGGGTTCAGGATCTGGCGTTGCCCGTGAGGTGTGGGTCGCAGATGCCGCTCAGATCCAGCGTTGCTGCGACATCTCCCATTCGACCCCTAGCCTGGGAACCTCCATGGGCCGCAGGAGTGGCCCAAGAAATGGCAAAAAAAAAAACACCAAAAAAAAAGAAAAACAAAATAAAATAAAATAAGGGTCTCCTTATTGTTATTCTGAGACTTCTGTTTAGACGTGCTCTCTAATCCATTCAATTTCAAATAACGTGGAGTTCTCCTGTGGCACAGTGGGTTCAAGATCTGGTGTTGTCACTGCAGTGGCTTGGGTTGCTGCTGTGGGCAGGTTGGCTCCCTGGCCCTGGGAACTTCTGCGTGCTGCAGGTGAGGCAAAAACAAAACAAAACAAAAAAAAAAACACAAAAAACAGAAAGAAAAAAAGAGAGAAAAAAATCCATATGACTCCTGCAAGATCATATAGTGGCTGGGACACTAAAACAATAAAAGCTTTCCAAGCTTTCTTCAGAAAAAATAAATAAATAAATTAAATTAAATAAGGGTCTAGGAGTTACCTCATGGCTCAGTGGGTTAAGGATCCAGCATTGTCACTGCTATGGCTCTGGTTCCAGCTGTGGCACAGGTTCGATTCCTGGCCCAGGGAATTCTGTACACTGTGGGTGCAGCAAAACAAACAAACAAACAAACACCTAAAAACAAAAACAAAAACCCCAGGGGTCTAGTTTCCTGGCTTGAGCAGCTCATTCCCATCCTGGGTACACATTAATTTTTTATTTTTTATTTTTAAAATTTTTCATCTTTTTCAGGGCCACACCTGCAGCATATGGAAGTTCACAGGCTAGAGGTGGAATTGGAGCTGTAGCTGCTGGCCCACACCACGGCCACAGCAATGCCAGATCCAAGTGTCATCTGCAACCTACACCAAAGTTCATGGCAACGCCGGATCCCCAACCCACTGAGCGAGGCCAGGGATCGAATCCAAATCCTCATGGACACTAGTTGAGTTCGTTACTGCTGAGCCATGACAGGACCTCCCTGGGCACACATTTAGATAAATATTTCACTATCTTAAGGGGGAAAAACCCTCTGCTTAAGTGTAGAACAAAAGCCCTCAATAAATGATTGCTCCAGTAAACATCAGTTATCTACTGCCATGTAATAAATCCCTCAAAATTTAATAGCTTAAAACATGAACAATTTATGTATTTTTTTACATCCTATGGGTTGAAAGAGCAGTTCCTATGTTGGTTTCTCCTCGCCCCTCTCAGACAGCTGCATTCTGGGCTTGATGGTACAGAATGGTCTCACTCAGGTGTCTGGGGCCTCGGGTGCCATGGCTGGAATGTTTGCAAGATATGGGCCTCTCTCTCCACTAGCTCTCATATCTTGGACTTCTCAGCATGGTGGTCTTGGACCAGAACCCAAAGAGGCCCGAAATGAGAGCTGCTAGGTCTCTTGAAACTTGCTTGGAAGTCATACATCACCTACTCTGTTCTATGGGCCAAAGCAAATCAAAGCTTCTGCCCACATTCAAGGGTTGGGGTGGGGGGGAATAGGCTCCATCTGTTGATGGGAAGAGAAGCAAAGAATTTGTGGCCATTTTAATCCACCATGTGAGGTGAAAACAGTAGCACCCCCAAACACTAGGATACCAACTGTGTAAGAAAGTGTCAGCACACAGAGCCCCAGAGTAGATAGGCAACACAGACGAATCAAAAGTTGTTTTTGTTTTTCTGGCTGTAGGGTACCTGGGTTGTTTGATTTTATGTCTAGAAAGAGAAGGTCAAGAGAAGGGTCATGAGGATGGTGGAGAGAGTTCGGATCATCAAGACATAACAGAAGGAGCTGGAGCTTTTGGTCCTGATGAAGGGGAGACTGCGAGGGGATGGGGCACTGATTTCAAATGGCTAGAAGGCTAGTAGGTGCTCTGAGGCTTGTTTGTGTGCTACCCAAGAGCACAACTAGAACCAGGGGAGTGGAAATGCCTGGAAAACAGATTTTCCCTAATTTAAGAAAGAACCAGTAGATGCAAACTGCTGCTACTAGTTTATCCATTTGGATGGATAAGCAATGGGGTCCTACTGTGGAGCACAGGGAACTATATCCAATCTTGGGTTAGAACATGATGGAAAATAGTGTGAAAAAGAGGATGTACGTATATGTGTGACTGGGTCACTTTGTTCTACAACAGAAATTGAAAATTTCAAATTGATTTGCAATCGAAAATTGCAAATCAACTATACTTTAATTTAAAAAAATTTTTTTTGGTCTTTTGTCTTTTTTTTTTTTTTAGGGCCACACCCACGGCATATGGAGGTTCCCAGGCTAGGGGTTGAATTGGAGCTGTAGCTGCCAGCCTACGCCACAGCTCACAGCAACGGCGGATCCTTAACCCACTGAGTGAGGCCAGGGATCGAACCTGCAACATCATGGTTCCTAGTCGGATTTGTTAACCACTGAGCCACCACGGGAACTCCTTAATAAAAAATTTTAAAAAGAGAGAGAGAGAGAGAACTAGAGGTCAGAGATGAACCTAAATGGGAGGCACAACCACGAGAGATAGGACCCACTCTCCATTGCGCTTTGCACACAGATGCAAGTGCCTCTGTGACAGCCACTGTCCTGGAACGTAGAAGTTACTCATGCCTCTGAAAAGGCCTCTGGAATTCCTCCCAGCTTTGAGATTTGCTGATGCCATCCCCTTCTATTGTTACCTTGGGCCTGTGTGACATGGGGATTACCCAGCTGTCAGTCCAGTGGGCAGTTTCCAGAGCCTCCATTGCCACCAGTCACTCCCTGGGCTCTGCAGAATCCCCAAATGCAGCTGGATGGCATAGCCCTGCACCCATCCTTCCTGAAAGCCTCTGACAGTTTTGATCCTTCACTCTACTGCTGTTCTGAGATTCCCTTCTGATTGATGTGTCCCAGGACATGGAAGTGACTTGCCTCATCCTGTCTGGAGAGGTTGTGCCTTTTGCGCCGTATAGAAAACAGCCAACATTCACTCTTGACTTTTTTGCACTGGTTTATGGCCGGACTGTCAACTCTTCTGCAAGGCAGGACCCACCCCATTTTATCTGGTACCTGACTCACAGTTAGGACCTAAAGGGCCACTGGCAGCATCCAGCATCACGTGGCACCTCCACTTTGCCCTCACCTTCTTTAAGGGTGCCCAGGGATTGACCTAAAGACATCGCTTGTTGCTGAAGCCCAGGATGAAGCTATGCTTCCTATGATTTGGGAACGCACTCCCACCACCCAGACAGCGTGTGAGTGTTTTCTAGGAGCCAGTGCTTACACATAGGACCCCAGTCCTAACGACATAATCCTATGAGGTGGCTGCAGAGGAGAAAACGAGGCAGAAGAAGTTAGGTATCCAGTTCAGGGTCACACCATTGTCAAGTGGCAGAACTGAATCCTAGACAGTGACTTCAGAGCCTGTGAATTTAACCGCGGCACGAGAGTGGCTGCCGCTTCTTGAGTGTCTGACGTAGCATGGCCATGTCTGAAGTGCTCCCCATAAGCCCTCTGATTCAATCCTCAGAACCATTCTGTGAGGCTTGTGTTATTATCTCCATTGTTCCAGGTCAGGAAACTGAGGCTCAAAGAGGTTGAGAAACTTGCCCTCGGACACCGAATCGTGAGGAATGGCTGTGGGCGAAAATGGCCCCAGATCGTTTGACATTCTTCTTATAGAGCAGTGAGGTCTCTTTTCCCTCCTCTTAAATCTGGGCTGGCTTCCATCGCTTTGACAGCAGGAGAGGGGCTTTGTGGATTCTTTAACAGGACTGGCAGTTTGGTTTTTTTCACGATTGCACCAGCGGCATACAGAGATTCCCAGGCTGGGGGTCGAATCAGAGCTACAGCTGCCGGCCTACACCACAGCCACTGGCCTACGCCACGGCCACAGCAACGCCAGATCCGAGCTGTGTCTGCTACCTACACCACAGCTTACAGCAATGCCGGATCCTTAACCCACTGAGCAAGGCCAGGGATTGAACCCACAACCTCATGATTCCTAGTCAGATTCATTTCTGCTGTGCCACAACAGGAACTCCTGCATGAAAATACCTTGGACCCTCCCGACCAGTTCAGTTGCCAGCTGGAGACCACCAAATGACCTCAGTTAGTGCCATGTGGACAAAAGAATTGTCCTGCTGAGCTCTGTCTGCATTCCTGATCCACAAAATCATGTGACATTAAAAAAATAGTTGCCACAATGTTTCAAGGCAGCTTTGTTACAGCGCCATAGAGAACTGGCATAGTAGCAAGATTTGGAGATGAACCCAGGCTGACTCCAAAGCTTATGCAGTTAAGCACCAGGCTACTTGCTTGGTTGATGTTAGCAGCCATCGCCAGGCAAAAAACTGACCCCACGAGCATTCTGCGTGTTTTCAAAGAACAGTTGAATTGGTTCTATAATACTAGACGGATCAGGATCTTTGCCTACAGCCCCTCCCTCAGTTCCAGGCAAACTTTTTCGCACATGATGCTATAGGAGGAACCCAAAAGGGCTTCAGGGCTGCAGGATGGACCACAACGCAGAGAGGATCCAGTGTCAGAGTAAGAGAGATTTCATCACAGTGGCCCAGAAGGAAAGGAAGCCAAGGGTCCTAATGAGAGGGCTCCTAGACTGGGGTCCAACAAATTATGACACCCCCCACTCCCCACAGAAAGAACAAGGTCAAGTAGAAAAATACCAACTCTTTGGCAAGCCCTAAACACCTGTGGAGACACAGCAATGACCAGGTAAGAGAAAGAACTGGGGACGGGCGGCCTTGAGTTCAATCCCAGTTCTGCTGATTTCCTGCTGTGCAACCTCAGGAAAGTTACTTAATCTTTCTGATCACCTTCTCTCTTTTAACAGTGAGACATAAAATACTTAGTTTTCAATGTGGCTCTGAAGACTATTACAATGTGTGTGACATACTATTTGGCATATAATAGGAAGCCAATAAATGTTAGTTTCCCTTGATCCTTATCTAGGAATTCAGGATATCATTTGGCTCTTTTTATTTCTCCAGTATATCACATTTCTGATTATTAGCATTTGCTATAATTAAAAGTGATCAGGGGAGTTCCACTATGGCACAGCAGGTTAAGGATCTTGTCTCTTCAGAGGCTCAGGTTCGATCCCCAGCCCGGCACAGTGGGTTATGGACCTGGTGTTGCCATGGCTGTGGCATGGGTCACGGCTGCTGCTCAGATTTGATCCCTGGCCCGGGAACTTTCATATGTGGTGGATACGGCCAAAAAAAAACCCCACAAAAAAACCAACAACAAAACAAAACAAAAGAAACAAACAAACAAAAGAGCAGGGAAAAGGGGGAGAAAGAGGAAAGAAAAGCAAAGTAAATTGGAACCATATCTCCTTTTTGCAACCAATCAAATCAGCTTACTACCCACTGACAGTAAGAAGCTGGGCCTCAGACCTTCATCTGTCCACCCAAGCTAAGCCTCCTCACAGGCGACCACCTCTGCCCAGGCACATTTTGACGGGGGAGGTGGGCTGTGGGCGAGGTGGCTTCCGCATCTCCTCTCTCTCTGAGCACATGTGCTGCTCACCCATGCCCTTTCACTGTGAGGTCCTCCCACTGGGGCTGTCTGTTGGTCCTGCCCGTGTGGGACATCTGAAGGCTCCCAGGGACAGAGAACAGGTTGGGGGACTCCCTCAGTTCAGCTGCTGGAAAACCATTTCCCAACACCTACATGAGGTCTGGGCTCTCGCTGCTGCAGCTAATGGGACATGGTGGCTGTGGCTCTTGCCATCTGTCAGCCAGCAGGCAGGAGGAGAGGAACCCGGGGAGCTTATTGGCGCCCCGACTTGGTGGGGGCAAGAACTGGGGTGTGGCTTCCATTACTTCCACTTATAAACCATTGGCAAGAACTCAGTCAAGGGACACTTCTGGCTGCAAAACGGCTCGGAAAGCTAGGCTTTCCTGGTACCTCTGGGAATTTGGAAGAAGGGCAGAACAGATACTGGAGGACAGCAGGAGTCTCCACCCACTCCCCCTGCCAGCTAGCTAATACACAGACTAAATATGCACATTTCTGCAAGGAAAAAAAACACAAAAAACAGCAGAGTGATACATTTAGAGCAGCAGGACTTTAAAAATATAAAGATTAGCAACTCACAGGGTTTCCGCTGTGGTGCAGTGGGTTAAGAATCCAACTACAGCAGCTCGGGTCGCTGGCGTGGTTTTGATTCCCAGCCAGGTGCAGTGAGTTAAAGGATCCAATGTTGCTGCAGATGAAGCATGGGTCGCAGCTGCAGCTAGGATTCAATCCTTGTCCCAGGAACTTCCATATGTTGCAGGTGTGGCAATTGAAAAAAAAAAAAAGGAACCCAATTAAAAGAAAATCAGAAACTTACACCGGAATTATGTTTTTCTTCAAACAAAGCAAGAATAGACTCAAAAACAAATTACATCAAGCGCAAACAAAATATATAACACATTAGATACACTTATGTGCTAAGGCATGTTGCAAGAGAAAGACTACGGACCCCAAATTTGCAATGAAGATTTTGCTCTTATAAAGAACTGCATTGCAGGAAGGAAGTGCTCACCAGTTAGAGGGTGAGGATTGCCAACTCATTTTCTTAGTAGGTCAAAATTATATTTTTCTTTTTTATAGGAGACTTTTTTGGTGTCGGGAGGTGGAGGGGGGCAGATGGATTGACTTATCAACAGGGAGGAATGTTCTCATGATCCTCAGATGGGAAAAAGGAGACTTGAATCTCAGGTAGAGGACATGAGATCTCATTATACTCAGCCTTGGAGAAGGGACAGAGATGGAGCCAGGAGTCATATATGTTAGCAAACTTCAAAAAGACTATTTTTTTAGGCATACGGATAACAAACATGTGGAAGTGAACATTGTGTTTGTCCGGTAAAACATATGGATTTATCAATTTCTCATTTGATTCTTTTTCTCTAACCACTGAAATAAAATGCTGTCTTATTGTGGAAAAAAAAAAAACAAAACTTACACCAGAAAGCAAGGAAGAGCTCAAAAATCAGAAGGATGTCAGACAGAGGAACCAGCTTGAAAGAGAGTCCAATGGCTAAAGCTGGGTCGATTTGAGCAACAAAATAAATAATGTGGTATTGGATTACAACCTAAAGTATAGCACAGGCATGTCATCTTAGTATAAAGCAATGATTTGATATATAAATAGGGGACAAAAGCAAACCTTCCTTACAGAAGAATTCCAAATGATATAAGCAGATGCTCCACCCTTACTAGGTGGAGCTTAATTCTCCTCCCATGTGGGTTGCAATTAATGAATACAGATGGAAGAGGGGAAGAGTCACTTTGCAGTGGAGAAACCTGGCAAACACTACCTCAACCAAATGATCAAGGTTACCAGCCCTGGTGATAAGTCAGGTCAGCAGCATCTATGCCTGACTAGATGTGATGAGAGATTTTGACTTCTTCAGGCTTCTTCCTCAAGACTCATAACTCCAATCATGAGGAAAAACTCTCCCAAATCCTATTTCTGGAGGGTTTGTAGACTGAAGGACAGTCTACAAAATACCTTATGCCAACACTCCTCAAAATTGTCAAGGTCATGAAAAACAAGGAAAGACAGGAACGATCACAGACCGGAGATGGCTAAGGAGGCATGATGACTAAATGTGAGGCAGTGTCCTGGGTTGAATCCTGGAACTAAAAATGGCAAAAACCACTGAAATCCAAATAGAGCCTAGAACTTAGTTAATAATAGTAATAGACTAATGTTGTTTTCTTAGTTTTGACAAAGCACCATGTTAATATAAGAGGTTAACATTAGATAATGTGGGGATGGGGGAAGCGGTATATGGGATCTCTATATTTTATCTTTACAACTTTTCTATAAAATCTAGAATTATTTTGGAGTTCCCTGGTGGCCTAGAGGGTTAAGGATCTGGCACCATCACTGCAGTGGCTCTGATCACTGCTATAGTACAGATTCAGTCCCTGACTCAGGAACTTCTGTAAGCCACAGGCACAGCCAAAAAAATCTAAATTATTTCAAAATAAAAAGTCAGGAGCTCTGATGTGGCTCAGCAGTAATGAACCCAACTAGTATCTATGAGGACGCGGGTTTGAGCCCTGGCCTAGCTCAGTGGGTTAGGGATCTGGCATTGTTGTGGCTGTGGCATAGGCTGGCAGCTGTACATCCGATTAGACCCCCTAGCCTGGGAACTTCCATATTTAGGGTGCAGCCCTAAAAAGACAAAAAATGTCTATTGCTGTTTATGTATATTACTATTTGTGTATATATGGATAGTGTGTATGTTACTACAATATGTGAATAAGTGTGTGCGTAAAGCTGATCCAGGTCAGATTAAGTACCTTCACACCAGTGGCTTTCAGACTTTTCTGACTGGGGCAGCTAGCATAAAAAATACTGTTTATGATCTGTACACATATATATTTGAAACAAAAAGTTCCTAACACCATACTTACTGTAACACCCACAGTGCATTCTCATGTTTTCATTTCTATTCTATTTCATTGTTCACATACCATCTCCCCCAACTAATGAGCCTCTCCCTGGAACTCTGCCCCATAAGACCAGCTCCCCAGCCTCGCCTCCCACCCAGCCCAGCTTTACCAAGTGCCCTCACTTGCACCTGCAACACCATTACGCAGGTTCTGAAATAGTTCAGTCCTTCACCTCGCACTGATCTCTCTGCCCACATGTTTCCTCACCTCCAGAAGGTCATTCCCTGACTACCCTGGCTAAAGTCACACTCCCCCCATAATCCTGTCATTCTCGGTCCCATCAAACCACTTTCTATGTCTCTGTAGCGCTGATCACAATCTGATATTATGTTCCATGCATTTGCCATCCATTTGTGTGTTGTCTCTCCCTGCCTAGAAAGTCAGACCATGAAACACAGACTTGATGTGTTCTGCTCATGTCTGTGGCCTCCCACCTGGTACACAGCAGCCACTAAGTAGGTATCATCACTTTGTGGGTGTCACCAAGTTTCTAAATGTAAGTAGAGAAAGCATGACTTGACTAAACCTTGGATGTTCTTTCTTTCCTCCCTAACTAGGAATTCCACAAGTCAATCTACAGATTCAATGCAATCCCCATCAAGATACCAATGGCATTCTTCACAGAACTAGAACAAATTTTTTTTTAATTTGTATGGAAACACAAAAGACCACGAATAGCCAAAGCAATCTCGAAAGAGTAAATCAGAACAGGAGGGATCAGACTATACTACAAAGCTATAGTCATCAAAGCAGTATGTTACTGGCACAAAAACAGATACAGATCAGTAGAACAGGATAGAAAGCCCAGAAATAAACTCAAGCACCTATGGTCAACTAATCTATGACAAAGGAGGCAAGAACACCCAATGGAGGAAATACAGTCTCTTCAATAAGTGGTGCTGGGGAAACGGGATAGCTAGACGTAAAAGAATGAAATTAGGATATTCTCTACCACCACACACAAAAATAAACTCAAAATGGATTAAGGCCAAATACTATATGATATCACTTGCATGTGGAATCTAAAATATGGCACAAATGAACCTATCTCTAAAACAGAGGCAGACTCATGGACCTGGAGAACAGACGTGGTTGCCAAGGGGGAGGTGAGAGGAGGTGGGATGGATGAGGAGTTTGGTGTTGGCAGATGCAAACTGTTATGTTTAGAATGGATAAGCAATGAGGTCCTACTGTATAACACAGGGAACTCTATCCAGTCTCTTGGGATAGAAAATGATGGAAGATAGTATGAGAAAAAGAATGTGTATTGTGTATGGCTGGGTCACTATGCTGTACAGCAGAAATTGACACAACACTGTAAATCAGCTATACTCTAATAATAATAATAATAATAATAATAATAATAATAATAATAATAAACTCCTAGAGGAAAACATAGGCAGAACACTCTTTGACATAAATCACATCAATACCTTGTTCGATCCACCTCCTAAATAATACAAATGAAAACAAAAAACCAGTATGACCTAATTAAACTTCAAAGCTTTTGCACAGCAAAGGAAGCCATTTTAAAAAAGCCCTAAAAGACAACCCAGAGAACGGGAGAAAATCATTGCAAACGAAGTGACCGACCAGGAACTAATTTTCAAAATATACAAATATCTCATGGAGCTTTATATTAAAAAAACAAAAAACCCAATAAAAAATGGGCAGAAGGTCTAAATAGATATTTCTTCAGAGAAGACAGACAGGTGACCAAAAGCACATTAAAAGATGCTCAACATCACTAATTATTAGAGAAATGCAAGTCAAAACTGCAATAAGGTATCACCTCACACCAGTCAGAATGGGCATTATCAAAAAGTCTACAAACAATGAACAGTGGAGAGGGTGTGGAGAAAAGGGAGCCCTCCCACAGCATTGGTGGGAATGTAAACTGGTGTAACCACTATGGAGGACAGGATGGAGATTCCTTAAAAAACAAAATAGAAACTACCCTATGATCCAGCAATCCCACTCCTGGGCATCTATCTGGAGAAAACCATAATTTGAAAAGATACATGTACCCCAATATTCACTGTAGCAACTATTTACAATAGCGAAGTCATGTACGCAACCTAAATGTCCATTGACAGAGGAATGGATAAAGAAGATGTGGTACATGTATACAGTGGAATGTCATTCAGCCATAAAAAAGAATGAAATAATGTCATTTGCAGCAACATGGGTGGAACTAGAGGTTGTCATACTGAGTGAAGTAAGTCAGACAGAGAAAGACAAATATCATGTGATATCCCTCATATGTGGAATCTATTTTAAAAAGACACAAAAGAACGGATTTATAAAACAGAAGCAAACTCACAGATTTCAGAACCAATCTGATGGTTACCGTAGGTGACACCGCTCTAGCGAGGGAAGAACCGGGAGGGTGGGAATAACATATACGCACTACTGTGTAAAATAGATGATTGACGAGAACATATCTTCCTGCAGAGCATAGGGAAATCTACTTAATAGTTTGTAATAACCTATATGGGAAAAAGGAATGGATATATTCTTATGTATGACCGATTCACTTTGCTGTACATCTGGAATTAATACGATATTTTAAGTCAAATCTACTCCAGTTAAAAAAAAAAAACAAAAACAAAAACAAAAAAACACCAAAAAGACAACTATGGACTCCAGCCCAGCTTCTCTGGTCTCTTGCATTGATGTTGAGTTCTCTGTAGCCCTGCTGGGACCAGGCTCTCCAACCCATAGTCCCTCTGTCCCCCTGCCTGCCCGCCTGCCCCCACACACACCCCGGCCACCAGCATGTGCTCAACTTTTATGGAAGAGCCGGCCTCTCTTTGCTGCCATGTGCCTGTACCTCCAGACTTCTCAGCCACCCTTATTTCCAGCAAGAATAAGAGAGGGAAGAAAGGAGTAGGAGGCAGGCGAGGAGGAGGAGAAAGCTGATGCATTGACCTCCTCTACACCATTTCTCTTGCAATAAAAAATGTCACTCTTGGCCATCAGGCTTCTACAGTGCTCACTCAATCCATAGCCCCTGACTTTGGCATTCTCTACCCATGCCCAAAGTGTTTCTGCATAAAATGACTTAGGAGTTCTCTTTAACTGCATTCTGCAGCTTTGTGTTTTCTGACTAGATACAAACTGCTTCTACCTCCAAAAGGGCTGTTTCTTCCCCTTATCACCATTTTGGGGGGAGGGTTACTAGTAAGTTCCTCATAATTAGGGTTTTCTTTTAAAAGGGCATTCAAGGAGTTCCCGTTGTGGCACAGTGGTACCAATTCTGACTAGTATCCATGAGGATGTGGGTTCGATCCTTAGCCTCGTTCAGTGGGTTAAGGATCTGGCGTTGCCATGAGCTGTGGTAGGTTAAAGACTTGGCTCAGATGTAGTGTTGCCGTAGCTGTGGTGTAGGCTGGCAGCTGCAGCTCAGATTCGACCCCTAGCCTGGGAGATCCCATATGCCGTGGGTGCAGCCCATAAAAAAGGAGGGGTGGAGGGGGGTTCAATTGTTAAGAAGAAAGGACCGGGATCACGACGGTGTGAATGATGTTAATAACATATACACACTATGTCAAGGGTACAGTTGGAAAGCATGCCTTCAGTTTTCGCTTGTAAAGGCAGAAGGTGCTTGGAAGATACACGTATGGAATGAATAACACTGGTTTCCCTCTGGAGCATCTCTTGGGAACAGGAAACATTTCCAGTTATCTATTCCAAGCCCTTAGTCAATTAATTCTAAAAGACTAGCCCTTGCATGTGCGCAAGAAGGTCAATGCAAGTTGCATTTCGGAAAAGGAAGCAGCTTGTTTGCGGAAGGTGTGATGTCACCAAGAGCGAAATTAAAGGGAATGGATGAAATTGATCTTTGATACTCAGGGCCATTTAAAACCTTCGTAAGCCCCAGAGAGTCCTACTTTCATTATATCAAGTATGTTAAAATCACTCACATCCTATACTAAATATAATTTTGCCCTGAAAATTTGAATGGAGTTTTATAATTCTGCTTTAGAAACTATTTCGCGATGAGTAATATTTAATTTGCAGTTGGCTACGATTTGTCAGGAGTCACTGTCTCTCCTCAGGAATTCTTAGGAAGTGAGAAAACCTAACCCCCAAATTCTTTGCAAATGGAATGAGTATTTATAAAGGCTAAATTTAACAATTAGTCAAGTTGATATGACATTGTGATTTACTGACAATTAAGTATATATTAATTTTTTTCCTGTTTTCTTTTTGTCTTTGGAGCCAATACTTTCTTTTTGGATCCTACAAGATCCAATGACTCCTTCAATATGTGTCCCACACCTTTCCTTCTGGAACCTCTGGCTCAGGGTGTGTCCTTTGCCCCCTCTGCCCCCTCCAACGCCTCAACCCCTCCTGAACCTCCCCAGCCAACCTCATAAGTACCTCGTCCTCAACTTCTCCTTCATTCCTTACTTCTTTTATCATCTTTCTTCGCCACTTACATTTTCCCATAACACTATGGCTCCAAGCTCTGGGCACAGCTGATGTGCTAATGCCTTTAAGGAGTTAATAACTTACAGTCCAGGCCAGATGATTACATCTTTTCATATTTACATTTTTTTGGGGGGGTTATTTTTGTTTTTTATTTTATATTGGAGTATAATTTTTTTCTCTACAATGTGTTAGTTTCAGGTGTACAACAAAGTGATTCAGTATGCACATATCTATTTTTTTTTTGTTTCTTTTTTGGCTGTCCCAAGGTATTTGGTGTTCACGGGCTGGGGTTCAGATCTGAGCCACAGTTGTGACCTAAGCCACAGCTGGGGCAAAGCCAGATCCTTAACCCACTGTGCCGGGCCAAGGATCGAACCTGTGTCCCAGGGCTCCAGAGACTACTAATCCTGTTGCACCATAGAGAAACTCCCATACATCTATTCTTTTTCAGATTCTTTTCCCATATGGCTTATTACAAGATACGGAGTAGAGTTCCCTGTGCTGTACAGTAGGTCTTTGTTGGTTACTTATCTTGTATATGGTAGTGTGTATATATTGCATTTTAATTGGGCCTTTTTGAAGATGCATCTGAATTCAGAGGATTCCCTTTAATGGTGTAAATTTAGGGCTTAATTGTAGGACACATTTCTGGGCAGGTGCAAAATCCTTGGGAGAAAATTTTCAAAACACAAAACTAAAAAGGAAATCTTTCTCCCTCGGGAGCTCACAAATGAGTCAGGGAGATAACATATGCACCATACAACCATGACATAAGGTAGACAGCACCATTGCAGAAGTGTAAATGAGGGGCTGTAAAGGCTCACATTAAAAGAACTTGCTTCCAACTGCTAGAATCAGGGGAGTCTTCCTGGAGGAGGTGACATTTAAGTTGGCCTCTGAAGGATGAGAGGGATTCTGGAGGTCTCCTGGTTTTGGCTGCGTCGGTCTGAACTAGCTGCTGTTCACAAGTCACTCCAGCAGAGGGCAGGCTGAGCAAAGATGGGATGGAAAGTCTGATCTTTTAGCCAAGTCTCTCATGCTGGTCTCAGCACATCCTGAACTGTCTAGACAGCTTTCTAGGCTTCCTAAAAAGGGTGAGTCCTCTCTGTGTGAGTTTTAGAGTTATTTGTCCCAAGTTTGGGCTCCATATTTACACCTTTGGCTTTGCCTGGAATTGATAGCAAGTTTGCATGTTCCGTCAGTTTCCTAAAATTCAGGGCAGACTGAAGCCTGGTGCCTCCTCTCCTTGGACACGAATAATGCCCTTTCTAGAGAAGCCAGGCCAGGCAGGATTGAGGGTCCAGGCTGGTCAAGGGAGACAAATGCTTCTCCAGGTTGCCACAGAAAGAGCCTCAACTTTTCCCATCACCCCTCATTTTGTCCCTTCTCCGTGATGAACTGTGAGCCAGAGTAGGGGTTGCTTTGCTGCTTGAACTCTCTGCTGTCTTAGATCAAGTGTTTTATCAAGGAAACAGTCCCACTTCCGTAAGGAAATGGAGAAAGCAGAAAAGGTTAGGAGAAGCCAGTGTTTGATTTCAGCCTCAGCCTGACCCTGCGGGGAGCTCAGGAGTATAATTTGTAGCCCATCTGGAGACAAAGGGATGGTTCTTTCACACCCTGCACCCGTCAGTCACTGGCTCTCCTGCTCCAGGGGCCATAAACTCACAGGCACTTTCAGTTCTTGGTGCCCCTGGGTGAGGCAGTTCCTGTAACCCTTGTTTGACCCTCTGCGGACAGTTGTTGGCAGGACCCTCTAGGAGTGAACACAAGCGGCTGGGGGTGGACGTGGAGCTGGTGAGAAGATCTGAAGGGGATGGAACCGCACCCAGAGTGCTCCTCTCTCCAAGTCCCCTTCTATTTATCGGACTCCCCATGACTGCAGACTTTGTCCCCCCAGGCAGAGCATCTGGGAAAAATCTGAAGATTTGAGCCCTCTCACCGACTTGTAAGAGGCTTTTCCCAGGATCTCAGCAACTCCTTTGTTGCTCGGCGGAACCCAGATCTTCCTTGCTGGCTTTCTCTTCTCTGTCCCCAAATCCCTCCTCCCTTAGCTCCTCCTCAAAGCGTAGCCCTTCTGTGTTCTCTGCTCCCAGCAAGCATCACTTCGGGAAACCCCGTGTGTGTATTAATGGCAGAGAAAGGCTTCAGGAGGTGGTACGTTTTATCCTGATGCCCCTCTGTTTCACTGAAGAGTAAGTTGTTTGAGGGCAGGGCTGTGTCTTAGTCACCATCCAGGCTGCAGAATAAGGAGGCTCTAGCTGCGGATCACAGACCGCCAGCGTCAGACTAGCAGGAAGTGCTTCTAAAAATATGAGCCCTCCTTCCCCTCCACACGCGCAAAGGAACCTGGGAGTCTGCTTTTTTCCACAAGCCGCCTACATGATGATGATGCTGGTTAAAGAGTGAAAACCACAGCTGAGCACCTGTGGGGGTGGGGTGGGGAGTCAGAGCAAGCCCTCCAGAGAACTTTCTAGCAATAACCCGGGGGCCAATGCCTTCCTCTCCATCCAGCTGCATCTCATCTCAGCGAGCCCCACCCCACCCAGTGCTCAATCCCCTGTATCTGCCTGATTTTTCACTTTTTATCATAGCTTTTATTACCTTATTTATTGTGTTTATTGCTTCTCCATTAGAATTTTTTTTTTTTTTGACTTTTGTCCTTTTTAGGTCCACACAGCATATGGAGGTTCCCAGACTAGGGGTCAAATTGGAGCTGCTGCTGCCGGCCTACACCAGAGCCACACCACCACCAGATCTGAGCCACATCTGTGACCTACACCACAGCTCTCGGCAACGCAAGATCTTTAACCCACTGAGCAAGGCCAGGGATTGAACCTTCAACCTCATGGTTCCTAGTTGGATTCGTTTCTGCTGTGCCAAGACAGGAACTCCTCCATTAGAACTTATAAGCTCCATGACGGAGCTCCTGTTGTGGCTCAGTGGGTTAAAAACTCAACTAGTATCCGTGAGGACTCGGGTTCCATCCCTGGCCTCATTCAGTGGGTCAGGGATCTGGTGTTGCCGTGAGTTGTGGTGTAGGTTGCAGACGTGGCTCAGATCTGGCATTGCTGTAGCTGCGATGTAGTAGACCAGTGGCTGTGGTGTAGGCCGGCAGCTGCAGCTCTGATTCAACCCCTAGCCTGGAAACCTCCAATATACCACAGGTCCACAGGTGCAGCCCTAAAATGACAAACAACAACAACAAAATTGGAGGTGAGAAAGCTCCTCCCATATGGTCAGCTCTGCCCTTTGAACCTGCTGCTGTCTTGGGGAAAGTTCTGTGGCTCCTCTGAGGCTCTGGAGCTTTGCCTGTAGCAAGGCTGCCTTCTGAGATATAGGGCAGCTGGAGAATATTAATGCCACAATCATATTTATTTATCCAACACTTACATGGCAGCTACAATGTGCCCCTGTCCGCAGCTCCTGCCTTGCTCCTGATGCAGGCTGCATGGCTTGGGGAGGGCAGCGGACGCCGCTAGCTCTGCTCCTGGAGCCCCTTCAGCTCAGCCCTCCCATCCCAAGCTCACGTCCTCTGTGGCCTCTCCTTCACCAGTCCCTTACATCATGTCCTTAAGAATCCCCTTTCTCATAGCAACATACTCCCTTATATTCTCGAACTTTCCTGCTACTGCTTCCAGCACTTGGCTTTCGCCAAAGCCAGGATTTCCCCAGATATATTGATTCTCAGGTAATTGATGAAGTGGGACAAAATCAGTCTGAAGTTTGAGCAGCAAGTTAAGGCAATAACAGGGACAGAAACAGGAGCTCAAGAAGAGACACTCGGAGTTCCCATCGTGGTGCAGTGGTTAACGAATCCGACTAGGAACCATGAGGTTGCAGGTTCGGTCCCTGGCCTTGCTCAGTGGGTTAACGATCCGGCGTTGCCGTGAGCTGTGGTGTAGGTTGCAGACGCGGCTCGGATCCCGCGTTGCTGTGGCTCTGGCGTAGGCCGGTGGCTACAGCTCTGATTCGACCCCTAGCCTGGGAACCTCCATATGCCGCGAGAGCGGCCCAAGAAAGGAAGAGACAACCGAGTACAGATCATGAGGTCCCAGAGTCTCATTTGGGCAGGTGAGAAGAGGTGAGGAACGCAAAGACATGTGGCAACAGATCCAGGGGGTGACAGATGAAGTGGCAGAAGCTTGGGAAACCCAGAGCCACCATTAGCCCCTGGGGCATCTTTGAGAACATTTGGAAAGGGTGCTCCTTCCCCCACCCAGCTAAAGCCACGTCAGGCACGCAGCCCGGTGAGTGGAGTGAGAGCTGGGTTCCGGCTCCCATTCCCCCCCCCCCCCCCAGAGCTGGGCACCTCTCAGAGCAGCCTTCGTGTGAATACACAGAGTGGCTATGGGAAACCCCAGGGCAGATGAGGCAGCCTGTCTCCATCCTCCTCCCCAGATGAGATCAGCAGACCAAGTCCAAGCATTCCGATCCAAGGGACAGGGCAGACACAGCTGTGGACTTTGGGCTGCAGCGGTTTGCAGCATCTGGTGGCAATCTGGGCGATGCCCTGGAAGGGCTGGACCTGGAAAGAAAGACCTTAGATACTCACCCCAGACCTAGTGGGAATGAGGAAGGGGTAGGTCTCCAGCCTAATGCTGGGGTCCTGTGGCAGTTGGGACCCAAGAACCAGGGAGCCAGGCAAGCAGTTCTCCATGTCACTACCTCCTGTCTCCACCCTCAGCCCATCCTCCCCGAGACACCCAAGTCCCACACCCATGCCAGCACCTCCGATTCTGTTACTCTACATCATAAGCTGTACGTGTCAGCTCAGCATCAGCTCTGCTTGAACCCAGTAAATGCTAGTGGATTAAACCCAGAGACCCATTTTTGCTGTGGCCACCATTTATATGCTGTTTACCTGCCATAAAATAAACCATTAAATACATAATGTGTACTTTGCCTTGTGGCAGAGTAACTTCAAATATATCATAAAGTGGCAGAGATGGAAGTGACCTTAAGCTCACTGAAATTCAACATCCTCCATTTACAGAGAAGGAAACGGATACCCAAAATAGAGAAGGGTCTTACCCAGAGTCACACAGCTGGCGAATGGCAGAGCTGGGATGAGGACTAGAAATAATACATGGGGAGTGGAGTTGGGGCCTGGCAGCAGAGAGAAGGCTTGCTGATGGTGGAGGGGCCAGGCCTTTTCTTTGCTCCTCACTTGTGTGGATGAAGCAGAAAGGGAAGTCCTGAGTATGAGATAATGGAAAAAGAGAGTATTGCCTCTGCTCCCAGTTCCTGGCACAGAGCTCTTAAAACCTTTGTAATTTTGGAGTTCCCTTCATGGTTCAGCGGTAACAAAACTGACTAGAATCCATGAGGACAAGGGTTTGATCCCTGGCCCCACTCCGTGAGTTAAGGATCCAGTATTGCTGTGAGCTGTGGTGTAGGTCACAGACTTGACTTGGATCTGGTGTTGCTGAGGCTGTGGTGTAGGTTGGCAGCTGCAGCTCTGATTCAACCCCTAGCCTGGGAACTTCCATATGCCGAGGGTGTGGTCCTAAAGAGAAAAGAAAAAAAAATGTCCTTTGAAATAAATTGGCAATAGTCAGTAAACTGTTTTTCTGGGTTTTCTGAGCCACTCTAGCAAATTATCAAAGGTGGGGAGTTTGTGGGAAGATCGCAGGCAAGTTTGACAGCGGCTGTGGGTAAACTGGGGGCCCACTACTTGCAATTGGCATCTGAACAGGGGACGGGGGGTGCAGCCTTGTGGGACTGAGTCCCTAACCTCCGGGGGCCGTGCTAGAGCGAGGCAATTAGCGTCAGAATTGCTTGGTCTGGAAAACCCACTTGTCTGGTGTCAGAAGTGCTGTGGGTTTGGGTAGAGAAATAGCAGAAGGGTTTTCCCTATTCACTGAGCATGCTCAGCACCGAACAGAAAATCTCTCCATAATGGGAATCTCAACAGGGAAAGGGGCTCTCTAGCACACTGGTCTTATACGTGGAGGATGTTCCCTTAAAAAATGAAGAAATCCGCAAAATCTGGACACAGGTTTCTAAATTTCAAAATATTCCTTGAAGTTTCTATTTCTTTGGAAGTGCCCCTGTACTGTGCTCAAACAGCAGGACAACCCGACATTTGGGAACCCACTCTTTCTTTTCTCAATGTTGGGATGTCCGGAGGAAGCCCTCGCCCAGCTTGGCATCTGTCAGTTTCCGTGGACTGGGGGAAAGTTGTGCTTCTGGGCAAGGGTCTGGTCAAGCCCTGGGGGGGCTGGTGAAGCATCTGGGCTCGCCCTACCTGTGGCAGGACGGTGCTCACGCTGGAGACCCTGTGATCCTGCTCAGGGAGGCTTGACCCTCTCAACTCAACCAGAAACAAGTGGCCCCAAACCGTGACCCAACTGTAGCGCAAGGGGCTTGCTCGCCCCCTGCTGGGGGAATAGAAGGCAGGGTCAGATTTCCACTCCCCAACCTGCCCCTCCCACCAACTGCCCCCCCACCCCAGCCTGGCAACTCCCCCTCAGCCCCTCCACCCCCACCCTCCACCCCACCTCCAGTTGAAGACAAACTGAACAAAAGAAGAGCTGCTTTCTGGGGAACTTGGGTGCCTTCCAACCCAGCCAGCCTAGGCAAAGGAGAGAGGAAGGAGAGGCTCCTATTCCCACCCAAGGGATCCCAAAAGTCTGTCCTTATGTGCTTTGACTGATTCTGGTTCAAAGTCATTTTTGCTTCCCATTCTAAGGCACTAGGAGATACCTTTCTTTCTGACAAACTCTCTGGCCGAGTACAGGGGCATTTTATTATTTTTTTTAATTTTTATTTTATTTTATTATTATTATTATTATTTTTGTCTTTTTGCCTTTTCTAGGGCCATTCCTGTGGCATAGGGAGGTTCCCAGGCTGGGGTCGAATTGGAGCTGTAGCTCCCGGCCTACGCCAGAGCCACAGCAACTCAGTATCCAAGCCGCATCTGCGACCTACACCACAGCTCACGGCAACACCAGATCCTTAACCCACTGAGTGAGGCCAGGGACCGAACCCGCAACCTCATGGTTCCTAGTTGGATTCGTTAACCACTGAGCCACGACGGGAACTCCAAGAGTTAAGAAACTATCTAAACTTGACCCTTTGGAAGTTCCTGTTGTGGCTCAGAGGTAATGAACCTGACTAGTACCCATGAGGATGTGGGTTCCATCCCTGTTCTCACTCAGCGGGTTAAGGACCCAGCATTGCCATGAGCTGTAGTGTAGGTTGCAGACATGGCTTGGGTCTGGCATTGCTGTGACTGTGGTGTAGGCTGGCAGCTGCAGCTCCAATTCGACCCTTAGGCTGGGAATTTCTATATGCCACATAAGCAGCCCCAAAGCAAAACAAAACAAAACAAAAAAACAAAAGCAAAAAACAACCCGGTTTATACTGATGAAGAAACAGAAGCACAGAGGAGGAAACCAAAACTAGCAAACAGCAGGGTCAGGACCAGAACCCTATCTCCTGACTTCCCCTTTCCCCAGGGGCGTGTGACAACCGTGAGGCTGGGAGTCCTTTACAAAAGTTTCCCAAACTGCCCATCTTGCTGGTGAGATCAGCCTCCCCCTCAGTGTACTGTGCCCGTTTATGTCACCCCCTCCTGGACTGGAAGACCATGGGTTTGTTCGCCGTTGTGTTCCAAGTGTGAGGGGCAGTGCCTGGCTTAGAATGAGTGCACCACCCTTTCTTTTTTTCTTTTTTTTTCTTTTTTTTTCCCTTAAGGCCACCCTTACAGCATATGGAAGTTTCCAGGCTAGGAGTCAAATCAGAGCTGCACCTGCTGGCCTACACCACAGCCACAGCAACGCCAGATTGGAGCCAAGTCTGCGACCTACATCACAGCTCATGGCAATGCTGGATCCTTAAACCACTGAGTGGGGCCAGGGATCGAACCCAAAACCTCATAGATCCTTGTCGGGTTCTTAACCCACTGAGCCACAATGAGAACCCCATCATCCTTATTTTTTTTTCTTTTTATAGCCAAACCTATAGCATATGTAAGTCCCCAGGCAAGGGATCAAATCTGAGCCACAGCTGCAAACTATGCCACAGATGTGAGCAACTAGAACTCCCTTATTTCTTTAATTAATAAGCTAGTCAGTGTAGGCACGGCCAAACCAAATTCCTCAGCCCTCAATGTGATCATTTGGGACCAGAAACTGAATGAGCTGAAATAGCGTGGTCAGAACCATAAACAATGATGTGTTTTCTTTATTTATATATATATACATATATATATGTGTGTATATATATATAAAATTTTAATTTTTTCCATTATAGTTGATTTACAGTGTTCTGTCAATTTCTATTGTACAGCGAAGTGACCCAGTCATATATATATATATATATATATATATATATATATATATATATATATATTCTTTTTCTCATATTATCCTCCATCATGTGCCATCACAAGTGACTATAGTCCCCTGTGCTATACAGCAGGATCTCATTGCTTATCCACTCCAAATGCAATAGTTTGCATCTATGAATCCCAAACTCCCAGTCCACCCCACTCCTTCCCCCTCCCCCTTGGCAACCACAAGTCTGTTCTCCAAGTCCATGGGTTTCTTTTCTGTGGAAAGATTCATTTGTGCCATATATTAGATTCCAGATATAAGTGATATGGTATTTGTCTTTCTCTTTCTAACTTACTTCACTTAGTATGAGACTCTCTAGTTCCATCCATGTTGCAGCAAATGGCATTATTTTGTTCTTTATTATGGCTGAGTAGTATTCCATTGTATGTATATATATATATACCACATCTTCCTAATCCACTCATCTGTCAATGGACATTTAGGTTGTTTCCATGTCTTGGCTATTTTGAACAGTGCTGCAACGAACACACAGGTGCATGTATCTTTTTCAACGAAAATTTTGTCCAGGTATATGCCTAAGGGTGGGATTGCTGGGTCGAGATTTTTTTTTTAAATCATTATTAGAGTTGATTTACAATGTTTCTTCAATTTCCACTGTACAGCAAAGTGACCCATTTTTTTTTCCATCAGGTTCTAACCCAAGAGACTAGATACAGTTCCCTTTGCTGTATAGCAGGGCCCCATCACCCATCCCTTCTAAATGAAAAGTCTTCTTCTACCAACCCCAAACTTCCCTATCTCTTCCCACCTCCCAGCAAACACAAGTCTGCCCTCCATGTCCATGATCTGTTTCTGTTTTGTAGATAGGTCATTTGTGCCATATTTTAGACTCCACATATGTGATATCATGTCATGATGTGGTTTTGAGCATGAATGTGTTTTGGACTCCGAAAGATTTGGGTATGAATTCTAGCTCTGCCATCTACTGGCTGCATGTCATCAGGCTTAACTTCCTTAACCTCAGTTTCCATGCCCATAAAAAAGAAATAAAAATGCTTACTTCGAAGAGTTGTTAGAAGAGTTAAAGGAATTATGCGTTTAAAGTGCTTGGCCCAGTGTTTGGCACACCGCGAGCCCTCAAAGTATGGTAGCTTTTTACATTAGAGATGCTAAGTGAGCAATGATGCCTCTCTCACCCATACCCCCTTCTAGGAGCAAGCCCTACTCACGGCCCCTGCTGCGGCCCCATGACCTTGACCTTGGACATAGCTGATTGGACCAGGGTAGGGAATTAGTAGGGGTTAACCTGTTTAGTTCCCCTCTTTGTGAGACCTGGACCTTCCAGGCAGTTGCCTGCTGATAATGAATTCTCTCCTTTTGGCCGCTGGATGAACCAAGGTAATTTAGCCTTGGGAACCCATTGGAAGAGGGTGCCTCAATGCTGGGAAAAAAGGTTCCTCACCCTTGAGGGTCAGGGTGAGCAGCAGCTCAGCGCTGCTGCCTTAAGTGCTCAGGGGAGCCAATGCCATCAGCACATGAAGGTAATGGCCCCATGCAGAGTGGATCGGCATGGCATGTTCACAGGAGTGACGGAGGTGGCGGTGGCGGTGGCAGCAGGGGACATGGACCCTGGATGTGAAGTTATCACTGAGGTGCACATGTTCATAAGCAGACATGAGTCAGCTCTGGGGGCTTTTAAGAGGGCCTGGAAGTCCTATAATAACAGGTGCAGGGCAGGAGGCAGCCAGGAAAATACCCTCTTGTGTTCTTACGGAACCCTAATTTTTTACTCTAGACTCATGTAATCCAGGACCCACAAAACCCAGAGCAGTGGGGATCCAAAGCACTGAGGCCCTCATCCTTCTGCTCGGCCACAGACGCAGACAACTGCATCCCACTCTCTCTTCCCGGCACCGTGTGCTCCCTCCACCCGACTCAGACATCTGTTCCCCACCCACTCCTTCATCACCACCTCCCCTCTCTCCTCCTCCTCCTGGGTGATGCTGTCTGTCTGTGGCGCCCCCCCCCCCCCAATCCCTGTCACAGAGTCACGGGCCGCACGTCCGTCCTCCCACAGCTGCAGGTTCCTGGCAGATGTCCACCCCGCGCCCATGAGCTGGGCACTCCCTGGCTCTGAGGCAGCAGATTCCGTTCTTGATCGGCTTTAGCTCTCAGTTCCTAACCCTGAGCCCAAATCTGCCTTCTTAGAAGAGAAGCTGGTCCTGGTTATGTCCTCTGGAGCTCTGTCAAACGAGTTCACTCTATTCGCTCAGACGTGTGACATGAAAGTCATGTCCACTCTTGCCTGAGGGTCCCCCACATCCAGCCACTTTTTCCCTTCAACCCCCTCATCCGCCCTTCCTCCCCATCAGCACTGCCCCCGCCTGCTCCGGAGTCTCACCACCGCGTGCCTGGCCCGCCCCCAGCCTCTCCCCTCTTCCAAGTCTTCCTCCTCACTGCCTCACAATGAATTTTTCCAAAACATCAGCCAGCATGCATCTCCCCTGTGAGGGGGCCTTGGAACCTATAAAAGAGTCTTCCTTAACCTGGCGTTCAAGGTCTTCTTTCCTGTCTCCAATTTCATGTACAATTGCTTTCCTACACAAAAGCCTTAGCTGCAGGCAAGCCAGTCAAATCCATTGTCATCGGAACCTTCCATTAGCACTCTTGCCTCTTGGACCTCTTCTCTCTCTCCTCTAATCCTGCATCATTTTTCGAGGTCTCCCTGACCACCTTAGGCTCTGAAAGGATGCCCTCCCACATCCCACAGAACCTACAATCCTCACTACTATGCTTTGCATGAGCTGTCTTATTTTTTGGCCATGCCCACAGCATGTGAAAATTCCCAGGTCAGGGAATGAATCAGCCCTGCAGCAGTGACTGGAGCCACAGTGACAACACCGGATCCTTAACCTGCTGAGCCACCAGGGAACTCCCTGTGCTGTCTTATTTTTGATATGAGTCCCATTGTAGCTCTCTCTCTCTCTTTTTTTTTTTTTTTTTTGGCTTTTTAGGGCCTTACCTGTGGCATATGGAGGTTCCCAGGTTAGGGGGCAAATCGGAGCTACGGCTGCCGGCCTACACCACAGCCACAGCCACGCAGGATCCAAGCCTCATCTGCGATCTACACCACAGCTCACTGCCGTGCCAGATCCTTAACCCACTGAGCGAGGGCAGGGATCGAACCCCCAACCTCATGGTTCCTAGTTGGGAACTCCCCATTGTAGCTCTTCTGAGAACTTTTATCCCCCCAACCCCTTTCACAGATAAGCACTCAACACATGAGTTTTGAGGACAAAGATGAGAATCAACCCAGCTGCCAGGACTCCCGGAGTCTCTCCACCATTTTCTTCAAATGTTCTTCCTTCTCCGTTTTTCCAGCAGCCCCTGAAGAGGACGCGGTAGTCTCTGTGGGGTCTGACCACTGTCAGGTCTGATGGAATGGCAGTTCCCCGAGCCAAAGGCAGGGGGAGGGATGAAGAGGGTTATGATGAAACAATTTGGCCGCCCAGGTTCCCCAAATATTTGATCGGTGTTCGAGTTCTTCCCTTCTTCACAATGCATCTTAAAGTTCTTCCTGAGAGAAAGTTTCCAGGATCGCTCGGAAGGGACCACCTCCCTTGACCATCCAGTTAAAACTGTCGCATACCTGCCATATCATGGGCACTCTTTCTGGAACACGGAATCTTTGTTTTCTCAACTTGGCCTGCTGTTTACAAGCCATGTAATGGGTATGTTTTCTGACTGCATGTTTCTATATTGATTTTTTTCAATCCGTCCTATTCCTTTTCTGTGTACGTCAGGGTGTGCATTTCAGATGCCGACCTCATTGTCGGGAAACTTACAAAGTTGGAAGAGCTGCAGCTGAGGGCACAGATCCCCCCCCCCACACACACACACACACGTGGGCTCGCTCAAGTCCCTGCTACAGCAGCTGTGCGACTTACATAATATAATCTTTGTGCGCTTCAGTCTTCCTCATCTGAGGTAGCTCCCCCCCATGTACTGTGGGGATCAGACCGTGTATGTATGGTGAGCTTAGCCAGGCACGTCACACACATAACAGACAGTGGCCATTACTGCCAATGACTCTTCAGGGAGTGCTTCAGTCCCACGTGGCAGATGGCAAGATGTCCAAGGAAGGCCTTTGATGGTGATGACAGTGATGATAAAACTGTTAAAAGAGGCTATGGGGAGTTCCTGTTGTGGCTCAGCAGGTTAAGAACCCAACTAGCATCCATGAGGATGCAGGTTCGATCACTGGCCTGGATCAGTGAGTTAAGGATCTGACGTTGCCAAAAGCTGGGGCATAGTTTGTAGATGTGGCTCGGATCTGGTAATGCTGTGGCTGTGGTGTAGGCTGGCAGCTGCAGCTCCGATTGGTCCCCTAGCCTGGGAACTTCCATAAGCAGAAGGTGAAGCCCTAAAAAGAAAGAAAGAAAGAAAAAAAAAAAGAGGACGTGGAAGCCCTTATGACTCAAAATTCGAGCTAGACCCACAGAGCCCAAAGTTAGAAAATTGACCACTATTTTGCTTGAGTAGTCAAGGTCTGGGCATCTTCTCTTTACCCACTATGTCTACTAGGGGAATCAGGTGATAATACATTTTGCAATTTTTGAGAGTAGGGAGGGGCTTTGGGGACTATAGTTAATAACAGAGAAGGGGCCATTACCCTTTAGGAGCCTGAGAACCCCCTAGCCACCCTGCCTCTCCCCTCTGCACCCAGGGAGTGTACCTCCAAAGGTTGATGGCTGAATGAGGGACTGGTGCCTCGCCCTGGGCTAGCACCCCACCCCCAACTCCAATGGAAGCTGAGCTGGAGCGCATGGCTAAGGACAAGAAGCCCCAGCTAGGCTTCTTCCTTCCTGAGTTAATAGAGATAAGCCACACAGACAAAGGTTACAGGGACTGTGACCCCTTACCCCTTGACTCTGGAGGTCCACTTCACCACCCAGATGCAAGTCTGTGGACGGGAAGGGCAGGACAGAGGCCGGCCTGCTCCTGGAGGGGGCACAGCCGTTACATGCTTAAGGAATCTAGTCTCTCCCAAATACCTATAAGGTAGATGCTACTCTCTCCCCCATTTGGGGAAGAAACTGAGGCGCAGATGAAGCAAGTTGCCAAGGCTACATGGCTGGGCTGGGACTTGAGGCCAGGCAGGCTTGCTCCTGGCTTGCCTTTTGTCTACGCTGCCGCTGGCTAAGAGCCTCCATCACACCCCTTAGCCTCCTGACAGGGAGGCCCTGCGCTTCCCTCCAGCAGACAGGGGAGACTGGGGTGGGGTGGGGTGGGGGTGCCATGCTGGGGGCCTTCGGCGCAGCACCCGATGGAGAAGGCAACACTTCCACACTTTTCCTGCATGTGTGTACCTGTGAGTCCCAGTAATTGAACACAACCAAAAGGTAAAAGGGGCGCACTTGTGACCAGGTCTGTAACCCAGGGATCACCTTGGACATCACTGAGATAACCGGCTGCATCCACGACTCTGTCTTCCCGGCCCTTGTCTCCTTCTAAGGGAACAGACAAGTCTTGGCCTCTGCTGAAGGAACATCACTCATCTGCCATATTTTTTTTTAACCACTTGATCAGCCCTCCCCCAGCTGGCCCCCGGGGTGGCCCCAGACTCAAAGGCCCCCGATTCATAGGCTGATCAGAGACCTACCATGTGGCTAAGAAATGATGAGCAGGGACCACATTCTCAATCTTGGGAACCTGATTTTGGAAATACAGAGACAGTGAAAGCTGTGAGCCATGGGGACTGCAGCTGAAAGGGTCCGGGGGTGGTTAAGGCTGTGACAGGTCAGGCAGAGAGACACTGACGTCGCAGACGCACCAGAATATAGAAGAACATACGCATATGGAGAGGGAGAACAAGCCGGATGGAAGTGAGGCAGACACAGACGAGCGAGTCAGGCCAAGATGAAGATGAAGCATGATAGCGGGTGACGTTCAACCCTGCCTGCACTTAAGAATCCACCTGGAGAGGAGTTCCCTGGGAGTGTAGCAGGCTAAGGATCCAGCATTGTCACTGGTGTGGTGTAGGTTCGATCACTGGCCCGGGAACTTCTGCATGCTGTGAGTGTGGCCAAAAAGGAAAAAAAAAAACAAAAAACCACCACCCGGAGAGAAGTGAACAAATACTAGTGCCTGCGCTTAACCCCAGGGATTCAATGTGATTGGTGTGGGGTAGGAGCCGGGCATTAGGAGGTTAAAAATCTCCTCAGGTGGCTCTTGGTGGAGACAAATGCAGGACTGTGGCCCCATGGGGACGCTCCCAGACTCCAGTTGCTGCTGCAGCCTGGCTCCTGCCCTGCAGGAGGCCCCAGGGCTCAGGTTCTCCTGGGGCCTTTGGCAGACACTTTTGGATATTTAATCGCTTATAGCTCCTGCCTTATCCCTTGCTAACAGAACTCTCATTTTGTACAAGCACTAGAGCAGCAACATGGTCAAGCAAGATGGGCCCAACCCCAAAGATGAAGCCCAACCGGTCCAGGCCAAATGAGGTCATGCCATCCATTTCTCTCATCTCAGAGGGGTGTGTGACCCAGTTCTGACCAACAGCATGTTGCAGGAAGGAAGAAGGACCTTATCCCCTTTAGAAGAGAGAGGGAGAAGCTAGAGAAATGCCCCTTCCCCTTCTCCTGCATTTGGGAGTTATGCTGACTGATGTGATGCTTGGAGCTTCTGCAGCCATCTTGTGACTCTGACGGGAAAACCAAAACTGCAGAGAATCAGAGCCCTGATGTGGCTACTGCCATTAACCAACCCCAGAGCCACCCAGCTCCAGACTTCTTGGGACTTCTCTATGCTGACTATGTTCCTGGTGCTGTCCTAAGCACTTTTCATGTATTACTTCATGGATGAAGACTGGCTCCATTCCCAGCAGGGGAACTTCCCATACCCTACCCGCTACTCAGGGCAATATAAGCACGTCCCTCTGTGACATAAAGTGACATAATGTGTATATAGCCAAAGACAGCAAAAGTCCTCAGAGCCGGCTTGTTCCATGTCCACAGCCCACCCGCCCTGTCTCTCCTTGATGGAGTATTCACAGCGATGCCATTCCAGTCACTCCACAAAGCTGGCTCTCCCCCAACCCTTGCCTTTCACCGCCTCACTCGCCTCTCTATTCTTACTCATTGCTCCCCTCTTCCTCTTTTCCTCAACAACTGGATTCGAGAGGACAAGAAATGGAAACCCTCCAGCGCCCCCTCAAGCCAAAAATATCTGGAGTGACAGCAGATTTTTAAAAGCTGGGTTTCTAGGCAGTGGAGAGTCCTTAAATATTAGCCATTGGTTTCATCAACCTGGTTGTAGCTCAGAAATGGGCCTTTTTTGGGAGTCCTGGACATGCTGTCCTGTCCCCTGACCCAAACATAAATCTAAGCGGTCCCCAAAGAAAGGGCCCTCCAGCCTCCTTCCGTGCTTTGCCAGGGGACCACTCGGGGTCCGCACCCAGGGGGTGAACAGGCTCCTCCTCAGGCTCGCCGGGCAGACCCCACAACTTTCCCCATCTTCCTAACTCTCCTCTCCATGTTGGGAAGGGAGTCACCTTGGCTCAGCCCCGCGGTTCAGGCTCAAAGAACAGCACCGGTCTGAACAGTTACACAGATTTTATTTGTCACTCATTGAGCACAGGAAGGTCTGGGCAGGCAGAGGTGTCACCATCACCTCCCCTGGTTCACACAGACCATGAGACTTGGTGGTCGGGGGTGGGGCGGGGGTGGGGGGGGCCTGTTCCTACCGCAGCTCGCTACGGGATTAGCACAACGACGCATTGGCTCTTGTTCTATTTACACCATGGAGTGTGGAGAGGGTACATTTCTTACACTAAAAATATATACTTTGGAATCTCTAAAACAAAAATATCTCTATCTCTACAGGAGACCTACTAGAAAGAACATAGAAAACGAGGGAAATGTACCAGCACCTCAAGTGGTCCCTTCCGTGGGAAGGTTGCTCTGCTCTCCACTCAACACCATTTGCTTGGGAGGGCGGCTGTATCTAACCAATCAGACAGACAGACAGACACAGACAGACGAGAGGGAGGCTTATTATCATCTTGGAGGAGTGAATACAGGAGGGAGGTGCGGGGAGGAGGATTTTGGCCTCTTTTGCAAAAGGAGTAGTTGCACATTCAGTTTGGTACTTCTGTTTCCAACGTTATTGCTTGTGTGAAAACCCTGCATGCTGGAGTCAACTGCGAAGCTGCTGAGAACAGCCCAAGCTCTGCTGATTGCTGCTGGGCTCGGGCAGGCTGTGGGTGGTCGCTTTCTCTCTCTCTCTCTCTCAGAAATACTAATGCCATTGGACAAGACAGAAGAATTCTGTTTTCTCCAATGCTGAAAGTGGGCTGGGTTTAAGAAAACGCTATCCTTTTTCTTTTTAGAAGGATCAGAAAAACCATTTCATATCCCTTTGCGCACAGAATCTCCTACGAGTTAGGCCTCGGGAGGAATCATTCCACTTTCTGAATTTTCCCATTAAAAAGATTCACATGACCCTCCTTTTCCTCTTTTCAGCTTCAAGCAATACAGTGACTTCACACTTCTTTTGGTGATGAAGATTAGCCTCCTTTCTGGTAAAGAAATGCGAACTGGGTCAACTAGGCATTCTCTGTAATTAATATAAGACACCAAGGGCACCAAGAATCATAAACAGTAGATTTGGTAGAAAAAAATCCCTTCGATTTGGGTTTGGAATGTCTTTCTCATACGCTGAAATACGGATGAGCCTGAGGGCTTGCGAATCCTTTGTCCCTCATTCTAAATAAGGCAAATAACCACCAAGTTCCCTTTTTGAGAAGCCCCAGAACCCGCCAGGCTCCTCACCTCTCCCACCACCTCCAACTGGCAGTGAAGGACCTGTGACCAAGCACTCCTTTTCTTTCCAAAGAGAACTTGAAAGATGGAGGAAAAAGCAGAAAGGAGGGGAAAGGGAGCTTGAAAAAGCTGGGTCAGTAAAAGGGGACAAAACTGAGGATGATGTCACATTTGGCCAGCCCAGGGCCAGGAGGAGGGATTTTGACCTTGCAGGAGGCCTGAGAGCTACAACCAGAGGAAGACAAGACGGCTGAAAACATCCAGTGCATGCTCAGTGTCCTGCCAGGATGCGGCTGGGAAACCTGAGAAGTCTGGGGAAATGCGGTAACAGACTAGCAGAGATTGCTTAAAAATCCTCGGAGGAGGTGCTAACTCTCCATGGAAAGAAGACATTTAGAGCAGCTGATAAAGTAGCAGAGAGAACAGACCGCATAGTATGTGTGATGCTGGTTAAAATGAAAGCCACGGGCCCTGAGCTCAAGCTTTCTCCTAAGCTTCAGGAAAGCCTGGCGACTCCAAACATGGACACTGACATTGACAGAGGAATTTCAGGGAGAATGGCCAATTCCTCCATGAAGACGGAAGTCCAGAGCACTGCATAGGTGGAAAATAAAGTAGAACTGGGAATTCTTTTTTTTGGATGACCAGAAACCAGATTCCCCAAACCAGAGACCTCTTGAAGGTCGCGTTTGTCATAGCCTGAGATGTCAACCACATCTAAGACTTGGCGTATACCAGATTTTTTATCAAACACCTATGACTAATTGAAAAGCCAGTCATATTCCAGACAAATAGAGACTATTTATAACATTTTTTGAAAATATATGGTTCCCTACCTCTCTACCCCAAAGGCAAATGCGTATGAACAAGGATATAGGAATAGGAGCTGTGTGCAGCAAGGACCAGCTCTCCCAATTACTCCAATAGCAGAAGTCTGAAGTCATATATACCTAAAAGGAGCTAGCCTGCATTTTGTGCAACCAAACATTTTTGGCAGTTTCACAGCATATTTCTGCTGGCCTTCACCTTCTCCCTAGGCCAACTCTTCTCTAAGTCAAGGGCTGGGAAGGAACCCACCCACTTAGTGATGCCAGTTCTTCCCCTTAGAACTGAGATTCCACTCACCATCACTTTCTTAAATCCCTGGCCTCCCCACCTCCCTTCTTCTACACTACCAACCTATCAGGGCATTGGCCTGCCAACACTCAAACTATTCTTGAAATCTCCCCTTGTCCTAAAAGAGGTGGCCCACTTCTCTGGCCCAAACAAGCCTTGGTGTAGAAATTCCCTAACTACCTGCCTTGCTTTCTACTCCTCAATCAGTTTCTCTGTAATGTTGAGTGGAAACACCTTTTTCAAGACTAATGTGCCTGTATTTGCCCTCAAGCTGTTCCGTCAGAGTAGAGAAGGGACGCCTTAAGTGGGAGAATAACCTTATTAAACCTTTTAATATCCCCACAGTCTAGGTGCATGAGGCTGTTTAATAACAGCGCTGAAATCTCATGGGTCCACATTCATCTGTTGACAAACACACATGCAGACACACGCACACACACACATGTGGCTGTCTCTTCACCATCACTCCCAGTTTCCTACCCTACAGACCACCCAGCTTAACTCTGCCACCCATGGTCATGGCTGCAGACCTGAACAAGGAAGCAGCCAGGACTGAGGTGGAGTGCTGGGTGGGACACGGGAAAGACGAGTGAGGAAGAGTAGGGAATGCTCCTACCACCAACGTGCGGTACAGATGAGGCCACCTACTGCTGGAGGGAAATCTAAGAGCCTAAAGACTGGCCCAGCCTTTCCAAGCCAACTTTCTGAAGGTGCAGTAACCTGGGAGGGTCTGGCTCGGGGCGCATGCACTATGCCGAGTTAACAAAGACAGGCCCCCCACTCTCCAGAAACCTGGTGGCACAGGGCACCACAAGACCTCAGTGTGTGAGGTGCGCTGAACTGTCACCTAGTTCTGTCACATGATGTATTCTTTCCCGTTCTGTGCCTTTCAGCCACACTGAGGCTGCGACACGGGAGCGGAGGCAGCAAGAAGAGATGGGGGAGGAAGGTGGAGGAAGGTAAGGGTTTGTTCTAAGGGAACAGAGAAGATGAAAAAGGAGGCAGGCTCAAGGAAGCAGCCAGAGAGGGACAGGGAAGATTAGCAAGAAAGCTTTTCCCATTGACGGGTTGCCTTTCGATGTTTTTCTAAATGGGCAGGTAGGTGGGTATGATGATTATTACATTAATGCTAAAGTGATAAAATGTGAAGCTTTGGCTCTCGAAGATTTTAATGCCCATAGAGTTCAAAGAAGCATAACTGTTCCTGTCTGCACCATAGAAAAGGAAGCCGAGGTTGTCCCTAAAACAGCCTGGTGGGTAGAAATCAGACAAACCAGGAACAATACCCACAATTCAAAGGGATATCATTTTAATATTTGAAAGCAGCGTGACGTTCAGCCAGTGGCACTGGTACAGCCATACCTACTGGTAGTTTACAGCAGGCATCCGTTCTGAATGGTTGGTGTCCATCCCGTACCAGTTGTTAAATATTTTGAAAATCATCTGTGTATTAAAATAACTGTGGCTCCAGGAGATAGGGAAATATGAAAGAAATGCAGGATTCCTTCAATATCAAAGGTCCTTAAGAATAAGACTAGAATAGACTGATCTATTTTTGTCGTCTAAAGAATACCAAACTCCAAGAAGTTATGTAGCCAACTCTTCACCTATGAAAGGAGCACACACCGAGGGTCCCACTGGAGAACTATTTTCTAGGATGGAAACTGAGCTGATCTGATTCCCTGGGTACCGACATGCTTGCTAGTCACGTTCTGTGCACAAAGGAAGGGAAAGTCTATACACATTGGAGCCCAAACCCTCAGTATTCACTGCAACAGAGAAGACGAAAACTATAGTTTTAAGCTAAATACCAAAATTAATTTCACCACTTACAGTCCATTTCCCAATGTGGCTTTTTACATCTGAAAGTCAGAACAGTTGTCCACAAAAAACCCTCACGATGATGAAGCAACCACACGGCTGAAGGTGGTTTGGTCCATTGAGTTGAGGATGGTTTGCTACTAAGGCAGCTAAGGAGACATTACGTAAGCCCCTGGATCTCTCCAGGAGGGGAATCAGACTGTGTCTTTAAGGGACAGCAGCAAGACACGGGTGTTTCCACAACACGGCCAATAAAAACACCTCATCTCCCTTTCTACTCACAAACAACTACAATCAAACCTTTCCCAGGTACCTAGAAAGCAGACACCATGACCATTCTTCAGGCTAGGAAGTCCTTCCTGGTATCTAAACTACTTCCTTCTGTAGCAATTTAGGTTCATTCTCTTTTTCTATCAACAACACCGAGAGCAGCTGCTCATCCTCACTCATCATGACTGATGTCCCCCTGAGCCTTTTCCTGTCTAAGCTAAGCAACTCCAGTGTCCCCCTTGGCCCCTTCATCATCCAAGGTTCTCGCTGAGTTCTGCAGGCTGCTGCTAGGGAGCAATGAAGATGCGCCCGGGTCAGAGGCATCTTCTGGCTGCAGCGGTGGGCACTGCCCCGCCTAGGAGCAGACCCTCCTGACAGCCTCTGGGTCTGACCAGCATCCCCCAGAGTAGGCAACCAAACCAAGGCTCAGGGCTGCCCAGGAGCCTGCAACCGCCCCGGAACTGGAGAGGCTTCCCTTTCTTCTCTGCTCGCCTTCCACTCCCCGACCTCATCCTGGGGGAAGAGGGACCTCCCTGAGGCAATCCTCAGAGGCAGAATGGATCCGTATGGCTCAGCAGGCCAGCAGAGGGTTTCAGAGGAAATGTCTGGAAAATGGGAAGCTGGGTCTTCAATGGCGGCGGTTCTGAAGAGAAAGAGAAGGAAGAGAAGTGCCAACAGGAGGTAGACTTCCGCTTCCACGCTTACACCTGGCGATGCCCTCCAATGCCCATCACGAATAACTGAAGGCTCGGCATGGCTTGGACAGGACCAAGGACAGGGCCAGGCTTGGGCTCGCTTCTCAAGGAGACGCGCCATCTTCTCTGTAACCAGAACTTCCCTGAGGCACCTCACGGCCCACAGCCTCCAGCCCAGCAAAGACTTTTAGTTGAAGAGACTGAATAAAAGTGTTACAATTAGACAAAAAGGGAACACATGATTCATTCCTGCTTTTAACACAATACTTTGAAGATGTCACCACAGTTTGGATCTGGCTATATTTTAAGTTCATTTACAAGTAGACGAGTTCTCAACTAAAAATAACCACGTGCGTTATACATTTCAACAGCTGCCTGGATTTTCCTCTGAAGGAAACAAGATTCTATATTTCACACGCATTCAGCACAGATTTATTTTAACCCATTCGATGAAGAAATAACCCACCACTACCACCCACTGGTGGCTGTGACTTTGCAAAGCACGCCGGTTTCTCCTCAGAGCAGCCTTCTGAGTGAGGCAGTTCGTTATTATTACCCCATTTCATGGCTAAATAGACCAAGCGCCAGAAACAGTGGCCTGCCAGGTTGTACACGGAATTAATGGCTGGGCCAAGCTTCCTAACTTAGCCTAGTGCTTTGTTATTTTTAACTAGAAAAGTTGCCTCTAATAAGACCTAAGATTTTGCCTTCAGTTATCTGATGACTTAATGTCTGGACCAAATTAATCATGTAATTTGGGTGCAAAGCCCACCTGCGTGTAGACAAAAATGTCTCAAGTCTTTCCATTTTTTCAACAACCAGGTTAAAACTGATCCACGCTAATGACGAATGATATTCAGAATTTAGTTTCCAAAATAAGAGAGCAGTTACAATGTAATATTTCAAAATCTTCACTTGGCAATAATTCTCATTATGGAACAAGTTAAATAGGTTAAAGTCTATCAACTTTAAAAGTCAATACTAGCCAATGGTATTTAAAGTCAATACTGTCAACACTATTCAGATATTTTAAAGATTTTCCAAGGAGTTCCTGTTGTGACGTAGCAGAAACAAATCCGACTAGTATCCATGAGGATGCGGGTTTGATCCCTGGTCTCACTCAGTGGGTTAAGGAGCCGGCGTTGCTGTGGTTGTGCCGAAAAAAGGTTTTCCAGTTTGTGTGGTTTCAAGTAACCAGATTTTGAAATGGGAACTAGAAAGAGGATTAAGGGAACGAAACAGATACAGCAAATTTATATCCCCAAATCATTTCATCCTGACTTTGGGCCTGTGTAAATGGGCAGCTCAAAGCGGTGCATAAGCTCAGATTACTTTTCTTAGGCTGATAGCTATTTCTGTGGGGTTAGCAGCAGTCCTAGATGTGCTATTTAATAGATAAATTCAGTTTTATAACTAAGATATATTTTACTTTCAACGTGGTTGCTATTTTTAAAAGCCAGAAATAAATAAAAATCAGCAATTATAGTTTTCTTTACCTCTTTTCCTTTGTGTTTCCAGAATTCATACTGAGAGCTTTCCAGACTGTGGTTTTCGGCATTTCATCAGATATATTAATCTCAGAGGGGTCACACCTGAAACCAAGGCTTCGGACAGTCAATGTCAGACAAATGGATAAGAGACATCGCGGTCTCTAACGCCCACCACCCGCCAGAAGGGAAAAGAGGAGGCCCGGGGGAGCCCGTCTCGCAGCTCTCAGGAGCGCTAGAACAGATGGCTGGGACGTCGAGAGGCAAGGTGGCCCGGGAGGTAGGCTGAGGGCCTGGCTGGGGCTGTGAGCAGCCAGCACTGCCCCCACACTTCTGCTCTCCATGCGGGGCTCTCTGGGGATGCTTTAGGAGCTGCCATTCACTCAGCCTCCCCCCGTGCCAGGCACAGTGCTGAGCATTCTTCATGCACGTTCTCATTTACATGGCCAAATCTTTTCCATGTGCAGTTGACAAAGGACGGTTGCAATATATTCTCTTCACTGTCACAGCATCGGAGATTATTAACATCCTCATTTTGAATGTGCAGAAACCAAAGCTCGTAGGGTTAAGAGACTCTCCAAGGTGAAACATCCGTAAGCGGAGAAACACGACCTTGAATCCAGTCCTTGGTCTCTAGAGACCCCCAGGACTCACAGTTTTCTACATGCCAGACTGTCTCCTTCTAAATGGCCAAGAGGAATTTTGTGGCGCAGTGGGTTAAGGATCCGTTGTTGCCAAGGCGGTGGCTTGGATTTGATCCCTGGCCCGGAAACTTCCACATGCCTCGGGTATGGCCAATAAATAAATAAATGGCCGAGAGAGGAGACAGCATCTGCTAGAGAAGGAATATGGCTCGTGCTTTGGCACAGAGAATACGAAGCCTATGGCTCCTTTCATGACAACTTGCAGAAAGTTTAGTTAAGGACCAAAGACTCCATTTCTTTGGGATCAGTTAAAAAATGAGGCTGGGGGATAGGAAAGGAAGATACTGATCAAAACGTACAAGCTTTTAGTTATAAAATGAAAAAAGTCTGAAGACTTAAGGTACAGTATGGTGATTGACTATAATAATCATGTACTGTACACTTGAAAGGTGCTGAGAAAGTAGATCTCGAGTGTTCTCAGCACACACAGGAAAGAAGGGTAAGTATAGGAGGCGATGGATGTGTTGTTACTTTGATATATATAGTCACATATATTGGTATGTATTATTTATATATATATATATATATATATATATCATGTCATAGACCCTAAATATATACTCTATTTAGTGGTTAAAATAAATATATATTTTACCTTCATGATATATAAAAAAATATATATGTATCATGACCAAAGAAAAGACTTGCCTCATCTCCCCCTCAGTATAAACCACAATCAATTCAATAATTCAGCAGTATATTATTCAGCATCTAGATGACCCAGATTCCCGCTCTCTTTCTTTTCCGTCCCCTCTCCACTTCTGGGCTTCTTTTGTTTGTGTGTTCCTCTTCCAAAGCAGAAACAAAATACCAGGAATAAACAAATGGATCAATTAGGTCTCCAGCGATTTGTGGTGAGCCTCCAATTAGACAGACCAAAGGGCTAAGATCACTGGCAGAAGTAAGGAATTTCAGTTTGGCTCCTCCTGGGCTCCTAGGACTGTAGATGCCATGAGCTAAGCTGGAAGAAGGGGCTGTCTCTGCCTCTCTGCGATCCCCAAAGGCTGGCCTCAGCTCGGGCATGTCACACCCAGCAGGCTGAGAAACAAAGGCTATATGCCACTCATCTTTGGAAGGTGGCTGAGAAAGGCTGAAGGAGCACTGGTTTGTGGAGTACGAAGACTAGGGTTTGAACCTTGAACTTAGAAACACTGAACCTTTCTTAGAACCTTACTTAGAAACACTGTGTGACCTTGGACAAATGACCGAGAACTCTCCAAGTCTCTGTGTCTTCACCAAACAAGAGTGGATAGTGAGGCTTACATCACGGAGTTGTTGTTTTTTTTTTTTTTTGGTCTTTTTTTTTTGCTATTTCTTACGGAGTTGTTGTACAGGGTAAATGAGAGCACGCGGTAAACCTTCTAGCACAGAGAAGGTGCTCAGCACATGGGCTCCCTTCCCCCTGCCCTTGTGACTCCCAGCACCCAGCACAGTGCCTGATGCATGGCAGGCTCTTAGTAAACCGATGAAGCAAAGGGGTTTTCACAGGTTGGAACAGCGAGGCTGAAGGTTTAGCTCTTTAGACCAACAGCTGCCTTTGTGACCCCCCCCACCGCCACCCAGAGCTAGAGCTTTCACAGAACAACCCGAACAGTCAGCTCCTCCGAGTTTGGGGAGATTTACCTGAAACTGCTGTTCTTTCCAGGACTACTCAGTAACTTCCTGCTCTCTAAGGGGAACTTGTCTCCTCCCATTTCTAACATTTTCTCGGCCTCCTAGAAGAAAGGGAGATATTATTTTATCCTGGACCAATGAAACCAATAATCTACAGCAGCCCATTTTTCAATCACCATAATTTTTACCTAATTTTCTTTCACATGTATTATAAGAGCATATAATTATTTTCATTCATAGATTTGACTCACCACAAAAAGAGAGACCACCCAATATCTGTACCTATGGAATAGTATTTTTTAAAAAAGGACTTGAGGGCATTCCTGTTGTGGCTCAGGGGTTACAAACCTGACTAATATCCATGAGGATGCAGGTTTGATCCCTGGCCTCGCTCAGTGGGTTAAGGATCTGGCGTTGCCATGATCTGTGGTGTAGGCCAGCAGCTGCAGCTCCAATTCAACTCCTTGCCTGGGAACCTCCCTATGCTGCAAGTGCAGCCCTAAAAAGGAAAAAAAAAAAAAGGACTTGAATCTGGGTAAACCTTTAGATACAACTACCAATTTACCAGAAATATAGCGGACAGAAGAATATGTTAAATGATACCAATGACGTATTTAGTGAAATCTAAGTGGCAGGAAACCCCATAAGTCAGAGACCCAGATTATTCAACAAAAAGAAAAAAAGACAGAAGGGGAACCCCTAAAGAGATTTAAGAAACATATTAACCAATTGTAATATATGGACCTTATTTGGATCCTGATACAAAGGGTTAAAAATAATAACAAAGCAACTGGGTAAATATGAGTATTGACTGTGTTTGAAATGTTCCATAATAAAATACACACACACAGGGATATTATTCAGCCATAAAAAAGAAGATCCTGCCATTTGCAACAACGTGAATGAAACTTGAGGGCATTATGCTAAATGAAATGTCAGAGAAAGACAAACACTATATAATCTCATTTACATATTGAATCTAAAACAACTGAAGTCCCGGAGACTGAGAACAGGTCGCCAGGGGTTGAAGGTGGGGATGGGTGAAGGGGATCAATACGATGTGTAAGTTCTGGGATGGAATGTACAGCACCGTAGCTAAAGTTAACAATCCTGTGTCATGTATTTGAAAGTTGTTAAGAGATTAGATTTTAAAAGTTCTCGCCACACACACACACACACACACACACGACCATGTGAGGTGACAGATGTTGTTAACTCACCCTGTTATGGTAATCATTTCACAATATGTACATATATCAAAGCATTGCACTGTACAGCTTAAACTTACACCATGTTATATGTCAATTATATCTCAATAAAGCTGGAGAAAATAATACAAGGTTTTTAAAATCCAAGATTTTAGGAAAAAATCCTTTAAAATAAATTTCAAAGGACACTATTTCAGGCACTAACTGTACTTTGAAACATTTTCAGGCTCATTCATTTCTTGGACTGGTACTTTCATTTTGCTACACATCCACTCTTTGCACGTATAGGCCACTGATTGAGGGTCCACTGAGTGGATGGCAGATGTCAAGTGCTGATGGAAATGAGGAAGGACAGAAAGTCCTATGCAAGCTACCTCTGCAAACCGCAATACCATCTGCAATGAGGCATGTATACTCTCAGAAAATAATAGGTTCTGTATACTTGTCAAATTAGATCTTTGAGGAGAATATGAACCATTAGATCTGATAATAAGAGTAGGTTCTATATTCATATTCTAAGTGTGAACCTGGTGAATAGACTGTAGACAAACAGAGGGGGCAAAAACAACTGGTTATCAAATCTGAAAATTAAGGACAGCCATTGGCTGAGAATGTCTTTGGAGTAATCTTCCCAGCTCCTAAATATAACCCTTTGGGATTCCAGACATCCTGACTTTTCATGTGGCCCTTCCTATGTTCTGTAACTTGAGGCTGCCCCAAAGTGTACAGTTGGTACAAGAACTATGACCTCTTCCTCCTTGGCCTTCTTTTTGGCATCATCCAACTTCTTCTTTTTGCTTTCGGGCATGAGATCATCTAACCAGCTCAGCTCACGCTTAGAGAAACAGAGATCCATGACTTTCCTGACAAAGACCAAGGCCAAAACCTGAGGAAAAATAAAGAAAGTGAATTAAAGGGGCTCATTTCCTTCCTGAAGTTAAATAGCAAAGGCTTATTTTCTCAGCAGACTAGGTCATGTCAAGCAAAATCAAACTCAAAACAATCTTAAGAGCTGCCTTCGGAGTTCCCACTTGATGCAGTAGATTAAGAATCCAACTGCAGGGAGTTCCCATTGCGGCTCAGTGGTAATGACTCGACTAATATTCATGAGGATGCAGGTTCAATCTCTGGCCTCGCTCAGTGGGTTAAGGATCCAATGTTACAGTGAGCTGCAATGTAGATATGGCTCGGATCTGGCACTGCCATGGCTGTGGCATAGGCTGGCAGCTGTAGCTCCAAATCAACCCCTAGCCTGGGAACTTTCATATGCCATAGGAGTAGCCCTAAAAGACAAAAAAACAAAAAAACAAAACAAAAAAAATGAATCCAACTTCAGCACTGCAGCAGCTCAGATCGCTGTGGAGACTCAGGTTCAATTCCTGGCCCAGCGCAGTGGGTTAAGGATCTGGCATTGTCAGCTGTTGTCAGTTGTCATCTGGTGCTATGGTTGTGGCACAAGTTGCAGTTGTGGCTTGAATTCCATCCCTAGCCCAGGGAACTTCCATATGCTATGGGTGCAGCCATTAAAAAGAGAGAAAGAGTTGCCTTTTATTGAGGCTCTCTTTGTACCAGGTACTAAGTTTAACTATATTATACACATTATTTTATTTTAACTATCACCATAATAAGCCTACAACTTATTGATCCCCTAGCTGAACTAACTTAATTCCTTCACTGAAAAGAGAAACCCTTTATCTACAGATGGGCCTAAGAGCTGTTTCCCCTGGTTTGAGGCCAGCAAGGGTTACAACGGCAGCAAGGGGGTGGAGGGCCTCTCGAGGAGCCGGCCTTGCTGGGGCCAGCCTGCCCAACCCCAACATGGGTCACCATGCAGTGAGAGGCCTTAAGGACCATCTCTGCCTATGCATTTACTCACAAAAGCCTTGCTTGATGCCTGAATCATGGATCTCGAGTGGTTTTTGTCTCTGCCCCCTGGCCTGGCTTGACACTCATTTTATAAATGAGGAGACTGAGGTCCAGGGAGAGAAAATGACTTGCCTAAAATCTGACAGCTAATTTCCTCAATATAAATGACCAGGGCTCTTAACTGCAGCTCCACTTTCTCCCTATAAGGGCTATTTCAGCCAAAGAAGAACCCATAATAACCCAGAATGATCTGCCTGGCTAGACTGGTGTTCACCTTGTCTATCTGGGACTGGATAAGGAATGAAGCAAATTCATTTCCCCCTAATTTCAATAACCATTTTCCCAACAAATCCAAAATTGATAGTATCCCTTCTAGGAATTGCCAGGAATTTGCTATTTCTCTAACCATTTACTCTCTGACCACAACACTCAAATTCCAACACTACGTGTACTCTGATAAAACTGAGAAACCCATCAGGACAGTTTATATCTAGGAGATTGGGGGAAAGAAATCTCTAGTTCCCTCACCCTTGAATATTCTCCTAGTAAGACCAAGTTCAAAAGTACCTACTAAACGAGTACCAGACATCACCCTCACTGCCTTTTCCCTCTTGAGGTCTGTCCTAGAGGAAACTTTCAAAAAGCCCGCTGAATTCTCAGCATCCTCATGACACAGGGTGAGCCAAAGACAGGAAGGCATCAAGGGGAGAAGATGAAACAGTGAGCTGGTCATGTGGCAGGATCTGCCATCACCCTAGATTTAGGGAACAGCTTGTCACCTGTTGCATCACACAGTTCAGCTGTCCAAGTCCCCTTTCCAAAGCCCCTTTAAAAAGGAGGGAAGGATGTCCCAGTCACCCACTAGTGTGAAGCCAACCTCTTCCTCTCTTCCAGTGGCTTGAAACAGTACATTTTCATCGATACAGGCACTTTTTTTTTTTTTTAATGGCTGCACAGATTGAACCCAAGCCACAGCTGCGACCTATGCCACAGATGCAGCAATGCAGGATCCTTAATCCACAGAGCTGGGCCAGGGATCAAATCCATGCCTTTGCAGCGACTTAAGATATTGCAGTCAGATTCTTAACCCACTGTGCCACAGTGGGAACTCCAAGAAACTTCCGATTGCAATAGATTCTAAATGGAACCATATTGCTTTGAGATAATATGCAAACTACTGCAAACATGAAGAATCCTCCCCATGTCACATTCATGAAAGAGAGAGAGATTGATAGAAAGAAATACAGATAGGCAGAGGAGTTCCTGTCACGGCTCAGCAGAAATGAATCTGACTAGTATGCATAGTCGACCCCTAGCCTGGGAACCTCCATATGCCGTGGGTGCAGCGCTAAAAAAAAAAGACAGATAGGCAGAGAGGCCGACTGATGGCCTTGAAAATAAACATGGAAAACTATTATTCATATGCATCCACACCTCAAGGCCCCCCTAGAAATGCTGCTCCTGCCAAGACCAAGTAAAAAACAAACTCACCATCATGAAGGATTAATATCCAGAATATAGAGAGAGCTAAAACTCAACAACAACAACAAAAAAAAAACCCACTTTGGGTTATTTCTGTCATGGCTCAGTAGTAACAAACCTGACTAGTATCCATGAGGACATAGGCTTGATCCCTGGCCTTGCTCAGTGGGTTAAGGATTTCATGTTGCTGTGGCTGTGGTGTAGGCTGGCAGCTACCACTCCAATTTGACTCCTAGCCTGGAACTTCCACATGCTGCGGGTGCAGCCCTAAAAAGACAACAACAACAACAAAAAAAAAAAACACTTTATTTTTTTAAAATTATAGGTGATTTATACTGTTGTGCCAATTTCTGCCCTACAGCAAAGTGACCCAGACATACATACATATACATACTTTTTCTTGTATTATCTTCCATCACGTTCTATCTCAAGAGACTGGGAATAGTTCCCTGTGCTATATAGCAGCATCTCATTGCTCAACATCATTAATCATTAGAGAAATATAACCCACAACAAGATACCAACTCACACCCATTAGGATGGCTGTTATCCAAAAAAACCCACCAGGCTACAACATGGATAAACCCTGAAGCTGTTATGCTAAGCAAAACAAGCCAGTCACAAAAGGACAAATACCAGATTCCACTCACATTAGGTCCCTAGAGGAGTCAGATTCATAAGAGATGGACAGGAAGAATGGTGGTTGCCAGGGACTGAGGAGATGGAGAAATGGGGCATTATTGTTTGATGGGTACAGAATTTCAGTTCTGCAAGATGAAAAAAGCTCTGGAGGTGGATGTTGGTGATGGTTGCACAACAATGTGAATGCACTTAATGCCACTGAAATGTACACTTAAAAATAGTGAAGATGGGAGTTCCCACACAGTGGGTTAAGAACCTGACTGCAGTGGCTCGGGTTGCTGTGCGGGCGTGGCTTCGATCCCCCACCAGGAGGAGTGGGTTAAAGGAGCTGATATTGCGGTGGCTGTGGTATAAGGTACAGCTGTGGCTCGGATTCAACCCCTGGCCCAGGAATTCCCATGTGCCGCAGGTGCAGCCATTAAAAAAATTAGTGAAGATGGTAAGTTTTATGTTATATATATTTTATCACTATTTAAAAAAAATAATTCTAATACCTTTTAAACTCACCATCATTGGAAAGACGATGGCAGCTGGAGACGCCTTGATGACCCAGAGCAGGACAAGGCAGGTCAGCTGGATGAGGGTGAAGAGGTGTACCTTGCGCAGCGGCACGTGCCGCAGGTAGATGAAGTCCGGCTGGTGCTTGGCAGGCATCCCAAAGAGCTTCAGACGATCAAAGAACTGGGAGGAGGGAACTAGCATTTATTTTCAGGTGGCTTCTTGGGGGCCTTGTTAGGCCTGTTCATGTGTCTTACATCACCTGCTCCAAAAGGTAGGTGAGACCTTTTCTACCCGACAGAAGTAGAGACTGAGTCTCAGAGAGAACAGGTAACTTGGCCAAGGTTGGCAAGTGACAGAGTCAAAACTTGAATCTATCTCTTCTAATTCTGGATTCCAACTTCCTTCTCCTAGCTCCCAAGAGATCTTTCTCAGGGAAAACAAAATAAGGCCGTGACATCTTTCTGCTTAAAAGACCAAATCTCTCATTTGTTCTTTGAGGAGTCTGGAGCTTTTCATTATTTATGGTAAAAAGATAAAATGAAACCTCAGAACATTCTGGATATAGAAAATATGACCAGCCTTATAGGATGAAAATGAGGACAGAGACCCAGAGAAATTAATAATCTGCCCAAAGTCACATCAGACCTCAGTGTAGAAGAATGACCCCTGGGCAGTCCAAAATAGCAAAGGGAACCAGCCACCAAGAGAAGCAGCCACTAAGTTATGTATTGTCCGGGTACCCAGCTAATCATTGGCAAGAGCCTGCTTTTTTCTGTTCACAGGACTCAGGAATGAGTTGACAGATGGGAAAAGACAGAGCAGCATAACAGGAAGTGTTACCTGCTTACCTACAGCAGCTCTCACTACTCCCAATCTCCTTACCAATGAGCCCCCCGTTAAACCCCTCTCATGCTTTAGCCAAGAATTAAAACTAGTGTTGACCATGCATGGAAACCAATTTGGCTCTTGAACAACCTTTCAGATCTAAGTTTACCAGCATCTTACAAAGCACCTAGTGTTTAATACATGCCTGAAAATTGTCTGTTGAATAACTGACCAATAGCTGGAACCATGACATTGAGCCAGGCCCTGGAAGTCTCTATGCCCTCATGCTGACATGACATTTTGCCCAATGTCCAAAGAAATGCCTCAAACAGTTTAACTAGAAAGACTAGGAAATGGTTTCCCAAGTCCCTCTCCAGTCAGGACAGGTAAGCTCTCAGAGAGAAGACACTGCCTGGCTCAACCATTCAATACCTGAATCCCCTGCAGTGAAGACACTCCCATGTAGAGGAAAACTCCATAGAGGACTGGCATCGGGATGAACTGAAAGGGCAGAAAGACCAGAAATTAAATTCAGGGTCACAGCACACTCAATATGATCAAAACTTCCAAACCTCCGAGAAGGAAGCAAAGTCACAAAATTGCTACATAAATGCTGCATTAGTTTCTGCTGCCTTTATATGATTTAGAGGGAGAAACAAAAACAGAAGCTGACAAGGATAAAAATCATTTTGTTCTGAAATGAAATGATTACACATAAGTATAATCTGGTCCTGGTTAAATCACAGGCCTCACGTCTTCTCCCCATCTGGCTCTTCCTCCCCCATGGAAATCGGCACATGTGCACGCACTCACATGCACGCGCGCACACACACACACACACACACACACGCACACCTTTTTACAGAACTGACACCTTTTATGGCCCCAGCGTGCTTCCGCTGTGAAACTCTGCTGTCTCAGAACCAATACCTTTTAAATCTTTTGTAATCGCACACTCATATCCTCAGGGTTTTGGTGTATTTTAAATATAGACTAAAAACATTTGCTTTTTTTATTTACCAGAGAAATGCGGGCAGGAGTAGGGAGGTATCTTATCAGAGGAGGAGTGATGTGGCGAGAAATATCAACATTATTCCATTGCATTGAACATACATACACACTTAGGTTACATCAATCTGGGTGACTTTCTGAACAACTTTATAAGGTAGAGAAGGGAGGCCTACAGCATCAAGGCGAGGAAAGTCTCATTACAAAGACTAAACTCAACATGTTTTTATTCCAGGGCTAAAGAACATTGCCCCAAACCATTCTTCTTTGATTTGAAAATCCCCATTGGACTCTACATTGTTCAGGTTCTATGGTGAATAGACATTTGGTGCTAAATAACCTCGTTTGAAGATCTACTGGAATGGTTTCCTAAAAGAACCCTCCTGAGACAGTTATAGGAAGGCCGGGCAACGCCCACTGCCATGCTGTCATGGTTACACTCCCAGAGGGGCATCGACTTTGGGCTCCCCAGATGGCATTTAGATCAGAGGTGGGGGTGGGGGCAGGGCTGGGGGCAGAGAATGGAGAGGGGTGGGGCCTGAGGAGAGGGGATAAGATTAAGGGGAAGGTGGCTCAGAATCCTTTCCCAGCTCTCTTTTTTCTCGCCCTTAAATAGCATTTAAATAGGTAGCTGAGGATTCACCAAAAAGAGGGGAAGGAGGCAAGGGAGCAAAGCAAGTGCCCTGGAATGGGTGGGCTTGGTGACAGAGGGTTCCTTTTCATCCCATTTTTCCCAGATGCAGGCCTTACACACACAAAAATTTTTTTTCTCATGTTCCCAGTAGCTTCTATCTTTCCAAAAATCCCCTTTTAACCCATCTCACACCAGCTACTGCCCACCTTTCTTTTTTTATATATATTTTTTATTTTTTCATTTTTTTATTACTCAAATGAATTTATCACATCTGTAGTTGTATAATGATCATAACAATCTAATTTCACAGGATTTCCATCCCACAGCCCAGGCACATCCCCCCAACCCCCCAAACTGTCTCCTCTGGAGACCATAAGTTTTTCAATGTCTGTGAGTCAGCATCTGTTCTACAAAGAAGTTCCGTCTGTCCTTTTTTCAGATTCCACATGTCAGTGAAAGCATTTAATGTTGGTGTCTCATCGTATGGCTGACTTCACTTAGCATGATAGTTTCTAGGTCCATCCATGTTGCAAAAAATGCCAGTATTTCATTCTTTTTAATGACTGAGTAATATTCCATTGTGTATATATGTACCACATCTTCTGGATCCACTCCTCTCTCAATGGACATTTAGGTTGTTTCCATGTCTTGGCTATTGTAAATAGTGCTGCAATGAACATTGGAGTACATGTGTCTGTGTGAGTCGTGGTTTTCTCTGGATAGATGCCCAGGAGTGAGATTGCTGGATCAAATGGTAGGTCTATGTGTAGTTTTCTGAGGAATCTCCATACTGCTTTCCACAGTGGTTGCACCAATTGAGAATCCCACCAACAGTGTACTAGTTGGCCATTCTGGCTGGTGTAAGGTGGTACCTCATCGTGGTTTTGATTTGCATTTCTCTAATAATGAGTGACGCTGAACATCTTTTCATCTGTTTCTCGGCCATCTGTACGTCTTCTTTGGAGATGCCCACCTTTCTGTTCCACTCCACAGAAAAAGCCTCTTGAAAGAGTGGGCTGCCCACACTCTGCTCACCACCTCTTTACCCTCAGTCCCCTGTCAGGTGGCTTCTGCTCCGCTGTTCCAATGAACCTGCCCTTATCCAGTCACCTTAGGCCTCCATGTTGCCAAATCCAGTGGCCTGGGGGTCTGGTCTTCATCTTCCCGGACAGTTTCTAGCCAGCTTTCGCATGGCTTCCCTGCTGGACACCCTCCTGGTCCCCGTCGCCTGCTGGGCAGCTCTTTGGTCTCCATTTCTGTCTCCTCTACCCGGCTCAACCTGACTTTCGAGTCCCGGTCCCCTTAGACCCTGCTCTGCCTTCTGAGCCTCCTTCCCTGTAGCCATCCTCCTCTCGGCAGGTCTCATCTACTTCCGTGGCTTTCAATACCGAGGGCATTGTGGGTGTGCTGCTGACGCCCACATTTACATTTCTAGTCCAGAACCCTCCTCTAGCTCTTCACTCAGATGCCCCCCAGACATCTCACTCAAAACCTGACACAGGTCACAAATCACTTCCTCTTTCATGCAGTCTTCTCCATCCGACATGCCACCCACTCGCCACCCAACCTCCATCCAGGTGTCAAGTCAGAAACCTAGCAGGCATTTGATTTTTTCCCATTTTCCACACCCCATTCCCTGTCCAGTCAACCAGCAGGACCTTTGGTTCTCCTCCAAGATATACAGAAGCCATGCCTTTTATGCATCCCTGCTGCCAATCTCCTCATCCAAGCCTCCATTACCTCTCACCTGTTACAGACTCACTGGTCTCTCTGCCTCTATTTTACCTTGACCCTAAGAACTTATTGTCTAGACATCAGCCAGAGAGATCTTTTTAGAATACTAAATGGGACATGTCCCCCTCCTGTTAAAACCCTTGGAAGGTTACCTTTACCAGTGTCACAAGGCCCTGCAGGATCGTCCCTGGCGACTCTTCAGTCTCATCTCACTGCGCTCTTGCCTTAACTCAACACCCTTGAGCCACACACCCTGATATCTCCTAGAACACACATCACTATTTCCCACCTCAAGGCCTGTCTAGACTGCTTTTCTCTCCCCCCACCCCCCAGCCCAATGCCCTCTGCCACCACCCATGGCGTGGTTGGCTCCATCTCATCTTACATACCACCTCCTTAGAGAGGCCTTCTCTGAGCACACTAACTAATAAAACACATCCCCTTAATTCTCTACAGTACCACAGAGCACTGTATATTTCCTTTTATCACACATCATATTCTGTAGTTACCATGTCTGTTGTCTTAACTTTCTTAAGTACATTTTATCTGTTTTATCCCACAAGAATGAACTCCTTCAGGGCAGCTATTTGTATGTGTGCCTATTTGGCATACCACTGTTACTCCCAGCATCTAATAGGATTCCTGGCACAAATGAGGCACTCAGAATTTTCCTAATGAATGAATGAATGAATGGTTACCTTTAATATAGCTGTCATGAACACTGAGCAGCCCATCAGCACAAAGATCATGAGGCCTGTCACTCTCTGTTCTCGAATACCCAAGAATTTGGGCTGTTCTCCAGGGGCAGAGCACTCAGATTCCAGTTTGAGGCTGTTCACATGTGTGATGGACAGGACAGTTGCAGCCACGAACCAGGGCAGGCCCATGATGGAGCAGACACCCAGCATGATGGCCACCATCAGCAGGTCCAGGTGGTAGCCACATCCTTTCTGTGGGGAAACAGAGTCTCCGTCACCATTAGTGGTCTGGCTGTAGTGGGACACAGGACAGTGGGCCAAGAGGCCCAAAGCAGGAAGGCAGGTATGGATAAGGAAGAAGAGGTCCAGGGATTCCAGAAGAATCTTCCCGCCCCTCCTGGTTTGGAGGGAACAGAGAAGAAAAAGAGAAACCTTAGCCTGTCCTACACATGCCAATATCCATTTTTTATTCCCATGCCCTCTGATCTCACCCCAAGTCTCACGAAGAAAAAGATGCATCCTTTCTTGGTAGATTAACAAGAGACCAAGCCACATCTTGGTAGTCCCTACAGGAGCTGTAGATAAACAGGTTCCTATGAACACTCCCCCATTCCTTGCCAAATATGGACGTTGTCTGCTCTAAGGAAAGAAGGAATAGAAATGAGGCATGAAGTCTTTCACTACTGGCACCAACTGTACCTCCTAGGTCCTTGGGCTCAGGGTTCTGTCTGGAGACCTTGGTCATGGACATCAACGGAAGAATACCTGTCTCTAGAAAACTGTGGCCCAAGCGCTGACCTGAGTCTCAGGAAGATAAGCCCAACCCAGAGCATGTGTCTATACAGGGACCATCAGGAACTCTGCCCACCCACTGCCCCCATGGGTTTGGAGAGGAGAGTAATGGACTCCAAGCTGCCTTCACATCACACCATTGTGCTCTACTCATTTCAAACCAATCTTTGTCATTGATGGAGGGATGGGAAACACAGGGAAGCCCTGTATTAGCTCCTCCCAGGACTACCTTTATCTAGGTTCTATAGTTCCTGGTCTAAATGGCTTACCCTAAAGTTAAAAAACAAAACAGGAGTTCCTGTCGTGGCGCAGTGGTTAACGAATCTGACTAGGAACCATGAGGTTGCGGGTTCGGTCCCTGCCCTTGCTCAGTGGGTTGACGATCCAGCGTTGCTGTGAGCTGTGGTGTAGGTTGCAGACGCGGCTCAGATCCCGCGTTGCTGTGGCTCTGGAGTAGGCCGGTGGCTACAGCTCCGATTCAACCCCTAGCCTGGGAACCTCCATATGCCGCAGGAGCGGCCCAAGAAATAGCAACAACAACAACAAAAAAAAAGACAAAAGACAAAAAAAAACAAAAACAAACAAACAAAAACCATAACAGGCTGCCATTATCAGTCCTTCTAGGTCAGAACTTCCTGTTACCTTGAGTTTGTGTTCCTTCCTGTTAATGATGACAGCTGTGATCTGCTGATCCATGAATATTAAGATAGTGCAGAGAAGAGCTGGGATAATTGCAGCTATCACAGTCCACCAGGGATTGGGGCCGATGGGACTAATAATCCACCCTCGATCATCCCTTGTTGGCTAATAGGAAAAAACAAGGTTTTATTTTTGTATTTTAAGTTAACTATAGTCATTAGGGCAAAACAGATCAAACGGAATCTCATTCTTATTCTTGAATCCTTTAAAAAAAAAAGTATGAAGGAATTCCCTGGTGGCACAGCAGACAAAGGATGAGGCAGTGCCACTGCTGTGGCTTGGGTTTGATTCCTGGCCTGGGAATTTCCACACGCTGCAAGTACGGCCAAAACAAAGAAAAAATCATGAAATATAACAATTCCTTAGGAAATCTAAGACTTCATCCCAAATCCCCTTTGAAAGTCAGTCCTCAATTGTCAGCTTCTTACAGAATATTCATTAATCCTTCACTTCTTTCCCCTACTCTCCAAACTCCTGTGTTCTCTGAGACTTTATCTCAACATTAGTACAAGTAAAATATAATTAACAACAAAATTTATTGTCAAAAAAGAATTTAACAATTTCCAAAGACTAACACCCACAGTAACTTTGATTATCTTCCACACTGCTCCACTCCAGTAGCCATATCATTTATGTCCACAGCACAAATAAAGGCAAAGTAAAGCCAGGTGCACGGAATCTCAGGGGACTGGTCCAAGGACCTCTTCCCATCAGCAGTGACACACGGGACCAGGCAGTGGACTTGACAGAGGAGCCCAAGACTGCTGAGCTTGGGGACTTGTGTGATCTAGGACCCTCTCCAATGCCTCTTAGCAGTGTAAGACCACTGTTCATAAACCCTATTTGGGTGTTTGTAAAATACCTAAACCCTCCTGGATCTCCACAAAACCCCAAGGTACTCTGGGGAAAAAATGCACTTTGTCTGGCAAGTAGTGATGGGGGATAAAAGCCAGGAATACAGATGGGCCCAGTATTCACCCAAACTCAAGGAACAAAGCAAAGACTGTTATATCCAAAGTACTTGGACATGTATTGGTTATGACTCTAGGATTCAAACACCCTTCGATAACATCACCAAGTCCCACATTACGAACAGGTTAGGTTCTGAAAGTTTACAGAATCTCTCTCCTTAGTAACAGTGTTCTGAGTGGTAGTTAAATTGTTAGGCCAACACAAAAACTTCCTAAACCCTGACTGACATTAACCCATTAGTAAAAGCACTAGCCTTCACACTGGATCTTGGTCACTGGGGGCCATGCGGGGTAATAGGGAAGAGAAGAAGAAGAAAATTCCTTCTCTGCTTCCTAAAAGCGAGGCCTGCCAAGGGCACTGTTTTCTTTGACATTCTCCCATTTCCCCTCTCATCTCTGCCACCTCCCAGAGGCCTTCTTCCCAGATGTCCCAGAAATCCAGTGCCTTCTGACTCTCTTAAGCCTACCCTTCAGGGAACCTCCCAGAGGCCTTCTTCCCAGATGTCCCAGAAATCCAGTGCCTTCTGACTCTCTTAAGCCTACCCTTCAGGGAACCTCTCCAAGGACAGCTTAATGCTCCCGGATTACTTAGTGTTACACAAAATCCATTCCTCCTGCAGGGCAGACCTCAGCCACGTATTAGAGAAAGAGCTGACGGCACTCATTCACACAAAGATGAGAATGATATATTCTCAGAGCTATTATATTTTTAAAGAAGGTGTGTTTTAATTCATCGATTTCTAAGTGGTGGCATTTCAGTGAATTTAAAAAAAAAAATTTTCAAGCAATATGGAAAAAGATATTTTTAACCAGGCCTACTTCAGGGAGAGGGAGAGAGAGGGAAGATGGAGGACTGTGCGGGTGTTTAAAGTTCCGGGCCTCCTCCTCCTCCCCAGCTTCCTCATTCCCCCTCTGCTGGCTCTTCTCCAGTCCCTTCGAACTCCCAGGTTTTCTCCCCTCTCCACCCTGTGGGGATCTAAGGAACTGAGCTCAGCTTTTCCATCTTCTCAGTTTACTCAGTTAGTGTCCCCACACTGAAATTGATTTGGAGTCCCCAGCTTTTGACAATTTGTTTTACTTTTTCGTATAAGTTTTTGGATAAATATTATAGAGAGTTCTACGAATGATGAATTAGGGCTGAAGCGATGTCATGATTACTCTAGGGGGGCCCTAGATCCTTGAGGGCTGGGATCAAGGCCTATATAGAGCCTTTTCACCCTTCCCGCTGCCCTAGCCAGCTGATGTCCAGTGAGGTGCTGTGAACCAGACTTGTGCCAGAGACCCACGTTTCCACGGTCTCTGGTATGTATCTGTGTAAAGATGCACATTCCATCATTTTAAATCCTCATATGTTAAAAACAATAAGTGGCACTAATGAAAATAAATAATACTTTTCATTCATTAAACAGCATTAGGTTTTCTGTTCTCTGACCTGAACTCAGCCAACCCTGAAGAGTTTGTTTTTCTGAATGGTAAGGCATGGGGAGCAAGGCTCAGATTTAGAGGACTGCAAAATTCATGATTAGGATCAAGAAAGGCCTTTGAAAAAACTCGGGACCAGAGTCTATGAAACTACATAAGGGCACCAAGTATCTGAGATCTGTTTACCTTGAACACACTGGGAACTTGAAGCTTTGGTGATGGGACTCCAATCAAAAAGTCAATAATCACCATGGTGAAGATGGTGAGGAAAACAGCAAAGTCACTCACCATGGAGCGGACCTGGCATGAGAAAGGATTGGAGACGTGTTTTAGTAGGTTCACTACGAAAGAAAAGACTCAGGTGTTGTAAGAGGCTTAAAAGCCCTCGGAAGAAAAACTACTCTTGCGTATCCCATTAAAAAAAAGATCAAAAATATTAAGAAGCAAAAATAAATAATGTATCAAATGTACTACTTAACTATTTTCAATAAACACTATTATATATCCCAAAAAAATCCTCAGAAGGATGCTTTAATTTCATGGTTGAATTAATACAAGCATATTGAAACAATAGGAATATGCTAACATGCCCAAATTAATACCCCCAAGTGTGGCTATGACAGGAGAGAATGGATCCTCTAATAAACTCCACTGGAACCCACTTCAAACTCTCATGAGTTCTGTGGTGAGCATCTAGGCCCTGCATTCAGGGAATAGTTCTGAGAACCTGGGATAAGATTTCCTGGGACCAGCAAGGTCCAGCTATGCCAGCCAAGAATCTCCAGCAGCACCAACTCTTCTTCTCTCCCAGACCCAACACTGACTGCATCTGCAAGTCCTGTTGACTCTGCCTTCAGCTCACACCCAGGATTTGAGCCCTTCTCATCTGGCACCTCCTGTACCCTTTTCCTACTTTGTTTTTCTCCAAAGCAGTTATCACCATTTTGCCCCTAAGAGGACTGACTAACCCATTTTATAGCTTAGTGTAGTTTTAATAGAATACAATGTCCAGTGCCCACCGTAATCTGATTTTTTTTTTTTTTTTAATTTTCTGGCCGCCCTGCAGCATATGGAGTTCCCTGGCCAGGGATCAGATCGGAGCTGCAGTTTTGACCTATGCTGCAGCTATGGCAATGCCAGATCCTTAACACATTGTGTCAGGCTGGGGATTGAACCTGTGTCCCAGTGCTCCAGAGACACTGCCAATCCTATTGTGCCATAGCAGGAAATCCTTAACCTGAATTTTTTTTTTTTTTTCTTTTTAGGACCGAACCTGTGGCATATGGAGGTTCCCAGGCGAGGGGCTGAATCAGAGCTACAGCTGCCAGTTTATACCGCAGCCACAGCCACATGGGATCTGAGCCTCATCTGTGACCTACACCACTGCTCACGACAACACTGGATCCTTAACCCAGTGAGCGAGGCGAGGGACCAAACCCAAATCTTCATGGATGCTCATCGGGTTCTTAACCCACTGAGCCACAACGGGAACTCCCCATAATCTGAACTTCTAATGAGACAGAGCCAAATACATCTTAGCCACATATAACATCACTAACACCTTCATCTGGCCTCACTTTCCTTTGAAACCCGAGGTTTCCAGCTCCCCTTCCCTGGTTTTGTTTGTTCTCCTCTGAATGTTATATAAATTCTCTGAAAAGGTAGCTGCTCCACCATGAAGCCCACCCTGACCATCCTGGGGCCCAAAGTCCCATGGCACTTACATCCCAGGTTGGCATCTCCCTACTTACTACTGCCTCCTACGGCCTTGATGTAGCATGGGTTTCCCCTTCCTATCTGAGACCATATCTTTTTTTGAATTACAGACTATCTTTACTGAGATATAATTCACATTTTACAGTTCATTTTATTATTTTTATTTTTATTGACATACAGTTAATTTACAAATGTTTCATGTGTACAGCAAAGTGATTCAGTATATATATATATATTCTTTTATATAACACATATGTAATATAATATACATACAATATTATATATATATATAATAATATAACATATATATATTCTTTTTCAGCTTCTTTACCATTACGGTTTATCACAGGATAATGAATATAGTTCCCCGTGCTACACAGTAGGTCCTTTTTGTTTATCCATTTTATTTATAGTCGTGTATCTGTTACAGAGACCAGATTTTAAATTTCCTTTGTATCCCCCATAGCATGTAACCCAAGCCTGAGCAAGTAGTCATTACACAATTGCCACTTGTTAACTATTTGTCCAGACCCGAAACAATGACCCAGAGCTTATTTGACATGTGCCTCCCTTAACCACTATGCAGGCTGAGGTCTGAACGTGGGTTTCGGTTGTGAAGATGCGCACAGACAATGTCTAATCAATTGAGCCCCCCACCCATTCACACATCCTGCTCTGCAAATGTACCTAAATGAAGCCTCACATACAGAAAAGCCACCATTTCCTCCTGACTTCAGCTCCTCTTCAAAGCAAAGGCCTCTTTAGCCACTCTACCCTCAGCCTCTAATTCTGCCAAAACCGGCAGACAATGCCATCTGCATCAGGAAGAGGTGATTGAGGCTCGACACCATCACGCAAGCCCAGTCAGGAGGTTTTGGCCTCTGCTATCAATGTGACCAGTGATCTCACAGTGAGCTATTTTAAGGGCCATCCCTGGGAGGAGACTCTGGGGTCCCCTCTGTATCCCCAGCAACGAACACGATCTACTGTCTCCAGGACCCAGCTCCAGCTATGTGTGCCACCTGTCCCAGGATTCTGGAAAGAAGACTTGATTGCTCTTCGAGAACACTACCACAGCCTTAAACTCACCTGACATCTTTCAATCAAAACCTTTTAAGGATTCACCCCTCACCCCAGACCACACAGCTAGGACAGAGGCTGCTGGACACAGGAAGAAGAGAGAGCCACGGAGTGGCTCCTCAGGGCATCTGGAGCCCTGCACCTGCCAACCTCCAGCAGCATGGAGGCTGAGAACAGGCTATTTGAAATCCATCAGGCAAGAAATGCAAGAGCGTGCTACCTACTCTGGTTGGGAAGTAGCGGCTTGTCTTAAATGTCTTCAAGGTGCTGGAGAGGATGAAGGTGGTGAAGAAGAGAATGCAGGACCAAAAGAGCACATCAGGAGTATAGGGTCCATGGTGGCCGCACGCAGAGCCAGTGAACTCGCCATGCATATCCTGGCATTCCTGGGGGAACAAGCATTCTGGGTGACAGAGAGCAGGCACGAGGGAGTCCTCAGCTGCTGGGAAGCACAGGCTGCCTGCGGCATCTGCTTGCCCTCCATGTGGCTGTGGGGCTCTCGCCAGCATAGGTCCCTTGCAGGTAGGGTGGCTACTTAGGGTCCTAACTAAGACACTTATGAAAATGAAGCCAGAACCGTCCTGAGTAAACACAAGGTTCTGGGAGGGCCCTAGCAGTTTGTATTATTTTTAGTACAGAGGACTTCCAAACATGAATGCTTTTCAAGCCCAACAAAACCTGGATCTGCCCCCCCACCCCACCTGATTTCACCCCCACACTTCCTCAGTGGAGGGTCAGTGGGGAGGGACCATATGGGAGAGAAGATGGGTAATTGTCCTTCCACTTTATGTACCAGAGAGTTTTGAAGAGGAAAGGAAAGGCAGTAAGAATAGATCTCTTAAAAGGTTTATTTCTGTGAATGCCAGAGCGAGCTAAAGGGCTACCCCATTTCTAACAGGAAGGCACCCCTCAGCCTGGCAGTCACAACGCTGAGCTGCCTGGCAGCACCCAGACTCACGCTAACAGTCAGGTTGGCCCAGTGCACTTCCGTGATCACGATGTTGTGGTCCTTCCAGTACTGTAAGGTGTGGTTGTTTGGGTTCTCTGGGACAGTGCACCTGCAGCTGGGGGCGTGGGGGGGGGGAGAAAAAACGATTCCTGAGGGAAGAGGCCAAGTATTCAGTTAAATATTTCTAGCCACGACAGGCTAAAGGCCCTGTCAAAGCCCACGTTATCTCTTCTTCGACCACTTCAGACCCCTGAGGTCGGTCCCATTCACTGAGACCCAGCCACACTCTGACTTTTCAGTCAGTCACACTAAAATTGAGCTCAAATCAGTAGGTGGATCTTGCATTTAACTGTGCTGACAACCAAGTTTGGCATCGGATGTGACCAGCATGAGCCCTGGTAGTTCCCTTGCTTAGTTTCTATGTCTTAGACTCTTCCTGTGAAATTCATACACAGCCAGGAGGACCAGATACCCTATTTGGCTCTCAGAAGCCTACCCAAGACTAAATATCTTGTTTCTTGAACCCCCATTACATTCTTGCTCTAAAAGTCAGCGCCGGAGTTCCCATGATGGCTCAGTGGAAAGGAATCTGACTAAGATCCATGAGGATATGGGTTTGATCACTGACCTTGCTCAATGGGTTAAGGATCCGGCATTGCCGTAAGCTATGGTGTCAGTCACAGACTCTACTCGGATCCCATGTTGCTGTGGCTGTGGTGTAGGCCGGCAGCTGTAGATCTGATTTGACCCCTAGCCTAGGAACCTCCATATTCTACAGGTGCAGCCATAAAAAGACAAAAATAATAAAAAATAAATAAAATAAATGTCAGAGCCTCCTGGGACTACAATGGAAGCTGCATCATCTCTGGTAATATCTCGCTATCTTGGCTGTTCCCTGGGTTCCCTGGTCTTATCCCGCATTCAAACCAGACCTGTCCCACTGGTCACCATGTTGCTTCCTGGTCCCATCATGCTTCATGCCTGAACTGACTCCCAGTATACTCAATGGATAGAGCCATTCCCACCAACTTTGTTTCATCTCTGAATTTAATGAGCATGTCTTCTAAGGGTATAGTATGACAGAATTAAATTTCAAAGAGATCTAAACTGGTTTAAAAAAAAAAAAAACAAGAAAAGAGGAAGTCAGCAAAATGAAAACAAGGAAAGCTATGAAGTCCTACATTTAGGTATAACAAACATAAATTCCAGGGAGTACCCATTGTGGCTATCCATGAGGATGTGGGTTCGATTCCCTCAGTGGGTTAAGGATCTGGCATTGCCTTGAGCTGCGTCGGCCAGCAGCTGAAGCTCCAATTTGACTCCTAGCCTAGGAACCTCCACATACTGCACTTGCAGCCCTAAAAAGCGGGAAAAAAAATTCCAAACTTGAGAGCAACAAAGATGTCCTTTAGTAGGTGAATGGGATGTACTGTGGTACATCTAGACAATGGACTGTTATTCAGTGTGCAAAAGAAATGAACTATCAAGCCATGAAAAGACACAGAAGACCTTTAAATGCATGTGATGAAGTGAATGAAGCTAATCTGAAAAGGCTATGTGTTGTTTGATTACAACTATATAACACCGTAGAAAGGGCAAAACTATGGCGTAAAAAGATCAGCAGTTGCCAGGGTGTGGGGTGATGGGGAGGGATGAAGAGGCAGAGCACAGGGGAACTTTAGGGCAGGGAACTACTCTGGAAGAAGCTATAACAATGGATGTGTCATACACTTGTCAAAACCCACAGAACGTACACTACCAAGAGTAAGCCCCAGGGTAAACATGGGCTTAAATAACAATTTGTCATTGACTCCTACAAACCTGCCACTCTGGTGAGGGGTTCTGTGGAGGTCAGGTGCATTTTGGGTGGGGGAGTTTATGGGAACTCTCTGTACTTTCTGCTCAGTTTTGCTGTGATTCTAATACTTGCTCTTAAAAAATTAAGTCTATTTTAAAAAATCAGTTCTAAACATATTAATATAAAATCATTTAAAAAGTTGGGAAGTTCTAGCTTCATTTTAGCTCCATATGAACCAACAGTGGAATGCAACTGGAATATAAGAAAAAAATATTTTCTTGGGCTTTATTCACAAAGAATAGCAGTATCCAGATCCAAAGTCCACTCAGTGCAGATCTGGTCACTTTTGTCCGTCTTTTCTCACTAGGATATAAGCCTCATGAGGGTAAGCCCTTTGTCATGTTCACTGAGATGTTTCCAGGGCCTAAACAGTGCCTGGCACATAGTAGGTGCCCAACAAATATTTGTTAAATGAATAATAAAAAAAGGTCAAAAAACGAAGCTTACTCCAATGCTAACAGGCATGCAGAACACTAATGCCAATCAGTAATCCTCTAGGCTTCAAAGATTATACTCTTTAATGGTGATTATTTTGCCAAAAAAATGATTTTTTTAGGATCACACCTGTGGCATATGGAATTTCTGGGGCTAGGGGTCGAATCAGAGCTAAAGCTGAGGCCACAGCAATGCTGGATCCGAGCTGCGTCTATGACCTACGTCGCAGCTTGTGGCAACACTGGATCCCTTAGCCACTGATCGAGGCCAGGTATTAAACCCACATCCTCACAGACACTATGTCGGGTTCTTAACCCGCTGAGCCACAACAGGAATTCCACAAAATAATTTTTAAATTCTAATAAATGTTTTGTGAGTTCTGATTTTTAAAAGTGAATGACTGGAGAGCTAGAATCTAAAAAAGGGTATCTGTGCTAGTTGGCAGGCGCTTCCCTGCAGTGTACCTTCTCTGCTCCGGCAGTTTCAGATTGAGATTATTCACTTCGAAACCAGACCTTCCACATCAGAGTGGGACAGAAGGGAGGGAACTTGATGTGCAAAGCTAAAGGATGAGGAACATTCTATTTAGTCAAAATTTGGAGAATACGGTTCTAGAGAAGAAGTGTTTCTAGGACCAGACTCTCGTAGAGGGCTGAAAACACAGCCAAATACTGTATCTTTTTTCCAACTGATCCACACTATATTAAACACCTGAGGAAACACAGTCTTTTGAGTTGAAATCTAGGTAAGTAGATTTCTAGATCTTTAGGATACCAAGTAAGAAACTTATGGATCCGTAAGGGATTATTAATATTCTCTACCTAATGATTCCTGGTAGCCTATATACACTTACAGAGAATCTTGATGGGGGTCAAGGTCTCACAAGTTCTTAAAAAAGGAAGTTCTTCTCAACAACTAACCTGAACTCTCTGCTCTTTGCAGCCTATTTTTGTCTCAACGCCTGGGCCCCAAAGACAGGCTCTGGAAACCATTTCTCAAATACCCTCTAGAGTTTCACTCTTGGTTCATCCTCCCCATCAATGGATCATTTTTGACTATTCTCCTCCTGGCAGCCCGCCAAGTCTCCACATCCATGTCTGAGCTCTGTTTCACTGAGGACCAAGGCACTTACTTCCTTAACAGAAGCTATAAGCACTGTCTGGCACACTACATTAGCCATTATCCTCAGGCCCTTTGCTTTATTTGGGAAAAAAAAAAAAAAAGTTAACAGACAAGCAGAAAGCACACTTACTAATACAGGCTAAGGTGGTCCAGCTGGCTATGCATGTGGATGGGGTAGGTCTCTGCCAGATGAATCAGCTTTTCTATTGCTTCATAGATGAAAATAATACAAATCAGGGAGGCAAAGGCTTCTTCAGTGAAGCGGGTAATGTAGCAGACAAGGGAACTGGCGTCAGTTGCCACAAGGACAATACACAGAAAGGCGGTCCACAGTCCGATACAAGCTCGCAGGGAGAGGTATGAAAGAGCGTAGTCTCTGAAACAAGACCAAAGTCCATCAAACATCATGAGAGGACGGCATTAAGAGGCAAAGGGCCAGAAATGTGGTTAATTCATCTCACGTTGTCCATCCTAGTACTGCAGCCCAGCTTGTCCCTAATTTTGATTGCACTTTGCTCCTGAAGGCTGCCCTGGGACGGCTGTGACACAGATTTGCTTTATAGGGGGGGTTCGCCCCAGCAAGGACATGGAAAGTGAAGAAACTAAACACTGCCCCCTCCACAATTCTGCTGTTACTGCCCAACGTGATTAAGATCCTCTTCTTGCAGTTAAGAAAAAGGAGCTGACCCTTGCTCCACGTGCTCCTACTTTTTTTTTTTTTTTCAGGTCCTCAGGTATGGCCTATAGAAGTTCCCAGGCGAGGGGCTGAATCGGAGCTGCAGCTGCCGGCTTATGCCACAACCACAGCAATGCCAGAGCCGAGCTGCCTCTGCAACCTACACCACAGCTCATGGCAACTAGTATTATGTCAAATAAAAACTGACTGAAAATGGAAATGGAGGAGTTTGGATTAGCTAGGGAAAGTTTTTTTTTTGTTTTTTTTTTTTGGTCTTTTTGCTATTTCTTGGTCTTGGGCCACTCCCGCGGCATATGGAGGTTCCCAGGCTAGGGGTCGAATCAGAGCTGTAGCCACCGGCCTACACCAGAGCCACAGCAACTCAGGATCCGAACCGCGTCTGCAACCTACACCACAGCTCACGGCAACGCCGGATCGTCAACCCACTGAGCAAGGGCAGGGCTCGAACCCGCAACCTCATGGTTCCTAGTCAGATTCGTTAACCACTGCGCCACGACGGGAACTCCAGGAAAGTTTTTTTAAAGGTAAAAAGTCAGAGTTCCCGTTGTGGCTCAGTGGTTAACGAATCTGACAAGGAACCATGAGATTGTGGGTTCGATCCCTGGCCTCGCTCAGTGGGTTAACGATCTGATGGTTGCCGTGAGCTGTGGTGTAGGTTGCAGACGCAGCTCAGATCTGGTGTTGCTGTGGCTGTGGGTAGGCCAGCGGCAACAGCTCTGATTAGACCCCTAGCCTGGGAACCTCCATATGCCACGAGTGTGGCCCTAGAAAATACAAAAAAAGAAAAAAATAAAATAAAAAGTCAAGATTTCAGTAGTGACTGAGCAATGTTAACACTCTGTAAGTCCGGAGATCTGCTATTTTAGGTGTGGTCCTCCCTGGGGACAAGGAAATGGACCAAACCATGTTCATCCTTCCTGTTTTCAGGGTCCAGAATATCTGCCTGCTTACACTCGCCCAGGCCCCTAGCACTCAGCCTTAACAGTACAATGACACATCCAGTTAGAGTTTGCAGAAAACCAAATGTCTTACTTGCAGAATTTGAACAAAATCTTTTCAAACACAAGCACTGGCCCAGTGCTTCCCAGGATGGTGAGAGCCTGTCCGGCAAACAAGGAATAGGCAATCCCAGTCATGGAGGCTCCGAACAAGGATTCAATTGCACTCTGAGAGGGGAAAAAAAATCATCAGTGAGTCCAGCGCTCATCCGCGACGAGAGATGCCGGCTTGTGTACATTCCCAACCCAGCTCTCCGATGTGCCTGCCTGACAAGTCATCTGCTTGCACTGCGTCTTAGCAAGAGTGATGTGTACACAGCTTAATCCTGCTATAAACGGATACTGTTTTGATAATTCAGGCGCCCAAATCCATCCAGATGTGAGTCCTTACCTAAGTCCTGTTCTGCGTGACTCAATTCAGTATCTATAAAGGCACACAGAAAGCACCGTGATACCATTCACACTACACGCTCTCATCAGAGTCCCCTTAAATCTTAGTTCCAAATGACATGATATGTCATTGTCCGTCCTTGGAGCAATGGGCAAAGCAACTGGGTGATCCGCTAGTGAAACTGCTGTTCAAGCCAGAGTGGATCTGTTCTAAAGGGAGAGCTGTGATGAAGTCAGAAGACCACAGTAATTCAGCACAAAGAATCCAATCTCCTCAATCCTCGCCCAGGGAATTTCCCTCCCAGTAGACGTGGCTGCTGCTATAATATTTTTACTCTTGTTTGGGGCCATTAGAAGTGGTGAAAAGTTCTTACTATGCGTCCCTCAGTGGCTTCTCCGAGCAGCCCCCCAAAGGTGATGACAGGCGACATGCAGGCACAGTACAGGAACAGAAAGGAGGCCAAACACTGCAAGCTGAGTGCATCCCGGTAGTCGCTCCAGTACCAGGGGGCCTTCCGCTTGACATCCAGCACCAAGCCCCCAAAGAGCCTGCAGAAACACGGCAGACAGGGCTCTAACGCAGTCCCTCTCCCACAAAAGCGTGTGAACAGCATACATCTGAAAGCACTTTAAATATTCAAAAAGATTTTGGCTTTGATTTGACCCCAAGTACAAGAGATCTCTCTGGGGCCAGCACAGATTCTATTTGTAACCAAGGGCATGAATTTGAATGATTATCCCAAGCAGAAAAAGAATTCATCTGGGTGTACCTATTACCCATTCCACAAAAGTTCCAAAAATTTAACCTGAAATTAAGTATTAGCTTTACATTTCAAATTCTGAGCTGTTAGGAAGCAATGTGCAAAACCATAAAGGTATTAAAATTGTTAGTTTTATTACATGTTTTCTAGTTAAAAAGCTCCTATCTCACGTACTTTCCTACTCTGAACAGCTACCCACCTTACTCTTGAGAAATTAGCATAATAATTCATTCAAGCAGTTGACAAGTAGGAACAGATATTTCATGCCTGGTTCTGTGCCAGGTACTGGAGAGGCAGCAGTAGCCAGGCAAGCACAGCCCTTCTTTCCAGGACCAACAGTCTAGAGCAGGGAACAGGCAGGATGGTGAGGGCGCCAGGGCAGCAAAGAACAGGGAAGGGCGTTTCAGTGGGGACTCGAGAATGGACCAGGAATTAGCTAGATAAGGAGAGGGGCTGGCACGGATGACATCTAGAGGTGAGAGCACATGGCGGGTTCAAGGGGCTGTGTTACGGCCGGATAAGACAGTGAAAGAGGCAAATACCAACAGAGATGCTGGAACATCCTCCTGGAAATGCTGGAAAAGCTGAGTCACAAAGGGCCTTATAAAAAAGAATTAGAAGTTTATTCTGATGGCGTGTCAGGTCCTGAACGACTATAAACGGGGAAGCGGCATAAGTAAGCAGGCATTCTGGAAGGGTCACTTGGCAGGGGGGTGATGAATGGAACGCAGGGCAAGATTGGAGGCCACGGATTGGAGAGAGGAGAAGTGTGTGCATTCAAGGGCTAATCGGGAGGCAGATTCAACAGCACTTGGTGGCAGGACTGCAGGACCCCTCTCCACTTCCCAAGAAGGAGACAGATCAAGAGCAAGAAGTCCTTCCTCAAGGAGGAGAGGTACACACAGACTAGGGCACTTTTTCTAAGAGGAGGGTCGCTGCACAAGGAGGAGGTTGTCAGGTAAGTAATGGAAAGAGCTGTTCCGCATTCTCCAGGGCAAATTACCTAGTTCTTCTAGAAATGAATGGCAGAGGGAAAAAAAGGAGGGAGGGCTGTCATAGAATGGGCACATAACCAAATGTGAACCTCCACTGGATCTTATGCCAGACAACTGAAATCTGAAAAGATGTTGCTAAGGCAATATTCAAGAGAATTTGAATATGGACTGAGCATGAGACAATGTCAAGAATTACTGTTAATTTTGTTAGATTTTATAATGGCATGATAGTTTTTTTTAAAAATGTCCTTATGAAACAGAGATACCTGCTCAAGTAGTTACAGGTGAAATGACCATGCTACTGGTGATTTGGTTTAAAATAATCTAGAAAACATAAAAATAAAACAATTAAGGGGGGAGAAATATATAAAGCAAGACTGGCAAAATATTGATAACTATTGATGGGTAGTTCATTACACTATCTTCCCACTTTTTTTTTTTTTAATTCTATGGCCACATCGAAGCATATGGAAGTTCCCAGGCTAGAGATTGAATCTAGGCCACAGCTGTGGCAACTCTGGATCCTTTAATGCACCGCACCATGTGGCCAGTGATCAAACCTGTGCCTCCACAGGGACCCAAGCCACTGCAGTCAGATTTGTAACCCACTGCACCATGGCAAGAGCTCCATATCCTCTCTTCTTGTCTGTATGTGTGAAATTTTCCATAATAAAAAGCTAAAAAAAAAAAAAAAAAAAAAAACCCACAAGCTACTCTGTCATGAAAGGAGGCTTGGCTAGCTCCTCCTTTCTCTTTGCCCAGGAGCCTAGAGGTGTCCCACATGGGCGGGGAGCTGTATGTCAGGGGGAAGGCCCAGCCAGCTCTCTTCCTTTATTTGAAGCTCTCCCTCTCATCTCCGGGTACCACGGCTGTGCAGGTAGACACAGAGCAGACACTATTCTATTTGACCCACTTGCTCTCTGCCTCTGGCTTGGAGGGCACAGTTGAGATTCACCCTTCCTCAACCTTCAGCCTCAGGGTATGGGACCAAGGCTACACTTGGTCCTGCTAGCTCTTCTGGGTAAATAGCCCTTCAGGGATCTTATAGGCAGCCACCGTCAGGCTGGGGCAAGATTCAAATGTTTCCAGATCCTTACCCAAGATAGCATCTTTATTTATTTATTTATTTATTTTGAATTGTGAATCTGAATTTGTAATAAGTCCAACAATAAAATAAATTCAACTAGGAGTTCCCTTCGTGGCTCAGTGGTTAACGAATCCAACTAGGAACCATGAGGTTGCAGGTTCAATCCCTGGCCTTGCTCAGTGGGTGAAGGATCCAGCGTTGCTGTGAGCTGTGGTGTAGGTCGCAGATGTGGCTCAGATCCCATGTTGCTGTGGCTTTGGCGTAGGACGGTGGCTACAGCGCCAATTCGACCCCTAACCTGGGAACCTCCATATGCCGTGGGAGCGGCCCAAGAAATGGCAAAAAGACAAAAAATAAATAAATAAATAAATTCAACTAAACTGAATATACATATAAACAACATGGCATCTTTAGCACATGTGACTATCACCTTCTAATCACCAATGCCCTTCCTCTGAAGGGTACTATTCTGAGAGAATAACCTGCAGTAACAAGCCTCACACTATGACGCTGCTGTGACTGGTCCTCCTGGATGTGGGAGGAGCCTTCAGGCAAGAGGGTCTGTGAGTAACAGGCAAAAGATTTATGTGAAATGGGTTTATGAGAAGCCATAGAAAGGGAGGACCAAAAAAAAAGGAGTTCCCGTTGTAGCTTAGCAATTTACAAACCCAACTATTACCCATGACAATGTGGTTTCATCCCTGGCCTCGCTCAGTGGGTTAAAGATCCAGCATTGCTTCAAGCTGCAGTCTAAGTCGTAGATGCGGCTTGGATCCCGCATGGCTGTGGCTCTGGTGTAGGCTGGCAGCTGCAGCTCTGATTAGCCCCCCAGCCTGGGAACTCCATATGCCGTGGGTACAGCCCTAAAAAAGGAAGAAAGGAAAGAAGGCAGGGACAGAGGGAGGAAGGAAGGGAGGGAGGCCATCAATCTGCCTGGCAGTGATTGAAAGGGGAGAGAAAAGGTCTGAGGCTCTATTGATGGTCTGACTATAAAACCATAAGGTGACTTCTGAATACAGTTTATGGAGTCAGCCTCAGCCCTCACGCATGCAGACCGCAATCGCACATCTAGCACAGGCAGTAATCAGACACGAGCGCTTCCCTCCACATTAGAGACTCCCTTTCCGTTTCAACACTACCCTGATGTTCAGGTTTGGGGGTGGGGGCAGGGCAGGAGGCACAGAGGATATGAATTTAATCTTGATGCAAGAAAGGACTTACCCATGCAGAGGGTCACTAGGCTCTGGAGCACTGACTTAGGATGCCCTCTCAGGAGGGCTTTAGGGACAGGCCAGCCGTCCGTTTGTCTGCTGTGCTTTGGAAGAAACCTGTTTGAAGTGTGGGGAGCGGGGATCATCGAGAGAGCCGCTTCTGATCCTTGTCCTCATTAACCCTTCCCGAAAGTGGCAGCCCAACAAGGCACACACAGCCAGCTTGGAAAACCCCTCTCCAGAGTATCCTCTCTGCTGTGAAGCTTCTGGCCCAGGAACCCTCTGGTCAGAACACACAGCATCACTGCCTATGTCGGCCTCAGGGAGCCCAAGATGCTCTCTGAGCCCTGGCTCAGCAGGTCAGATCATATAGAACCCAGGCTGTTTTCAACTCTGCCTCCCTTCCCTCCTCTTAAAGCCTACACTGCTGCATCTTAACACCTCTCCATCCAATGAGGCGTCCCCAAGTTGCTCACACCTCAGAGAAACACAGCTAACAGTATGAAGAATGAGGAGACTCAGGCCAATGTTTAGGGAGGTCCAGAAAATCCTGCAATGTCCATCTTCAGGAGAAGGGTGAGGCTGGGAAAGGGGCCAGAGTTGGCATGAACTATAATCCCCGATGCAGGCATTCGGTCTCCTGGCCTAAAATGGCTACGCGGGCAGAAGGTCATGGGCTCCGAGGAAAACTTCCAGAGCTCAGGAGGAGGCAGCATCTCCCACACCAAGCAGATTGAGGCTCTGAGTCCAGATAACCCTTCCTTCCAGCTTGATTTCAGTAGCTCCCCACACTTGCAGTTGGTGATAGAGTGTGTGACAGCCTCGGCTATATGGGACTTTATTTGGGGATGTCGAACACCATTTCCAAGATCCTGAAGCTGCTGAAATGCAATCTAATGGACTCCCAAACCCCCGTGTGGAACTGATTATAAGTGACCCCTCCCCTGAAGGCTGGGATCTACTTCATTCTCCTCTTTTTTTTTTTTTTTGGATATGGAAGTTTCCGGGCCAGGGATCGAATCTGAGCCAGAGTAACAACGTACACCACAGCTGTAGCAACACTGGACCCTTAACCCACTCTGCTGAACCAAGGATCAAAACTGATGCCTCACAGAGACAAGCCAGGTCATTAATCCACTGCACCATGGTGGGAACTCCTATTCTCCCTCTGACACCAAAAGAAAGATAAGCTCTCACGTCTACCTGGATCACGTGTTTGGACAAAAGCTGTTGGCCTCATTTCTGCTACCAAATTCTAAGTCCCAAGGTGTGGACACCCTTCAAAAGGATAAATCATAACTCTGAAATTCTATCAAATCCACCCAAGATTCTGTCCCTTAAAAAAACACCGCCTCCTCTAAGGCAGTCTTAATGCTGGAAACTATTCTAAAGACAGACGCTTCCTTTGAACTGCTTCTCAATACCAATTCAGACCTCTTCCAACTTTAAAGAAAATCTGAAACTTACTCTTGGAGCTTGCTCCCTCTTTTCAGTGACCCCTTCCATCAAAGGGCTCCTCCTCTCCTCCAGGGGTCCCCCCACCCCCGACAGAGCCAAGTTATCCATTCCGCCCTCTAGTACATCCCTCCAACCAGGAAGCATATTCCCCGTCAAGACACTCCTAGTGTCTTCTCTCTTGCTTTTCAGCCTCTTCTGTCCTCTTTTTGAATTTCTAAGATGGAAAAACAAATGACTCTCCACGTTTAAAACAAAAAACAAACAAAACTTGAGTTTCCATTGGGTAGAGTACTGAGGAGAGAGAAATAAGAAAGCAACTTCAGGCAAGGGGGGGAAAATAAGTGAAAGGAACAGAAGAGAGGAAATTAAAAGCTCCTTTCTAGGAGCTCCCTTGCAATGCAGTGTATTAAGGATCTGGTATTGTCACTGCAGTGGCCTGGGTTGCTGCTGTGGTATGGGTTCGATCCCTGGCCTGGGAACTTCCACATGCTGCACAGGCATGGCCAAAAAAAAAAAAAAAAATTAAAAAAAAAAAAAAGCTGCTTTCCATCATCTGAGTTCTGTCCTGAGAATCTCCTCCCAAGAGATCCTTCTTAAACACAAGCACAACTTACAGAGCTAGAACCATAGTCTCAACCTTCTCCCACGATCTGAGGAACACCTCTGCATGCCACTCCAAGCCCAGGTATCATCCTCTTTTACGACCCTCCTACCTGCAATATGAAGCCTCCAAGTCTGGGGACCTGCTTTCCTCACCTACCAAAGAGAACCTCCTCTTTGGACATCCCCCCTTAAAATCTGAGCATAGACTGTCCATTCTGAGGCACACACCTAACATAGTACCCATTTCCCTACCCCATGCCTATCCATTCAAATGCTACAGAACAGGCATCATTCTAAAAGTGTCCATTCATTCATTAGATATTAATTGAGGACCTACTCTGTGCAGGGCACTGTGCCGGGTGCTAGGAATATAATGAGGTCCCCGCCCTCATGGAGCAAACATTCTGGCAGGAAAGACATTGAATCAAGAAATAAGAATAGTTGTGATGGTTTTTATACAACTAGAAATGTAATAAAATTCATTGAGTAATAAAAAATAAAATAAAACAACAAAAAAAGAAATAATATAAAGTACGATCAGGGCTGTAACAGGGTGCTGGGTTGAGGGTGGTGGGTGGGCAGAGGACAGAGCTCAAAGCTGTGAAACCACAGAGCAGAAACACCTAATTTCTTCTATAGAGTTTCCTGGAAGGCTGCACAAAGGAAGTGGCTCCTAAGCTGAGACAAAGGATAAGGAGCAGTTAGCCAGGAGATGAGGACAGGACGAGGGTTCAAGTCGAGGGAACAATGTGGGGGAAGGATGGAAGGTGAGAGAGAACAAGGTGGGTGGTTTGGGAAACTTGATTGAATGCAAAGAATATTTGAAATATTTGTAATACTTAAGAGTCAGTGCTCCATTTGAAAAGTCATTCCCAGACAATAAACATATCGCAGAGAAGGCTGAAAGCAAAGAGGATAACACATTCCTTTACACAACTTGTGTCCAGCATTGGCTGTGAAATTCCAGAACTTACCGCCCGGTGCGCTGAAGTTCTGGCCCGCTGTGGCCTCCGTGTGGTTCCGGTTCTATGTGGCAGACATTTCCATTTGGAACTCCAGGCATTTTCCTTTTCTCCTTTTAATAAAAGACCACAAAATTAGCAAAGTCAGCCTTCTGCTCTGTCTTTCTTGCTCTCTGGAGGAATGGTGATGAGAAAATCCAAAAATACCAAATACCCAAGTGATTATTATAATTTTCAAACACATTTACTGACTTGGGGCAGTTTATCAATTTTCCTTGGGGGTATATATATATATACTCTGCATTGCCCAGAAACAGAAAAGTGGAGGTTTTGGCATCAGATATGACCGAAGTTCAAGTCTCAAAACTGCCTCAGCATAATAATTACCTTAAAAGCTTGAAGACACTTTTTTTTTTATTCCTCATTTGTGAAACGAAGAATAACAGTGTCTCTTAGGAGGCGTTGCTGGGAAGACTGAATCAGCACATGTAAAGCACCTCCCCTAGGGACTAGTGCACAGGGGAAGTCCCCTTCCCTCTTAATATCTCCAAAAAGAGTGGGAGGAGTTCCCGCTGTGGTACAGTGGGTTCAGAATCTGACTGCAGCCACTTGGGTTACTGCAAGGTATGGGTTCCTCACTGGGGAACTTTCACATGCCATGGGTGTGGTCATAAAAAAAAAGTGTGGGGAACTGTTTGCTCTCTCTACACAACTTACTGTTTTCACTGAATGGCTTCATTCATGATATACTCTCAAGAAATGTCCTCCTCTCTCCCCTCTGCCATTCCACATTAATCCTTCAAAAGCTGGCTTAAAATTCATCCCAGGACAACCCTCACTGATCCCACCACACCTGAGCCAATCTATGTTGCTGAATATTCGTATTTTATTACTGTTCTGACATTCTAGGGGCCCCAAACAGAACCATGGCTCAGTTTATTTAGCATACACCCACAGGGTCTTTGGGCACTCAGTAAGTGACATGAAGCCACCAATGCTGGCTCACGTGCATACATTACCTGGGAAGGGACGTTTTTGGGTGGCTCAATTCTAATGGAGGGGTCCCACTCCCCTGGGGGGAGCACCGTCACCTGGTCTAGGAACTCGTCAATCCCCGCCAGGAGATCATCACGCTCTTTTGCCTTATATGCCACATCATGAAAAATCTACAGAGAAGAAAAAAACCTCAGGAAAACTGAAAGTCGCTTTACTTGAAACAATCACCAATAGATATGGGGAAGGATGGATAAAACTATCTTTGCATTTTTATCTGTGTCATGGGGATCTGAAATGTAGATAAGTTTAGCACTTAGAGAAGTGCAAGGATAAAAGGATAAAAAATGAATGTGAAGATTAGATGGGGCCAAAAGAACTAAATATATGTCTATTAGTATAGGAAGAGGTCAGACATAACTCTAAAATTTTATAATTCTGTTATCTCCTCAAAGAATGAAACAAAAGCCAAGGTGCGTGGGGAGATTTTCCTGATCATAATGGTTGGAAAACCTAGATGGAATTAATCACTAGTGAAGATCCTCCATGAAATAAGCCTCCCAATCGAGGAGAGCTGATAAAATACAGCCCCACCTCACTCCACCTGCTAAGACATATGCCTTGAAAGCCCGACTCTGCAACTTACCTGATAGCCCAGTCCTCACCAGGGGGTTGGTTCAAGACCATGGAGCTGAAATGTCTAGTAACCTCTGCATGTTCACGTTCGAGTACCCAGGAGCCTCCCTCTGACCTGTATACTAACTGGTCTCATTTATGTGAAATGGGAGTGAGGTTTCTTTATATAATAGCTTGGATGCATTTCTCTAGAAATTTAAGTCATCCTTAATATCTTTCTCTCTAGGTATTCTACCTGGCAATAATAATTTTCCCAGAAAAAAAGATTTCTCTGCATCCTTGATTGTTCAAAAAGGGAGAGATGACATAGGAAACAAAGTTCCCCAGAGTGCTTGATCCTCAGAGACATGGCCTGAACTGCTTTCCAGCAGACATCAAGACTGCAAGTATTTTATCCCCAACAACTAGCACTGTGCCTGGCTCAGAGGAAATACTCAATAAATATGTATGAGATGAATGCATGAAAAGCAGAAGTGGTGCGCATACCTCATCTGTCATGATGGTGGCCATGGATCTGCCAATCTCGTGGTATTGCTGACCTTTCCCTGCTGGACCCAATAGGATAAACAAAAATCTGGCAACACACAGAGAGGATGAAATTAAACATAAAATAAAGAAGTGGCATCTTACTCTCTTCTCTCAACAGCAGACCCTTTCTCTTTCCTATCAGAAATCATCACAGTACGTACCTGCAATTAAAGGAGACAGACTAATGATGGAGCAGTCAAGTAGCTACAGGCATTGGAAGCTATTTGCATGACTCCATTCAATTATGTGGTTATAATACTCAAGGTTTCCAGAGATGCAGTTCTTTGCTATAGAAAGGATGCTTTTTCAAAACATGGCATTGTAGTGCAAATTCAAGGTTATCTGAATCTCATTCATTGCTCTAATAAGAAAATGATGGGGAAAGGAGAGGGATAAGGTAGTTGAAAGATCAAGCCCTGCAGAGGAGTCTAAATTGTGTCCTGGTCACCTGAATACTCTGTAATTAATGGGGCTCTGAATCGCTACCTTCAGAGCGTATGAATAGCCTTTTGAACAAATGTGGGCCTATGTGCAAACCATACAAATCCTGCCAGAATGGTGGAGAGAGACATCAATACCTTTGCTCAGAGACGTTTGCCTAGGAGACAGCTCCGCAGAGCTGCGAGAGCAAGACAGGCCTCCCATTCTAACAAGTGAGGGGCTGTTGCCGTGCCCTTTGGATGCCGTTCGGTTCTCCATTTCCAAGGTCATAGAAATTGTGCAAACAGAGCCTTAGAAGTCTTACAATTCTTCTGCACAGAGCTTAACCAAATACACCCCAGTTTTCTGAGACCACTGCTGAATTTTCAACAGCGTTCCCCAAATTAATTAATCCTAAATGTGGGCATTAGCTGGTTTCCTCCACCAGAGCTCACATAAACCTGTTCGTTGCACAGAACACACTGAGCTTTGTGGTCCTGGCCTCTACCTTGTCGGGATGGGCACTTCTGTCAGGCCTGAGAGAAGGACAGCTGGGGACAGCCTCACAAAGGCGACGATGGGCCGGTCCAGAGAGTCCACCTCTCCCACCAGGACGTTCGAGGCCTCTGCCCCGGTGGGAATTTTCTTCATGAAATGAAGGTCCACCTGAAAATGCAAAAGAACCCCTGACAGTCTAGGAGCCGGAACCTCACACAACCTCCTCAACTGACACTCATACATTGCTTTATGACGGAACACATTTTCTCACACTATTTCACTTCATCCTTATGGTAACTCTGTAAGGTGGATAAGATAGGTCTAATTAGCCTCATTTTTTATTTTTATTTTTTTTAAAAAGAAGCAACTGAGACCCAGAGAGGTGAAGCTGACTGGCCTGGGAGGACAGCTTCTAAGAGAGAGAACTGAAATCCGGGGGCTCAGGTGCGAGCTCCACTATGCCTCCTCAAAGAAGAATGTCCCTGAAGTTCTAGGTCAAATTATTTCTATTTTAAAACACTTGACTGTTTTGTCAGAGGTTTCAGGGAGCCTTATGAGCCTAGAAGTGACATGACACTATCTGTGCTTTGGAAAGACAGGGTCTAGAAGAAACCAAAGCAAGGAAAGATGGAGTCTAAGCCAGAAGCTGCAGCGGGGCCCTGCTCCTGAGGCAGCCCTCCGACACCACAGTCACAGTCCCCAAGAAGAGTTTCAACCATGAAGCAATTTTAGGAGACAGCAGAAAAAAATATTGTTTCAGCAAAACCCGTGGAGGTCAGAGGGAGCTGCTGAAGAGTAGGTCCCAGAAAAAGATTCTGAAACAACAGGAGCTGTGTGGCAGGGAGGATTATCGCGGATAGTCGGTTTCAGCATGTTGAGTCTGGGGAACAAACTGATGAGTCAGCCCCACCTGGGCTGGAAAGGAAGAAGACAGGAGCAGATAGGCCTCCTTTCCTGCAGAAGGGGCTCTGGTCCTGGAGAAAGGGTGGTGACATGCCAAAGCTTACCCAGCCTCCAGCCATTAGACTCTGGGTTCCACCGGAGGTATGCGCAGGCCTGTACGCCAACTTCCCACATCTCTGCTCACCTTGCTTAAGTCCACTGGACTGTGTTCACAATTCACTCCATTTTTCACTTCAAGATTTGTAGTCAGAACGGACTGAGGAGACACAGTTTGACCTATTTGGAAAAAAACCAAACAGAATTCTCCTAGTGCTGCCCTTTTCCCCTCTGACACACCCTGTGCCTAACTCCTACAGAGGCAACTCAGAGGAGAGGCTCAGATGACTACAAAGCTGGGACCCACACATACCTCTTACCTACTAGTTAGTGGTAAAGGGGGGACAAAGGTCTTACTACTCCTCAACCCTCTTCCTGAACCATTTGGGTTTTTGTTTGTTTGTTTTTTCTTTTTTTGGCTGCCCTGCAGCATATAGAGTGCCCGGGCCAGGGATCAGATCCAAGCCACAATCAAAAGGCTGGATCCTTTAACCCACCGTGCCAGGCCAGGGATCAAACCTGTGTGTGTCCTTGGTGCTGCAGAGACACACCAACCCCACTGAGCCACAGCGGGGACTCCTTTCCTGAACCATTTGTGACCCTCTTTTCCTCCTCTGTTAAAGGCAATAACCTTTAACCAGGAGTGCATATCAGAAACTCCTACAGAGAACTTTCCAAATATACAGATTCCCAGGCATATCCCCTAAGACTTACTGCATCACTATGATGCAGTAAATGTGGGGACAAGGTATAGATTTGGCCCTGATCTGGCTACAGAAAAGGAAGCTAGTCAGCAGCCAAAATTCATCACGTTTACAACCCACCATGCACCTGCGTAAGGGATTTCCACGGAATAACCTATTGAAGCCTCACAATAAACTGATGGTGTAGACCTTAATATCATCCTTATTTTACAGAGGAGAAAGTGAGACTTAAAGAGATTTAGGAGGTTACCCAAGGTCACACACTGGGTAAGAGGTGAAGCCAGAATCTCAAGCCTGGAAGTCTGTCTCAAGAACCTACACTAGTGTATACTGTCTCCCTAACCTAAGCCATTTCTTTACTTCTAAAATGCTCCCTTTGACCTCCTCTGGCCCCAAATTATCCCCAAGGTAGATAATTCCTAAAAGCCACATCAGTTCTGAGGCCATTCTGGGGCACAAGCCTCTCCCCTGGGGTCCACAAGATCCATGTGAGGTGGGCCTCCCTAGTGCCACAAGAGACAGGTGGTCACCAGTCTCACCCTACCCATCACCAACAAGGACCATGGCTAGGCGAGCATGAAGGCATGTTAGAGAAACACAGCCCTACCCTCTAGCAACTCAGCATCTCCAACTAGTTCCTGAATGCCTTATTAATAAAAAGAGAAAACGAATTTCCGTTGTGGTTCAGTGGTAACGAATCCAACTAGTATCCATGAGGATGAGGGTTCAATCCCTGGCCTCACTCAGTGGGCTAAGGATCCAGTATTGCCATGAGCTGTGGTGTAGGTCACGGACACGGCTCAGATCTGGCGTTGCTGTGGCTGTGGTACTGAGTGGCAGCTGCAACTCCAATCTGACCCCTGGCCTGGGAACTTCCACATGCCGTGGGTACAGCCCTAAAAAGACAAAAAAAAAAAAAAAAGAGAGAGAGAGAGAGAACAGTATTCCTAATAATCTTACCATTTTTATCCATTGAATGTGGATCAGACTGCTTCTTGCCAACCTCAGCAAAGGACCGAACAATGGGAATGAGGTTATTTCTCTTCTTTTCATTCTGATGGTGATGCTTTTTGAGAAGGGCTTCGCGTACTTTAACCCTCATGCTGTCATTCAGGTCACTGAACAGTTCCTGCTGGTCCAGGATCAGGTCTGGAAAGCAGGTGCCAACAGGAACACTCAAACTGATGGCCAGTGAACCCAAAGAGGTTAAGGTCAGATGGGGTGAGGGGTGAGGGACAAAGAGCAGGGGGAAGGAGTTCTACCCAAGCCAGTGAGGTACAATCTGCTTTAGTGCCTGAAAGAGATATTTGATGACAGCAGCTGTGACACATTATATGTTCTACATGTAACAAATCATTATTATCAGAAATGGAAACTATTGAGCACTTAACATGTGCTAGGAACTATACTAGGAACTTTTTACATAATTATCTGATCTAATCCTTATAAAAACTCTAAGTACGGAGAACTATAGCAATTTTTACAGATCAGGAAACTGAGGCCCAAACATTACAAAATTCCCAAGGTCTCACATCTAGTCAAGTTGCAGAGCTGGGGTTCAAACCCAGGACTCAAAAGCCACATAATTACCATTTTGCTCTGTCATCTGCCAGTATTCCTCTACACTCCCTTCCTCTGAGATTTTAACGCTGCTGCCAAGAGAAACTACAACTGTAGAATTCCAAATGGCTACTTGAAGGTGGAGCCTGTAGGAATAATTAAGTTGTCCTTGGAGTTCCTTGTCAGCCTAGCACTTAAGGACTCAGCATTATCACTGCTGTGGCATGGGTTTGAGCCCTGGCCTGGGAACTTCCACATGCCACAGGTGCGACCATTAAAAAAAGAAGAATTAAATTTTTTTTTTTTAAGGGCTGAACCCGAAGCACATGGAAGTTCCCAGGCTGGGGGTCTAATCAGAGCTACAGCTACCAGCCACAGCCACAGCCACAGCCACACAGGATCCAAGCCTGAGACCTACACCATAGCTCATGGCAATGCTGGATCCCTGACCCACTAAGCAAGGCCAGGGGTGGAACCTGCATCCTCATGGATACTAGTCGGATACATTTCTGTTGCACCACAACGGGAACTCCGGAATTAAGTTTGTTATTGATTAAACACCCCAGACAATTACCACCAAGCATCAACCTTTCCCTGCTAAGCCTGGCAGAGTTAAAGAGAAAAAAAAAATCCCGATACCTACTACTGCGAGGCAGTCAGCACAGCAGTTAACAGCCTGAGTTCTGGACCTAAAGGCCCACATTTATCCCACTTCTCCCACTTTCTAGCTGTGTGGCCTTGGGCAAGTTATCTAACACCTCTGTACCTCAGTTTCCCCATCTGTAATGTGAAGCTAATATTACCACCCACCTTAGAAGATTGTTATGAAAAATTAATGAGTTAATACAAGGGAAAGTGCTGATTCACGGTCAATACTTGAGACCGTGTGCCTCTGCTTATCACTAACGTGAATACCTCAGGTACCTAGTGTGAAAAACCACAGCAGTGCTACCTCAATCCTCCATACCTAGCCCCCTGCCGTCCCCAAACTGCAAGCCCTTGTCATCCCCAGCTCCATCCATGACTATCCAAGTGTTAGAAGCAATAAATAAAGGAAATCTATTTCAAATAATCAAGCTAAAAATCCATATCTCTCGCTCTAGCTTTTATATGGATTGGTTCCTTGCCCCATATTATAAACATGCTTCAGGATCCTCATCTTGGAAAAAAAAAAAAAAAAAGAATGTCCACCTCATGTCTCTCCTTTCTCTCCCTCTCTCTCTTATCACTTAAAGTTCTCAAAAGAAAAATTCCTCAGGCCCCTGCAATTTGGCTAACACAGTGGAACTGGCTTTCTTTTACTTTTTTTTGCTTTTTATTTTGTTTTATTTTTTGCTTTCTAGGGCCATACCTATGGCACATGGAGGTTCCCAGGCTAGGTGTCCAATCAGAGCTACAGCTGCCGGCCTACACCACAGCCATGGCAATACAGGATCCAAGCTAGGTCTGTGACCTCCATCACGGCTCATGGCAATGCTGGATCCTTAACCCACTAAGTGAGGTCAGGGATCGACTTGACTAGTACTCATCATCAATGGGTACTAGTTGGGTTCATTTCACTGAGCCACAATGGGAACTCCGAAACTGCTTTTGATGAAATCATCAACAACCTTCCAGTTGCTAAACCTGGTGGATGTGTCTAGTGCTTACCTATAAGGTGACCTCTCTACAGCACTTGACACTGATGAACTGACATTCTCTCCCCTCTTAACTTTTGTAATGGGTTGAACAGTGGGCCACTCAAAAGGTGCGTCTATGTATTAACCCCCCAGAACCTGGGAGTATGACCTTCTTTGTAAATAAGGTCTTCGCAGCTGTAACTAAGGATCTCAAGGTGAGATCATCTTGGCTCGTACTGACAAATATCCTTATAAGAGAGACACAGGTGGGAGTTTCCATTGTGGCTCCGGGGTAATGAATCCAACTAGGATCCATGAGGATGTGGGTTTGATCTCTGGCCTCCCTCAGTGGGTTAAGGATCCGGCATTGCTGTGAGCTGTGGTGTAGGTCGCAGACGTGGGTCGGATCCCACTTTGGTGTGGCTGCGCCGTGGGCCAGCAGCTACAGCTCTGATTTGGCCTCTGGCCTGGGAACTTCCATATGCCATGTGTGGCCCTAAAAAGCAAAAAAAGAGAGACAAGAGAGAGAGAGACGGGTAAGACAATGCTCAGGTGAGGACAGGGACAGATTGGAGTGATGCAGTCATGCACTAAGAAATGCCCAAAACCACTAGAAGCTGGAAGAGGCAAGGAATAACTTTCCCTTAGAGCCTTCGGAGGTGACACAAGAGCCCATCAGTGCTGACCCTGCCCTGTGATCCCAGGGAGGCAGAATTACTTGGATACTTGAAATGGAGAAGAGTTTGCAGAAACCTTTATTTAGCATGTCCAGCCAAAGAGCCAAGCTGAGAGGGAAAAAAAAAAAATCTTCACATACCCTCAAGTGTTTCTCAAACTCCATTAGTAACCTAACCCTGAAGCACACCGGGAAACTCCATCAGACATCTCCTCTTCGCATCTCGCAGAAGAGGTGGGGGTACTTTGGCTCCGTTTCTCACGTGTCTTCCCGGGCTGCCATATTAGATTTCTCTAAATCTAACCCCCTTTTCTCTGCACAGCTCCCAATTGCCCCTTCCTTTAACTATCGCCAAAACACATCTCTGTTAATGCACTTATGTTAACTGTTCCCTGGCTGTTTTCCTTACTCTTAAGTGAGCTCCTTGAAGACAGCAATTGTATCTTGTTTTTATTTCACCATGCCTAGCACATTATCAAACATGAACAGACACAAAATAAATGTTTGCTGAATGAACAGGCACATGGAAAACCACACATCATGTCATTTGAATCCCATAACAGGCCTGTGAAATAGGTCCAGTAGTTTCTTAGTCACCATTGCACAGCTGAGGATGCTGAGGTTAGGAAGGTAGGAGACTTGCCTATGGACACATCGCCACTTTCTTCCCTCCTCTACACCATGCTTCTTAATGGACACAAATGTTCCTCTGTTTTCCCTCACCAAACCTTACCTGAAATTTCTTCTATGCTATTCGCACGCATATCCAGAAGGACCGTTCCATTAATAAGGCAGCTCCTTAGCTCAAAGAGGCTGTGCAGTGAAAGGGTTGCTACGTAAGGCTTGCTCCAGCGTTCTCCCCCGTCCTCAACATCTTCTTCAAACTTCAGCCACCTGGAAGCATGATAAACAACCAGATGCCAGAGACAGAGAAGGAGGAATTTTCAGGAGAGAGTTGTGGATGTAAGCCATAAAGAAATAACCATACTGAACACTGTGATCTAATCTGTATGTTCAGGGCACACTGGTAAGTGAAAAAAAAGTAGGTTGTAAACTATACGCGGTAAAACTGAGTATAGTTTGATTCCACTTTTATTTAAAGAAAAGAAGTTTTATGGCCACACCCATGACATATGGAAATTCCAAGGCGAGGGACTGAATCCGAGCCACAGCGGTGACTTATGCTGCAGCTGTGGCAACTCCGGATCCTTTAATCCACTGCACGGGGCTGGGGGTGGAACCCACCCTCTGCAGTGATCCAAGCTGCCGCAGTCAAATTCTTAACCCTCTGCCCCATATCAGGAACTCCTAAAGAAAAATTTTAAAATACAAACACGGGGAGTTCCCCTCGTGGTGCAGGGGAAACGAATCCGACTAGGATCCTTGAGGTTGCAGGTTTGATCCCTTGCTCAGGCGGGTTAGTGATTCGGCATTGTCGAGAGCTGCAGGGTAGGTTGCAGACTCGGCTTGGATCCCACGTTGCTGTGGCTGTGGCTATGGCTGGCAGCAACAGCTCCAATTTGACCCCTAGCCTGGGAACCTCCATATGGAACCTCCATACGTTGCAGGTACAGCCCTAAAAGGACAAAAGAAAAAAAAAATACAAACACACAGATGTATAAGATACCAAAAGTTGGAGTTTCCATTGCAGCTCAGAGAGTTAAAAACCCGACTGGTATCCATGATGATGCAGGTTTGATCCCTGGCCTCACTGATTCAACCCTTAGCCTGGGAAGTTCCATGTGCCGCAGGTGCAGCACTTAAAAGAAGAAAGAAAGAAAGAAAGAAAGAAAGAAAAGAAAAAGACACCAAATGTTATATTCCCCATTGTCCCTGGGGTAGTAATATTGCACTTAATTTTCACATTCTATTTGCTTATCTTTATCTTCTAATTTTCTAGAGTGAACATGCATTACCTATGCAATTTTATTTTTATTTATTTTTTTTTATTTATTTTTGTCTTTTGTTGTTGTAGTTGTTGTTGTTGCTGTTGCTATTTCTTGGGCCACTCCCACGGCATATGGAGGTTCCCAGGCTAGGGGTCTAATCGGAGCTGTAGCTGCCGGCCTACGCCAGAGCCACAGCAACGCAGGATCCGAGCCGCGTCTGCAACCTACACCACAGCTCACGGCAACGCCAGATCGTTAACCCACTGAGCAAGGGCAGGGACCGAACCCGCAACCTCATGGTTCCTAGTCGGATTCGTTAACCACTGCGCCACGACGGGAACTCCTACCTATGCAATTTTAAAAGACAGATCTAATCTATATCATGTGGCTACACGGACAAATCACATTAATAAGATGATATTTTTCTTTTTTAAAAAGCCCATCTGTGCGACCTTCAGAAGTTTGCACAAACAGAATGACAAAACTAATTGCCTTCTTGCCTATATCAGGTTGACTGGCTTGTTTAATCCTCTCTACCCACAGAACACAGCCACAGATTCAGCAAGTATTCGGGAAGAGCTGTTCCAAAGATTACTGGGGCCACACTTTACCCACTTTACCTTCTCCCCCAAGGCTCAGACATGCTGGCTTTGTACCACCTAGAAGAGCCCTACACATGGCCCTGGTTGGTCTGAGTGCTCTTCTGGGGTCTGAGACTTAGCCAAGCATAGTCACTCTACAACTAATCCAGGAAGCCTTCTGTCAGGCTGGCTATAATCCCAAAGGTCTCTATCAAGTTGGATTGTCCCATAGGATGTCCCCAAAATTCTGGATTTTCCAGTGAATTAAAACCTAAACTGAGTTCCTGCTTTGGTGCAACAGGATTGGCGGCATCTTGGGAGCACTGGGATGCGGGTTTTATCCCTGGCCCAGAACACAGAGTTAAGGATCTGGCATTGTTGCAGCTGAGGCTTAGGTCACAATTACAGCTCAGATCTGATTCCTGGCCCAAGAACTCCATATGCTGTGGGATAGCTGCAAAAGAAAACAACAACAACAACAACAAAACCCTAAACAATGCTGTGGTTCACCTGCCCAAAAGTCTGGGCCTACACTACATCTGCTAGGCTACATCTAAACCAAGGTGGCCCCCTCAGGCCTCTTCTAAGCTAGACCTATAAAATCAAGAACCCATGAACTCTGGGCCCTAAACAAATGAGAGAGGATCCCCCAAACATTCCATGTTTCTGTCACCAATCCCAGGCTCAAGGTTAACTGGCATAGGTGTTGCCAGAGATGTGACAAAGAGGCCAGCATCAAGACTTCCCACAGAAGACCCTAGAACATCAGTCCCCGTGTCAGTCATCAATCTCCCATGAAGAAACAAAAGGCAGGACAGCCGGCCCATCCCTCGCTGAAAAGTACACTCTTGCCTGCCCAAGGCGACCTCAACCCAGGCCATTGCAGGGCCTCACCTGGCTGTCTCCTTCCACTCGGCATCTTCCCCCTCTTTCAGACAGATCTCATCCAGCTCTGTGAACAGCTCGTGGGGCACATGCTCTTCATCCTCCTCGGTGCCGAGAATGAACTGAACGCGCTGAGATGGTGTGTCTGGGAAAACAGCCACAGAGAAAGGTCTGCCCCCAGCCTCAACTCAGAACAGAAATAGCCTCCTGCCATATGCACTGCACCTGAGGGCCTCCCAACTTCAAGAACGTAAGAAGACAATCAGCTCAAACTCAGATCAAAAAGATTTCTTTATTCCCAGAGGGGTAAAAAAAAAAAAAAAAAAAAAAAAGCTGTTCTTTGGAAGAAGTTCCATGGGAGGAAAAAATGATTATGTAAGACTCTTTGAAGAAAATCCACAAGAAACCAGAAATCTGATGATTTTGATCAAAAGGAAGGGCTAATTCTCTGGCAAATAATTTCACCTTCTATGGTGTTGACTGGGGGGAGGGGGCTGAACTGAGAAGTTTGCAGGAAGCTATTTTTGATTCTTAGAGGTATTTCTTCTGCTTCTTGGAAACAAGCTGGGAAAAGTCGACGAAGGGCTGGAGAATGAAAACCGTCACCTGCCTGATGTCATCCCATGCCCCCTCAGCCTCACAGCCCCCCACGCACACCTGCCCTCTCTCCCCAGGTGTTACCGTGGGCCAGGGCCTCTGGGCCTTCCTCCCCCTGGCTGGCTCCTTTGCCCCGCCCTCGTCTCCGGTGCTTCTGGCCATGGGTTCGGTGGTGCCGGTGGCTCTGCCGGCCCAGGGGCATCCGGACCCCCACGTACAGAGTTCTATGACCTGCAAAGAAGCAGAAGATCTATAGAAGGAACCCCTTTTGGAAAAAGAAACTAGGTTGTTTGAGAGGAAGAAGGAAAAGATCACCGGCCTTTGGCCTGGTCACAACTCTGTAAGGACAAAAGTTCAAAGACTCCAGGACGGAAGATGAGGAGATGGGGGAGTTGAAGATCCCCATCCGGCACGTGGCTGCAAACCTCACAAGAGTGTTACTAAGATCAAAGGAAATAATGTGTGTGCATGTGATTTGCAAAACTGTAGAGGCCAAAACAAATGCTAGTTGTTGCCACTACAAGGACAATTTGAGCAATTAAAAAAAAGCACACAGGGAACTATATCCAAGACTTGTGATAAAACATAAAATATGAGTTCCCACTGTGGCTCAGTGGTAATGGACTCAACTAGTATCCATGAGGACTCAGGTTCAATCTCTGGCCTTGCTCACCAGGTTAAGGATCCAGAGTTGCCATGAGCTGTGGCATAGGTCACAGATGTGGCTTGGATCCTGTGTTGCTGTGGCTGTGGCATAGGCCGGCCGCTACAGCTCTGATTCAACCCCTAGCCTAGGAAACTCCATATGCCTCGGGTGTGGCCCTAAAAAGCAAAAAAAAAAAAAAAAAAAAGGTAGTATGAGAAAAACAATGTATATTATACATACACACACACACGTGTGTGTATATATATTTTAAAACTGTGTCACTTTGCTATACAGCAGAAATTGACAGAACATTGTAAATCAACTATAATAAAAAATCTTTTGTGCTTAAAAAAAAGAAAGCAATGCCATCACTCTATGACACCTACAGCAAATTATACATTCAATAGGGAAATAAAGGGAAAGCTCTCTAAAAGAACCGAGTGATCAGCTCAAGAGAGATGAAAGTGCCAATCCCACACATGCTCACACTGAATAAATGTTCTGGGGGGAAAAAAATCTAGGGCTGAACACACCTTGTGACTCTACCCCAACAACAGGGCAGCCAGCTTTGGACGCGTCTCCTCCTCACGGCCTTGGCTGCTGCACTCACCCTCACTCTCCCTCTCCTCTACCTGAACCAAACTGCTCTGCCACAGCTGTGTGCCACTGCTTTCTGGATACTGGCTAGGCTCACTCCTTCCAGATTCACTGCAAATGCACCTTCCTTCTTGGCATTCTTGCTGATCCCTCTGATCAGATGGGCTGCCTCCTTCCTCCAAATCCCCAGAGTCCTTGGCTAGCATTCTCATATGCACTAATCTTATGCCTTTCTCCCCACTCTTCATCTGCAAGGGCCTCAAAGTGCCAGACTGTCTTCCTCTTGGAATGCAGTGCTTACCAAAGCACAGTATCTTACACGTGGTCAGCACTCCACAAGTGTTCAGAAAATGGAATTGCTCCACAGTGCCCCCATCAGGAGCATAACCCCTTAGGACTCCCTCAGGATTACTCAATCTGACCTAAGAGGGCCTCTGATCTGAGAGGGGCCGCAAGAGGAACATGTAAGCAAAGTGAATGTGTTTAGGGTGAATGAGATACCCACCAGCGCATGAGATGATTAAGAAGGTCCTAGCCAATCTGAGAATGGAGAGCGTAATCCAGGAAGACTTCTTGGATAAGGGGACTTTCGGAAAGAGTTCGCAACTCTTCATCTTCTTCCTTCCCCAGCAATGGGGCTTCCTAAGACTGCTCAACTTCTTCTTTGAGAATTCCTGGATGGTGCTCTCCTCTTCCAAGAGGGGGTAAAGTACCTTAACAAGGGGTACAGTTCTAACATCCCTGTCTCCATTTCTAATCTCATTTTCTTTGTCCTCCTCTGTCTTCCAAATTCCAAAGTGATAAAGCAAAATAAGAAACAGTGAGGATTAGAGGGAAAGACGATCAGAGATTAGCTGAAGTGTTGAGAGGCAAGAGGATAAAATACTTAGCATCTGGTAGAATCAATTGTTCCTCTTATCCTTATCCTGTCTCAGGACAGGCATATGTTGACTTGTGCACATCTCTGGGCATTTTTGATGGGCAGATCTCTGAATATAATATGGTTGCCTTGCAACTTCACTGAAACAGAAGGATAGAGCCAGAAGAGGTCATCTGCTATAAGATGTGGGATTCCAGACATCTGATATTATCAGCGAAAACTATGAAGTGTGAAAAAGACTAAATTGAGTACCACCTTAATAAAATACCACCTGTTACCTAACGATGCTCCGTGATAGTGTGTCAATTAAGTCCCTGTAGTGTATCACTGAGATCAACCCAGACTGAAGTCACTTAATTGTGCCAGGTCCTCTCCCAAGGGCTGGGGATACAGAAGTGACCAGCATCTAGTCCCTGTCTTCAAGACACATATTCTAGTTGCAGAAGACAGGTATCAAGAAGACAAAAACATATTATTTTGAATAGTCCTAATTATTATGAATAAAATACAGTAAAGTGTCTGGGGCCAGGGTCGGATAGAGAAGGGAGACTTCAGCCAAGATGATGAGGAGGGACATCTGAGTGATGAGAAGGAGAGGCCATGAGAAGACCTGGGAGAAGAGCACACCAGGATGTGGGAAGGTCAAGGGTACAGACCCTACACTGGGAACATACAGGGCTGGTTCCAAGGCAAAAGGACAGCCAGCAAGGCCAGAACAAGGTGACAGAGGAGGGGAAAACACGTCAGACAGATCATGAAGAACTCGGGTGGGGGGGGTGTGAAAAGTGTAATTAGATCCTACAGAACCCCTGAACCAGCCCCTAAATAAATGACCTATGTGCTGTAAAATCCAGTGCTTCTAGGTAGGACTGGACTTACGTGAAGCAGACTCACTGAGGGTGACTTTCAGTCCTTCAGTGGAGCCAACCCAACCATGTGCTTCCTCTTCCTGGAAAAGCCCCCAGTCGGGGAGCCAGGTGAGGCCACCACTTCTCCTTTAACCACATCCTCCAGGCTTTCCCTGGGCTCCGGCTGATGTACTGCTAGTATTATTCACTTTCAACTACATTCTAAAGAGAAACTGAGCAGGCAGTGGCGAGGTAGTAGAACTTGTGTCATTACATCTCATTTTCTTGGTTAATTTACTCGCTGTCCCCATTATAGTAAAACAAGGAGGCGCTATCACCTCAGCTGCTGACATGCCATCCAGAGGAAGGACCTGGATATACTTCTGGGCCACATGAACCACACCCATAGCCTCACCAGCACAGGAAGCCCCAGGAGCCCACGTGATTTGGGGGGGCACACAACACCACAAGCTCTACTTCGATAAATACCACCCAGGTGTCATTGGGAAAGTTGGTGTGAGGCATAACTGCTTAAAGAGCAATCAGAGCTTCCGCCCAACTGTCAGCTTTGACAAACTGTGGACAGTGGTCACTGAGCAGACACCACAAACGCTCCAAAAACAACCTCTTGCATTGATGCAGTGCCAGTGGGCCACTGAGGAAGGGGAAGCTCCCAAAGCAGCCTGTCACTGTGAAGACCAAATTCATCAGCAGAAGAGGCAAGGAGAAGACTAAGGGGGGCGCCCATGTCCTGGTAACTTGAAGCCACATGGAAGAAGTTTCAATAATGGGAACAAGGGCTTTTTCAAAAAACAAACAAGGAGGTTGGGCCAAATGACTTTTCAGTTCTTGTCCAAATTCTAACATTCAAAAGTAGGAAAGGTTCAGGCTACATTATTCTTCAGAGAAGACGTGATGGTCCAGTGGTTCTCACTATCTTCCTGTTGCAAAAAGGGACTATAGAAGGGGTTCAGTACGTGTTTGTTGAATGAATAATGTATGGTTTTGCTTGATATCTAAATTCCCATTAGGCAGATCTGAGGCATAATGGGGACAACATCCTTCAGATACCTTTGATGGCCCCGTAGGAAGTAAGGTAAAGTTTAAATCTTGGAGAAGGAAGAGATTTTTGGGTTCAATCAGCTCCCACAAACATTAGCCAACCACAGCACCTGCCTTTTGAAAACACCGGAGAGACAGGCAAAAACAAAAACAAGCCCCAGCAGGGGTCAGAGCTAAGAATGACCAAGTGGCTATCAGAAAACTAGGCATCAGGGAGTTCCCACTGTGGTGCAGTGGGTTAAGAATCCAACTGCCGGAGTTCCCGTCGTGGCGCAGTGGTTAACGAATCCGACTAGGAACCATGAGGTTGCGGGTTCGGTCCCTGCCCTTGCTCAGTGGGTTAAGGATCCGGCGTTGCCGTGAGCTGTGGTGTAGGTTGCAGACGCGGCTCGGATCCCGCGTTGCTGTGGCTCTGGCGTAGGCCGGTGGCTACAGCTCCGATTCAACCCCTAGCCTGGGAACCTCCATATGCCACAGGAGCGGCCCAAGAAATAGCAACAACAACAACAACAACAAAAGACAAAAGACAAAAAAAAAAAAAAAGAATCCAACTGCAGTGACTCAGGTTGCTATGGAGGCACAGGTTCAATCCCCTGCCCAGGCACATGGGTTAAAGGATCTGGCGTTGCCACGCCTGCATCGTAGGTTGCATCTGTGGCTCAGACTCAGTCCCTGACCCGGGAACTTCCACATGCCACAGATGTGGCCATAAAATTTTAAAAAAGAAAAAAGAAAACTAGATATCAGTTTATAGGCTGGAGACTCTGAAGCTAGGATTCGATATTTTCAGTGAAGTCAGAAAAGATGACAAACAGACACTAGGAAACAAATTCGGCACCAACAGAATCCAGTCCATCTGACGGGATGCTGGCAGTACTGTGTTCACTTTGCTGGCCTTTTGACTTCTCTCCTACCCACACAGTCCTCGTCCCCCTGCATGCTCCTACCTACTCACCCAAACTCCGCCTTCTTCCCATCTAATTCTCCAGTCTTTTTTCCAGTTATTGTTAAAACTACCCCCTGGGGACTATGTGCAAACACAAGTATTCATTTAGTAAAATTTATCAGAAGATTTTAGAGTTAATTTTTTAAATAAGTATGTACACACATAAAGACGGCAGTCAGTGGCCTGGGACCAATTCTTGCAGAGCAGGACAGAAATCACAGGTTCAGCCCACTCTGCAGATGGAGACGGGGCTTTCCAAGGCAGGGTGCATTCTGTGCATCCTGTCAATGGAGCATGTGCACAGAACTCATTATCACACACTGACAGGTATCCCATCCCCTGGGTTTCAGGTTGACTTAAAGTCATTGATAGCCGGGGGAGTCTAACACGTGGAGTACATGCAAGCCCCTTTTTTTTTTTTTTTTTGTCAACTTATAACTAAGACCAAATGGCTCTTACCTCTGTTAAAAACTCACTAGAAGGCACTAAACTTAGCTAGGATTTGTAAGTCTAGTAGTTGATCAGGAATAATGATCTGCCAGAATAAATGGAAAAAGCCATTCCTCTAAAGCTCTGTGTTTTCCCAGGACTGGACAGGCTCACTGGTATAATCATGGACTATTGCTCTTTGTGAGTTTCTCTTTTGAAATCTGTCCTAATACCTGCTTTTTTTTCTCTCTCTCTTTTTTTCTTGATTTCTTTTTTCTTTTTTTTTTTCTTTGATCCTTTCCTTGTATGTGCTTTGGCTGTGAGGGAAGGACATAGATCTTCCTTCGGATTTCTTTCTTTTTTTTGTCTTTTTGGTTTTTTTAGGGCCACACCCACGGCATGTGGAAGTTCACAGGCTAGGGGTCTAATTGGAGCTATAGCTGCCAGCCTACACCACAGCCACAGCAACACCAGATCTGAGCCATGTCTGTGATCTACACCACAGCTTACAGCAACGCTGGACCCTTAACCCACTGAGCGAGGCCAGGAATCAAATCCGCAAGCTCACAGATTCGTTTCCACTGGGCCACGACAGGAACTCCCTAATATCTGCTTTTGACTGTTCTCTCTCTATATATACCTATATATATTTTGTTGTTGTTGTTGTTTTGTTTTGTTTTTTGTCTTTTTAGGGCCACACCCACAGCATATGGAGGTTCCCAGGCAAGGCGTCAAATCAGAGCTGTAGCTGCTGGCCTAAACCACAGTCACAGCCACCCAGGATCCAAGCCGCATCTTCAACTACACCACAGCTCACAGCAACGTCAGATCCTTAACCTACTAAACAAGGCCAGGGATCGAACCTGCATCCTCATGGAAATTAGTTGGGTTCATTAACCACTGAGCCACGATGGGAACTCCACCTTCTCATATATTTAAAAAAAAAAAAAAAAGCAATGTCATGTTTTAACGCACCTTCTCCTGCTGATGGGAGTTAACTCAGGCAAAAAGACTCACATTTACAAAAGTCTCTAACAATGATCCAGAGGCTACATCTCAGCAAGACTTCTGAAAATGGATGAGGCAATGTTTTGTGTCACATGATGTAGGGGATAGAGAACAAAGAGGAGGAAAGACCCAGAGGTTTACCACTAGCTGCAGAACCTCCTATCCTGGCATACACGGTGAATTAGAACACAATTTACTTGTGTTCCCTCAGAGTGGGACTCATTCTATTCCACACCTTCTGGAGACAACACCTCCCTGCATGCAGCCTCACTGAGCCCAGGGCTGCCCTTGGAGAGAGTCAAGGTGGAACCCACAGCATGGCCCATCCAACAGCAGATCCCAACTTCCTCTCCTCACCAGAGCTACTCAGAACCACATCAGGCCTAAGCAGTGGGCACCATTTTTCCTTCATTTGCCTGCAGTGCTTTTGTTTGCTTGTTTGTTTTCTTTTTTTAGGGCCGCATCCTTGGCATATGGAGGTTCCCAGGCTAGGGGTCTAATCGGAGCTACAGCTGCCAGCCTAAACCATAGCCACAGCAAGTGGGGATCCAAGCCATGTCTGCAATCCACACCACAGCTCACAGCAATGCCAGATCCTTAACCCACTGAGCGAGGCCAGGGATCGAACCCGCAACCTTACGGTTACTAGTCAGATTCATTTCCGCTGTGCCACAGGAACTCCTGCAGTGCTTTTTTTTTAAGTGCTAACATAAGATTCCCATTTTCCTAAAGGACCATTTCCCCACACACTATCCCCTGGTAATGCCATCATCCAGATGGCCTTCTTTCACAGCAAAACGCAGAACGCATGAGGAATAGATAATGTCATTTTGAGAAGATGCTCCTCCTTCCAGGGACTCAGCTGACCTCTGTGGTGGAACCCAGTCCCCAGGATTCAGGCTTATTATTCTGTTAAACAAGAGCTCTCAGAAATGGTTACCTCCTAGCTGAGGGCAAAGGTCTAGTGGGCCCAAACAACTAAACTGAGCGTAACTGCCACGGTGCAACGAGAGGGTAGAGAGGCAACAGGATTATTGGAGCAGAAAGGGGTGTGGCAATGCATAAAAATGTTCATTCAATGGAGCATGATGTTGGAGGTGGGTGCTTAACACTGGGTACCGTCCTCCCTTGCAAGCAGTGTGGTAGAATGCAAAGAGCAGACATCCAGGAGTTCCCATCGTGGTATGGTGGAAATGAATCCTACTAGGACCCATGAGGTTTCTGGTTCGATCCCTGGCCTTGCTCAGTGGGTTAAGGATCCGGCGTTGCTGTTAGCTGCAGTGTAGGTTGAAGAATTGGCTTGGATCTGATGTTGCTGTGACTGTGGTGTAGGCTGGCAACCGATTGGACCCCTAGCCTGGGAACTTCCATGTGCCATGCATGCGGCCCTAAAAAGCAAAAAAAAAAAAAAAAAAAAGAAAAAAAGAAAAGAAAAGAAAGAAAGAGCAGACTTCCATAGATGACCCTGAGCCGTCTCCTCACCATATAAAATAGGATGTGACCTACCTGCCTGGGTGGCTGTGAAGATAAAAAGTACACCTTGTACCAAGTGCCTAATGAAATGTCAATCACATAAGCGGCATTCAGCACGTTAGTCACCTACCTCCACACCCTTCCCTCATCCACTTTCTCCCAACTGCTGAAACCCACACTGGCTCCTCTTCCATCTGGTCAAATAACTTGGCAAGCTTGACCTTGCTGTATCTGAACTCCACTGACCTCCACAGAGCCACCCACATAAGTTCTCATGGTAACAGACCCAGAGGCTGAGTCAGCCTTTACAGCCTTCGCTCTCCCATCCAAAGGACAAGTTTTCTCTGGGGATTGTACAACTTTGATGAAAAAAAAAAAAAACAGCCTGGGAGCAAGCAGTACAGGGAGAACATTTCACATGCTGTCTCAGTCATTAGAAAGTTGCTGTATCAGGGAGTTCCCGTCATGGCGTAGAGGTTAACGAATCTGACTAGGAACCATGAGGTTTCGGGTTCGGTCCCTGCCCTTGCTCAGTGGGTTAACGATCCAGCATTGCCGGCGTTGCCGTGACCTGTGGTGTAGGTTGCAGATGAGGCTCGGATCCCGCGTTGCTGTGGCTCTGGAGTAGGCCGGTGGCTACAGCTCTGATTCAACCCCTAGCCTGGGAACCTCCATATTCCGAGGGAGCGGCCCAAGAAATAGCCACAACAACAACAAAAAAGACAAAAAGACAAAAAAAAAAGAAAGAAAGTTGCTGTATCATAGTCTTCAATGTTGCAGGAGATGCTGGTGAGATTTTACCAAGGCTTTTGAGCCAAATGTAGGTTCTCATTAAAGCTCTAGTGGACACAAGCCTTTCTTTCATAAAAAGGAGCATCCCTCTTATAGGAAACTAGGCCCCATGGGAAACAGGAGAGCAGAAGGACAGCACACAAGCATCCTGAGGGGAGCTGGGGGTGGGAAGGAGAGAGGGGAAGATGGGCCTTGATAAGCAAGACTAGACAGAGCAGGTCAATTAAAAGGCCTCTTCCCTTCCACTTCTGTGGGGTTTTTATACAACTCTGCGCTGTGGACTCAGAGCGAATATGTTAGAGATGCACGTTCCGATGAAAACACCAGGTAGAAATGGGTACAGTCAGAATGGGCAGGGCAAACATTGGAAATGGAGTAGAAACAGGGTAATGGCCAAACTGGGTTTTTTAAACCATTTGTACTTTATTTTCTTTTTAAATGTTGTGTATATTTGTATTTACATTTCTAAGTAGACATTAAGAATCAATAAACTGATCTGAGTACTTCATATTCTCAAGGAACTGGTCATTTATTAAGATTTATATTGGACTTTACTGTGCTCAAAGCACTGTTGCATAAGCTAACACTAAGACAGGTATTATTATTCCCACTTTTATTTAACAGATGAGGAACTGAGACTAAGGGAAATTAACTGATTTTTCTCCAAGGTCTTACCATGAATGAGAAAGAGTTAGGACTTCAACTCAGGTCTCCTGATGGCAAAGCTGCTCCTCCCACACCAGGCTGCCTTGCGCTAATTTCCCCCAGGACATAGAAGAGCAGTGCTTACCTTCCAACTCTTCTTTCTCATAGTGAATGTTGAGAATTGTGCTGGTCCCACCCTGATCCACCACAGCTTCTTCATCTGGTCTCTGCTGAAACATAAATAAGTAGCCACAGTAATATCCACACATCCATTCAAACACCCATGCAAGCACCGTGTGTGTGCCACAGCTTTACACAGCAGCATGGGGGGAAACACAATGGTTTACAGATTCTCTTAAATTGAACCTCACAATAACTTGGGGACACAAACATGGCAGCCATTCTTCCTCCTTTCAAAAATAAGAAGCCTGAGACTCAGAGAAATTTAATTATTGCCCAAGGTCAGAAATATGGTAAATGGCAGGGCTGGAACGGAGTCCAAGTCTTGTGCCTAGAGATCCCATGCCTTTGCCATCTCCCCACTCAACCCATCTATCTGTATAACGAGTTGGCATTTTGCAAGTGTTGGCATTTGGTATAAACTGGTCTCCTTGACTTCTCTGCAGCTTTGAGCCTGTTATCACTCTGTCCTTGAAATTCTCCATCCTGCTCCTCTGTCCCATCCAAGGCTCCTCTTCCTCGAACCATGATTCTAAGGAAGAGTGTTCTGTTTTCCACACTTGAGTCTTATAATTTCAATAGCAGCCTGGCACTGTGAGGTCCAGTATTGACAAACCACTGGGATGCCGAGCCTCAAAACCCACGTGTCTAAAACCCAACTCATCTTCCCTCTAAGCTGGCACCCCTGTGCTCATTCACTTACTCCCACCCATGGCTCCATCAGTTCTTAGTCCATATTTGAAATTTCAAACTTATTTATTCACCCACTCCAGGTGTACTGAGTGCCCATTATGTGCCTTCCAGGAATAGTTCCCTTTTCTTTTTTTTCTTTTTCTTTTTCCACAGCTTATGGAGTTCCTTGGCCAGGGATCAGATCAGGGCCATAGTTGCGGCAACGCCAGATCCTTAATCCACGGTGCTGGGCCTGGAATCAAACCTGCGTCCCAGAGCTCCCAAGACGCTGCCAAGCCCATTGTACCACAGCAGGAACTCTCCCTTTTCCTATCAAGTCCTCCTATGCAGTTTCCCTCTGATTCACTCTCATCTCTCATCCACTCTATCCCCTACGCTCCAGCTCTTTCAGTCACAATGGACCTTTTTTTCAGTTCTAGAACCACATCATTTTCTTCCCTGAGTACTGCTCTGTCTGCCTAGAACTATCTCTTCCCTGCTACTCCCACCTCCATCACCAGCAGCTAACATTTATTCTTCATCCTATAGATCTGAATCTAAATGCACTTCCTCAAAGCCTGCCCTGACTACCCCCCCACTTTTCTACACCCCCACAGCACACTGTATTTCTCCTTCATAATGGAATGTCTCTGCTCCTTAGGGAAGGGACTATATCTGCCTTCCTCATCACTGTTTCCACAGAACCCTGCAGACTTTTCAGAGTAGATGCTCAATAAATCTTTGTTGAAAGAATGACAGAGTTTCCATAGTGGCTCAGCCGGTTAAGAACCCGACTAATGGGAGTTCCCATCGTGGCTCAGCGGTTGATAAACCCAACTAGGATCCACGAGGATGAGGGTTCGATCCCTGGCCTCACTCAGCAGGTTAAGGATCTGGTGTTGCTGTGAGCTATGGTGTAGGTCGCATATGCGGCTTGGATGCAGTGTGGCTGTGGCTGGCTGTGGTGTAGGCCGATGGCTGCAGCTTGGATTCGACCCCTAGCCTGGGAATTTCCATATGCCGCAGGTATGGCCCTAAAACAGGAAAAAAAAAAAAAAAAAAGAACCTGACTAGTAACCAATAGGGTTCTACAAGCCTTGCTCAGTGGGTTAAAGATCTGGCATTGCCACAAGCTGTGGCATAGGTCACGTATGTGACTCAGATCTGGCATTGTCGTGGCTGTGGTGTAGGCCTCAGCTGCAGCTTCCATTCGACCCCTCACCTGGGAACTTCCATATGCCATAGGTGTGTCCCAAAAAAGGAAAAAATAAATAAAAAATAAAACCTTAGGAGGAAAAAAGAATGAATATAATGGCACCTACCTTATCAAGGCCCTCACCAAATCTTGAATTATTTCAAAAAAGATCTTAGCTAATTCTGCAGCTCAGCAGTAATGAACCCAACTAGTATCCGTGAGGATGCGGGTTCGATCCCTGGCCTTGCTCAGTGGGTTAAGGATTCCAAGTTGCTGTGAGCTGTGGCATAGGCCAGCAGCTGTAGCTCCAATTAGACCCCTAGCCTGGGAACTTCCATATGCCTCGGGTAGGGCCCTATGAAAAGATCTTAGCTAATTTCCTTGCCAATCAGTTTCCTTTACCAACCTGCAGTCCAGCCAGGCTCTCTAATCCCACGAGCACCATGCATATTCCCACTTCACACCTATGCCCACACTGTCTGGTCATCTAACAGGCCCTTCCCCAATTCCAAACCCTCACCATCCTTCCGGATCCTGCTCAAATGTCCAGCTAATTTTACTATTTCGTAGTTACCATCTATGTTTCCAAATAAGACAACCCCATACTCTTTCTCAATGAAAAGATTCAAAAAAAGTTTTTTAAGGCCAAACAAACTTGCAGGGAAATAGATGAAATCGCCAAATGTCTATTTATAATATTTTATTTATGAATTTAGTTTTGTAGGCATATTTAAAGTTATATATTATTACTACCATGGTATAGTCTCTAAGATACAATATTAAATTGAAAAAGCAAGGTGAAAAAAAAATAAAAAGAAAAGAAAAAAATGGAGTTCCCATCATGGCGCAGTGGTTAACGAACCCGACTAGGAACCATGAGGTTGCGGGTTCGGTCCCTGCCCTTGCTCAGTGGGTTAACGATCCAGCATTGCCGGCATTGCCGTGACCTGTGGTGTAGGTTGCAGACGCGGCTCGGATCCCGCGTTGCTGTGGCTCTGGCGTAGGTCGGTGGCTACAGCTCCGATTCAACCCCTAGCCTGGGAACCTCCATATGCCACAGGAGCGGCCCAAAGAAATAGCAAAAAGACAAAAAAAAAAAAAAAAGAAAAAGAAAAAGCAAGGTGGAGAAAACTGTTTAATTTGCTAACTTGTATCTAAGAAAGGGTGTTGGAACAAAAGCATCTGCTTATACTTCAAAACATATAAAGGAAGAATAAGCCATAAAAGATGTTTTTAAATAGTTACCTACAGAGGGAGGGAGGGAGGTAAAGACAAGGATAGAAACTAAACTTCTTTGAAGATAACTTACTTGCAAATACTTTACATAATTTTTTAAGTTAAAATTTAAAAAGCAATTCTCAGAAATAAGAAACAAAATGAAAATAAATGCCAAATTGATGACATAACCCTTCTAAGAGAAATTATCTAAGTACCTTTAAGTTTTTTCAAAGTTTTATTGAAATATTGTTTATTTACGATTATGTGATCATTTCTGCTGTACAACAAGGTGATGTAGTTATACATATACACACCTAAATCATTTTCCAGATTCTTTTTGCTTTGTTCTGTTTTGTTTTGTTTTTTAGGGCAGCATCGGTGGCATGTGGAAGTTTCCAGGGTAGGGGTCTAATCAGAACTGTAGCTGCTGGTCTACACCACAGCCATAGCAATACCAGATCCTTAACCCACTGAGTGACGCCAGGGATCGAACCTGCGTCCTGCATCCTAGTCAGGTTCATTACCACTCAGCCAGGAAGGGAACTCCCCATTTTTCAGATTCTTTTCCCACATAGGTAATCACAGAATATTGGGTAGAGTTCTCTGTGCTATACAGCAGGTCCCCATTGGCCAATCATTCCACATACCTTAGTGTGCATATACCAAGCCTATAACTTTAAAACATAATAATAAACTGCCTAAACACCCTTACTGATATATACCCTAAGGGCAAAAAGAATTTGAAAACATTCTAAGCAGCTTTTTAATTATATTGGGTTTGTGGGGGGGGGGGGGTTCTTCTATTTTTTTCTTTTTAGGGCCGTACCTGTGGCATATGGAAGTTCCCAGGCTAGGCACTGAATCAGAGGCTGCCTACACCACAGCCCCAGCAACACCAGATCCAAGCCATGTCTGCAAACCTACACCACAGTTCACGGCAACACTGGATCCTTATAACCCACTGAGCGAGGCCAGGGATCGAACCCATGTCCTCATAGATACTAGTCCGGTTCATTACCGCTGAGCCACGACGGGAACTCCTAGTTATATTGCTGATTGTTCTGATGGTGTTATTATCCTGAGACTGTTGTGTACTGAGACATAAAATTAATGAACAATAATGTGAACCTACTCCAGCACTCTCAGTGTGACTGAGAACTGGGGCTTGCAGGGGTGAGAGGAGATACAGTTGTAAGAAGTTAAGTAAAAAACTACAGAGTCTTGAATTTGAATTGGAAGTATCAGGAAGAACATATATTTTTACCTTTAAATGTTTTTAAATTTAATAAGTTTATATTCCCATCTCTGTCCAGACAAAAGGCCTGATCAGCCTGTAGCAATAAGTATCAACACCTAGACTGTGGTCTCTTAAAATATCATTTTCTACTAAAAGGTACTCAAAGACCTAGGGTTGTGCCAAAAGGACTCAAGCTACCACTTAGAGAGGTCCCTTACTGGGAGTTCCCTGGTGGCCTCACAGGTTAAGGATCCAGCATTGTCACTGCTATGGCACAAGTTCAATCCCCAGCCCAGGAACTTCCGCACGTTGTGGCATCAGCAAATAATAATAATAATAATAAACACCTAGAGAGATCCCTTGCTAAAAAATAGGATACTCTGAGCATCAATCAGTAACTGCAACAGACTGAATATATCAAATACGTTAAAAATCCATCCGTTCACAATATCACTTTAAAAAGTAATTAACAGGTCAACATTGGAGGATAATACTAGTAAACCAACTTACTATTTTGCAAACTGGTTAAACTTTATCCTGGCTTTCCTATAAATGTACCATAGAGTGGTATCATAGAGTAGATGAGAGGAGTTTCTTATTGTAGAAAAGAATAAATGACAAAGGAATGTTAGAACACCACTATTTTGCAATCACTAATGGACTGCATTGATTTTCAAGGCCACTAACATCACAAAAGGAGAGACAACCAAACGTTATATGCCTCCTAATGGAGACCTTATCACCACCCATGAGGTAATCTTACCAAATAAATTGTCCCTGAATCCCATCAAGGCCCAAATACCAATTTACCGAAAATACAGCGACATAGAGTCCCATGGAAAAACAACACCACAGGAGTATAGTCAATAGAATCCAGACTGTGGGAAACTCTAAAGCTGTAGAACAAATCTTCTCCCTATTCTCTTTTTTCAAATAAATAATTACAAGAAGAGAAAGAGAAACAGAAAGAGAGGAAGGCAAAACCTTTAGGTTAAAAAAAAAACACACCAATCCCAATGTGTGGACTTAATTTGAATTCTGATTCAAACAAACTGGAGGAAGTGGGAGAGGGAGGGATGATTGATGTCTTGACTCTAAGACTATAAAAGCACAATGCAAAGAGCAAGGTCAACCATCTGAAAAATTCAGGTTGAAAATTGACTTGTTGTTTGTTTCCTTAATTCAGAATGGTTAATCACAGTCTGAAGTCACTGAATAAATGTTTCCCTGCTTTCTTTGTCTTGCCAAAGAAAACAGAGCCCCTGTCAAACACCATCAGCCAGAGCATTTGAAAGGTCAGAATTGACTCTGAATGCGTGGCCCTCAATTGGATTCTGGTTCAAATAAGCCAACACTTTTAAAAAAAAATTATAAGGGGCTCACAGAAATCTAATCAGCTGAATGGATATTTGATTTATTAGAGAATTATTGTTAATTTTAAGGTATAGTAATAATACAGGCACGCCTCATTTTACTGCACTTCACATATTATAAATTTTTACAAATTGAAGGTCTAATAGGCAATTGTCAAGCAAGACTATTGGCCCCGTTTTTCCAGAATTATTCGCTCACTTCGTGTTTCAGTGTCACATTTTGGTAATTCGAAATATTTCAGACTTTTTTATTATTATTATATCTGTTATGGTGATCTGTGATCTTTGATGTTACTGTAATAGATCGGGGGATCTAAGAACTATGCGCATGGAAGACAGGGAACTTAATCATTGTAGTCTGTGTTCTGACCGCTCCACTGACTAGCAGTTCCCCCATCTCTCCCTCTCTTCAGGCCTCTCTATTCTCTGAGACACAACAATATCGAAACGAGGCCATTTAAGAACCCTATAATGGTTTCCAAGTGTTCAAGTGAAAGGAAGAGTTGCATGTCTCTCATTTTAAATCAAAAGCCAGAAATGATTAAGCTTAGTGAGGAAGACATGTTGAAAGCTGAGACAGACCAAAAGCTGAGTTTGTCGCACCAATCTAAGTCAGCTGAGTTGTGAATGCAAAGGAAAAGTTCTTGAAGGAAATTAAAAGTGCTACTCCAGTGAACACACGAGTGATAAGAAAGCACAACAGCCTCATTGCTGATGTGGAAAAAGTTTAGTGTTCTGGATAGAAGTTCAAACCAGCCACAACATTCCCTTAAGCCAAAGGCTAATCCAGAGTAGGGCCCTCACTCTCTTCAACTCTGTGAGAGCTGAGAGCGGTAAGAAAGCTGCGGAAGAAAAGTCTGAAGCTAGCAAAGCTTGATTCATGAAGTTTAAGGCAAGAAGCCATCTCTATAACAACATGAGTGCAAGGTGAAGCAGCACGTGCTGATGTAGAAGCTGCAGCAAGTGGTCTAGGAGGTCTAGCTCAGATAATTAATACAGGTGGCTAAATGAAACGACAGATTTTCAGTGTAGATGAATTTTATTGGAAGAAGATGCCACCTAGGACTTTCATGGCTAGAGAGAAGTCAATGCCTGTCTTCAAAGCTTCAAAGGACTGGCTGACTCTCTTGCAATGGGCTAATGCAGCTGGTGACTTTTAAGTTGAAGCCAATGCTCATTTACCATCCCCCAATATCCTGAGGCCCTTCAGAATTATACTATACCTACTCTGTGTTCTATCGACGGAATAACAACAGCATGGTTTACTGAATATTTTAAGCCCACTGTTGAGACCTACTTCTCAGAAAAAAATATTTCTTTCAAAATAATATTGCTCATTGACAATGCCACCCAAGAGCTGGGATGGAGTATGTACAATGAGATTCACCTTGTTTTCATGCTTGCTAACACAACATCCACTCTGCAGCTCATGGATCAAGGAGTCATTATGATTTGCAAATCTTATTATTTAAGAAATACATTTTGTAAATGTACAAATAGATTTAGTAGCTGATGGATCTGGGCAAAGTAAATTGAAAACCCTCGGGGAAGGATTCACCTTTTCAGATGCCACTAAGAACATTCTCGATTCAGTTTAGAAAAAAGTGATTCCAAACTTCATGGGTGACTTTGAGCAGTTTAAGACTTCAGAGGCAGAAGTAACTGCAGATGCAGTAGAAATAACGAGAGAACTAGAATTAGAAGTGGAGTCTGAAGATGGGACTGAACTGCTCCTATCTCATGATGAAACTTGAATGGATGGGGGTTGCTTCCTATGGATGAGCAAAGAAAGTGATTTATTGAAATAGAATCTACTCTTGGAGAAGATGGTATGAAGACTGTTGAAATGACAACAAAAGATTCAGAGTATTACATAAATTAGTTAATAAGGCAGCAATTTTGAAAGAAGTTCTACTGTGGGTAAAATGCTATGAAACAGCCTTGCAGGCTACAGAGAAATCATTCATGGGAGGAAGAGTCATTGGATGTGGCAAACCTGGCTCTTTCATTGCTGTGGCCCAGGTTCAATTTCTGGTCTGAGTACTGAGATCCCACGTCAAGCTGCTGCATGCTGTGGCCAAAAAAGAAAGAAGGGGAAAAAAAACCCCGAAATTTCCACAGCCACCCTAACCTTCAGCAACTACCACCCTGATCAACCAACAACCATCAAGACCACGGCAAAGAGCCTCCATAAGCAAAGAGATCGTGACTGACTGAAGGCTCAGATGATGATTAGCATCCTTTAGCAATAAAGCATTTTTTAATTAAGGTGTGTACATTTTTAAGATATAGTGCTTACTTAATAGATTATAGTCTAGTGTAAACACAGTTTTTATAAGCACTGAGAAATCAAAAAAATTTGTGTGACTTGTTTACTGTGATTTTCACTTTACTGTGGTGATCTGAAACGGAACCCACAATATCCCCCAGGGTAGGCCCATATAACCAAGACATTGTAGTTACGTCATTTTTAAAAAGGGTACTAGGAATTCTCACTGTGGTACAGTGGGTTAAGAATCTGGCTGCAGCAGCTCAGGTCACTGCGGAGGTCGGGGTTTGATCCCCAGTCCTGCAGAGTGGGTTAAAGGATCCAGAGTTGCTATAGCTGTGGTGTAGGTTGCAGCTATGGCTCAGGTTCAGTCCCTGGTCCAGAAACTTCCTTATGTCATGGGTGTGGCCATTAAAAAGAAAAGGGGCCTAATCTCCAGTGATAGGCACTTATTTTTACTGATGAAATGATATTATGTCTGGGACTTGGAGAAGGGGTGGAGCCATAGACAAAATAAGACAGGTTGTATGTTCATTGTTGAAGCCAGACCGTGGGGTACGTGATAATTCATTTTTCAAATCTCTTTACTTTGGGAGTTCTCATTGTGGCTCAGGGTAACTAACCCGACTAGGATCCATGAGGATACAGGTTCAATTCCTGGCCTCGCTCAGTGGGTTGAGGATCCAGTGTTGCCGTGAGCTGTGGTGTGGGTCACAGATGTATCTCGGATGCCACGTGGCTGCGGGTGTGGCGCAGGCCGGCAGCTACAGATCCAATTCGACCTACAGCCTGGGAACTTCCATATGCCAAGGGTGCAGCCCTAGAAAAAAAAAAAAAAAGTGACTCCTGGGGTTTCTAATGAACAAACTGAGTCACTACAATTAGTATTAAGGACAATATTTACTGAGCACTTAAAGTATAAAGTATACCTAGAATTGTGCTTTTACATATATTACCTGGCTTAATCCTCACAGCAGTCCTACACCAAGGCTAAGTAAGATCCCACAAGAGCTAAGTGAGATGGGAGAAACTCCAACTCAAGCCTCTCTGTATGAATATTACACACTATAATATATTAACACTATTGGAGTTCCCTGGTGGCCTAGTGGTGAAGGATCATTGTCACTGTTGTGACATGGGCTCCATCCCTGGCCCAGGAACTTCTGCATGCCACCAGCATGTCCAAATAAACAACTAATTAATTAATAACAAACAAACAAACGCATTATATACTAATGTTGCCAAAAGCAAAAAACCTGGACATTTCAGAGAGCTCAGGTCACCTAATCATGGATTCATGTCCACAGCAAAAACAAGTCAAGATCTACATTGTTACCTTCTTTTTTTTTTTTTGTCTTTTTGCTATTTCTTTGGGCCGCTCCCTCGGCATATGGAGGTTTTCCCAGGCTAGGGGTCAAATCGGAGCTGTAGCCATCAGCCTACGCCAGAGCCACAGCAACGCAGGATCTGAGCCACGTCTGCAACCTACACCACAGCTCACGGCAACGCCGGATCGTTAACCCACTGAGCAAGGGCAGGGACCGAACCCGCAACCTCATGGTTCCTAGTCGGATTCGTTAACCACTGCGCCACGACGGGAACTCCCCATTGTTACCTTCTTAAACCCTTGTACCTCATCCTACCTTCACTGATCAGAATTCTAATAGTTCTTCATTCCCTTACTCACTTCCAACTTTCTCTTCCTCCAAAAAGCCCATGAATTCTGACCCCACGCAGACCTCATCACTCATTCTGACCCACTGGTCCCCAACTCTCTAATGCCCTTGATTTGCTTTCCATTGAATATGGACATCCCATATCAAGAAAGGGGGGGGGTTCCAGGAGGACAGTGCAGCGGTTCTAGACCTCCTCTCAGGGGTCATGAGCTCCTGAACACCCATGAGCTTCCTTTTCTGACTCTTCAGGAGCCTGCTAGGAACCTAAGATTCCGAAGTGACCCTGGTTTCTCAGAAATTTTTTTTTTCTTGAGCCCCGCTTTGAGTCACTCCTGTTCAGCACAGCTTACTAGTCAGCACACTGCGGTTGGCAGAAAATAATGGCCCCCATGGGATTTGCACATCTTAATCCCTGGAACTTGTGAATGTGTTACCTTACATGGCAGTGGGGAATTAAAGTTGTAGATGGAAACAGGATTGCTCATCAATGGACCTTCAAATCAGGAGATGATCTGGATTATCCAGTGGCCTCAGTGGACTCTCAAGGATAGAAGAGGGAGGCAGAAGAGTGGCAAGGGAGAATGAGGTTGATGACAAAAGCAAGGTCTGAGAGAGGCTATGTTGGTTGCTGTTTTGACTAAGGAGGAAGGGAACCATGAGCCAAGGAGAGCAGGCAGTCTCGCAAACCTGAAGAAGTTAAAGAAACAGATTCTCCCCTCGAGCCTCCAGAAAGAAGCAGAGCCCTGTCAACACTTTCATTTTTGCCCTCTGACTCTTGTGCTGGACCTCTGAACTACAGAACTCTGAGATCATCAGTTTGTGTTTGTTTTTCTTTTTTTTTTTTTTTGTCTTTTTGCCTTTGCTAAGGCCGCTCCTGCGACATACAGAGGTTCCCAGGCTAGGGGTCGAATCGGAGCTGTAGCTGCCAGCCTACACCACAGCCACAGCCACGCAGGATCCGAGCCTCGTCTGCGACCTACACCACAGCTCACGGCAACACCAGATCCTTAACCCACTGAGCAAGGCCGGGGATTGAACCCGCAACCTCATGGTTCCTAGTTGTATTCGTTAACCACTGCACCACAATGAGAACTCCTGTTCTTCTTTTTCTATTTTAGGCCTGCACCTGCGGCATATGGAAGTTCCTGCTGGACTAGAGATCAAATCAGAGCTGTAGCTGCTGGCCTACGCCACAGCCACAGCAATGCTGGATCCAAGTCACATCAGTGACCTACACCATAGCTTGCAGCAATGCTGGAGCTGTAATCCATGCAGCAAGGCTAGGGATCAAACCCGCATCCACACCAACACCATGTCGGGTTCTTAACCTGCTGAGCCACAATGGGAACTCCCCATATTGCTTTGAGCCACTAAATTTGTGGTCATTTGTTAGGGCAGCGATAGACACTAATACATTATGGCTTCCTAACTACCAAGACCAGAGCAAACTTGTTACTACCCTACAGGAAACAATCAACCACTCCATTATCTAAGGTTTGTTGCTGTTACCTAGCAGCAGGTTTAGAATGGACTCATTGCTTTTCTGTGCCCTAATCACCACTGTGGCTGGCTTGCCCTGCCTACCCTGACAAGGCAAACCATGAGCTAAGACAATTATCTCCAAGTTCGGAAGGAAGTAAACTTGTAGGCTTAATTGTCCCCCAGCCTGCCTCAATTCTCCACTTGGCAGGAATGCCCACACCTCTCCTGTAGAAGCTCCCCAGGTAAAGGGGATGCTCACATGTTCCCCAATTCCCACCCAGGAGGGGAACCCCTAGTTTGCACTGGGAGAGGCTGAGGAGGATGGATTGGACATTGCAATGCAGAGACAGGAGAAGCTGCTGTGGTTGATACTTTGTTCAATGACATTCAGCAAATATATACAGACTGCTTCCCATGAACTGACCATGACCCTCAGAAAAGTTAGCCACTCTCTACAGAGCCATTCATCCATTTGCTCAGCAAATTATTTACCAAGCGCCAACACATCCCATGGCCCCTGGGCACTAGCATTCAGTTCTCCTTCAGGAACTCTTTTTCAGATCCACTTTAAGACATGAAGTGTGACTCTCCTCCCATTTGCCAAGCTTCCCAATTATCACCCATTCGCCAGCGTTTGTTATTCTGAAGATTTCTGCAAAAGTTCCTATTGTGAGCAGGCCTGGTTCACATAAAAGTCTTGGTAATTGCCCGATTCACTTGCTCCCCCTCTGCCACTTGTACCCTCTCTGAACCTCCCTGCAGCTCCTGGTACCCCTTGGCTCAAGTGCTGATGGTTCTAACCTCATCAGCCTTTTCTTCTAGAGCTTCTTTGTGCTCGGTTCTGAAAGTGCTGGTAGGAGAATGTTAAAGCTACAAGATGTCCCTGGTGCCAGTCCCAACTAGGGGCTCTCCCTCAAGTTTTCTGATCTTCTGCTATTACTGCTCCTTTTAAGAGTAATGTAGAAAGTGACAGAACACTGTAAATCAACTATAATGGAAAAAATAAAAATCATTAAAAACAAACAAACAAACAAAAAAAAGAGCCCATGAGGGAGTTCCTGTCGTAGCCCAGCAGTTACAAACCTGACTAATATCCATGAGGACTTGGGTTTGATCCCCGGCCTCGCTCAGTGGGTTAAGGGTCCAGCGTTGCCGTGAGCCGTGGTGTAGGTTGCAGACTTGGCTCAGATCCCGCATTGCTGTGGCTGTGGTGTAGGCCAGCTGCAGCTCTGATTCAACCCCTAGCCTAGGAACTTCCATATGCCATGGGTGTGGCCCTAAAAAAGCCAAAAAAAAAAAAGAGATCACCGAAATTGCAATAACCACCTCCAGAAAACTCAACAGAATTCAGTAATGCATGCTTTCATTAACTCATTCTAAATTACACCAGCTGGGAGTTCCCGTCCTGGCTCAGTGGTTAATGAGCCCAACTAGGAACCATGAGGTTGCGGGTTTGATCCCTGGCCTTGCTCAGTGGCTTAAGGATCTGGCGTTACTGTGAGCTATGGTGTAGGTCACAGACGTGGCTCGGTTCCTGCATTGCTGTGGCTGTGGTGTAGGCCAGCAGCTATAGCTCTGATTCGACCCCTAGTCTGGGAACCTCCATATGCCATGGGTACGGCCTAAAAAGACAAGAAAAAGAAAAAAGACAAAAAAATAAATTATACCAGCTGATGCCTAGCTGGCCTCCTTCATTCCAGCTCTTCCCACTCTAATACATCCTTTGTACACCTGGCCACACTTATCTTCTCAAACATATAAGTGTTCAGACCCTGGTCGAGGTGTCAAAGACCCCAGCTACAGTACTGTACAGTGAAGGAGGGCACATTCTTTGGAGAGGGGCAGCTCTGCCACTTCGTAGAAGTTAATTAACCTCTCTACTTCTTGGTTTCCTCATTTGGAAAATAAGGATAAGCGCATGTAAATCTCAGGGCTACTGAGAGAAGTAAAGGCGCTAATGCATGGAAAGCACCTGGCACAGTACCTGGCATATGGCGAGCACTCCAAACGAGTTAATTTACATAACCAGCATCAAAGGGAGCTTTCGGGTTAGCAGCAGAGATGCACATGGAGATTCCACAAGTCAGGGGTGGAAGAAGTAATAGCACTTGGAGGGTATGTGAGCAGAAAAGACTGAGTGATAAATTCTGATAGTGATACGGAGCCAGACCTTAAAGATTAAAATGGAATATTCCAGGTACAGAGGAAGGGGAAAGTTTTCCAGCTGGAACACCTGAGTGGAGACAGCAGCACAGAAGGGAGAGCTTTTGTGTAATAAAGCAGTGGCTATCTGAGGTGCCGGTGCCACTTCTGACACAACCATGAGCTTCTTGGGGAGAGGTACACTGGCTTTGGATACAGGAGAGTCACTCATTAACTCAGCAATTGCACACCTATTTTATACCAGACACTGTGCTAGATGACAAAGTTTTCTGCTCAGTCTCTGCCCTCACGAAGCTTCTATTTGAAAAGATGATAAACAGGAAATCAAAAAAAAATACTTCAGTGGATACAAACAGAGATTATCATGCTAAGTGAAGTAAGACAAGAAGTACAAACACCACGTGAAATCATTTATATGTAGAATCTAAAATATGGCATAAATGAACCTATCGACAAAACAAACTCACAGACACTGGAGAACAGACTTGTGGTTGCAGGAAGTGGGGGGTGGGGCATGGAGGGAGTGCAGTGGACTGGAAGTTTGGGGTTAACAGATACAAACTATTACATTTGCAGTGGATAGATAAGAAGGTCCTACTGTACAGCACAGGGAATTATATCAAATCTCCTGGGACAGACCATGACAGAAAATAATATTTTAAAAAAAGAATGCAAAACAAGAACACTTCAGATAAGTAATATATACTATTAAGAAAATAAAGCAGGGAGTTCCCGTCATGGCACAGTGGTTAACGAATCCGACTAGGAACCATGAGGTTGCGGGTTCGGTCCCCGCCCTTGCTCAGTGGGTTAACAATCCGGCGTTGCCGTGAGCTGTGGTGTAGGTTGCAGACGCGGCTCGGATCCCGCGTTGCTGTGGCTCTGGCGTAGGCCAGTGGCTACAGCTCCGATTTGACCCCTAGCCTGGGAATCTCCATATGCCGTGGGAGCAGCCCAAGGAAATAGCAAAAAAAGACAAAAAAAGAAAATAAAGCAGAATCTATGAAAGAGAGAGAGTGACAGCAAAAGAAAGTCGCTCTGAGGCAATGACATCTGAGTTGAGTCACGAGAAGGCCTGAGTGGAAGAATGTCCATAGGAACGACAAGAACACAGCTCCCAAAGCATGAAGAAGCTGGTCATATTGAAAGAACAGAAAGAGAATCAGTGCAGGGGAACATGGTGAGAGAGTCCAAGAGAGGTCATCAGCGAGGGTAGCCAAGGCCCTGGTCACGTTGAAGCTTGGTAGGTCATGAATAGGAGTTTGGATTTCATTCCAAAATGTACTGGGAAGCCACTGAAGGGTTTCAATGATAGGATAGGATATGATCTGATCTGATCTGTGTTTTTAAAAGCTCACTCTAGCTGCCGTGTGGCAAGTGGACTGTAGAAAGAAGAGCAGGAAAGCAAGCAGAGGGAACTGCCAGCACAGTTAGTCCAAACCAGAGGAAACAGCCTAGATGGGATATTTAGATACGATGCCTGGAATCTCTGTTTAGATCAAGTTATACAATCTGCTCACTTTGCAAGGTCCGTCTCCCCTGCACACAGCCCAGTTGGCACATAGGAGGCTTAGCTGGTAATTTTCAATTGGCTGACTGTGTCTCCCCCACATCGCCCCACTTCCCTTCCTCCTTCTACCCTCACTTCTTTTCCTTACTATACCTCAAGTACCCACTTGACCACCACCTGACTCAGCCTTTATGAGGTCCTAATGTACCCTCTATCCTTTTCTCTCTCCTCACCCCACCATCCACAAAAGTTTCATGAACTAGATGTAAAGAGATAATTATTTTCTGTCCTACCCCAGAAGCACTCAGGACTTATCAGTTTCACAGAGCACTAACAGAAGCCTGGGGGTTATTGTGATCTTGGCAATACAAATGGAACACATTCTGCATGTTAAGGACACTGTCTCCTCATATTCGTTCCAGCCTGTTCTCCCCACTGCAGCCAGAGAGATCTTTCAGGAGGAAAATCTGGTCATGATCTCATTGGCTCTCATTCTCTCTCTGGCTTTCTTCTCTCCCCCTGCCCTCTCTCTATAGGTTATGATCCCAAAGTTCATCTCATACCATTCCCCTCATTGCTTCCTGTAGCTCCAGCCATACTGGACTTTGTTCAGGTCTTCAAACCAGATCTGCCCCCTCTGTTGTTCTTTGTCTCCAAGGCCTTTTGATCTCCCTCCTCCCTCAGCTGACACTTATTCTTGAGCTCTTTGCCCAAATTACCTCCCTTAGCAAAAATCTTCTCTGATATGAGACCAAAGCTGGAACGATAACACACAGTTCTGCATATCTTTTTTTCTAGGCATGCATCACAGTTTATAATAATACATTTATTTGTGTGATTGTTTCATTAAAAATGGTTATTCACACACACACTAAATAGCAAACTCCAACGGGGCAAGAACGTTGCCTATTTTTGCTCCTCACTGTGTCACAAACATAGACTGAGTTCAGTAGACCTTAGGAAGATTAGACAGGGAAAGATTTTTCCAAAGTCTTAGATATGGTTCCTCTTTTGATGGAGCAAGCAAAGAAGGAATGATGGACCTTCCAGTAGCAAACTATTATCCTAAATTAGAGAAGTGAGTCAGTATCTGATACCCATTTTGCTACAAACTCAAGAGTTTTCTCTACCTCTTTACAGAAAGCATCCTGACGTCAACATGGTACTTGTTTCAAGACCTGTCATCCTTCTGAGAAGGTCCATCATTCGCTTCGCAGCCCTTCACTTCGGATTTGACCTCCCTTCGATACCTCTTTCCAGAGCAGTAACTATATCATCACCTGATCCGCACGGGAAAGGGGGAGTGAGGATTGAATGAGCTACCACTCACATACTGGTTGCCACACAGTAAACATCATCATTTCGCAAAGCCCTTTCACAAACAGCACCTCAAAACCACCCTGTGAGGTAAGCAACGTAAATATCATTCCCATTTTACTTGATGGGGAAAATGCGGTTCAGAGAAGCAAGTGACTTACTCCAGGTCATAAAACCTGTGTGAAATAGATGCAGGATTTGAACCTACAGTCTCTGACACCTAGTCCACTGTTTTACCTTACATGAGCCACCCCTACAGTTGGGTTATCAGTTACTGAAACCTGGTTTCCTTGTTCCTCTAAATAAACACCTGTTCCTGACTCCTCAGCACCTCCCCCGGCCCCTTTCTACTTCCCCACCTAGAACTTGTCAGCTATCTATGCAATGGGATGAAGGAAGTCACAAAGCTGGCCACACAAACAGGGTTTGGTCCCAGACTCCAGTTTCTCCAGCTCTTCCTCTGAGCCCGTGAGGAAGCAGAAACCGTCAGAAATAAAAACACAAAGAGAAGAACCTGCCCCACCACAGCGAGGTTCCTGGCTACCCTCTCTCCCATGTTTCAGCAGGACACTGCAAGGCCTCTTTCCCAGCAACGAGGATCCGAGGAACAGAGGTCACCGGCCGCGGGCCGTCAGGGCTACTCAGTCGGCCGCGTAAGGGATGCGACAGTGATCCGCCGGCTCCCGGATTTGGCCCAAGGTCACCCTCTCGCAGCCCGGGCCCGATCCCCGACCGCCCCGAGCGCCCCCTGGTGTCTCGGGCTGGCCTCCCCTTGCCCTCAGGGAGTGGCCTGCGGAGCCCCGGCTCGGGGGCAGAGGAAAGCGGGTGGGCAGAGGATGAGGAGGCTGAGCCCCGGGGAGGGGCGGGAGGCGGGGCCCTACCTGATAGCTGAGGACGCCGTCCGGCTCGTTACTCCCAGCCGGCATGGCGGAGCCCAACTAGGTCTCGCCCGCCGGCTCCAGGTCGAGCGTTAGCAGCCCACGCGCTCTGGTCTGGTTTGAGCGGATCGCCCAAGCGGCGACCCCTACCCTGGAGCCAACGGTCAACCATCAACCGCCGCCGCCTCCATAGCCACCGGCCCGCGAGGGTTCGCCGCAGCCAATCAGCGCGCGGCCTGTGCGGCCAATCAGGGCGCGGAGCACAGGAGGACGCTGTCCGGCGGTACCCTGGGCTACCAGGAGGAGGGGGGAGCCTGGGGAGCCCACAGCTCCGGGGCCTGGTTGCCTTGGAAACCTTCTCCCTCCCTTCAGGGGCCTCTGGGCTTGAAGGTCTCTCCAACTGCTTGCTACCAATCGAAAATCTCGTGCTTCCATCTGCGGATGCACCTGACCCTTGAAAACTGAGGAAGTGTCGGGTTTGTCTATTGTGATTCTATTTCTCGGGTTATGATTTTTAAACTCTGGAGAACCATCCCTTGGGGTCGCACAAGGAAGCAACCGAGGATGAGGAGGAGGGGCCTTCTAAAATTACTTGTTAATCCTCGAGCTAGTGGCCAGATTAAAGAACATTAAAGGGAAGCAGTCAGGGAGTGATCAGACCCCTTCCATGGACTCACTATGATTTAGATCTTCTCCCTGGGCTCCAGGTTGGCAGTGAAAAACACAGAGTTGAGCTAAGGATGATTGTTGAAATAATTACACAAAAATGTTTCCAACTGTTACAAGAAATGTTCTAGGGCAAATTATTTAACAGAAGACCTACTGATCTAAGGCAACTTTAGAAAACCATGAGTAACACATTCAATCTGATTTGGGTTTTTAAAAAAAGAGAGGCTGGCCGTAATCCAACCAAACCTCTGGCTCCAAAAGGAGGAAGAGGGTCTTTTGTTTTATGTCCACCATCACATCAGACCATAAGCCAGTCCACACTATTAAAAGAAAAAGAGCAATTGCAAATAATTCTCAGCCTCCAAAGAACCTACACTTGGGGAACGTAATCTGGTGCATGTTAAAGTTGCAAAACCTGCCTACCCCTCCTTGCATTGGCCCTGAAATTTGAAACAAGGTTGTGCTTCAGTGTCCCTGAGGCAGAACCATATTTCTGATCTCTGGTTCAAGGCCTTGGTCCCATTTCTGAGTCTTAGTGTTCATTGCCACAGCCTCTATTGCTCTCCTTACTAATCCTGTCCCTTGAGTCTGGAATTCACTCCCATTTTTGCCCATCAAAATCTTAATCATCCTTCGAAGTCAGTCTCAAAGGCTACTTCTTCCAAGAAGCCTTTCTCTACTCCACTCTCCCCTACACCCCTAAGAGATGTTATCACTCCCTCCTCTGAATCCTGGTAGCACTTTGTACTTTTCTTTTTTTTTGTCTTTTTGTCTTTTGTTGTTGTGGCATATGGAGGTTCCCAGGCTAGGGGTCTAATCGGAGCTGTAGCCACCGGCCTACGCCAGAGCCACAGCAACGCGGGATCCGAGCTGCGTCTGCAACCTACACCACAGCTCACGGCAACGCCGGATCATCAACCCACTGAGCAAGGGCAGGGACTGAACCCGCAACCTCATGGTTCCTAGTCGGATTCATTAACCACTGCGCCACGACGGGAACTCCCCTTTGTACTTTTCTTATAGCAGTTACCATGCTGTGGTTACATGCTTTAATTATATGTTGACTTCAGCTTACTATAATATAGTAAGTTTTTGAAGGCAATAATTATTTTTCTTATGCCCTTCTATATACTCCACAGAGCCTCAAAGAATGCTGGGCACATAGAACATAGTCATAAATATATGTTACATAAGTATATGTAAGTTATATAAGTATATAAAAACTTATACATAATTTATAAACACATAAGTGAATATATGTGCTCTTAATTCAGTCTAACCAAAAACATATTGAACACTTACTAACCACAAGCCAAAATGGCACTTGAGATGCATGGAAATCTACAATAAAATACACATCTCCAAAGGGCTTAGAGTCTATAATCAGGGGAAAAGGATATACGTTAATATGATGACAAGATAATAGAACATAAAACAAGAGCCATATGAGTAGTACAGACAATAAAGATTATAAAAATTCAGAAGAGAAAATAAGGAGTTCCTGCTGTGATGGCAGTGGGTTAAGGATCCACTGTTGCTGCAGCTGTGGTGTAGGTCACAGTTGTGGCTCAAATTCAGTCCCTGGCCTGGGAACTTCTATATGCCTTGGGTGCAACCGAAAAAGAGAAAGAAAAAAAAATTCAGAAGAAAAAATAAACTTTATGACTTGGGACACTTACGGAATATGATACAGAAGACATAGTTTTGGGCTAAATCCAAAGATAGTCAAGGGAGTTCCTATCCTGGCTCAGCGGAAACGAGTCTGACTAGCATCCATGAGGATGCAGGTTCAGTCCCTGACCTTGCTCAGTAGATTAAGGATCTGGCATTGCCATGAGCTCTGGTGTAGGTTGCAGATGAGGCTCGGATCTGGCATTGCTGTGGCTGTGGCGTAGGCTGGCAGCTGTAGCTCCGATTCGACCCCTAGCCTGGGAACCTCCATATGCTGCAGGTGTGGCCCTGAAAAGCAAAAAAAAAAAAAAAAAAAAAAGTCAAGCCACGGTAAGGAAAGCAGACATCTCAGGTCTTGCACAAAGACTTATCAAAAGGAATGCACATGACCCATTCAGGGGAGCCATGATTTAAACCAAAACAGAAAGTTACAGAAAAGAGCAGTAACAAGCAAAAATTGTAGTAAAGAACAACTATGGCCAGGTTATGGAGAACCAGCCAATAAATTCACTCTCTATTTTCTCACTTGATAGAAAGCAGGACACTACTGAAACTTTAGAAGAACACTTCTATGCACCAGGACCTGGGTTTAGTGGTGTAATGCAGAGTGTCACTGAATATTCCTAAAACTCCATTACGTCTCCATTTCACTGGTAAGAAAACCGAGGCTCAGAGAAGCTTAGCAGCTTTCTCAAGGTCAGGCAGTCATTAAGCTTAGATTAGATCATTTATTAAGTCAGAACATATTTACTGAGAATCAGTGTGTTCAGCATTGGGTGTTAGGGAAACAGCAATAAGACAAACAGAGTCTGTCCTCCTGAGCCTTACTATCTAGTGTGGAGACAATAAGCAAGCAAATAAGACCATCACAGGTTATGAGAGCTGCTGAGAAGTAAATTGCAAAGTTATGCAATAGAATAACAGGCATTGGGGGTGGGGAGAGCTGCTTTAGACGAGGTGGTCAGGGAGGGCTTCTCTGAGGAGGTGAGGAGACGCTCATCTGATGAGATGAGTCGAGGATGAATCTGTCTGATTCCAGGGTTCTTGGCCACTACGCAACCCTGTCCTATCATAACTACTACCGTTGCCCAAATCTGCCCCTGGGAGCGAGATGAGTTAGAGGGTGGAACCCGAGGCAGAGGATCCTTGAGACGGACGGGCACCGTGGTAATTCAGGAGGGACTAAGGATGGCAACCAAAGGGAAGGTGTGCCCCCCACTCCACAGAAAGCCGTTCCCAGGGTGCTCTCAGAGGAGTGGGTATGAGTGGGCTGGGCAGGGACAGGAACAAGGAGATAGAGTTCCAGCGGAGCTCCAATGGGTCTGATTTTCCTTCAGCTGAAATGTGGGAAAAGGCAGTGCCTCTGGCCCTTGACTTCAGGGTCGAGAGCCCCATCTTCTGGTCTATTGTGCAAATGACAAAAGGAACTAGGCCACAGAGGCAGCCTCTGAGGCTAGCCTGAGGCACCAGTTATCTGGGGTGCTGCAGAGACAGGCTTTCCCCTCACATGCAGGGCTGTTTTGGTCTCTCCTTCCCAAAGGAGGCTGGCTCCCTTGGTTCCAGGCTCCGGGCTCCCAGCCCCTACTTCTCCCTACACTGCTTGGAAGAGTGCAAATGTGCAGCTCTCACCTGGCCAGCAAACAGGAGCTGGAGTTAGCCGGAAGGAGGATATTCCACCACGGACTCCACTTCACGCTAAAGAAAGCGGTGGGGGAAAAAACCAGCAGAACAGAACTCACAACTTTCTGAGGCCTGCACAGGTGGCTTGGCCTAGAAGGAGACATAAAATGGACATGTAAGGAGTTCCTATTATGGCTCAGCAGGTTAAGAATCCAACTAGTGTCCATGAGAACACAGGTTCGATCCCTGACCTCGCTCAGTGGGCTAGGGATCCAGCGTTGCCATGAGCTGTGGTGTAGGTGGAAGATGTGGCTCAGATCTAGCATGACTGTGGCTGTGGTATAGGCTGGCAGCTGCAGCTCCAATTTGATCCCTAGCCTGGGAACTTCCATATACCACAGGTTTGACCCTAAAAAGGAAAAAAAAATGGACAGGAAAATGTGAAATATGGGTGGAGAAAGAGACCACACACACACACACACACACACACACACACACACAAAGCAAGGAGGCATGCTACATGGTTGACCTCAATTCTTTTTTTTTTTTTTTTTGCCCATTTTGGGGCCGCTCCCGCGGCATATGGAGGTTCCCAAGCTAGGGATCTCATCGGAGCTGTAACTGCCTGCCTACGCCAGAGCCACAGCAACACCGGATCCTAGCCGCGTCTGCAAACTACATCACAGCTCACCGCCGCAACGCCAGATCATTAACCCACTGAGAGAGGCTGGGGATCGAACCCGCAACCTCATCCAATTCCTAGTTGGATTCTTTAACCACTGAGCCACGACGGGAACTCCCCGGTTGACTTCAGTTCTTGAAACAACTCTATGATGTAGGTTCTACCATCCCATTTTATAGATGAGACAACTGAAAACTGAGGCTTAGAGATGTAACCTGCCCCGTTCACACAGCCGGCACAGTTAATAAATGGAGACATTGAGCTCTGAGGTCAATAGTATCTGACAGCAGCGTGCACACATTTAACTGCCTACTGCCTCCCATGGGGCTGCCTGGAGCCTTTGTCCTTCTCTAACTTTTATAGGTTCTATCCTTTCTTCGTGGTCTCCAAATGTTTGTTTTTTGTCTTGTGTTTTTGTTTTGTCTCTAGATCCTTCCCTTCTCTAAGACCAGTGGTTCTTCAACTTTGAAGGGAGAGGGTAGGTCTTGAACCCCTCCCAGGACATGATAAAAATCTGTGGGACTCTTTTCAGGTAAGTAGACAAAGCCCCCAATTTTCCATATCATTGTAAGGATATTTTCACAGCCTGCCCAGCGAAGCACAAGACACCTAACATATACTGTTTTAAAATATTGGCTGGAAAACATTGAAATTCTCTGATTCAGAGACAAAAAGATAAAAACACGAAACACTCAAAAGGTCTGAGAAAAACGTTCTCACATAATTGCAGTCATTTTTTTCCATCAAAAGCATCTTAACTTCTCCATCAACCTAACCATACTTCTTGCTCTGTTTAAATTGTCAAAAGAGCCACCAGGGCAAGAGGGTCTGGTCTTTACTTGCCATTAGGTAGCTTCCAATTCCCAGCTGCATCTCATGCCTGATTTTGTTTCTCCTCCTTCCTCTTAATTATACATCTAAACCCAAGGAAATGTTGGAGGAGAAGACATCAGGATCCAAGGAAACACTTAATTAGAGCTTGTTGCGCTGTCGTCTGGGAGCATTTCCTGTGAAGGGAGAGGGGAACGGAGAGAGGCATTGTTCACTGTCAAGGTAAAAGGGTGATGCAGGTGCATGGTACTCTTTGAGCCCTTGCCAAGTCACAGCATCTCTAAAGAGACGACAGAATGTGATTGTCTTTGTTCACAGCATGCTGCCAGCCTGGGACACTGCACATCACAGGGAAGAACCATACAGCACCACAAAAACTGACTATCGACTGGGAAAAATCCCTTCCCATCCATGCGTCATCAGCATCACCCTTAGAAATTGCCCTATACAGGAGTTCCTATTGTGGCTCAGTAGGTTAAAAACCCGACATAGTGTCTGTGAGGATGCAGGTTCTATCCCTGGCCTTACTCTGGGTTAAGGATCTGGCGTTGCCACAAGCTGAGATGTGGGTCGCAGATGCAGCTTGTATCTGGCGTTGCTGTGGCTGTGGCGTAGGCTGGCAGCTGCAGCTCTGATTTGAGCCCCTAGCTCAGGAACTTCCATATGCTGCAGGTACAGACGTAAAAAGAAAAAAAAAAAAAAAGAAATTGCTTATACTGTACTCATGTACACCTTACTCCAGACTAAGCAAGGCTCTAGGAGATAGAACCCAGGTAAAATGGCAAAAACCAACTTTCTGCTTTCTCTGGAATCAAATTGAGACATTCAGACAGAAAGAGGTATGGGAAAGAACTTACAGAGGGATCAGAGGAAAGAAGCTTTGGGACTTCCGGATCTAGATAGGAAATCCTTCAGGATTTGGGGAGAAACAGGTGTTAACCAAGAACCACTTGCCAAGTCCTTGATATCAGGTTTGAACACATTTGTATTCATTAAATACATTTATTTCATCTGTTTCTAACCAACATAGCTCAGCTTAGAACTCAGGTCTGTTTGCATGGTTTCGCTCCACATCTTATCTATTTGGGGATAAGACCTCTTGAGCTGGTTATACTAACTATGGAAGTTTTATTCACTTTTAGCCAGTAGACCTAGGATATCCTGAAGGTAGCAGCAAATTCCCTACCTTGCGTCTGTATAATTCTATATACCCCACTCCTTAAAAATCACCTTATCTCATTTCTCTCCAATGGGTCTGTAAATGTACACAGAATATTTCACAGACTAGAAAGCTGAAATATGCCTAGAATGGGGACTTGTTCAAGCCAGTTAATAGCAGAGCTGGATCAAGAACCACTCATGCGGCGTTCCTGTCGTGGCTCAGTGGTTAAAGAATCCGACTAGGAACCATGAGGTTGCGGGTTTGATCCCTGGCCTCCCTCAGTGGGTTAAGGATCCGGCATTGCAGTGAGCTGTGGTGTAGATTGCAGATGCGGCTCGGATCCCACATTGCTGTGGCTCTGACATAGGCAGGCAGCTACAGCTCTGATTAGACCCCTAGCTTGGGAACCTCCATATGCCGTGGGAGCGGCCCTAGAAAAGACCAAAAAAAAAAAAGAACCACTCATGCTTTTCACTTTATTGGGTGGATTCCTAGAAATATATTTCCCTCCAGCTGCTTCCTGCATAAAAGTGAATTGGCTTCCATTGCACAGTGAATTGTGAATCTCCTTCAGGGCTGACATGAACTCCCTGCAGTAGAAACCGAGGGCTTCTCCTCTGTTACCGTTTCCCATCAGATTATAGTTTCATATAATTTCCACTTTGGCAGGTTCCAGTGATACCCATTCATTAGTTTACCAAACAAACTTTCATGAAGTTCTGAAGATAACTATTACTGCTTCTTATCTCAAGAAGCACTTTATCTGACATAGGTATCAATTCAATCCAAGCTACTCTCACTCCCAGTAAAACACCCCTTGAGGCCTTTTATTTTGCAGTTAATAAAAAAGAGACCCACTCAGACATTTGGGCTGGGGCAAAAGGGAATGGATATAGAATTTGAATGTATTTTATGGATGTATCTTTTTCCACCTCTAGTCTTTTGTTCCAAAAGGCCAGGCTCCTTTTTGAAGATGGCTGAGTTTCTCTGGTCCTTTCTTACAAAATATAAGAAAAAATATTTGCTATAGTTACCAAGAACAACCAGGGCTATGAGATGGTCCGTCAAGGAGTAGCAAAGAAAAAAAAAAAAATCCAGCCTTGAAACAGATATAGGAACAGTCAACTTTGTTTAGGATAGGCAAAATGAACAAGGGCCATTACAATTCGATTATAACCAGTAGGTGTGACAGGGTCTCTCCAGAACTTCATGTCCCTGTCCTCTAAGAATTGTCGGAAGAGACGGAAAAGCCCTATATACCGACACCATATACAAAAATAAATTCAAAGTGGTTTAAAGACCTAAATGTAAGACTGGATACTATAAAACTCCTAGAGGAAAACATAGGCAGAACACTCTTTGATGTAAACCGCAACAATATTTTTGGACCCATCTCCTAGAGCAATGGAAATAAAAGCAAAAATAAACAAATGAGACCCAATTAAATGTAAAAGCTTTTTGCCCAGCAAAGGAAATCTTAAACAACATGAAAAGACACCTATGGAATGGGAGAAAATATTTGCAAATGATGTGACCAACAAGGGATTAATTTCCAAAATATATAAACAGCTCTCACAGCTCAATATCAAAAAGAACAAACAACCCAACTGAAAAATGGGCAGAAAATTTAAGCAGACATTTCTCCAAAGAATACAGACTAAGAGGCACGTGAAAAGATGTTCCATATCGCTGATTACTAGAGAAATGCAAATCAAAGCTACAATGAGGTATCACCTCACACCAGTCAGAATGGCCATCATCTAAAAGTTTACAAACAATAAATGCTGGAGAGGCTGTGGAGAAAAGGGGACCCTCTTATATTGTTGGTGGTAATATAAGCTGGTGCAGCCACTGTGGAGAACAGTGTGTGCGTTCCTTAAAAAACTAAAATACTGAGTTCCTGTTGTGGCTCAGCAGGTTATGAACCAGGCTAATATCCATGAGGATGAGGTTTCAATCTCTAGCCTCCATCAGTGGCTTAAAGATTTGGCATTGCCATGAGCTGCAGTGAGCTGTGATGTAGGTTGCAGACTCGGCTTGTATCCCGAATTGCCATGGCTGTGGCGTAGGCCGGAAGCTGCAGCTCCAATTCAACCCCTGAGAACTTCCATATGCTGCAGGTATGGCCCTAAAAAGAAAAAAAAAAAGTAAATCAACTACATTTTAACTAAAGTAATAAAAATAATTCTGGTCAAGACCCACTTAAAAAAAAAAAAATGGGTGTTCCCTGTTGGCTCAGTAGGTTAAGGATCTGGCATTGTCACTGCTATGGCTTGGGTCACTGCAATGGCTTGGGTCACTGCATTGGTGTCCTGGCCCAGGAACCTCTGCATGCTGTGGGTGAAGCAAAAAAAAAAAAAATTGGTGCCAGCTTTGTTTTGGTTAGAGTCACCCCTAAATGCATCCGAGCTTGAATATATTCATCTTTTTAGTGGAGGGTATTTCTTTAAAATCTTTCTGTCTTTCCTCCCACCACCCATGGTTTGGATTTTCTATCTCTTCTAGCAATTTTTTTTTTTGAGTATTTGTCATTTAATTGAGTTTTTCAGTTACACAGAATTGAGCACATTTTCTTTGCATCAATGAGCTTATTTACATCATTTCTTATTTTTCACATTTACACTTTTCCCTGCATCCTCATGGATACTAGTGGGGTTCGTTACACTGAACCATGATGGGAACCCTCGCCAGCACCATTCTTTTTTATCTTTTTTTTTTTTTGTCTTTGTCTATTTAGGGCTGCACCTGCGGCATATGGAGGTTCCCAGGCTAGGGGTCGAGTCAGAGTTGTAGCTGCCGGCCTGTGCTACAGCCACAACAATGCCAGACTGAGCCGCGTCTGCAACCTACACCACAGCTCATGGCAACACTGGATCCTTAACCCACTGAGCAAGGCCAGGGATCGAACCCTAAACCTCATGGTTCCTAGTCAGATTCGTTTCTACTGCACCACAATGGGAACTCTCCACCGGCACCATTGTTAACGGGAAAACAATCAAAGTATTTCCAGTAAAGTCAGGAACTAGTTAAAGATGACCCCAATCAGCACTACTACATAATGGGCAGGGCAGGGATTAGCCAATGAAAGTGACACCAGAAAAAAACAAAACCGATAACAATCAGAAAGGAACAGACTAAATTATATCCTTGGAAACCTGGAAAACCTAAGAGAATCAACTAAAAACTATTGCAAACAAAAGACAGTTCAGAAGAGTGGCTGGGCACAAGGTTATGCAAAAATGAATAGTTTCCTATAACATAAAACTCAACTGATTAGATAATAGAATGAGAGAAAAGATTCCAATTCCACTAATAAACCAAGAGATGAAAAGATTGAGCAAACAAGTAATATGGAAGAACTAGATGAAAACGTCAACTGAGTGGCAGAAAAGAAGCCTTGGGTAAATCAAAAGACACATGCTGTGTCTGGTAGGAAAAACTCAAGTTTATTAAAGTCGTTAATCTTCCTTCCATTCATCCATAAATTTCAGGACATCACAATAAAACTACCTTTTTTTTTTTTTTTTGTGGACAGTCAAAAAATCCAGGAACGCCCTGGGAGGCGGAAAACAAAAAAATTAAAAAAAAAAAAAAAACAACTGGCTCTCTAGTTCGATTCCTTCCTCACTCCTTATCTCTTCTGAAGGAAAATGCTCGAGAGCCTCTTTCCCTGAAGAACGGCCATGAAAGAGCCCCCAAAGGGCTCCCTTAACGGGGATTCAACTCTACAACCACCTCCAGATCCAACCTCACGGCAGAGTGGCAGACCCTCCCCCTGCTCCCTGTGGCCCACACCTTCCTGTAGCCACAACCCCTGCAGCCTTGGGACTGCAAGCAGAAAGATGTAAACACTGTGTTCCCGGGATGTCACCCCTGAGTGGCACGTCAGAGCCCTGGAAGGCGCCACTCAGAGAGATGCTATTGTGGGTTAAATTGTGCCCCAACCCCCAAAACACCAAAAAGATATGTTGAAGTCCTAAACCCTCCCCCCGGCTCCACCCGCCCCGCCCCAGGTATCTCAGAATGTGACTTTATTTGGCAACAGGTGATCACTGCAAATGTACTTAATGAAGATGAGGTTACCCTGGAGTAGAGGTGGCCCCTAATCCAATATGACAGGTGTCCTTATAAAGTGATGGCCAGGTGAAGACACGGAGAGACACAGGGAGGACACCACATGAAGACATGTGTCTCCAGTCCAGGGGATGACAAGGATGGATGGCAAACCACCAGAAGCTAGGAGGAGGCAAGGCAGGGGGAGTTCCCCTACAGGTTTTAGAGGAAGCATGGCCTGCAGATTTCTCCAGAACCTAAGACAATACATTTCTGTTTTTTTGCTTTTTTTTTTTTTTTTTTTTGCTTTTCAGGGCCTTACCGGCGGCACATGGAGGTTCCCAGGCTAGGGGTCTAATTGGAGCTACAGCTGCTGGCCTACACCACAGCCACAGCAACACAGAATCTGAGCCTCATCTGCAATCTACACCACAGCTCATGGCAACGCCGGATCCTTAACCCACTTATGGAGGCCAGGGATTGAACCCGCAACCTTGTGGTTCCTAGTCAGATTCGCTTCCACTGCATCATGACAGGAACTCCTTTTTTTTTTTTTTTTTTTTTTCCCTGACAATACATTTCTGATTGAAGCCACCCAGTGTGTGGTACTCTGCCACAGCAGCCATAGGCAACAAACCCAAATGTCTCCAGTTAGAATCTCTGCACTCCTTATCACCAGGGCAGGAGGCTGAGCGTCCACTGGATGTGGCCTGGTGCAAAAAGCAATAGAGTTTCAAACAGGGAATTCTGACTGATTGGGCCAGCCAGGAGTGCAAGGATCCCATGCTTGAGAGACACACTCCTGGGGCAAGAAATCACTCCAGCATCCTCATCCTTTCATTTGCCTCCAACTTTACCCGACTCTGCCCTGAGGACGGCTGGCCAGGGCTGGCCCCTCCTCCTTAACGTTGGCCCCTTTCTGCAATGAGTCTGCCGAGCCGGGCCCAACCTGGCTCTGATGTTACTCAACACTAGTAACCTCAGGGATCCCGGGGAAAGTAGAGCCTCAGAGGGCCCCAGGCTAAACTTCTGGATCTGACATGGCAGGCCGAGGGACCTGGGGCACTGAATTCTGGGGACCTGTTATTTGCATTCCAAAGAGTGGGGGTCGGAGTTCCCGTCGTGGCGCAGGGGTTAACAAATCCGACTAGGAACCACGAGGTTGCAGGTTCGATCCCTGCCCTTGCTCAGTGGGTTAACGATCCGGTGTTGCCTTGAGCTGTGGTATAGGTCGCAGACGCGGCTTGGATCTGGCATTGCTGTGGCTGTGGTGTAGGCCAGCGGCCACAGCTCCGATTGGACCCCTAGCCTGGGAACCTCCATATGCTGCGGGAGAGGCCTAAGAAATGGCAAAAAGACAAAAAAAAAAAAGAGTGGGGGGTCACCCAGGTCACACATAGGCCCCTCCCTCTACCTGCATCTCTCTCCCTTGTCCACCTGGCAAACTTCTACCTACTCTTTTCACACCAGGTCACCGCACCTCCTCCTCCAGCAGGGAAGTCAATCACCCCTCCTCTGCACCATCCCAGCCCTTCTGCACACGTTTCTCCATTACGGCTCTCATCCCACGCTAGAGGATTGGTTCCGTAGACCGGGAGCTCCTTACACACGGGGAAGGAGCGCTCTCATCTCTGACCCCCTCGGGCTTAGCCCCGCACCCACGCCAGCAATGCGCTAGGGCTTTCTCGAAGGTCTCGTGCTTTTACCCTTCCAACTGCGGGTAGAATGTTAGGACCATCTTACTTACACCAGGACAAAAATCTCTCTCCTGGGATCATTTGATTTGTAGCTGGTCGGCTCTTTCATTAAACAAAGAGCTCCCTGAGAGAGCAAGCTGTGTTCTTTGCCTCCCCGGGTCCTAACCCCATTTACACAAAAGTCGCTTTCAGTTAATGCAACTTCAGCAGCTGCCCCCACACTTTCTACTTTCAAGGAAGCACCCTGATAACCCCATTACATCTTTCTGGTACTTTCTGACCCTTTCGTCTCCAGAGAACCAGGCAGTCCAATTTCTTTAATGCCATGGGATCTGCGGCAACCACACCACATTTTATGGTCTTCATTCAATTTATTATAGATCTTGTGACATGGCCCTGTTTTTCTGAAAAACAGGTCACCTCTTACATTAGTTATTTGGCCATCAGCCCTCTCCTTGCTGACAAGGGTGAGGGTTTTTTACAGCTCCTTTCTAGTAATGGGATAATAGTGCCTCCTGGAATAAGAATAAAAAATCTTGGAGTTCCCTGGTGGTGGCTCAGCAGGTGAAGGATCTGGCATTGTCATGGCTGTGGCACAGGTTCATTCCCTGGCCTGGGAATTTCCAAATGCCATGGGTGCAGCCAAAACAATGAAAAAAACAAAAACGAAACAAAACATCTTAATGACGTTCATAGGCTTTGATCCAACAAGCTCTACTTCTGGCAACCTACACCACAGCTCACGGCCAGAGATGGGTTGCAGAAGCATTCTTTTTTTTTTTTTTTTTTTTTTTTTTAGAACCACACCTGCAGCATGTGGAGGTTCCCAGGCTAGGGGTGGAATCGGAGCTGTAGCTGCTGCCCTACAGCACAGCCACAGCAATGCCAGATCCAAGCCACATCTACAACCTACACCAAAGCTCATGGCAATGCCAGATCCTTGACCCACCGAGTGAATTCAGGGATCAAACCCAAGACTTCATTGATACTAGTCAGGTTTGTAACCTGCTGAGCCGCAACAGGAACTCCCTACAGCAGCATTCTTTATATGCAACAGGGAAGGAGTTCCCGTCATGGCGCAGTGGTTAACGAATCCAACTAGGAACCATGAGGTGGTGGGTTCGGTCCCTGCCCTTGCTCAGTGGGTTAATGATCCGGCGTTGCCGTGAGCTGTGGTGTAGGTTGCAGAGGCGGCTCGGATCCCGCGTTGCTGTGGCTCTGGCGTAGGCCAGTGGCTACAGCTCCGATTGGACCCCTAGCCTGGGAATCTCCATATACCGCGAGGGCGGCCCTGAAAAAGGCAAAAAGACAAAAAAATAAAAAATAAAAAAATATATGCAACAGGGAAGACCCCACTGGGGGATTTGGTACAATCTTCAAAGTGAACACGGGGGACATGGCTAAGCATGAACCCGAGGTTGTAACTGGGTGGAGACATGGCAATCTCTCCAACTGCCCCTGCAGCAGCCTCCCCTCCCTAGTCTTGGGGACATCTCCCAGGCAGAAGAAGGCTTCCATCTCCCTTGTCTCCAAGTCCTACCTGGGAAATTGTCTGGTTCAAGGGCATCTCACAGGATGAAGTCCAGAAAGATGGCTCATCCTTCCCTCCCGCTCCAGTAATTCTACCCTTCCCCCACAACACTCTGAGTGACTGCTCAGCTCTCTTTCTCTGCTCCTTGGCAAGTCAGAAGTGTCATGTCCTAAGCTTTTCTTAGGAGTACCTCCCTGCTTCCTCTCTGCCAGGCCTGGGTTTATTTATTTATTTATTTATTTTTTGTCTTTTTGCCATTTCTTTGGGCCGCTTCTGCGGCATATGGAGGTTCCCAGGCTAGGGGTCGAATTGGAGCTGTAGCCACCGGCCTACGCCAGAGCCACAGCAACGCGGGATCCGAGCCGCGTCTGCAACCTACACCACAGCTCACGGCAACACCGGATCCTTAACCCACTGAGCAAGGGCAGGGACCGAACCCGCAACCTCATGGTTCCTAGTCAGATTCGTTAACCACTGCGCCACGACGGGAACTCCTTGTTTTTGTTTTGATAGGGCTGTACCTGCAGCATATGGAAGAGCTCAGGCTAGGGGTCAAATCGGAGCTGCAGCTGCTGCCCTATGTCACAGCCACAGCAACACCAGAACCGAGCCACATCAGTGACCTACACCACAGTTCACGGCAATGCCTGATCCTTAACCCACTGAGCGAGGCCAGGGATCGAACCTGCATCCTCATGGATACTAATCAGGTTCGTTACTGCTGAGCCACAATGAGAGCTCCTCCATCAGTGGTCATTGGGGGTGAGGGATCAGAGTGTGGAGCTGGGGGAAAAGTCATTTTTTTGTCTTATTTTAGCTAGTTCCAGAAAAGAGATTAGGGAAGGCTCTGAGTAGCCTGGCTTGGGTAATGTGCCAAACCCTAAACCAGTCACAGTGGCCAAAGGCTGGGTGCCCATAGGATCAACATACGTATACATACATATCCCGCGTCCACCCTTGGTGCTGGGGAGTGAGGTGGCCTTCATCTGACCTTCATGGACGAAGAATTGAAGGAAGGTAGTTCCTTGAAGACATACTAGACAATGAAGAAAGCAGGTCCTTTACACCTGACCAGCCCTGCCGCAATCTCCACCTGTCCCCATATGTAGTCAAGCTCCCCAGTCTCTCCGGCATTTGCTCAGGAGTCACTCTCACAGCCTGACAGGTTCATGTGCAACAGGCAACCCCCTTCCAGGCCGGTCATCAGTCTTCTCCGTGCAGCTCCTCCCATCAGATCTGGGTCTGCTCTGACAGCAAACAGCAACAGCAGCTAAGCAGGACGAATCCGAGAGTGTGACCCTAAGTCTGGTTTCCCCCTGACTGAAGCCTCCTTCCTTTTTTTTTTTTTTTGTCCTTTTGCTATTTCTTTGGGCTGCTCCAGCGGCATATGGAGGTTCCCAGGCTAGGGGTTGAATCGGAGCTGTAGCCACCAGCCTACGCCAGAACCACAGCAATGCAGGATCCGAGCCACGTCTGCAACCTACACCACAGCTCATGGCAACGCCGGATCGTTAACCCACTGAGCAAGGGCAGGGACCGAACCCGCAACCTCATGGTTCCTAGTCGGATTCGTTAACTACTGCGCCACAACAGGAACTCTGAAGCCTCCTTCCTTTGGCTCTGAGACGAGATCACTGAGGCAGGCCCAGGGCAGAAACAGGCACTCCAAGGCCGACACTGGTAGCTGTCCAGCGTGCACCCCACGCACACTTAGCTTGCCCAGCAGGACCCTGACACTGATGCTGGAAAGATGCTCCCGGAATCTGGGTTCTTGTTCACGGAGCCAAAGATGAACTTTGCGAACATACAGGCAGCAAGCAAGCAAAGTCTTTATTACAGGAAAGCAAACAGCTCCCAGGACAGCTGGGAGGGGGAAGAAGAGTCCCCCTCTCTATTGTCCTATTGGAGTTTTTAATCCCTTAAAAATGGGGGGTTACCAATGTGGGGTCCAGAAAGGTGTGGTTTTCTCCCCTTGGCCTTGCCCAGTTACCTATATCAGTCCTTGTCCGATAGGAGTCTTAGGGGTGGAAATATTCCGGAAGTCTCGTGGTTTCTTTGCCCTTCTCTTCTGGTAGCCTGAGTCACAGAGGGTTAGAGATTAATGTCCATCTGGGCGTAGGTACGCTCCCTACAGTAAACAAGGTCGGTGGGGATGTTACTACCTGGAGCCCTTAAGCCACAAATGTCAATTGATAGCCATACCAAAGAATGCATGGAAGCCGCTGCTCCTGCACTGACTCCCTGAGTTATTCTGCCTTAACACAGGTCTGCATCTGCCCAGAGGAAGGGGGCCTGCTCACAACCCTTTATGGGCTGACAACCGCCTACCTGTGGCCCAGAAACAGAGAAGGGGAGAGAAACGGCTCCAAGGCTGGTCCAGAAAGAATTTCACGGCTTGGACTTTCGACCCGGGTTAATGTGTCTTGAATAACAGAATGATGGCCTTCTGGTATTTTTGTTGTTTCTGGGTGTGCTGTGGTAGGGGTACAGAGGCAGCCAACCTGCAGTCCTGCCCTTCTCTGGTCTGGCAGATGCCTTCCTCCCCACGGGCTGTCAATGTCACAACCTCTGGGGAGAGACGATTCCCTGGGAATTGACACAAGAGGCCACAGGGAGTGGCTACCAGCCACTTGGATATACCCTGTCTCATTTCTATCCCTTGCGCTGCTTTCAGCTGCTTAGGGAGGAAACCAAAATCAAAGAACTTCAGGAGTTCCCACTGTGGCTCAGCAATAACAAACCCGACTAAGTATCTAGAGTTCAATCCCTGGCCCTGCTCAGTGGATTAGGATCTGTGTTGCTGTGAGCTTTGGTGTAGGTCACAGACACGGCTCGGATCTGGCGTTGCTGTGGCTGTGGCATGGGCTGGCAGCTACAGCTCCGATTCCACCCGTAGCCTGGGAACCTCCATATGCCACAGGTGCAGCCCTAAAAAGCAAAAAAAAAAGAAGAAGAACTTGGAGCAGGATCCAAGTGGGCATTCTTCCTCAGACTTAAACCCAGATCAAACTCCACATTCAGCCAAGCTTATCAACAGTGAGACTCCTGCCCAGACTCTGAAAAGGAGTAAGGAAAGCTTTCAGGTGGGGTTCTGGGCACACCCCCAAGAAAGCCATGTATTATATTCTGAGCACATTGCCAATGATTTACATACATTATCTCATCAAATTCCACAACAGATCCACTTCAATACCTTTTTTAAAAAAGAGAAAACTAGAGTTCCTGTTGTGGCTCAGCAGATTAAGAACCTGACATAGTGTCCATGAGGATGCAGTTTCGCTCAGTGGGTTAAGGATCCAGCGTTGCCTCAAGCTGTGGTGTAGGTTGCAGACGCCGCTCAGACCCGGCATTGCTGTGGCTGTGGCGTAGGCTGGCACCTGCAGCTCTGATTTTACCCCTAGCCTAGGAACCATGCTAGGAACTTCCATATGCCGCAGGGGTGGCCCTAAAAAAGAAAGAAAAGAGAGTGAGAGAGAAAGAAAACTGAGGTTGAATAACTTAACTGAGGTTGAGTAATTTGCCTACATTACAGAACTGCCAGGGACTGAGAGGCCCCATGCCATCACTCTCTCCAAGTCTTTCCTTTGATTGGGGGGATTTCTATCAAGCCTCTCAGCCTATATACTGAGATATGCCCCCCCACAGCATCTGGCTGCGGGGATAATCCTGTGAAGGAAGAGTGAGGTGACCTGGCACCTCCAGAATGTGCCTTAGGCTCCAAATCTCCAATCCCAAAGGCAAGAAGTGCATGAGCCCCAGCCCCAAGGTTTCCTTCTGCTTTGAGGTCTCAGCAGAGCTGCTCCTGGGGGCAAGGGCTAAGGCTCCCTTCAGATACAGCTTCCTCCGTTAAAAGATGAGGGTCAAATTGGCTCTGGGTTCTCTGGCTCCCCAGGTAGGATTGTTTCCACTGTTGTGTTCCAGGTGCTGTAGAAAACTTGAGTTTTTGCACACTCTAAGCAAAATCTGAATGCCCTTAGAGGACATCTCGGTCCCTTTGGGCTGGTGCCCCCTATCCTTCCTTTGGCTCCAGAAGAGCCCACTGAGTTATCTCACAAGACAGATGCCAGGGTGGGATGGACCGTATGGGCAGTAGAAGCTCCCGCTCAACAGTGTCAGTGTGACCCAAACTGAATCCACCCTGCTCCACCCTCTCACTGTGTGGGCTTTGTTCTCAGATAGGCTTTCGAGGGGCTGTCTTAGTCTAGCATCTGTTTCATTCAAAGGAATGAAAAAATTGAAGGTCCCCAGCAGACACCATTCTTTGTCCAGCACTTGCAAAGAGATCACCATATTGAGCTTAGATTAATGGCCAAGGGACCCAAAATGCCAAGAGGTCAAATACCCTGACCACAATAGCCTTCAAGTTCAGCACCTATGGACTCATCAGAGTCCTGAATGCCAGGATAGGATAACACATTACAGGAGACCATCAGGTCCTAAAAATCTGTCTCCAGCTCCCCATGGCAGGGCTTCGCCCTTCTTGAGGCATCCTTGTTTTGTACCAGTTCAGACACTCGGTGGTTTGGCAAGCCTGGCAGAGTTTTCTGTAAACCGCTTATCATAGGATATTTTAGAACTTGATAATTAATAGGCAAAGCCAAGATCTTTTCAAAATTTGAGCTCACCCCTTCTTGTGACAATATAAGGCTGTCCCATCGTACTGAAGTCTGAGGGAAAATGCTTATATCAAGGCTCCCACTCAGGTCTGTCTTTTCCTGGCCGTGCGAGATATGAAGGCATCCATTCAGGCTCCTCTAAGGTCCTGCCAGAAAAGAATGAGGTGATATAAATAACGAGATAATCCGCATCCAGTCATCTTTGCCATAGAGTGGTCAAAGAGATCCGAGGTCCTGGAGATGCTTCTGGGTCATCCTTTCAAGTGGATAAGATTCCATGGACAAGTAAGAATGTTTTTTGCCTCGCTAACCAAGATGTGTCTTGGCACCACTCCTCACCAAGTACCACCCACTCCCTGTCTGGCAGCGAGTCTCCTCTGAGAAAACGGCCCCCCTCCCTGTGCCAGGCTGTTTCTTTCCCTCTACTACATTGAGGGTGGGGTGGGTTTGCAGACCTTGCTGATAATCAGCAGCTCTTTAAAGAGCTATAAATCCATGATTTCAAACAGTCAAGTCTATTTTAATCTGCGCTCAGCAAACATAACTCACATTCCATTCACGGAGAAAGAGAAGGTCGTTCCAGGTTAGGATTCCCCCTCAGTCTCTCCTCCCGATCGCTGGGTGTTTAGACATCTCTGAGATCAAAGCTCTGTGGATCTACCCGCAGATCCAGGCAAGAACAAACCCAGGAGAGGGCAGATGAGCAGCCCCTGGCTCTGTGCGACCTCTGCCCCCGACTCAGACCCACCACGCCTGGGTACGTACCCGCCACTTTGTACTTAGGTGGTGGTGACTTTGGAGAGGGCCAACATGTTGTAAAGGCTGGATTTAAAATCAGACAAAGCCAGGGATTCAACCCAGGTCTCACTCCAAAGCCATTTTCACTTTCCCAATATCATATGCTGTTGTTCTGTCTGCCCACCCAGAACACCCAAGAGGGTTCCACCGGGCAACTGTCAGAGCCACAAAGAGAGCTCTCTAAGTTGACTGCTTTTAAAATAACTTTAGGGAGTTCCCATCGTGGCGCAGTGGTTAACGAATCCGACTAGGAACCATGAGGTTGCGGGTTTGGTCCCTGGCCTTGCTCAGTGAGTTAATGATCCGGCGTTGCCGTGAGCTGTGGTGTAGGTCACAGACGCAGCTCGGATCCCGAGTTGCTGTGGCTGTGGTGTAGGCCGGCGGCTACAGCTCCAATTAGACCCTTAGCCTGGGAACCTCCATATGCCTCGGGGGAGCGGCCCAAGAAATGGCAAAAAGACAAAAAAATAAATAAATAAAATAAAATAACTTTAACCATGTCAGATAATATAATGGAAAAAAAGGTACTATCTAAGGTACTTGTTCAAATCAGAGTGACTCTTCAGGGCTACTTTTCTAGAAAGAATCCAAAGAAATTGGTAACAATGGCTGGCTGCCCCCCTGCCCTGGGAGGAAAACTAGGTGACAGGAGAAGAGTAGTTCACTGTACCTGTGGACTTTTGATGGTCAGGCCACATGCACATGTTACCTCTTGAAAGTAAATGAATAAGATTCCATTGTGGGAGCTCCCATCACGGCTCAGCGGAAACGAATCTGACTAGTATCCATGAGGACACAGATTCGATCCCTGGCCTCGCTCAGTGGATTACAGATCCCGAGTTGCCATGAGCTGTGGTGTAGATAGCAGACACGGCTCGGATCCTGTGTTGCTGTGACTGTAGCTCTGATTTCAACTCCTGGCCTGGGAACTTCCATGTGCCGCAGGTGTGGCCCTAAAACACACACACACACACACACACACACACACACACACACAAACCACCATATTAAAACAACATGCCAATGCTTTCAGATAGATTTCAACCTTCTAGGATGAAATGTATTTTTTTTTTCCAAATGTCTAAGAAGACAAGAACCTCCTCTCCTATTGTTTAGGGATAGATAGCAGAGGTTTTGTTGTTAGCAGGGGGAGAGTTTGCTCTGGTAGAGAGTTTATTACTATATTTTTGTCAGATTGAGATCCAGTTACCTTTGTTTCTGAAGGTTCAATGTGCATAGCTTTTTTTTTTTTTTATAGAAAATACGAGCTGTATTTTCTAGTGGAGCCACGGTGAGTACTTGCCATGTTCATGGTCATACCTCATGCAGGGCCACTGTATCAGTGTCAGAGCTCGCTAGAGAAAAAGAACAAGTTATACATAGAAAGAGAGAGAAAAGAGATTTGTTTTATTTTGTTTTTTGCTTTCTTAGGGCCGCACCCGTGGCATATAGAGGTTCCAGCCTAGGGGTCTAATCTAGGCTATAGCCACTGGCCTACGCCACAGCCACAGCAACACCAGATCCGAGCCACATCTGCAACCTACACCACAGCTCACGGCAATGCCAGATCCTTAACCCGCTGAGCGAGGCCAGGGATCAAACCCGCCACCTCATGGTTCCTAGTCGAATTCATTTCCTCTGCGCCATGATGGGAGCTCCAAGAGATTTATTTTAAAGAACTGGCTCACACAACTGTGGGGGCCACCAAGTCCGACATCCTTAGGGCAGGCCAGTGGGCTGGAAACTCAGGCAGCGCTTCTATGAGGCCGAACTGATTCTTCCCCGAGGCTTAAGACCTTCAGCTGATTGGATGAAGCCCACTCCCATCATGGAGGGTTGTCTGCTTTGATGTCATGTAGTTATAAACATCATTAAAGAAGACATTAGTGGCATACACAGATACCTTCATGCCAACATCTAGTGTTTAAACAAACAACTGGGCATCGCAGCCTAGTCAGGTTGATGCATAAAACTGACCGTCACAGCCACCTCCCAGCAGCAAGGTGCCTCCTGGACCCTCCCCACACAGACCATTTTCCCTTCCCTGATTCACCTCAAGGGGGTCAGCATTTCTCCTTTAAACCCTCCTACCACAAAAGGACAGATAACATCTCACTTTCCTGTAGCCTAGCTGACTACCTTCATTGGTCCCCTAGTGCCTTCCAGGGTCATTATCACACACACACACACACACACACACACACACACACACACACACGCACGCACGCACACACACTCACATGCACGCACACACACCACACACACACACACACACACCCCTCCCTACTTCTGGGGGGAAGGAGTTACTTTCAGTACATCAAAACTAGGAGTTCCTGTTGTGCCTCAGTGGTAACGAACACAACCAGCATCCATAAGGATGCAGGTTCAATCCCTGGCCTTGCTCAGTGAGTTAAGGACCTGGCCTTGCTTCGAGCTTCGGTGTCGGTTGCAGACACAGCTTGGATCTGGCGTTGCTATGGCTATGGTGTAGGCCCGGCAGCTACAGCTTGGATTTGACCCCCTAGCCTGGGAACTTTCATATGCCACGGGAGTGGCCCTAAAAATCAAATAAATAACTAAATAATAAAATAAAATAATATTGTGAGTTTTACAATACCTTCAACTTTTCAATGTTTTTTTTTAACTGCTTTTATATGCTATTTTGAAAAAGCATTTAAAAATACAGAAAAATATGGACACAGGGTGCATATTTTTCCTTTTACCTTGGGTTGCAACATGGCTCAGCAGAGCACTAGTCTTTACTCTTTAATTTACATTGTTGATATTTTGTCATAAATTTTTTACATTAATTTTGATGGTGTTTGGGTTTAATTTAGGGCTGCACCTGCGGCATATGGGTTTTTGGGTGCCCCATCCATTTTGTGCCCAAAGCACTTGGCTCGCTTTAGAGTCCTGGCTCTGCCCTGTCACAGTCCTTTTTACATTTATCTACCTCCCTCCCCAGATTAAGGGTGTCCTAAGGAGAAAGAAGTGACTTACCTTTGTGTCTCTGGTCCTGCCCAATATTTAGCACTGAGGCTAACACATGGTAAAGGTAGGAAGGGAAGAAGGAAAACAGCTAATGATATCGACTACCACCCTGTCATTTATTGAGCGCTTATTGTATACCAGACACTGGGGTAAACATTTACTTATTTACTCTAACAATGTGACAAGAAAAATAACATCACACCAGAGTTCCCTGGTGGCCTGGTGGGTTAAGGATCAGGATTTGTCACTGCTGTGGCTCAGGGTCGCTGCTGTGGTGCCAGTTTGACCCCTGGCCTTGGGAACGTCCACATGCTGCAGGTGCAGCCAAAATAATTATAGTATTATTCCGCCTTTTCATGGATGAGGAAATCGAAGCCCCCAGAGGAGAGTGAGCTGTCATGCATGAGTGATTGCAGCAGAACTTGGACGGGCTCTGCTTGGGTTTCTAAAACATTTCTTGCTTTGATTGTTTCTCTTCAGAGCACAGGAACGAGATGAGAAAGAGGAAGGGGAAATTAGGGGAGAAAAGAGGTAAATGGATGTAACCAGAGAACAGAAGGCCACATTTTCATATCACTTATCCACCCCAGCTGCACAACCACCCCAAGGCAGCATTAGTCCTTTCAGATAAGAAATGGAGACTTAAAGGTAAAGTTCAAGGGACGAGTTAGGTTCCTTCTGCTGGTCAGCCACCCGCACAGGGTGGGGGAGGGGTACAGTCTTGCCTGCCCTCCCTCCCGACCTTCCTGCCAAGCTCCTGGAAGCTCCTTTTCCTTTTTTTGTCTTTTGTCCTTTTTTAGGGCCTCACCTGCGGCATATGGAGGTTCCCAGGCTAGGGGTAGAATCAGAGCTGTGGCTGCTGGCCTACACCAGAGCCACAGCCATGCCAGATCCAAGTCATGTCTGTGACCCACACCACAGCTCATGGCAACGCTGGATCCTTAACCCACTGAGCGAGGCCAGGGATCGAACCCGCAACCTCACGGTCCTAGTCGGATTCCTTTCCGCTGAGCCAGGATGGGAACTCCCTCTTTTTCCTCTTGAATGGAGGCAGCACCTCCTCCTGGTAGGGAGGTGGGGTGGGGGTGGGGAGGATCTCCTCACCAGGGACCATGTGTGAGAGGGAAGAGACTCGCTAAGGGCCAAGGCTGATGCCCATAGATGGAGTTCCCATTATGGCTCAGCAGTCAAAGAACCCAACTAGCATCCATGAGGACGCGGGTTCGATCCCTGGCCTTGCTCAGCGGGTTAAGGATCCGGCGTTGCCGTGAGCTGTGGCACAGGTCATGTTGCCGTGGCTCTGGCAGCTACAGCTCCAATTGGACCCCTAGCCTGGGAACCTCCATATGCCACGGGTGCGGCCCTAAAAAAAGACACACAAACACCAAAAAAATAGCCTCACAGAGCTGTTCTTATCTGACTTGCTTCCACCACACTTCCTGCCTTATGGGGGGGGGACCCCTGAAGCACACTGCTGTGAAAATCGAAACTTCAGAACACCCCAAAACAGAATCTAAAATGGCCAAGAGATAAGAATAAGATTCTGAGGGATAAAGAAAAAAAAAATACTCAGGATTTCCCAAGGAGTGAGGAATCCAGGCCTGGCCTGCCAAAGAGCTTCACGAAGGGAAGTCTGAGCAGGCAGAGATGATTTCAGGAGTGGAGTACAGGAAATGTGTCTTCTACTGTCTACCTTTTTTTAGTGCCTGGATTTTTTTTTTTTAAACCAGGTGCTTTCAGAATGTTTTCAATGAAAGAAAACTTTTTTTTTTTTTCTTTTAAAGCAGACTGCCACACAGTCACCATTCTGCGTGGCTCACCTCCAGATCTTCCTGGAGCGGAGGACAGGGAGAGAACAGCTCAGTGCATGACGCGTTAGGGGTGGGGTCACACATCCTGTGGACTAGAGGCGCCTCCAAATTAGGCAGCTAATTGTTCTGAGGACTCAAAGTCACGTTTAAAGTCAGAGTCAGCTGAAGCAAAACTGGATGAGTCATTTGTTTCCTTAGGCATTACCCTCTCAGGAACTCCAGATGGGCTGAGTGGTCATGACCCTGTCCTGGGGGAGAACGGAGGCTCTGAGTCCAGTCTAGCCCATCACCCTCAGGTCGGGTTGGGTCTTGACTAAGGCTCAAGGGGCAGGTTAGGATCGCACAGCCCCTGAGGGTCACAGAGCAGAGTTAGAGGAAGGGTGAAGCAAAAACCATAGGGTCAGACCCGCATAGGAATGGGGAGCCCCCAGAAAGAGAGAAATGAGGGGGAGCATCCCACCGTCTTCAATAGGAAAGGCCCTTATTCTGAGAAAGATAGCTATTGAACCAGGCAAGAGGCAACGGTGGCAATGGGAGCAGTGGGGGTTAGAATGAGCCCCAAAGGTCTGTAAAGGGACCAAAATGGATGATGAAGGCAAACTGGAGAAAGTCTCTCTTTAGGAATGGAAACCGCAGTCTCATGTGAAAGGGGGTCGGTGGGAGAGGGGGAGGGGGGCGACTTGGTGTTAGGCGACAGGGGAACATGAACACGCCTCACTTTTCGACTCCTTTGGGAAAGTCCACCCTTCGCTGGCTTCCTAATCTAGTGTATCTGGGCAAGATCTTCTCCACGCTCCACTGGCCTCCTCTCTTCAGGGTCCATCACTGGAAAAGCTCTGGCCTCCTTCTAAATAGCTCAATCCTACCGTGGAGTACAGATTAGAAAACAAGATCACTTCTCCCCATCCAACTGTTAACCCCCAGTGGCTTCCCCTGCCCTTCCCAGTTGATGTCGTAACCACTTTCTTGCTCAGAGCTACCCACCCACATCCCTGTTCCCAGATCTCACGGTCCGAGGCATACAAGTTCATGTAAATATCAAAACAGAAGAAAAACAGAATTAGTGGTCAAGCTTTCTACCAAGGAATTCCGAATTATCTGCTTTTTGGGGTGGTCCTTCTGTATTACTGAAACAAGGACCCAAAACAGTACATCATAGAACCTTAGAGCTGGAGTGAATCGGTGAGCAGCCCGAGGCTCCGCGGGATGATTCAGAGCGTGGGTTTAGGAACTGAATTTACTTGGATTCTAATTCCAGCCCTGCCACTACTCGTTCAATGGTTCTCAAAGCTGAGCGTGCACTCGAATCACCTGGAGGGCTTTTAACACTACAAATTGCTGGGCCCCGTCTCCAGAGTTCAAATTATTTAAGTCTGGGGTGGGGCCCAAGAATCCACATTTCTAACAACTTTCAGTTGATGCTGATGCTGCATGTCGGGAACCACACTTTGAGTAGCACCCTCCAGGTGTGTGATCAGCCGCCTCCCACGTATATTCCGGACAACAATCATAGGTATTCGCTGGGGCTGGGTTTGCCTGAAAGCTGACACATGAAGCCCTTGGCATTGTTCTTGGCCGCACAGTGCTCTGATTGTTGGGTGGAGGGGAGAAGTCATTTGCCCAAGACCACCCCGCCTACTAGAAGCAAATCTAGCACGGAGCCCCGGGGCGCCTCTCTGGCCGGCGTTGTTTCTCTGGCCCCCGGCTCTGAGCACTCCGGCCGCGCGCTGCGGTTCCCTGCACACGCCGCTTCCGCCGGCGGCGCCCGGGCTACTGCCTGGAGTCTTGGGGGTGGTTCGGACCCTCCGATCTTTATCGGCGCTGAAAGCCTTGGCCGCGGAGACTGCACCCCGGGGTTTACTGAGATCCGGAGGAGCTGGAGCAGCCGGACTCCCAGCAGCGCAGCGGGCGGGGTGCAGGGGCCGGGGGCGGCCGGGGAGCAGCGGGCCGTTCCGCTGAGCGCAGCGGCGCGCGGGGCGTGGCGCCGGGCGGCGGGCACCTGGCGCGGGAGGGGCGGGAGGACGCGCTCCAGCGGCTGTGCAGGGCCCGCCCCGACCCCGCCCTCCAGGACATCCCGTCTGGAAACCTGCGAGCTGCACGCCGGCGCCGCTGCGGCTCTGCCTGGGCGCCACAGGTAAGCGGCAGAAGCAGCCCGCGACCCTCACAGGCCCCCGAGCCCCTCCCCGGCCTTGGAACCCAGAGCTCTCCTGCGTCTCGCGACTTCCCGCCACCTCGAGCTGGCGTCTACCAAGTCGTTGCTCCCCACCGCCCCCCTCCGCCGACCTCCTACTCCTCCTCTTCTTCCTCACCATCCCCCATAGTAAAATAAAGGGGCAGGACCGGACTGGTCCGTCGGTCGTGGTGGCCTCTGGCTCCTCCCTCCGTAGGACCCCGCCACCTTTGCGCCTTCCTTAAAGGAGGAAAAAGAAAAGCTCAGGTCTCTGGGACTTGGAGAGGAAGGATGGGAGAGGGACGGGCCATAGCACTCCCTCCAGGACTCCACAGCCTCCGCCCTTCACCCACCCATGCCCCCACGGTCCTTCTGTCCCCTTCTCCCTACGTTGAGCCACCCCCTGTGCTCCGCAGCAGAAAATCTTTCAGAGGGGTTCCCTCCTGCCAGCGCCACTTGCTCCTGAGCAGAAGCTCCAAGCGGCCAGAAGCCTCCTTGGTGGGAAGTAAGGTTCTCAGTGTCCTCCCTCTGGGGGCTGGGGCCTTTGAGGGGTGGGAGCTGTGTACATGGTACGGTGGGGAGGGAGTCTGCTGAGTATTCATGACTGTGACTGTCACCAACTTCCTGATTTCCTGTCACTTGTTCCGAACCCCAGGCTAACCGAAAGGAGAAACAGTTTGTTACTTGCGCCCAGAGCCAGACATCCCCGAGGGCGGGACAGGGCTCTCCTTTGCGCATGGGAGTGGAGGAGGGGTGTCAATTTGCCAGCAAAGCTTAGAACAGACCCCTCGATTAGCCAACCAGCTATTGCAACATTCCCAGGGAGGGTTTTAATGTTGGGCTCTTAGTGCATCTCCAGACCCACAAACGCAGTTTGCAGATACTGATAAGGTTAATGACTGGACACACCAAAGAACCCAAGGCTGTGCTCATTTTGCCAGAGATGTGTGTGCACCATCCACTCCCTCGTCTCCTCTCCGACAGATGAGCTTGTCCCTGCCCATCACAGGAGGGGTGAAAAGGAAGAGACGGGCAAATGCATGTGATGAATAGTACCAGCTAAGGTGAGGGGTTTGAAGCATACCTTGGTTCCATTTCTCCAGCAGATGCCAGTATCATTGCCCGTACTTCCCTGGCTCCTGTACCTTAACAATGCCATTAGGCATTAGAGGCGACAAGAAAAAATTATCATCAGGGGCACTGGGGCAGTAAGCAGGGCAGGCCTGTCAAAAGGAAGAGGTCATCTGGAGCTAGTGGAACCATGAAGGATACTGGGCTGCCCGAGATGGCCTCATCCTTGGCAGTCACTGCCCACAGTTAGCAGAACAGCTGACTCCTATCCGCAGCAGCATGGAAGAACCCAGGCCTGAAAAGGGGAAGCCCTGATACAAGTCAGATGCCCTCTGAGATCAGAAACATCTCAGCCCAAGTTCAGTTACGAGCCCAGGTTCATCTCAGCCCACGAACAAGAGATATGACCACAGGCTTAGCCCCTGTAGCCGTGGCCTAGAACAGAAATCAGGAACCAGAGGGGCAGCTACCCCTAGGGCCGAGGCAGTAGGTGTCAGGGAGACAAGAGAGCTGACTCAGCTCTGTTACTAATGTAGCTGTCTAACCTTTGCCAAATCACATAAACACTCCCTGGGTGGGGAGCAAATGAGAAGGTGAATATGAACATGCTTTGGCATAGCTCCAGGCACCAGCCAGATGCAAGGCATCATGGTGCCATGGTTAAGGCATTGGGCTTTGGAGAGATGGGCCTGGGAGCAAATTCTGCCTCTGCCACTTCCGAGCTATGTGACCTTGGTCAGGTTACTGAACCTCCCTCTGCTTCAGTTTTCTTATGTATGAAGTGGAAGAGAGAACTGTTTCTTGACCTGACAGGGTACGTAGTGATATTTAAAATGGTGGTGGTAGGAGTTCCTATCGTGGCTCAGTGGAAACAAATCTGACTAGCATCTGTGAGGACCCATGTTCAATTGTTGGCCCCACTCAGTGGGTTAAGGATCTGGCATTGCCATGAGCTGTGGTGGAGGTCTCAGATGCAGCTCAGATCCTACGTTGCTGTGGCTGTGGTGTAGGCCAGAGGCTACAGCTCTGATTTGACCCCTAGCCGTATGCCACGAGCATGGCCCTAAAAAAGAGGATAAAAAAAAATAAAATAAAATGGTGGTGCTATTTCCCTGAACTTCCCCTGGCTCCACAGACATGTTCTGACATCTCCAGCCCTGGACGTGAAGCTGAGGATAAAAGTGGGTGTCTGTGTACCAGAGGGACCCAGGGACTGTGCCAAAGATTTGGGTGACCTCAGCTCATCATACAGCCCTCCACCCCTCCCTGGGAGAGCCTAAAACGTCCTTTCTCATTTGAGAAAGGGAATGAGAGTGAGGGTTTGAATAAATGCGAGGTCAAGTGCAGGGCAGTGCCTGTCTCTGTGTCAAGCTCAATGCTGTAATTGTGCTGTATAAAAGGCTTGTCCAGTGAACAAGGATGGGCCCAGTCTGGGGAGAGAAAGGGCTGTCAGAAGACTCTTTTGTGGCACCTGAGAGCCCTGGGAGGTCAGGTTATTCTCCTGTCCCCCATGCAACCTGGTCCTGAGCCCGATGTAGAGATTTGAAGAAAGGAAGAAACCCAATCCTCCCCCTCAGCTTTGCATATAACAGAAAACAAAGAACAGACAGTCCAGGGCAGTGGAATAACATAACCAAATACCTCAGGACTGAGGGATGCTGCAGAGATTAGAAGCCTATGTGGGAGTTCCTGTCATGGTGCAGCAGAAACAAATCCAACTAGGAACCATGAGGTGGCGGGTTCGATCCCTGGCCTTACACAGTGCATTAAGGATCCGGCGTGGCTGTGGCTGTGACGTAGGCCGGCAGCTGCAGCTCCGATTCAACCCCTAGCCTGGGAACCTCCATGTGCCAGTGCGTGCGGCCCAAAAAAGACAAAAAAAGAAGAAACCTATGTAAATGGTTGGGAAAAGCATTCTAGAGGCAGAAGATTGGGCACCAGGATTTAAGGATTGGGACGAAGAAAGAATCTAGATGGAGTTCCCATTGTGGCTCAGTGGGTTAAGAACCCAACCGGTATCCATGAGGATGTGGGTTCCATCCCTAGCCTCGCTCAGTGGGTTAACGATCCAGTGTTGCCACAAGATGCAGCAAAGGTTGCAGATGTGGTTCGGATCTGGTGTGGCTGTGGCCTAGGCCACAGCTGCAGCTCCAATTTGACCCTTAGCGTGGGAACCTGTGTATGCCACAGCACTAAAAAAAAAAAAAAAAAAAGACAAAAAAATGGCGCCAAGGGAATATGAACATGGCTCTTCTGATTGTGAAAGGGAGAGAGAGGCCTCAGGCAGAGAAGGCTGGCAGGCAGTGTCTGCTGATCCTCCAGATGTTGGGCATGATAAGAGCCTCAGATGATGGGTTTTGAGGGTGGAGAGGAAGAGGAGGACCCAAGTGGCAAAGAATGAATCAGCAGGACTTGGGAGTGGGCACGGAGTGCAGCCAAAACATTGAAAACACTTTAAAAACCCCGCACCCAGGAGTAGAGCAGGGGCGGGAGTGGTTTCAAGGGTTTCGATGCTATTGGCAGCAATGGGGAAATTGGAAAGGCTGGCGAGCTTGGGGGGCAGGGCACAGACCCTGAGTGCCGGGTGTGGCACTTTGAGTATCCGGTGGCCCAGGGGAGTATCCTACAGCCAGGGGCACACTGGGGGGTGGGGAGAGAAGGGAAGACTTCAGTTCTGTCCTCTGCCGTCACCTTCCCCCCACCCCAGTCTGGAGACCAGTGCAAGCCTTTAAGATGGCCCTCTGGTTAAATGCCACATCCGTTCTCTTCCCCCTGCCCATCCACGGATGATGAGACTCAATGCAAGTTCCTTTTTTTGCCTTCTCGCAAACCCTGCCTAATTGTCACCGGAGTTCCTAGGTAATTACGGAATCCCAGTTCCTGTGCACTTGGGGTCCTCCTTCAGGCAGGCTTCCCAGGCCTCTCAAGGATCAATTTGAGGAGTTGCCATCATGGCGCAGTGGTTAACGAACCCAATTAGTATCCATGAGGACGCAGGTTCTATCCCTTGCTCTGTGGGTTAACGATCCAGCATTGCCGTGAGCTGTGGTGTAGGTCACAGATGCGGCTTGGATCTGGCGTGGCTGTGGCTGTGGCGTAGGCCGGCAGCTATAGCTCCGATTCCACCCTAGCCTGGGAATCTCTATATACCACAAGTATGGCCCTAAAGACAAAAAAAAAGGCTCAATTTGAGATAGTTGTACATCCCAGCCCCACCTGGCAGGGTCTGGAGGTCCTCTAGCCAAAAAAAAAAAAAGTGTGAGGTGTTGAATTTCCTTCTTGGTCATATATTATTTTGATTTTCAGTGACTATTACAAACTTGGAATAAATCAACAAATATTTACTGAGCACCTTCTAGGTCTACAGTGTGAGCAAAAAGTTGGGTTGGGTTTTTCCATGGGAAATCAGTATTGGGGTAACTAAAGCTTAAAATGCTACGCAAACAAAACATGAACCTAGATTCACTGGGGAGAAAACTTGATAGACTAGCTACTGAAATAACTTTCAGTGAGTCTTTCTGGGAAAATAAGCCACGTCCTGCAGCTTTAGTCTTAGGGGAAAGCTGAAGTGTCTTGAAGGTGTAATTACGGGGAAAGTGAAAACCTCCCAGCATTCTGTAATCAGGGTCAGGGATGGGAGGAGGGGTTCAGAGGAGATGATTTGCTGTTTGGTTCGCAGCATAGAACAGAGGAAGTGAAATGCATGCTGGGTTTGAGAGCCAGAAAGTGCTTGCCAGGAAGCAAGCGAGAATCACTTGTCCAAAACGCCCTCTTGGCTCCCTCCCTCCAAACCAGCAGCTTGAAATTGACCTGTCCCCTCCCCAACACGGTGTCCAGCTCCTCCATACACCTGAGCTGAGTGAAAGTGGGGGCAGTCCTCACTTTTTCGAAGAAACCTATAATTGGTAGTCTGACTAACTTGAGCAAACATCCCTGTTGGTGGCGTTGACGGCTAACTTCCTGGCCGCCACGTCTGCAGGAGGTGAGCAGCTCCCTTGATAAATAGAAAGAAACTTTGTTACAAAGAGGCCACCTGGCCAGCAAGGGTGTGTTCTGGGTGGCTGCCCCTGGCATTCACAAAAGCTGAAACTTTGCCTGGGACTTTCATTTGCGGCATCTTTAAAGCATTTCTATTCCCTGGGTGGGAGTTGGAGGAGGACAAGCGCCAGCAGTGGGGGAGGGGAGGGGAAGGGGGAGGGGTAGAGGTAGGAGGGAGCCTCTACCCATAGAGTTGAGACATTCTGGAAAACAGCCCTGCCCCAGAATCAGCAGAGCCAGACCCAGTCCCCAAACTTCCCAGGTGACTTCCAAGGGGGAGGAAAGAGCACAGAGCACTGGCCTGGGAGTTGGGAAATGGGCATCTGACATACCCAGCAGCCGTGAGCTGTGTGACACTAAAGAGGTCACCTAGCCACTCTGGCCTCACTGTCGAATGAGAGAACTGGACTCAAAGGCAGACCTAGCCTAAGTGGCACACCAGTATGTGACAACCAAATATCATGTAATTCACATATTGGCATAAGTGCATTCAAAACGTCATTGACTGGAGTTCCCTGGTGCCTCAGCAGGGTTAAGGATTCAGTGTTGTCACTGCTACAGCCCAGGTTGAAGCTGTGGTGTGGGTTTGATCCCTGGCCTGGGAACTTCTATACGCCTAGAGCGCCTAGAGCGCAGCCAAGAAACAAACAACAACAAACATCATTTAGCCAAGCCAGTACTCACCCTTGCGATGTAAACAGGTCATGTTAACCCCTCCGGCTTCATCTCGTTTAGCCAGAGTTTATGGAATACCTGCTACATACAAAACTTTTGCTGGACTTAGCAGCCGATAAAAAGGTTAAAAACAACCCATCCTCTCTGATCCAGAAGTTCATGAAGGTGTGAGAGAGGGCAGACTGTGATAAGGCCAGAGTAGAAGTATAGTTTGCCCAGAGGGTAAAACGGGAAGAGATGAATTCCACTAGAAATCTGGGAAGGCTTCCTGGAGGAGGCGGGGATGTGAAATGGAGGGATTGGACTGTGTCACTGGCTTTTTGACTGGACCAAAGTAAGGAAGACATTTTATAAGGAACTTAATACCCACTTACCTGTCACGGGGTATCCCACAAGTCTTCGGGAAGTTTTACATTGTAAGCACATAAGAGGTCTGAATTCTACAAATGAACCAAAAAACATCATGTGAAAATGTAATAATTTTAATTTCTTTTACCTTTGTGAATTTTGAATAACAAATCTCTCATTTTAATTTTCTACCAGGAAATGTTTATCATCTCCAATGGACAGAGGCAAACAAAATTTTTGAATAAAAATATATTCAAAATTCATAAAAATAAGGTGAAAGAAATTTGAAACTTTCAAATGATGTTCTTTGTAAATCCATAGCATGTATATTTCTAAAGTTATTAAAGCTTAAAACTGCACTAGGACTTTTGGTATACTCTATATATGTATGTATAATAACCAAAAAGAAATTTTAACAAAACAGTGCTTACCCAAATTACATGTGATGCACTTTGGTATTTTCTTTCTCTTTTTTTTTCTTTCTTTTTTTTTTTGGCCACACCCACAGCACATGGAAGTTCCCCACTTCCCCAGCCAGGGATTGAATCCAAGCCGCTGCAGAGGCAATACAGGACCTTTAACCCACTGTACCACAGTGGGAACTCCTCTAATCTGAACTTTTAAAGAATTTTCTGTCATGCTGATTTGCAACACTTTAAATTTATGTCACAATCCTACAATGAGTTGCAGTCAGTGGCTTGATAGACATTGAACTGGGTGACACCTCAGTTCCCTTCTACCTGTGAGAGATGGTACATTTGTGATCTTAATGGTGAGGCCAGGAAAACAGGTCCAGTTGGCTCTGTATAGGAAATCTTCCCAAGAATAAGAGGATTTCTGGCGTCTTCTCAGTACTAAAACCAAGATGGTCTGATGCGTTGCAATCCCAAGGGTGGCTGGAGGAAAGACGGTGGGAAACGATCGCACAGCTGCATCGGGAGGGGACTGAGTGGATGAGGGTAGTGGCCATGCTTGCCAGTGACCCTGGTGACCAGCCCAAAGCTGAAGAATCGACAAGGCAGAGGATCCTGTGAAGCCCTACTTTTGACCAAAGATCTCTTGCAAGAGGGGCTGTTTCTTCCCCAAGGCTGGTGACCTCCCCAACCTCGCCAGCTACACTTCTGGGAATCGTCTCCTACGCAGAAAGCAGACAGCCTTAAACCCAAAGTCTTCTGGCTCCCATCGAATTATGTGTCCCTTCCAAGGGACTCTTTCCCATTGCCCTCATGCTGAGCAAACAAACCAAACCAGAGTCCCTTACTGCCAAGGGTAATCACAGGTGTCTCGTTTCATTTCAGGATGTGGTTAGTACCTTGAGGAACTGCAGGCACCAGAGAGAAAGCCTTAGACAGCCAGGTTGGATCGAGAGAGCAGATGCCTGGGAAGGGCTCACTTTAACCCTAAGTCTCTCTTCAGGAGGAAGAAAAGGAATAAAGGCGAACCACGCTGCAAGGAACCACAAGGCAATGCCAGGAAGAGGGAGTTGGAGTGATCTGGGTGATTCTGAGTGAGTCAATCTGAGAGGCCTTCCCCGAGGAGGTGAGTCTTAAGCACTGGGCAGCAGCTGGTAACTAAGCTTTATAGGTATACTTTGTTTATCGAGCTTTGCTTCATTTCCCTTCACAGATATTGTGAGGTTTTTTACGAATTGAAGGTTTGCGGCAACCTTGTGTGGAGCACGTCTATTGCTGACATTTTTCCAACAGCTTTATTTTTAAATTAAGTATGCACATTGTTTTGTTTGGCTTTTTACATAATGCTATGGCATACTTAATAGACTATAGCATCGTGTAACCATAACTTTTACATGCACTGGGAAACCCCCAAAGAAACAACCAAAAAAAATTGTGTCACTTGCTTTATTGCCGTGGTCTGAAACCAAACCCACAATGTCTCTGAGGTCTGCCTGTACCACGCCTTTGTTTCTAACTGTGCTCCCTCCTTCTTGCGGGAGTTGGAAGGTAGACAGAGTTCAGGGAAGATGCGCCCTGCAGGATGGCTCCACACCTGCGTGGCAGACACTACCCCGTTCTGTCGCCCTCCGTGCTTAGCAGAGGCAGTCACGGAACTGATGAGGTGTCAGGGTCGGGCAGAACCCTTTGTGCCCGCCCAGCACAGCTCAACCCCTGGATCAGGAAACCACCTCTACACTGAATCCCCATTTCCTCCTTGAAGCCTTCTTTAGCCTCACAGGGAACTCTGCCTTTCTCACCTTGTCTGTGCCATTATCGAGTTCGAATTTGATTGATGTTTGAATAAGTAATGTAGTCAGCGTTCAACATGCAAAAAAGGTATTCAGCAAAAGATCTTTTTCCTGCTTCTCTGCCCTAGCTGGATGAGTGCTCTCCAGACCTGGTGTTACCAGTTCTTGTTCTCCAACTAGATTTAAAAATCCCGGAGTTCCTATTGTGGCTCAGTGGATATAGAGCCCAATATAGGGAGTTCCTGTCGTGGCTCAGCAGGTTAAGAACCTGACTAGTAATCCATGAGGATGCAGGTTCGATCCGTGGCCTCCCTCAGTGGGTTAAGGGAGGCCACACACTGCAGCATAGGTTGCAGATGTGCCTCAGATCGCTGTGGCTGTGGCATAGGTTGGCAGTTGCAGCTCCACTTCAACCCCTAGCCCAGAGGCTTCCATATTCCATATGCAGGTGTGACCTTAAAAGGAGAAAAAAAAAAAAAGTCCCATGGGGGGAGTTCCCTGGTGGCTCAGTGGGTTAAGGATCTTGCATTGTCACTGCTGTGGTGGTGATTTGATCCCTGGCCCAGGAACTTTCTGAATGCCAGGGATGCAGCCAAAATTAAAATCCCACCAGGAAAGGGATGGTCCTACACCTCTCTGTGTCCCTCTATGTCCCAGCTGGGATGAATTGTCCACCCCGTCCCCCAAGGGAGTTTTGCTGCCACCACACCCTCTCTCCTCGTCGGCACTGCTGCTGTCATGGCTCAGACCCCCAAGCTCTTCTTAACCAGCCATCCAGCTGCCAGTCAGGTCCATCTCCTGGATACCCTCCACCAGCTGTCCTGCTACTCTTCCTGTAATGCTGGGCTCCCACTAATCCCTTATTTCTCCCCATACCTCAGGTCAAGGGCAAATGTCTTGCCATGATGACGTGGTTTCAGTTGCCTCTCCAGCCTCCTCCTCTTCCTCCTCCCTGTGGCTTGGTGCTCAGCCCAAACTTATTCCCTCAGGGACTTTGCAAATGTCATCCTTCAACCCTCAAAGTTTACTGCACCCTCTCTCCCTCAAGCCCCAATGGTGACTTTCCTCGTGCTGTCTTCTCACTGGGTGATCTCTGTTTAAAATCTGCCTAGAGTTCCCTTGTGGCGCAGCAGGTTAAGGATCTGGTGGTGTCACTGCAGCAGCTTGGGTCGCAGGTTCAATCCCTGGCCGGGGAACTTTCATTTGCTATGGGTACAGGCAAAAAATAAAAGAATCTCACTCCCCCGATTGACTGTACATTCCTTGAAGGCTGCGCTTCCTCGTGTCTTTATCTCCTCCATCTGACAGATTCCCTGACATAAACCAGGTACTGACAGAATGAACAAATCCCTTTCCCATCTCCCAGACAACATCTAATATAAAACAGACTCTTAGAAAGATTTCATTTGATTGGATTTTGTTGCTACCGCGGCTGAATCTGATTTAAAAGAAAACCACCTGTCTCCCCCAGCCCAAAGTGACACCTGCCCCCGTCTTGACATCATGACAGCCACATGTTCCCCAGATCCAAGTGGCTTCAACCACCAGGCGTCCTCCTAGACAGGAGCTTGTGTGTTTGAATGACAGCACTGATAGCTCACCCGGAATTACTTTTAAGTAAGACAGGGTAATGAGTGTGGCTTTGGCCAGGGACCAGGTGCCCGAGAAAACTGCTGGGAAACTGAGCAGGGATTTGTTAATGAAAATAATAGAAATAATTGATACCCGTTATTGAGGGCTCGGTGTGTGCCAGACACTTGGCCGAGTATTTTACATATATTATTTCGGATTTAATCCTCACCACAACCCTGTGGGTTAGGTATGAGTTACCTCCGCTTTATAGATGAGGAAGTTGAGGCTTAGAGAGATTAAGTCATTTGCCCACGGGTCACACAGCAGCTGTGTGATCCGTGGGCAAATGACTTAAGACTATAACACTTTGGGGTGCTTACTTTACACACAGACTGCTGAGATTTTCCCGTGAATTATTTCATTGAACTTAATCCTTATAACCAACAACCCTGGGAAGTAGGTGCTATTATTTTTAGAAGTGGCAGATCCAGAATTTGTGCCCAGATCTGTTGCTACCCACATCTGCTGCTTACGCCCTGAACCTTACCCTCGCACAGCTGTCCACAGAAAGTGTTGCACCCTCTCTCTTCCTCTGAGCCATGGAACCGTGGCCGTGGGATAGTTGCTTTGGCATACCTCAGTGCAGTCCCGCCTGAAAGACACTCTCCTTAGAATCTTAGATTTTTTAAAAAAGATTTTTTTGTTAAATATGAGGAGATACAGAAGAATTTTTATAGAATATGCATCGGATGTAAAGAACAGCAGAACCGGAGTTGCCATCGTGGCTCAGTGGTTAACGAATCTGACTAGTATCCAAGAAGCTGTGGGTTCCATCCCTGGCCTTGCTCAGTGGGTTAAGGATCCAGTGTTGCCGCGAGCCTGGTGTAGGTCGCAGACGCAGCTGGGATCCGGCATTGCTGTGGCTGTGGTGTAGACCTGCAGCTGTAGTTCCTATTTGATCCCTAGCCTGGGAACCTCTATATGCTGCAAGTGAGGCCCTAAAAAGACAAAAAAAAAAAAAAGCAGAACCACTAGCAGCCACCATCTGCTTAAAAAAAAAAAAAAAAAAAGGCTTCATTGAAGTCCCCTGTGTGCCTCTATTCCCATGCCTTTCCTCTCTCTTCAGAAACTTTGGTTTCACTGTTGTTGTTGTTGTTGTTTTGCTATTTCTTTGGGCCGCTCCCACGGCATATGGAGGTTCCCAGGCTAGGGGTCGAATCGAAGCCGTAGCCACTGGCCTATGCCAGAGCCACAGCAACGCGGGATCCGAGCTGCGTCTGCAACCTACACCACAGCTCACAGCAACACCGGATCATTAACCCACTGAGCAAGGGCAGGGACCGAACCCGCAACCTCATGGTTCCTAGTCGGATTCGTTAACCACTGCGCCACGACGGGAACTCCTGTTGTTGTTTTATTATTGTTATTGTTGGGGTTTTTTTGTTTTGTTTTGTTTTGTTTGCTTTTTTTAGGTCTGCACCTGTGGCACATGGAAGTTCCCAGGCTATGGGTCGAATTGGAGCTGTAGCTGTCAGCCTACACCACAGCCACAGCAACATGGGATCTGAGCCGCATCTGCAATCTACACTGCAGCTTATGGCAACACCAGATGCGTAACCCACTGAGTGAGGCCAGGGATCAGACCTACATCCTCATGGATATTAGTTGGGTTCATAACCCACTGAGCCACAATGGGAACTCCAGTTTCACTCTTTGTTTAGTTTTAGTTTTTTTGTTTTTGTTTTTTTTTAAAGTCACACCCTTGGCATCTGGAAGTTCTCAGGCTGGAGACTGAATCCAAGCCAAAGCTGCAGCAACGCCAAATCTTTTAACCCACCGCACCAGGCCAGGGATCAAACCTGCGCCTCCACAGTGACCTGAGCTGCTACAGTCAGATTCTTAACCCACTGTGCCACTGTGGGAACGCCTCTTTAGTTTTCTTCATATGCAGCTCTACCACATATTCATCAACGCATTTACTTTTATGTTGTTTTAAATTTTCTATAAATGGACTCACACTGGAGATCTCTTTCTGCAGCTTGCTTTTTTTCGCTCAGCCTTACCCTCGTGCTGTAGCTTGCAGGTGTGGCTCGTTCTTTGCGATTGCTATGCAGTCCTCCACGCTGAGGCTATTTCACACTATCCATTCTACTGCTAACAGACATTCGGATTGTTTCTCATTTTTGCCTTCTAAGTCAGTGCAGCTAGAAACGTTCATGTAGGAGTTCCTGTCCTGGCTCAGTGGTTAACGAATCCAACTAGGAACCATGAGGTTGCGGGTTCGATCCCCGCCCTTGCTCAATGGGTTAAGGATCTGGCATTGCCGTGAGCTGTGGTGTGGATTGCAGACGCGGCTCAGATCTGGCGTTGCTGTGGTTGTAGTGTACGCCAGCGGCTACAGCTCCCATTCAGCCCCTAGCCTGGGAACCTCCATATGCCACAGTTGTGGCCCTAAAAAGCAAAAACAAGAAAAATGAAACAGAGTCCATTTTACTCGATTTCTGGATGGAGGAAATTTAGGTCCAGGAAAGTAAAGTGACTAATGGCAACATCCCCATAGCACCTAACGGAGCTAAGTTGATGTCGCCATTCAGCAGCAGAGCCTGGACACAAACCCCAAGCCCCCTTGACTCACCCTCACCCCTGCCTCGGCTCATCTCTCTCTCTCAACCCTCTCTTCTCAGGCGGAGGCCCCAGGGTGTGGCCACCACGACACATCAAGCAGTTTCCAGAGTCGGGCCCAGCCCTCGGAGCTGACCCAGGCAGGGGCCCCACTGGTTCCAGAGGATGCGGCTCCCCCGCAGACGCCACTTGGCCGTGCGCCTGGCCGTGGTGGGCAGCGCCTTCATGCTCTTCCTCTTCATCCTGCAGCGGGATGTAAGCCACAGGGAGCAGGCCACAGAGAAACCATGGCTGAGGTCCTTGGTGAGCCAGAAGGATCACGTCCTGGACTTGATGCTGGGGGCGGTGAATAACCTCAGGGATTCGATGCCCAAACTCCAAATCAGGGCTCCGGAGCCCCAGCAGACACTGGTTTCCACAAACCAGACCTGCCTCCCTGGCTTCTACACCCCAGCTGAGCTGAAGCCCTTCTGGGAACGGCCACCACAGGACCCCAACAGCCCTGGGGCAGATGGGAAGGCATTTCAGAAGAAAGAGTGGACGCTCCTAGAGACCCAAGAAAAGGAAAAGGGCTATAAGAAGCACTGCTTCAATGCCTTTGCCAGTGACCGCATCTCCCTGCAGAGGGCCCTGGGGCCAGACACGAGACCCCCTGAGTAAGTAGCGCCGAGGCCTGGAGTGAGGCCAGGCTCTGCCAAAGGCTTGGCGGGTATGGCCATGGCCACAGGCCGAGTGCCAGGGAAAGGGCTGGAGGGGATTTTAGAATATGGGCAAGGATTTCCTCTAAGCCCTCACTTCTCTCTTTTTTTTTTTTCCCTTGGTCTTTTTGTCTTTTGTTAGGGCTGCACTGCAACATACGGAGGTTCCCAGGCTAGAGGCTGAATCACAGCTGTAGCTACTGGCCTACAGCATAGCCATAGTAACATGGGATCCAAGCCACGTCTTCGACCTACACCACAGATCACAGCAACGCCGGATCCTTAACCACTGAGCGAGGCCAGGGATCGAACCCGCAACTTCATGGATACTAGTCTGGTTCCTTAACCACTGAGCCACAATGGGAACTCCTAAGCCCTCACTTCTTTTCCTGATTAGTCGCCCTTATCCCAGGAGTTGGGACTGGAGAGTAATATGATCAGGCCAGCGGGTCACAGGAAATTGTTGGTGATGGTAGTTTCAGATTACAGGGAAATTCATGAGAAAATGGATTTGAGAGGAACTGTCAATTTTAAAGAGAAAAGCCCCTTGCCATGGCTGTGGCGTAGACTGGCAGCTACAGCTTAGATTTCATTCCTAGCCTGGGTACCTCCATATGCTGCGGGTGCAGCCCTACAAAGCAAAAAAAAAGAAAGAGAGAGAGAGAGAGAAAAAGGCTTTTGGGAGTTCCACTATGGTGCAGCAGAAATGACTCTGACTAGTATCCATGGTATGGGTTCAATCCCTGGCCTCGATCAGTGGTTTGGGGATCCAGCGTTGCCACGAGCTGTTGTGTAGGTCACAGATGTGGCTCATTTCCTGTGTTGCTGTGGCTGTGGCATAGGCCAGCAGCTGTACCTTCAGTTCGACCCCTAGCCTAGGAACTTTCATATGCCATGGGTGCGGCCCTAAAAAGCAAAAAAAAAAAAAAAACAGAGAGAGAGAGAGAAAGAGAGAGAAGCCTTCTCCTCTCATTGAGTATGAAAATTGTAGTCACTTTTCTCAGCTGTCAGATTTGCCTGTGGTTACCTGCCCTCAGGGACCCCTGGATAGGATTAACCTTTCTGCAGCACACGTGTTACTAAGGAAGAGAGAGCCAGCCCAGGGAACTCCTAGAGCAGATGAAAAAAGTGGGCTGGCGGGGGGTGCCCTCGGCCTCACAGCTGGGGCCCCAAGCCAGCTCTGGGGGAGGCGGGGGGTTTAGGGGTGGTTAGTGCCCGTGCAGAGGCCCAGAGGAGGTGGCAAAGAGAAGGAAAGCTAGAAGCAGGGAGCAGCTGTTCCCAGCCCCAACGGGGAATGGCGGCTGGGGGTTCCGAGGCGCTGAGGATGGTTCTGGGAATCCGTGGACCTCGCCCTCCCTGCCCACGGAACCCCCTAGGGGCCCGGAGAGCTGTATCCCCGCTGCCCTCCTTGCAGGTGCGTCGACCAGAAGTTCCGGCGCTGCCCCCCCCTGTCCGCCACCAGCGTCATCATCGTGTTCCACAATGAGGCCTGGTCCACGCTGCTACGAACGGTGTACAGTGTCCTGCACACCACCCCTGCCATCCTGCTGAAGGAGATCATCCTGGTGGATGATGCCAGCACGGAGGGTGAGGCTAGGGCACCCCCCCCTCCACGAATGGGCCTGGGGTCCCCCGCTGGTATGCTGGGAAAGAGGGCAGGGGCTCTCGAGGGAGCGGGCCCCTCTTCATGGCTTGTTGCCTGGCATCACAGCTCATCATAAACGCCAGGAGCAGAAAGAGGGCAGGTGGGGCAAGGGGGTAGGTGGGCCACATTCCTAGGGCCTGAATGTTACTCACTTTTCACCCCAAGAGCTCCAAAAGCTTAGCAGTTCTGGCTTCAAGCACTCCTTCAGAGCTGCCAGGCCCAGCCTGAAGTCAGAAATGCCAGGAGAGGAGTGCCCGCTGTGGCTCAGCGGAAACGAACCCGACTAGTATCCACGAAGATGAGGGTTCGGTCCCTGGCCTTGTTCAGTGGGTTAAGGATCCGGCGTTGCCGTGAGCTGCGGTGTAGGTCGCAGACGTAGCTCGGATCGGGTGTTGCCATGCCTGTGGCGTAGGCTGGCAGCTGTAGCTCTGATTCGACCCCTAGCCGAGGAATTTCCATGTGCCAAGGGTGCAGCCCTAAAAAAAGACAAAAAAATAAATGCCAGGAGAGGTCAGGGCAGAGGGTGGGAGCAAGCAGGCCTTCCCTCTGTTTCCTACCTGATGGACCACTCTTGAGCTCGCAAAGGTTCCACCTCAGAAGCTCTTTTCGCTCGAGTTGTAGCAGATAAGCGAGGTGGCTTGCCAAACTTCCGCCATTCAAAGCAACTCCACAAACATCGACTGAGTGCTCTGTGCCTGGCACTCACTTGGGCCTAGGGGATAGCATGACAAATGACAGATGAGACAGAGCGTGCCCTGAGTAGGCTAACAACCTGCCTAGGTCACTTGACTGCTTACGACACCGACCACAGTGGTGTGGCCAGAACACACCCCAACGGCCAGGCAAGGGCGTGGGCTTGAGAGGCCGACACCCATGGATTCAAATCCCAAGTTCAAATCAAAACTGACTCTTCCTCGCTCCCTGACCTTGGGCAAGACACTATGCCTCTCTGAATCTCAGGCTCGTCTTCTAAAAATGAAGACAAGTGACTCCCTAACGTGGTGGGTGAGGGATCAGAGATGGGTGATAAGTGAAATAACTCATGTGCTACCCAGTCCTTAGCCTCGAGTAAGAGCTCCATGAGCAGTCACTTCCTTTCATTCTTTGTATGGGAGCTGCGCACTCTGGGAGGCGTTATTTCCGTGCAGCCCGGCTGGGCGGCCCACAGTGGAGGCCAGATGACAGCTGTGCCTGAAAGCCTGAGAGGAGGGAGGTACCCAAGACAAGAGGTGCTGGAGGCCAGTCCTGGCAGAGAGAACAGCATCAGCAGAGCCCTGGAGACATTGATGTGTTTGTGCTGCAGAAAGTGGTACTTCAAAGACGCTGAACTGAAATCCACGCTGTGCTACAAGTATTTCTGTAGGGGTCCTTGAAGGTGCTTAAGCTGGAGAGTGACCCTGTCTCAGAAGGATGGCGGCTTTGCGGGGGGTAATTGTCAGGAAGAGAGACAGAGGACCCAAGTCCAGAGAGAAGGTTCTCGCACTTGAGAGTGCAGGATGCGGGGGCCAGAACCAGGAAAGGGACCGTGGGTCCGATGCATCAGTAGACTGGGGTTCCCCCGCCCCTCCCCCCGCCCCCCAGGAGCTTAGCCCTCCTCCCAGGTGGCACGTGGGGTTTGGAGTTCTCCCAGCTTGGCTTCCTGTAGCCATGCCCCCACCTCGAGGGCAGGAGCTGTGGGGCCGCTCCCCTCCCCTTCCCCAGCCCCCTCCTGCCCTCTGGGTGAGGGCAGTAGAAGGAGGAGCTGAGAATGAGTCCTTTTCTTCAGGGAGGGCAGACCCCCTAGCAGGGCTTACAAAGCAAAGGCAGATGGGGGAAGGGTCTGGAGGGGGGCAGACCTGGAGCAGCAGAGATGCCCTCTGGAAAGGGGCAGGGGGCGGGGGGCGGGTGGCCTTGGAAATGGCCTCCAGGGAATCTTAGTAGCAATTTGAATGGTTGTCAGGAACAGGAGCCAGTGTATCTATCAGCTGCCTTCCTCAAACTGGGCTCTTAGAGTTCCCGTTGTAGCTCAGTGGGTTAGGAACCTGACTAGTTTCCATGAGAATTTAGGTTTGATCCCTGGCCCCACTCAGTGGGTTAAGGATCCAGCCTTGCCACAAGCTGTGGCAAGTTTGGGTCCAGTGTTGCTGCAGCTGTGACGTAGGCTGGCACCTGCAGCTTTGATTCAACTCCTGGTCTGGGAACTTCTATGTGCCATAGATACGGCCCTAAAAAAAAGGAAAACAAAACAAAACAAAATTGGGCTCTTGTCCCCCTGCCCATCCCTCAGAAGCTTCTTCCCTTGAATCACAAGTGGTGTAAGTTCTAAACGGTCAATAACTTGTCACTCAGAATTGTCAAAGACCAGGAGTTCCCGTTGTGGTGCAGTGGTTAACGAATCCGACTAGGAACCATGAGGTTGCGGGTTCGGTCCCTGGCCTTGCTCAGTGGGTTAAGGATCCGGCGTTGCCATGAGCTGTGGTGTAGGTTGCAGACGCAGCTCGGATCCCGCGCTGCTGTGGCTCTGGTGTAGTTGGGCAGCTACAGCTCCGACTCGACCCCTAGCCTGGGAACCTCCATATGCCACGGAAGCGGCCCTAGAAAAGGCAAAAAGACAAAAAAAAAAAAGAATTGTCAAAGTCCATAAAGCACACTGTCCAATTGGGCAACTCCTCTGACCAGGCCAGCCAAGCAACAGTGCCAGGCTGGCACAATCAGCTTCAAAAGGGCAGAATGGCCTGTGCCTAGTAGGATGGGCTTGGCCGTAGCCTCTCCAAAGGGCCTGCCCCTCGCAGGCCACCAGATGTGTTCCCATTCCTTCTGGAGATCTCTCCCTGTCCCCCTGGACTCTCTCATAGAGCCAATTCCAGCATCTTGGAATCCACCTGCCTGAAGAACTCAAAGCAGCCTTTTTTTTTTTTTTTTTGGTCTTTTTGCTATTTCTTTGGGCTGCTCCCACGGCATATGGAGGTTCCCAGGCTAGGGGTCCAATCAGAGTTGTAGCCATTGGCCTACGCCAGGGCCACAGCAACGCGGGATCCGAGCCGTGTCTGCAACCTACACCACAGCTCACGGCAACGCCAGATCGTTAACCCACTGAGCAAGGGCAGGGACCGAACCCACAACCTCATGGTTCCTAGTCGGATTCGTTAACCACTGCGCCACGACGGGAACTCCAAACCAGCCATTCTTATTTGGTTTCCTTTGATAGTCTGTTCAAAGCTGTGCCCTTCTTGGGGTTCCCATTGTGTCTCACCGGGTTAAGAACCTGACTAGGACTCCATGAGGACTCAGGTTCGATCCCTGGCCTCTCTCAGTGGGTTAAGGATCCGAGGTTGCTGTGAGCTGTGGTGTAGGTCGCAGATGATGCTCAGATCCAGTGTTACCGTGGCTGTGGTGTGGGCTGGCCACCACAGCTCTCATTGGACCCCTAGCCTAGGAACTTCCATATGCTGCAGGTGCAGCTGTAAAAAAAAAAAGGAAATAAACTGGGAATCCTTTGGATTAGCCCAGTTTCTCCCACTTTCATCTTCCCTTGCTCGTCAGAACTGAAGTGAGTGGCAGTTCCTCTCGTGGCCTTCTTACCTCCTAAGAGACACCAGTCATGCAAGTCAGGAATTGTACAAAGACTCCGATTCTAGTTGAATTCCAACTTCCAGTGTCTATTGCCACAGGTCAAGTTGCTCTATTACCATCAAGTTGCTTTATTACTGCTTTTACTTCTGTCCTTGTTTTATAAGATAGGAAGATGTCTCTGTCATAACTCTATGTCCTGGATTTTCTGTTTTTTGTTTTTTTTGGTCCTGGATTTTCTAGAAATGTTTCCATTTCAATATTTTCTTCCCCATAAGGAAATTCTACTACAATCACATGTCAATTTCACCTGCCAGTTTATTCCTCACACCTGGACGTGGGAAACAGGCTGAGTCTTGATGTGGATTCAGAAATATGGCCCCGTGTCTACATGTTGTATCTGGGCAGGAGGATTGCAGAGTACGCCCCTCGGGTGTTACACTAATTCATTTCTCCTTTTCTCCTTCCAAAGGGATTAAGAAAAATTTCCCCTTTGCAGTTAGATTTGAGGCTGAATAGAATAGAGATGGGCATGAAAGTAGCATCAAAACAAGCAAGAGGAGTTCCCGTCGTGGTGCAGTGGTTAACGAATCCGACTAGGAACCATGAGGTTGTGGGTTCGGTCCCTGCCCTTGCTCAGTGGGTTAACGATCCGGCGTTGCTGTGAGCTGTGGTGTAGGTTGCAGACGCGGCTCGGATCCCGAGTTGCTGTGGCTCTGGCATAGGCCGGTGGCTACAGCTCTGATTGGACCCCTAGCCTGGGAACCTCCATATGCCGCGGGAGAGGCCCAAGAAATAGCAACAACAACAACAAAAAAGACAAAAAAAAAAGCAAGATAGGAAACAGTAGGAAGTCCTCCCTCAAGAAAGGCTTTCTGTTTTTTCTTTTCTAGATTTTTCAGAAGCCAAAGAAGAGGGGGAGAGTCCTCAAGAGAAGAGTAAATAAATGCAGGTCACTGGTGTGTTTCATAAGTATTGATCAGTTACCTACTGAGCACCAGACCCTGTGTAGAATAGCAGGAAGCAGTTGAGCATGGTATCTGTCTTTTTAGAGATTACTTTTTTTTTTAATGGGAAAGACAGAAATCACTTCAGGTAATAAGTGCTATGAAGAAATTAAGAGGAAAAATAAGACTGCAGATGAGGGGCTAATGAGTAATTAGGCAGCTCTTATAGTCAGAGGAGCCAGAAAAGGCTACTCTGAGTGCTCCCCACAAAGGGAACAGCCAGTGCAAAGGCCCTGGGGCAGAAATAAGACCAAGATGGCTGAAGCAAGCAAGGCAGCAGAAACAGCACCCGCGCAAAGTGAGTTTACACAGGAGGTGAATCACAGGACCTTTGTAAGCTATAGTCAGTGTTTGGATTTTTCCGATGTGTGTGGTAAAATATGCATAAAATATGCTTAACCTTTTTTTTTTTTGGCCTTTTTCTTTTTTAGGTCTACACCCATGACATGTGGAGGTTCCCAGGCTAGGGGTCGAATTGAAACTGTAGCTGCTAGCATGCACCACAGCCACTGCAATGCCAGATCTGAGCCGTGTCTGTGACCTGCACCACAGCTCATGGCAACACCGGCCGGCCGGATCCTTAACCCACTGAACAAGGCCAGGGGTCGAACTTGCATCCTCGTGGATACTAGTCAGATTCGTTTCCGCTGAGCCATGACGGGCACTCCCATCTTAACCATTTTCAAGTGTGCCATTCGGTGGCATTAAATACATTCTCACTGTTGTGATACCATCTCCACCATCTATCGCCTGACGCATTCATCTTCCCAAATTGAAACTCTGTGTCCCCAGCCCAGCCCCTGGCAACTCCCATCCTACTTTCTATGTCTGTGAATTTGACTATTCTACGTACCTTGTCTGAGTGGAATCATTTCAGCGTGTGGCCTTTTGTGTCTGGCTTAGCATCATGTCCTCAAGAGTCATCCGCGTTATAACCTGTCAATTTCCTTTGCAAGGCTGAATGTGTCATTGTTTGCATATACCCCATTTGTTTATCCATTCATCCACCCGTGGACATTTGGATTGTTTCCACATTTTTGGCTGTTGTGAATAATGTTGCCTTTGGCATGGGTATAACAAATATTTGTTTTAGTCCCTGCTTTAAATTCTCTAGGGTACATACACAGAAATGGAATTGCTAGATCATATGCCAATTCTGTGTTTAATTTTTGGAGGAACCATCATCCTGTTTGGATTTGGTTTTTTAAGTGCAGTTTTAAACCACTCAAGTGTTGTGATCAGATTTATAGGTTTTTGTGTGTGTGTGTGTGCATGCGTGTGGGGTTTTTTAGGGTTACTGCTGAGGCACAACAGGAACTCCAGATTTATAGTTTTAAGCCAACTCTGCTACTCACCATCGCTGCTGTGTCAAGAGTAGATTGGGAAGGAGTTCCCGTTGTGGCTCAGTGGGTTACGACTACTATGACTAGTATCCATGAGGACGTGGGTTCGATCCCTAGCCTCACTCAGTTGGGTTAAGGGTCCGGCCTTGCCACAAGCTGTGGCATAGGTCACAGGTGTGACTCGGATCTGGCATTACTGTGGCTGTGGTGTAGGCCAGCAGCTGCAGCTCCAATTCGACACCTAGCCCAGGAACTTCCATATGTTGCAGGTGCAGTCATAAAAAGAAAAAATATATACCTATATTGGGAAGAAGGGTGTACAGACCGGGAGACCAGTTAAGACATAAGATTGCTAGAGTGGCAGGGGGGGGATGGAGAGAGAACCAGCCTTGCTTGATGAAGGACTGCTCGTGGAGGGGGAGGAAAGGGGATTCTCCAGAGGGAGCCTCCATTAGAGCAGCTGGAGGAATTCTGATACTGTACTCTGCCGTCGAGGGAGGCTGGGAGGGCAGGCTGGGGAGAAATCTGGAGCTCTGTTTCAGGTGCGTTGGGTTTGTGGCTTTGTGAGGAGATGGCCAAGCCAGGAAAAAAGGCCCAGGAGCTTCTGCATACAGATGGTATTGCAGGCATGGGACCGAATAAGGCGTGTGTGTAGCAGGTCACAGGAGTCTCCCAGACTCCAATCGCGAGGAATGCAGCTGCACTGGGGTGGTGGGGTGTCGAACCTAAGTGAGAAGGCTCTCATGGGGGGGACCTGAGGGAGGGTGGCTGGGCCCCTCTGTGTCTCCACACTCAGCTCCAGGGCGTGCTCCAGTGGCCCAGGGAGGGGCATACTTAGGAGCTGTCTCACCCCCCTCCAAGGGCCTGGGGTTCCCTCTCGCTCGGAATCCCCGGGTCCAGCCTAGCCCCAGAGACCGGAGGGAAGGCCTGGGGAGAAGGACTCTGAAGAGCTCAGGGCCGCTGACATTCACAGCTCAGTGCTTGGCAGGCGCTCGCCACAAAACCCACTTCCTGCGATGCTTGGTCCCTGGTTTATCTCCACCACCATGAACTTCCGGTGAGCGCAGTCAGGTTCTCAGGGGGAAGCATCAGCCACGCTGAGCAAGGAAGGCTCCTGGGTGGGCTTCTCCCCTCCTTCCTATTAGAGCCAGCGCTGGGGGCTGTGCTTGGAGTAGAAGCCTAGGAGCTCTGTGAGGGCAGGACCCAGACTGGGCACCCCACCACCACCCCCTCCACCTCCCCCCACCCATTCCTCCTCCACCCCACCCCCACCCCACTGCCCAGAATAGTGGCTGGTACCCGGCAGTGTGTTAACAGGTGTTTTGCTAAGTGAGTGCTGGGCCGAAGCTGCCAAGTGAGGCTAATTTTGACTCATAAATATCAGGGACAAGACTCCCCATTTCGTAGTATTTTCATCTTCGTAGAGAAGATAAAATACATGAGGGCATTCCGGTCACAGCGCCGTCAGTTAATGATCTGGTTTGCCTCTGTGGAGGTGCCTATTCAGTTCCTGGCCCAGAAACTTCCATATGTCTTGGGGGCAGCCGGGGAGGGGGGAAAGTCAACACGAAAGCACCTAGTTCAATGACTGGCACATAGTAGGTGCTCACGTGTTTGGACAGTGTGAGTGTGTCAGAGAGAGAGATCCGCCACATCCCCACAAAACGGACTTTAGACCAGTTTGTCTAAGGCTGCGGCGGGAGTGAGGCCTAAGCGCTGGGCCGATCGCACAGCCCTTGAGAAAGAGGACACCCTTGCCCGTCAAACCTGCCCCGCATCTCCTGAAACTACAGGCAACTCCATTCTGCACAGTGGAGAATGGAACGGTGACACAGATAAACCAAAATTAACAGTTCCTGAAACATCGGTAGGGTTTGGACTATTTTCCAAGATGAGCTGCTTCTGAATAGGGCTATTTTGTAATGCTCTGAGGATTTCCGACTGAGTAATGGAGTCATGAAGTAAGCCCCCCTCTCAGAAGTTGCTGGGGAATCTCAGCAGATAACCCCCTCCCCAAAGAGTTTTCCCACCCCCCTCCAATCCAGGATGGCTGCCCCTCCTGCAGACTCCTGTGGCCCTGTGCCACCTCTGGTGGGTCACTGGTCACCTGCCCCACAGTCGCCCGTTCCCTGGGAGGCTGAGTTCACCACGGTGCCTGGCCCATGGGGGCACTGGGTACATGTTTTTTTCAATTTAATTAAAAAGCCACTCAGGGGAGTTCCCATCGTGGCACAGTGGAAACGAATCCGACTAGGAACCATGAGGTTGTGAGTTTGATCCCTGGACTTGCTCAGCGGGTCAAGGATTCGGCGTTGCCATGAGCTGTGGTGTAAGTTGCAGATGGGGCTTGGATCTGGCATTGCGGTGGCCGTGGCGTAGGCTGGCGTCTATAGCTCCAATTTGACCCCTAGCCAGGGAAACTCTATATGCTGCGGGTGCAGCCCTAGAAAGATAAAAAGACAAAAAAAAAAAAAGAGGCCACTCGGCATCTTTTTAGCTTCCTAAAGAATTCCACATTCAAATCTAAAATAAGGCACAAATGAAGCAATCTACAGAACAGAAACAGACTCACAGACATGGAGAGCAGACTTGTGGTTGCCAAGGGGGAAGGGGATGGACTGGGAGTTTGGGGTTAGTAGACCCAAACTATTACATTTAGAATGGATGAGCAATGAGGTCCTGCTGTATAGCACAGGGAACTATAGCCAATCACTTGTGATAGAACACAAGAGAAGATAGTGTGAGAAAAAACATGTATATATATTTGTATGACTGGGTCACTTTGCTGTACAGTGGAAATTGACAGAACATTGTAAATCAACTATAATTTTAAAAATATTTGAACCAAAAAAGAGGAGTTCCTGTTGTGGCTCAGCAAGTTACAAACCCAACTAGTATCCATGAGGATGTAGGTTCAATCCCTGGCCTGGTTCAGTGGGTTACGGATCTGGCGCTGCTGTGGCTGTGGCGTAGGCCCGCAGCTGCAGCTCTGATTCGACCCCTAACCTGGGAGCTTCCAGATGCTACAGGTGCAGCCCTAAAAAGACAATTAATTAATTAGTTAATTAAAATGCAGGCAAGGCTGCCAGCAGCCTGACAGCACCGGGCTTGGGGTCCATAGGGGATTAGGTTTGCCGCAAAGCAGTGAGCTGGCAACCGTGTCCCCTATCCCTTCCAGAGTACTTGAAGGAGCCGCTGGAGCAGTACGTGAAGCAGCTGCAGGTGGTGAAGGTGGTGCGGCAGGAGGAGCGGAAGGGGCTGATCACAGCCCGGCTGCTGGGGGCCAGCGTGGCCCAGGCGGAGGTGCTCACCTTCCTGGATGCCCACTGTGAGTAGAAGAGGCCGGCCGGCGCCCGGAGGCCTGGTGGGTCTGCCCCCTTCCCTCCCTGGCAGGATGCAGAGCTGGGACCATGGCGTCACCAGGGCCCTTTTCTGCCCTGCTGTCCCAGGAGCGAAGCCAGCTTGGAACTCCCCGGCTCCTTCTACCCCTTTCTCGTTCCAATCCCAGTGATGTTTCTCAGGAGGCACACACAACCTTAGAACAACTGGTGAGGGAGTTCCCGTCGTGGCTCAGCGGTTAACAAACCTGACTAGTATCCATGAGGACACAAGTCTGATCCCTGGCCTCGCTCAGTGGGTTAAGGATCCAGCGTTGCCGTGAGCTGTGGTGTAGGTCGCAGACACAGCTCGGATCCCGTGTAGCTGTGGCTGTGGTATAGACCAGCGGCTACAGCTCCAATTCCACCCCAGCTTGGAAACCTCCATGTGCCTCCAGTGTGGCCCTAAAAAGACAAAAAAACAAAACAAACCAAAAATGGTGACCCCACAATTGGCCAGACACTCTTCTCTCCCTCCCCCATCCCCAATCTGTACCTCATTCTGACCTCAGCCCCTCAGAGAGGCCTCCCGTTACCACTGGGAACTGGTTTGTGTGACGCTTTCCTATAGGGCCACATGGAGCCAGGAAAGCCTGCCTCTTGCCCCAAAGCAAAGCATTTCCCCACTGTTGTCAAGGGGGGAAAAAAAGGGTTCCCTGAAAAGAGTGTTACATGTTATGCAAAGCTGTGGGCTTGGAGTCAGAAGACAGGGGTTTGCATGCTGACCCTGAGATGAACTGAGCCTCGGTGTCCGTTTGCATTTGCAAAGCGGAATGAGGACACCAGCCTTACTCACCGACAGAATTATTACTCTGAGGCCCAAGTAAAGTCATATGTGCAGTTCATTGAAAAATCCCAAAAGGCTGGACAAAGAAAAGGGGTGATCAGTCCATGCTTGGAGCTGAAGCTCCGAGGTGCAGAGCCCCCTGGGAGAGGGGGCACCCCCTTGTGCAACCCACACTGGGGTGGGGAAGGCTGACAGAGGATAGGCTCCAGACCCTGAAGACACCCCTCCAGGGCCTTCCCGGTGTCTTGGGGTCATTTGAGTTGAGCGTCTTACTCCCCTGAGACCTGCATTCTCCACCCTCCCTCCAAAGCCACCTCCACCTTTTGGGGCACAGGAGGCAGTTGGGGGAGGGTTTGGGGAGATCTCTCTATGGCGCTGCCGCTTGCCTGTTCCCTGTCTCTAACGAAGGAGGGGGCTCCTGATTCGCTTGTCCCCCCGGGTCTTCACGCTGGCACGTGGGCCGTGGGCTCGGCTCTGGGCAGGACCCCGACCGCCGCCACCCGCCCTGCAGGTGAGTGCTTCCATGGCTGGCTGGAGCCCCTCCTGGCTCGCATCGCGGAGGACCAGACCGTGGTGGTGAGTCCAGACATCGTCACCATCGACCTGAACACGTTTGAGTTCTCCAAGCCCATCCGGCGGGGCAGAGTCCACAGTCGCGGCAACTTCGACTGGAGCCTGACCTTCGGCTGGGAGACACTCCCTCCGCATGAGAAGCAGAGACGCAAGGATGAGACCTACCCCATCAAGTAAGGGCCGTAGCCTCGTGGGCCTCCAACCTGGCCACTGTGGCCCCAGGGACCTGGACCAACTCCGGTCCGCATTTATGAGGCGCCCCGTGTAGCACTCGACGTGGTTAATCCTCATCCCCCGTGAGGCAGGCATGTGATGAGCCCATTTTGCAGGTGAGAACATTGAGGCTCCTGGGGCTGAACAGCTGGCCTCAGACTACATGCTGGCGAGGGTGGAACAAGCACACCCATCCGCCAGCCCGGCGCAAGCCCATGCTCCCTGCCACGGCACTGTCCTGCCTCACAGAGTGATAGCTGGCTCTAACCACTCCCCTGTGCCAGGCCCTGGTTTATCTCATTTATTCCTCCCTCCGTGTGGAAGGCCGTGACTGCTGCTTGCAGAGAGATGGTGGGTAGAGGCCGTGATTATGTAGCCATTGTAATAAGAGGGGGTGGCGTGTGCACCAAGGTCACTAGCTTTGAAAAGACTGAGAACATATTCAAGGAAAACAGACAAATGCTCTGCAGTTTGCAGTGTGTTGCAGTTGCCCAAAGGGCCGGCTAGCAGCTGCTGTAGGTTTTGCCAGCTACAAAAACAATCCTTTAAAAATGTAAAAACCAGGGAGTTCTCATTGTGGCACAGCAGAAACAAATCCAACTAGTGTCCATGAGGATGTAGGTTCAATCCCTGGCCTTGCTCAGTGGGTTGGGGATCTGCTGTTGCCGTGAACTGTGGTATAGATCACAGACGCGGCTCAGATCTCGCATTGCTGTGGCTGTGGCGTAGGCCAGCAGCTACAGCTCCGATTATACCCCTAGCCTGGGAATTTCCATATGCCAAGGGTGCGGCCCTAAAAAGCAAAAAAAAAAAAAAAAAAAAAAAAGTAAAAAATAATATAAATTCAAATGTAAAAACCATTCTTTGCCAGAACCTTATAAATCCAGGCCAGCTTTAGCCCATGGGCCATACTTTGCCAACCCCTGAGCCACAGGGAAGATACTTGAAAGTTTATCTCTTGTTTGCTGCCCAGTTGGATTTGCCTTCCACCCCCGTCTCTCCCTCTCCAGCTTGCCTGTTGGTGTTATTAGAGACCACAAGTTTGGAGTTCCCTTATGGGTTAAGATCCAGCGTTGTCACTGCAGTGGCTCGGGTCGCTGCTACGGCTCGGGTTTGATCCCTGGCCCAGGGACTTCCACATGCTGGGGGCACAGCCAAAAAAAAAAAAAGACCACAAGTTTATCTTAACAGGTGTTTCTGCCACACTGAGTTGGGGCGTGGCTTTTAGAGCATCCTATGGTTCTAGACTATCTGTGCCAAGAAACTGAAGGGTCAACCAGGAATGCATGAAACGGAGGGTAGCGGAGCTGTGGTTTCGGTGAGCGGAGATAAGAGGGGAGGGTTAGGGTTTCTCCCCCTCCATATGCCCACATCCCAAGAAATGCTGCTCAGAGCCTCAGTAGAGGGGGCTCGGGTGGGTGCCACAGGAAGGAATCCCATGGATCCCGCACAGCCAGCTGCTCTGTCTCCTTTAGGAGGGGGAAAGGGGAGAGGAGAGGGCAGGAGAGAACAAAGAAACTGGAATTCCCTACTGACCCTCTGCTTAAGTCATAGACGTCTTTTGTGTGGGCTGGGCAGCTCCAAAGCCCCATCCCCCCAGGCTGGGGGCCAGGCACACGGTGGCACAGTCAGGGGCTAGGCACCTGGCCACCGCCCCCCCATCCCTGACGTCCCCTGCTCCGATGTCCAAGGACCATACAATTGGAAGACAAAGCCCCAGTGTTTGAGGAGTGCGTTTGCTCCCTGATCCAAACGCCCCGTGGCGTGCAAGGCTCTGCGTAGTTTCCCACCAGGAGGCCAGTGGGGAGCGGGCCCCCTCCCATCCTCTACTCCCAAAGTTAACAGGAGGTGAAGAGGACCCAGGAAATACAGTGTTTCCAGAGGTTGCCCCTTGGGGGCGGGTCTGCAGTGCAGCTCCTCTTGTAGAGGGACTATCTAGACAAGGTAGTTAGGGTTAGGGTTTGTCAGGGGCTTCTTGGTCAGAAGCACAGAAGCACGTCTCAAAGCCAAGCGACAGGCTCCGGGTCGGGGAGACCCTTAAGAAGCAGCCAGTTAAGTTCCCATCATGGCTCAGCGGTTAACGAACCTGACTAGCACCCATGAAGACAGGGGTTCAATCTCTGGCCTCGCTCAGTGGGTTAAGGATCCAGCATTGCTGTGAGCTGTGGTGTAGGTCGCAGATGCAGCTCGGATCTGGCATTGCTGTGGCTGTGGTGTAGGCCGGCAGCTGCAGCTCTGATTGGACCCCTAGCCTAGGAACTTCCATATGCCACAGGTGTGGCCCTAAAAAGACCAAAAAAAAAAAAAAAAAAAAAAGCAGCAGCAGCAGCCAGTTAGTTCCAAAATGCTCATCTCGAGTCCCAGGACTCTCTGGGAGTCCTTTCCTGGCCTTCCTCGGGCTGGCCTAGAATCTCTGGGAGAGGCTGAACCAGGGAGAGAAAGGCTGCCTGAGCTTGAGGATTTCTGCCTAAATCCCTTCCAGGAAGTGACTGCAGGAGCCAACTTCCTGGACGAGAGCAACCACCGGATAACACCAAGGTCAGGTTCCTAAGTAGTCACCGTGACCAGTCAGGCCAGCTCACCCTGATTGAGCCCTTGCTTTGAGTGATGCACCTTGATGGGCTCTGGGCTTAGAAAGAGGTTTCTGCTGAGTTGTATCACATGGAGCCACCCACTGAGGGCAGCAAAGCCCTATCCAAGCCAGCCTGGCCTGGCCCAGAGACCAACATCTAATGAGTATGTGTGTCCTCTGGCCCCGTCTCTGCAGCGCCTACCCCCCCCCTTCAACCCTCAGGCCAGCCCCTCTTATGAGCAACGTGGTATCTAAGTTCTAGGAGTTTTTGTCAATTTATCCAAAAGTGGGTCTGTGCTGTCCTGACTTTGAAAGCCAGAATCCTTTTGTAACCTCCCAAGGCTCCCTTTAGTCCAAAGTGCACTTAATTTCACCCCTCTTCTTACTCTGTTTCTGGAGAGCCTATTTCCTAAAGGAATTTCACACAGCTTCCGATCACTAAGTATCTACTGTGCTTTAGGAACTTTGCTCCAAAAAGCAAAGGCAGTGGCTTTACCCTTTGCTATTACACTGAGCTCTCAGAGGATGAGATCTCTGTCTCTTAATTCTGCACGGCTAACGTGAGGCACAGACCCTGGTAACCCATGTATGATATGTCCTTGGTTGAATGAATGAATGAATGAGTGCCTTTTTTTTTTTTGGAACTTTTAGGCATATGGAAGTTCCCAGGCTAGGGATCAAATCAGAGCTGCAGTCGCCTGCCTACACCACAGCCACAGCCACACCAGATCTGAGCTGTGTCTTCGACCTACACCACACCTCATGGCAATTCAGGATCCTTAACCCTCTGAGCGAGGCCAGGGATTGGACCTAAGTCCTCATGGATCCTAGTTGGGTTCATTATCACTGAGCCACTACGGGAACTCCATTTTTTTTTTCGGCCGAGCCCATGGCATGCACGAGTCCCTGGGCCAGGGATCAAACCTGTGCCGCAGCTATAACCAGGGCCACAGCAGTGACAACAGCAGTAGGGCTGGATCCTTAACCTGCTGAGCCACAGGGTGCCTCCTGAATGAGTGCTTTTTTTTTTTTTTTTTTGCTTTTGAGGGCCACACTTGCAACTTATGGAAGTTCCCAGGCTAGGGGTAGATTCAGAGCTGCAGCAGCCGACCAACGCCGCAGCCACAGGAGCACCAGATCCCAGTTGCATCTGCAACCTCCACCACAGCTCACAGCAAGGCCAGATCCTTAACTCACTGAGCAAGGCCAAGGATCAAACCTGTCTTGTCCTCATGGATACTGGTCAGGTTCACTCCCACTGAGCCACAACGGGAACTCCCTGAATGAGTGCCTTTTTGAGGAGAGTAATGATACTTACATCTCTCCTCCACCTGGTCTGAGAAGGCCATGAGAACATAATAAAAGCTCAGTCGGGAGTTCCCTGTGGTACAGCAGGTTAAGGATCCAGCATTGTCACTGCTGTGGCTCATTCGATCCCTGGCCTGGAACTGCCATATGCCATGGACGTGGCCAAAAATAAATAAATAAATAAAAGCTCAGTAAACATTTGCTAAATGATTAAGTTAGTGGAAGAGGAGCCACACAGCCCCAGAGAGAAGAAAGGAGGACGGCAGGAGGTTAGGGGGCGTTAGCAGTGAGTCTGCAGATTTCCACACCCCGTTCCGGCCCTTCTTCCCCCCAGAAGATACACCTGCTTCTCCCTCTGTCTCTCCAGATCCCCGACGTTTGCTGGTGGCCTCTTCTCCATCTCCAAGTCCTACTTTGAGCACATCGGTACCTATGATAATCAGATGGAGATCTGGGGAGGGGAGAACGTGGAAATGTCCTTCCGGGTGAGAGTGAAGAGGGCTTTGCGGGGGAACCATGACATCCCAGGGGACAGCCTGAGACCCTGTCTCTTAGGCAGCCGCAGGGCTATCACAGCTGGCACGGAACTTGAAAGGGTGGCTGTTTCCCACCATGGCTCCACCTTTCCTCTGCCCCCTCCCTGTCCATGGCTTTGGGGATCAGATTGGACAACCGGGAACGAATTACTGGGCAGAACTTGTCAGAGGGAGGGGTAATAGGGACTGGACATCTGGGGACTGGTGACGTCTTTCATGATGTCTGTGGGAAAAGGGTTAGGGTGAAGGTGGAACAGATCAGTAAGCAGCAACTATCCTTTTTCTGGGAGAATCGGGCTCTGCTTTCTAGGTGAGAGGATACATGTCTTGGTGGCCTCTGGAGTTGCCCTCCCGTATGTTCAGCGAGCTCTTCATAACTAGGAGGAGATGCTGGCCCGAATTCTAGTGGACCCCAGAATGGGCAGGATTCCAGGAATGAGGCACATCAGGATTAGGTTAGGAAGAAAGGACTGCCTCTCCATAACATCTATGCAAAGCCCCAGCCAGTGCAGAATAATCATCAAGGCCCAGAGCTTGTTTATGAAGTCACCTTGCACAGGGCCCGGCACATGGAAACACGTCATCGATACCTGCTAGTACTATGGCTATGGTTGTGTATTGCTGTTGCTCCTATACTAAAATGAATGACAGCACCTCCCAGTCAAAAACCTAGAAAAGAGAAGATGCAGGTGGAAGGGATGTCATAAGCCAGCCCTGTGACAGAGACGGGTCACCAGCCTAGGCACCATAAATCCCCAGGTCCTGAGCCCCAGGCTCATCAGCGAGCCTCTGACCCAAAGAGTGGCTAGTGTGCTAAAGGTCCAGGTGATCACCCCAAGCCACCCACCCGCTGACTGTCCTTGCTGTTGATGAGTGAACTGAGGCTCTGATTGGGTCACAAGTCCATCTCGATTTGGAGGAGCTTGAGTTTCCAGTAACAACTGGGTGAGCTGATAAAAATCACATTTCCAGGTCAAAAAGCCAAGTGGCCAGGGAGGTCCCACTGTGGCTCAGCAGGTTAAGAACCTGACTAGTATCCATGAGGACCCAGGTTCAATGGGTTAAGGATCCCACATTGCTGTGAGCTGTGGTGTAGATCACAGACATGGCTCAGATCTGGCATGGCTATGGCTGTGGCGTAGGCCAGCAGCTGCAGCTCCGATTGCACCCCTAACAAGGGAACTTCCATGTGCCGCAGGTGCAGCCCTAAAAAGAAAAAAAATAAAGTCAAATGGCCAGAGCTCAGAATAGCTGTACGGACACAAAATTAGCGAACTGTCTTTTCTCCAAAGCGGGCCCCAGTGATCCTCAGGACCCTGCAAATTTCCCTTTGTTTCTATCAGAGGGCCCAGCATCAGAGAGCCAAGGAGTGTGTCATTATGGCCTAGGAAGAAGCCCAGCCAGTGTCTTTTTTTTCCAGGGAGAGAGAGCAGCATTTCCCTGAGTCCCTGGATCTGGGGTCTGGCATCCTGGGAATGGAGCAGAGCTGCTTGGGCAGAGACTGTGCCTCCCACCCCCTGAACACCCCATCCCGTGTCCTCTAATGGCAGGTGTGGCAGTGCGGGGGCCAGCTGGAGATCATCCCCTGCTCGGTGGTGGGCCACGTGTTCCGCACCAAGAGCCCCCACACCTTCCCCAAAGGCATCAATGTCATCGCTCGCAACCAGGTGCGCCTGGCCGAGGTCTGGATGGACAGCTACAAGGAGATTTTCTACAGGAGGAATCTGCAGGCAGCAAAGATGGCCCAGGAGGTGAGAGGGGAGACGCTCAGGTGTTTGGAGGAAGGGACGTGCAGAATCTAGACCCTGGTCAAGGGCTTAATGGTGACAGAGGCCTCTGATCTCCACCACCTGGTACGGGTACCCAGCAGACCTTGTGAGCTAGAGCCCAGGCTCTATTCTGAAGGCTAGAGGAGGAGGTGAGGAGGCTGCGTTGTCCCTGCCTGGAGAGTCCCAGCATCTCTTAGGAGGCGAGGGAGAAGAGGTGTGGAGGAAGAACCCCTTACAGGAAAGACGGCTTTGCTCTGAGATGCTCAGAGTTGAGGACTCGGAGAAAACTGGCTGGGAGCTCACAGGAGATGAGGGAATGGGGTGGGGGGGGGGTGGAGTGCGGGGTCCCAAAGCCAAGGCAGGCAGGGGGGTTGCCATTAGATGTGGGGCTTGAGCCAGTAGCCCCAGCGGGTCCTGAGCAGGAATGAGCATGAGCCCCATTCTGGGAGAAAGCAGTCCCAGAAACGCTGGGCTACTGCCACCCGGGTGAGACGGTGAAGGCCGGTGGAACTGACCCTTAGGGGGCTGGCTTGGTTGACAGAAGTCCTTCGGGGATATTTCGGAACGACTACAGCTGAGGGAACGACTCCACTGTCACAACTTTTCCTGGTTCCTGGACAACATTTACCCGGAGATGTTTGTTCCTGACCTGAAGCCCACCTTCTACGGAGCTGTAAGTCCCCAGGAGAAGTTCAGGGCCGCTTGCCGCACTGCTGCACGACAAGTGATTGTTTTTACTCTCCACACTCCTTTATCTAGGAGGATGATTGAGAGGCCATGCTGGGCTTCTGGAGCTAGCTCAAAACCTCATAAGGAGGAGTTCCCGTCGTGGCTCAGCGGAAACGCATCTGACCAGTATGCATGAGGACGCAGGTTCGATCCCTGGCCTCGCTCAGTGGGTTAAGGATCCATTGTGCCGTGAGCTGTGGTATAGGTCGAAGACATGGCTCAGATCTGGCGTTGCTGTGGCTCTGGCATAGGCTAGCGGCTTCAGCTCTGATTAGACCCCTAGCCTGGGAACCTCCATATGCCACCGGTGTGGCCCTAAAAAAAGACAAAACAAAAACAAAAACAAAAAAACCTTATAAGGAGGAAACAGCCCCTAAGCAGTGCTTCTCAGACATTCACATGTATCAGAATCCCCAGGAAGTTTTATTAAGACGCAGATTATTCTTTCCTTTTTTTTTTTTGCTTTGTTAGGGCCACACCCTCAGCATATGGAGGTTCCCGGGCTAGGGGTCAAATTGGAGCTACAGCTTCGAGCCTACACCACAGCCACAGCAACACAGGATCCAAGCCACGTCTGTAACGTACAGCACAGCCCACAGCAACTCGGGATCCTTAACCCACGGAGTGAGGCCAGGGAACGAACCTGCAACCTGGTGGTTACTAGACGGATTCGTTTGCACTGTGCCACAACAGGAACTCCCGGGGAACTTTCATATGCTGCAGGTTCAGCCATTAAGCAAAAAGGAAGAAGAACCACTGCTCATAAGGCCGTTCCCATGTGCTGAGGGCTTTTCCCAGGGACCTGGAGGGGGGCCCATCCTGCCCTTGCCCAGCCCGGGGGCTCTGCTCCTCACTTTGCTGTTAGCTTCGGACATCTGGGTTAATGAGCAGAGGAGAAAAATGGGAGGAGAAATCCAGCCATGCAGGTGTCTTCCAGATGGACCCCACCGCACACACCCAAAAGTTCCTAACAGTGCTCTCCTGGCTCCCCTCTCTGCCCTGCATTCTGCAGATCAAGAACCTCGGTATGGATCACTGCCTGGATGTGGGCGAGAGCAACAACGGAGGCAAGCCCCTCATCATGTACACCTGCCATGGCCTCGGCGGCAACCAGGTACCAGCCCAGCCCCCAGAGAAGCCTGTCTCTGGGGCATCTCCTCTCTCCACAGGCCCCCTTTTCTCCACTCGGAATAGTCCTTTCCTGGAGTTCCCGTTGTGGCTCAGTGGGTTAGGGACTCGACTGGTGTCCATGAGGATGCGGGTTTGATCCCTGGCCTCAAACAGTGGATTAAGGATCCAGCGTGGATCACAGATTCGGCTCAGATCTGGCGTGGCTGTGGCGTAGCCTGGCAGCCACAGCTCTGATTCAACCCCTAGTCCAGGAACTTCCATGTGCCATGGGTGTGGCCCTAAAAAAAAAAAGAAGAAGAAGAAGAATAGTCCTTTCCTGAGGATAAGGGCGGGGAAGGTCCAGAGAGAGGAGGAGTTACCAGCTCTGCTCTCAGGAAGCTCCCAGTCTGAGGGGGATGCATGAGGCAGACAGACAAGGCCCTAAGTATGGACCAGGAACCCCCAGGCAGGAGTGGGCCTCAGTGCTGGCTGCTGGAGAGGGGCTGGGAGGGGAGGACTGCTCACTAGAGAAGGCTTGCTGGAGGATGCTGAGTACTAGCTGCTGAGTGATGCTTTCCCGTGACTGGGAAATTTTGGAGCTCTTTCCCGCACCTGCACTCCACTTGTGTCTTCAATGCCTCCCCTGCTACCACTCTGATCCTACCACCCATCACTGACCTCAAAGCAACCATCTGTTGACACCTCACAGGTTACCTGGCGTCTTGGGAATTTACCCCCATGCTCCGAAATACCCAGCTCTTCCATGAGGAATACCTAGTAACCTCCCTGGCCCCAACCCCTCAATCTACCCTGAATGCCCAGCGTTCGATGCGTAAAAGGCACTTAGGAGTTCCCTGGTGGCCTAGCAGTTAAGGACCTGGCATAGTCACTGCTGTGGCACAGGTTCAATCCCTGGCCTGGGAACTTCTGCATGCTGCAGGTGTGCCACCCCCACCCCCAAAAAAGAGGCACTTCAAATAGAGCTGAAGCAAGGAAAGGAGTGGGACGCTGAACAGGATGCCAATGTAGGCAAATGAAGCCCAGGTCATTTTAAAGCAATTTCCTCTAACCACCGGCCTGCAGAGTGATTTTAGGTGGTACACTGGTGAACATTATTTTAATAGTAATCTATTGGCAAAGAAGGAACTAGCATAGCAAACCCATGATTTTACAGATTATGCTCAAAATGAGGCTCAGGTAAATTTTTAACTCAAGGAAAAAATAATAAGTAACCATTATTCCAATCTAACCTAGGTATGATAAAAAAAAAAATCCTGAAAGCGGCACAGGATTTATTAATATCTTGGCTCCCCACTCCCTTTCCTCCCCAGGGAGCCACCTGTGGTTGGCACCTTCGGGCAGGTGGCTTGGGAAGGTGGGCAAACTCTCCACCTGGCCCTCAGGACCTCCTCTTGTCTTGTGTTCTAGTACTTTGAGTACACAACCCAGAGGGACCTTCGCCACAACATCGCAAAGCAGCTGTGTCTACATGCCAGTGCTGGTACCCTGGGCCTCAGGAGCTGCCACTTCACGGGCAAGAATAGCCACGTGCCCAAGGATGAGGAGTGGGAATTGACCCAGGTGAGTCAGCTGCCTGCAGAGCTCAGAGTCAGGAACCTGAAGCCACAACCACCCCCTCCTTCCCTTCCGCATCTTCTGCCTGAGATACCACGGGCTGGATCTGGACGAGGTAGAAAGTATGGAGAAGGTGGGCTTGGTCACAGGCAGGGTTCTCGGGGCTTCAGTAGTGTTTGGGGAGGGCTGGTTCTGGTTGATAGAAAGATGGGGTTCAGGGGTTATGGTCTACGGCCAGCTCTGCCATGGCTCAAGGTTTTTTGGGTTTGTTTTTCTTTTTATGGCTGCACCTGCAGCATGTGGAAGTTCCCAGGCTAGGGATCGAATCAAAGCTGCAGCTGCTGGCCTGCACCACAGCCACAGCAAGGCAATATCGGAGCCACGTCTGTGACCTACACCACAGCTCACGGCAATGCTGGATCCTTAACCCAGTGAGTGAGGCCAGGGATCGAACCTGCATCCTTAGGGATACTAGTTGGGTTCTTAACCCACAATGGAAACTCCGTGGCCCAAGCATTTTTAGGCTGACTCAAGTAGGTGAAGGCAACGTCACTTGTGCTTCCTAACTGGCTTCTGTGCTCCGGGCACAGAGCTGTGTGCTCGGCACAGAGCTGTGCGCTCACATACATTGGTTTGGTTAATACTTTCAGAGGCTCTTCCCCAGCACGTGGTGTCAGAGTTCCTGCTGTGGCACAGCAGGTTACGGAACAGGCATTGTCTCTGTGGTGGCACGGGTTTGATCCCTGGTCCAATACAGCTGGTTGAGGGTCCGACGTTGCCACAGCTATGGCATAGGTCGCAGATGAGGCTCAGATTCGATCCCTGGCCTGGGAACTTCCATATGCCATGGGTGCAGCCAAACAAACACCCCCAAGCCAAAAAACAAAACCAAGTAGGTGATGTCCCCATTACGATTGACAGGTCAGCTGAAGCTCAGCAAGTTTGGGACTAGCCCAAGACCCTTCAGTGGCAAATGGCAGGCCTGGTTTCAGATCTCGAGAAGTCTGACTTGCAAGCACGGGTTCTTTCATGAAAGCACAGGTTTATACCACGCTGTCTTGGGATATGTGATGTAACTTCTATAGTCCTGGGCCCGAACTAGTACCCGCCAGTGAGCCTCCACACCCCGCTCCATCCCGACCCCCAGTCCTTGGCTTGGGAAAAGAGGAGCCTAACCTGGGGTCAACAGGGAAGGGGGGGAATCTAAACGTGGTCAGAGGCAGAAGGCGGGGATGGCCAGTGATGGCCTAGGTCTTTGAGACTGGCCACCATCTGGAGGAAGGGGTCCTGAAAGCATTTTCAGCTAACCTGCCTGCGGTCCTGCCTGCCTCTGTTCCAGCCATTCGTACTAAAGCTGGGGGTGAGGAATTGGCCCTGGGCAGAGACAGAAACGCCGGAATGCGTCTCATCAGAGTATCTGGAGGCCAAGGACAGGAATTTGGAAGTGCCCCTTTGGTGCCTTGTTGGGTTTTCTTTGCCTTTTATCCACTGTCCCCCATCTCATTGCCCCCCCTGTAGCCCTGTCACAGGTCTGAGGCCTAAGTTGACCCTTTGCTATGTCATCTTTAGGATCAACTCATCAGGAACTCAGGATCTGGTACCTGCCTGACATCCAAGGACAAAAAGCCAGTCATGGCCCCCTGCGACCCCAGTGATCCCCACCAACACTGGCTCTTCGTCTAGACCCCAAACCACCACCTGCCCCCCCCCCGGGGGAGTTCCCACAAGCATCTCAGGAAACAGGATTTGGGGGAACCTGATGTTTGAGAACCTGGTCATCAGCTTCCCTGTCGGCCTTAAAAATGGATTTCAAACCCAATGGGAGTCGAGGCAGGAGCTTCCTACTCCTTGCAGCCACATTGGGTCCATTTTCCTTTCCTCCACCTTGGTGGACGAGAGCATAAGGACACATAATACGTGGCCTAGAGCACTCCTTCTGTCCCAGAAGCAGACTTCCAAAGCCGAGGAGGCAGCTGGGATAGGGCCCAGGGCAATGATGCTGAATTCCAGAAAAGTATCTCTGCAGCCACATCCTGCATCCCCAGACATCTAGAACACCTGCAGAATCCAGTGAACTAGTACATTCTAGCAGAAGGATTGAATGTCTAAGAGTTGCCCTTGCTCATGTTACTTGAAGCACCTTAAGAGGAATCCCTTCTCTGACTTCATCTGCACAGTTGTCCTGTGAGAAAGACAGGTACCACCACACCCATTTTAGAGACGGGACAGCTGAGGCAGAGGTAAAGCAGCTTGTCTGTATCCCACAGCTGGTGGGCGGCTCGAGCCGAGACTGAGGCTCCACCTTGAACTCTGAGCCAGGGCGCCTCCCAACACACCACGAGAACACTAGGCAGCCAGCCTTCAGCTCCGCACTCTCTTCCCTCCAAACTGCTTGTTCCCGGCTGGCTGGTCTCCGTAAAGCCTGCAACCGTGGAGCCAGGTAGCCATGGGGGAAACCACCTTTGGGAATCCCGGGATGTTCATTTTGAAAGAAAGCCAGTGGAACCAGTGATTCTCAGGTCTAAGTCCCAGTGCTCCATGTCTCTTGTAGTTTGAAGGCAGAGTAGCCAGGGATGAAAAGGGGGATGGCTGAGGGCAGTGCCCACCCGCCCCTGAACTTCCAAAGGTCTGCCAGCACCATTCGAAAACCATTGTTTCCGTCCAACCCTGTCATTTTCACATTCTGAAACCAAGGCCAGATAAGTCATTTGCCCAAGGCCACACAACCAGGTGTTGGCAGCCCTGAGGCTAAGCCCCAGATTAAGCTAACAGGAGGCCAGGGACGGCTGAGGAAGCAGGGAAGGCGGGCGGCAGGGAGCGTGACTGCCTGACCGGCCCTGACATGCCTTGTCGGCTGTTCTCGCATGAAGTCCCCACGGGGAGCAGACCTGATGCGCATGTCCGCTCCTCTCCAAGCAAGTTGGACCCCAGCACGCGTGGCTGCTTTGCCTGAGTTGACAGAGCCAGCTGCCCGGAGGGGGACTCCTTCCATCCAGGAGGGGATCCTTCTTGGAGTGGCAGGCCGTCATCTTGGGCATCACCACACGAGGGTGCCGTGGGACCACAGCGGCCTCTCCTTCCCACGCAACTCCACGCAGCAGGACGTCTCCTTGGTCCCAACCTCCTTGGTCCCAGCCAACGAGAGAGGAGAGAGGGGCCAGGATGTGTCCTAGCAGGGGAGGAGGGGGGAAAGTCCTTTGGCAGTAAGAGAAGAGAACTGGCTGGGAGATCCTGGTGGAAATAAAAGTTTTATGGCATTTGTCGAGGAAGTCTGCCTCGGGTTCCTCCTCCCCTCATCGTCTCTTAGCTGATCAGCTGATTCAACCTGTGGAGAATCACACACATCTGAAAAGTTCAGTCACAGCCACTGTGTCTGGGCTCCCCACATCCTCTGGTCCCCAAGCTGGCCAGCAGACTCTGTCAAGCAGGGGTAGACATGAGGCCATAGATGCCTCTTCCGCCACGGAACATACCCTTTAGCCGCGAAAACAGAAATGTTAGCAAGTCGTGCCAGGCCTGGAGATGGTCAGAGATGTGCGAGGTGAGTGAGAACCGTTCCTTCCATTTAGAGAACTAGGGGAGCCTCACAAAGATGGCGGCCTTCCACCCGAGACCTCAAAGGATGGGTCCTCAGATGGGAAGAGCTCAGGAAGCAAAGCTGTGGGTGTGAGAAAAGTCACAGGGGACAAAGGTACAAGGGGAGGCGGGGAACCAGGAGACCTCAGGGTGAGGGTGCAGTGGTTGTAGAAACTGCACGATCAGGACCACGCTCTGGCTGCCATGGGCCCTAGGCCCTTGTGCCTTCATTAAAATAATATTAAGTAGGAGTTCCCACTGTGGCTCAGCAGGGTAAGAACCTAACTAGTACCCATGAGGATACAGGTTCAATTCCTGGCCTCACTCAGTGGGCTAAGGATCTGGTGTTGCCGTGAGCTCTGGTGTAGGTCGCAGATGTGGCTTGGATCCCGTGTTGCTGTGACTGTGGTATAGGCCAGCAGCTAGAGCTCTAATTCGCCCCCTAGCCCGGGAACTTCCATTGGCTGCAGGTGCAGCCCTAAAACGCAAAAAAATAAAAATAATATTAAGTAGTATGGTTTACCACTGCATGGTATGATGATGAATATAATCCCGGGCTGTTTGTATTCTGATTTTAAAAGAAACTGAAACATTTCTGTGAGCCTCGCGCACTGTACCTGCTCTGCTTACTGCGCGCGGGGGTTGGGGCCTGATTGAGAAGGCTTAGACGCCAGGCCAGGAAGTCCTGTAAGCCCTAGGAAGCCACTCTGCAATCTTAGCCTTACTCTTGGTTGCGTGAATTATCCAAACAGCTATCAGGCGTGGATTGTTTACTGTTTGTCCTAATATCCCTCACACTTTCTGTAGCATCGCCCAACAGTAATCTATCTCAGTCTTAGGATGTACGCTCAACCGAGGTGCCTGGTCGTTGTACTGAGTTTCCTCAAGCCGACCCAAGAGCATGGCCTCCCCAGGGGCAGTCAGCTAAGGGTGACCCACAGGGAGTGAGAGATGCTGCAGAGAGAGAAGACCATATGCCATGCATGCCTAGTGAGAAGGTCAGGTGTGGAGGTAAAGGGGAACTAGGAAAGAGGGGTGCTCCAGAAGAGGGAGAGGAGCTCCCATCATGGCTCAGTGGTTAACGAATCCGACTAGGAACCATGAGGTTGCAGGTTCGATCCCTGGACTTGCTCAGGGGGTTAAGGATCCAGCATTGCCGAGAGCTGTGGTGTAGGTCACAGACGTGGCTCAGATCCCGATTTGCTGTGGCTGTGACCAAGGCTGGTGGCTACAGCTCTGATTCAGCCTCTAGCCTGAGAACCTCCATATGCCTCAGGAGCAGCCCTAGAAAAGGCAAAAAGACAAAAAAAAAAAGAAGAAGAAGAAGAAGAAGAGGGAGAGGGCACTGCCAGGGAGGAGGGAGGGCTCAGGAAACCATGGGCTCCCCTGAGCGGAGGCTGGCCTTGCCTCACCTGGCATCTGCACTATAAAATGCACCCTTCTCACCATTCTCAGGGCTCACCTAAAACCTTAAATCCTCCTTAAAATCTTGGAGTTCCCGTCGTGGTGCGACAGAAGTGAATCTGACTAGGAAGCATGAAGTTGCAGGTTCAATCCCTGGCCTCACTCAATGGGTTAAGGATCTGGTGTTGCTGTGAGCTATGGTGTAGGTCACAGGCAGGGCTCGGATCCCCCTGTTGCTGGGGCTGTGGTGTAGGCCGGCAGCTGTAGCTCCAATTCGACCCCTAGCCTGGGAACCTCCATATGCTTTGGGTGTGGCCCTAAAAAGACAAAAAAAAAAAAAAAGAAAGAAAAAAGAAAAGCTTGATGGTAGCCCGCCCCGTGCTAATGTCTCCTGGCTCCAGGGACCTCTCACCTTAGCACTGAATGGCTGGTCCACCTGGGAATCTGTTTCCCACTTGAAGAGTATAGGTACCATTGTCAAAACTAGACAAATGTCCCAGAAAAGATTCTCTACTTTTCCTTTTCCTTTTTTTTTTTTTTTTTTTTTTTTGCCACACCCTCAGCATGCAGAATTTCCAGGCCAGGAATCAAACCCTCACCACAGCAGTAACAAGAGCTGCAGCAGTGATGCCAGGTCCTTAACCCACTAAGCCACAAGGGAACTCCTCCACTTTTTTGTTTGTTTTTGTCTTTTAGGGCAAAACCTATAGCATATGGAGGTTCCCAGGCTAGGAGTCCAGTTGGAACTTAGCTGCTGCCCTACACCACAGCCACAGCAACACGGAATCCCAGCTGCATCTGCAACCTACACCACAGCTCGTGGCAACGCTGGATTCTTAACCTGCTGAGCGAGGCCAGGGACTGAACCGGCATCCTCACGGTTGCTAGTCGGGTTCGCTAACTGCTGAGCCACGATGGGAGCTCCTCCTCCACTTATTTTTAATTACAAAAATAATGCTGTAGGAAAGTCAAATAACAGAAATAAAAAGTGAAAGTCATCCTCACGAGGCTCCCAAACCTATCGGTTCTTTCTCCAAAAGTCATAACTTCTAGAGAAGTAGTAATTTCTAGGTATAAACCTTCCATACCCCTTTTCTATGAATATGCAAATATACATATTCACACAGTACCGTATTGTTTGAAATGTATATCTTCATTTAATACCAAGGACATCTTTTCACATCAGGTCAAAGTCTAACTCATTATTTTAATTATTTATTTATTTTTGGCCACCCCGTGGCATATGGAGCTCCAGAGCCAGGCATCAGATTCCAGCCACAGCTGCTGGCTAAGCCACAGCTGTGGCAACGATGGATTTTTTTTTTTTTTTGTCTTTTTGCTATTTCTTGGGCCGCTCCCGCGGCATATGGAGGTTCCCAGGCTGGGGGTCGAATCGGAGCTGTAGCCACCGGCCTACACCAGAGCCACAGCAACGCGGGATCCGAGCCACATCTGCAACCTACACCACAGCTCATGGCAACGCTGGATCGTTAACCCACTGAGCAAGGGCAGGGACCGAACCCGCAACCTCATGGTTCCTAGTCGGATTCGTTAACCACTGCGCCACGACGGGAACTCCCAACGATGGATTCTTAACCCACTGTGCCAGGCCAGGGATCGAACCTGCAGCCCAGCGCTCCCAAGCCACTGCCCAACCCGTCGTGCCACAGCAGGAGCTCCTATAACTCATTCTTTTTAAAAACTGGATAGCATTCCTTAATACGATTAAATGCAATTTTTCTAACCTTCCTCTTTGGATGAATACATAGGTTTTGCCCAGTTTTGTGACAAGACAAAGTTTGGTGACAAACTGTACTAGAATCCACATTCCTCATTATTTTTGCGCCTGTGTCTACTCCAAAGGGGTGAATTCCTAGAACTAGCATCACTTAGAACAACTGCAGTGACTCAAAATGAAAGCCAAAGCCCCCCTCTACGCCTCACCCCAAGAGTCAGGATGAAAAGAGTCTGACCAGCTGGGAGATGAGGCTGGGCGCGTGGATCAGGCAACAGCATGAGGGCGTTAAGAGACGGATCTGACACTGACCCTGCCCTCAAGGGCTCTTTGGAGCCTGTGATGCGGAGGCGTAACCTTTAGGAGGTCCTCAAGCCTCCGCTTGGACTGTTCATCCCGGGGCTGTCTCTCCACTCTCCGGAGGAGGCCGGGAGGCAGGAGGAGGTGACAAAGGAAGCGCAGCCTCTCCCCCAGGTCTCCTCGGTGTTGGAATGCGGGGCTTGGGCTGGAGAGGGAGCGCCCCAGGGCACCTGAGCATTTTAGGGCAATTCCCCCCAACAGCTCAAGGACCTGAAATGTGCATGCAGCACTCCTTCCTCAGCCTTTTTCAGGCCTCTCCCACACCTGAGGGCAAGGAAACTTGAATTCTGGAATGTCTAGGCAACAAAAGTCCCCAGGTGGACAGGCGGACCCTCCTGCCTCCCCTTAGGCTTCTCAGCTTCCCTGGGCCTTAATCACAGCTTCACCCACAGTCCTCCGCTCAGGGACCTGGAACCCAGAGTCCTCCACCCACCTCCAGGCCCAGGGCACCTCCCTCCTGGCTCCCTTCCTGACTGATGGGCAGGACACATCTGCTCCTCGAGCCCCTCCCCCTCTGCCCTCCACCCCCATAGCCGCAGACTAGCTCCCTATCCTGAAGGCCCCCTCTACTCACCTGCCCAACACACTGCTTCTTTGGGAGCTCTCTCTCTCTCTTCTTTTTGCTCTCCTGGGAATCTCCCCAGACCTGTTTCCTAGCACCCCTCGCCATCAGAATTCCCTCCACTGCATCTACTTTGCTTTTGTCTCCCTGCATTTACACCTCTGTCTGCTTTGTTGGGGTTTTTCGGGTTTGGGTTTTTGTTTGTTAGTTTGTTTTGTCTTTTAGGGCCACACCCTGGGCATATGGAAGTTCCCAGGCTAGGGGTCACAGCGGAGCTGCAGCTGCCGGCCTACACCACAGCCACCGCAGCACTGCATCCGAGCTGCATCTGCAACCTACACCACAGCTTGCAGCACCCCTGGATCCTTTAACCCACAGGGCGAGGCCAGGGATCGAACCCGCATCCTCATAGATACTAGTCGGATTCTTAACCCTCGGAACCACAGTGGGAACTCCTCGGTCTGCCTCTCGTTGACCACTCTTCCCTCCAGCCTGCCTTGCCTCCACCTCCGGGTGCACAGGGTGGGTCTCTGCACTTACAGGACCCCTGAAGACAGTGAGGCCATGAGGGCTAGGCGGGGAGCAACGGGAGGGAAAAGCCAGGCCTGGTTCTCCATCTTATTTCCAAATAAGAGTTTGTTGGATGCTTTTCAACTGAGAGCAGATGATTAATTCAGACCCAACATTGTTCTGTCTTTGAACATAGATAAATTAGTTTACTGGAAAAGCAATCTTTTCATTTGCGTTTCCATGTCACCTGTGATTTTCCCTGCCTTCCACCCGCAGCCCTGCCAGTTGGCAGGAAGACGGTCAGCAAAGCTGCTGATAAGAGGAGTATAAAGAGGGCTTGGTCTATGGCAGGGGGCAGTGGTCTTCTCAGCTAGCAACATGCTGCGCTTGCTGGTAGTGGCCTCCCTGGTCCTTTATGGTAAGTGGGCCATCCGGCTGCGTTCCAGAGGGAGGGGGACCAAGCGGGAGGGTGGGAAAGCTCTCCCTAAGCCCAGGAGGCCTGCCCACCATCCCAGGGCAAAAGCGAGACTCTGCCTGAGCATCTAGCAAAATCTTTACTTTCCTGGAGCCCATCACAGGAAAGGCAGGGACCTCTGGTTGACAGGAGAGAAGCCTCTTCGAGGGCCCTGGGCTTCCCCACCTCCCCCATTGACAGGAAGACATCTTCAGCTGGTGCCTGGCTGGCCTGTGCACTGTGGTGCCTGCCCCCTGGAGAATTCCGCACTGTGTGCACTGTGTGCGGGCTGGCAGGGCTGGCGGGGCTGGCGGGGCTGGCGGGGCTGGCGGGGCTGGGAGCGGGAGCGGGAGTGGAGAGGGAGTGAGGAGTCACCTCTGGCCAAGGGACGACCCTGAGCAAGGCTGAGACCACGAAGGGCCTCTGGAGCCTCAGCCCAGGGATGTGAGATGGGTCCTCCTAGCAGCCAGAGCTCTGGGGCCACATGGGGCAAGCGGCAGGCACTTCGACCTCCCCGCTTTCAAAAGGTGCTCAGAGAACTCACAGCTGGGCCCCTCGTTTGCTAGGGAGGAACTGCGGAGTTTGCAGACAAAGCACAACTGGCACCCGCCCTCCCACCCTGAGCTGACCCCACGCTTAGTCATCACTCACTTTTCTTCTATCCCACAAAGGACACAGCACCCAGGACTTTCCAGAAACCAACGCCCGGGTAGTTGGAGGGACCGAGGCCCCGAGGAATTCTTGGCCATCTCAGGTGGGTGTTCCTTCACGGCCCCAGACATCAATGAAATAAGCGTTGCCCATGCCCTGATATACATTGTAAGGTAGGTTTGTATATGTCCTTATCAACAGGAAGCTCTCCCGCTGCCTGGATTCTAGATTTTAAAGATGAATGGGACCAGGCTTAGGCATTTTTTTCTAAAGGCAAAAGGCTGGGAGGAGGGGATTTAAACACAAACCACGTTTACACGCCCAATGATACCACTTGTGCCACAAGAGCAACATTGTTTGGCAGACTCACACCTCAGACTCCTCACACTTACACACACACACACACACACACACTTACACACACACATGGCAGTCCAGTGTGTGCTACACATTTGAACATAGTCCTGCCCCCATGTTGCTCATTTGGCTGTTTAAAGAATTTCCACTTTTGGGAGTTGCCATAGTGGTGCAGCGGAAATGAATCCGACTAGGAACCATGAGGTTGCAGGTTCGATCCCTGGCCTCGCTCAGTGGGTTAAGGATCTGGCGTTGCCGTGAGCTGTGGTGTAGGTTGCAGATGTGGCTTGGATCTGGCATTGCTATGGCTGTGGTATAGGCTGGCAGCTACAGCTCTGATTAGACCCCTAGCCTGGGAACCTCCATATGTCTTGGGAGCGGCCCTAGAAAAGGCAAAAAGACAAAAAAAAAAATAAAATAAAATAGGGCAGCTAGGCTTTGATGTAAGCAATTTGAAACATGTAAAACTGGCAAACTAATGGTGAATAGCCACACTTTGAGAGGAATCATTGCAATTAGAGTTCAAGGGAGCTCCCGGTGGTCTAGCAGTTAAAGGATCTGGCATTGTCACTGCTGTGGCGCAGGTTTGATTCCTAGCCTGGCGACTTCTGCCTGCTGTGGGCAGGGTGAAAATTAAAGAAAATAATTTAATTCCATTTACAAAAGGGTGCGGCCCTTTTCTATTTTCAGGAATAGAGCTAGTGTGTGATATGAGAGGCTGAAGGAGAAGGCGTGAACTGAGAAAAATGAATACTCCAGTGGTGTTTCTAAGTGTCTGCTGAAGTGAGGGGACAGGGTGTATCCTGAAAACACTGGAGGGGGAGCTCCAGGGGCCTCAGCTTGTGGCTTAGGTGATGGAGCAATTCCCTGGCTACATTTCCTTCCCAAGAGGGAATGGAGGGAGAAGGACCTAGGTTCTTGGCCCTTTGTCACAACCTAGGGTAAGGATGCCAAACCCAGTGTATGCGTGCCCTTACCCCCCATCCTTGTACCCAGCAAACATCACCAACCACACAGCACTCTCTCCTGCTGCCCTCAGAGGCATCCCATGCCCCTCCCACCACCTCTCCAGGTAGCCACTACCAGCCAGTCAATGGCTACTGACAGGTCCCATGAATCCTATTCATATCTCTAGCCAAGACAGGATGTTCTGAGGGATGGCAAGAATTTCAGGAGGTAACATGTGGTTTGGGGCAAAGCCTTTTTTTTTTTTTGTCTTTTCTAGGGCCGCACCTGAGGCATATGGAGGTTCCCAGGCTAAGGGTCTAATCTTAGCTGTAGCTGCCAGCCTACATCACAGCCACAGCAACTCAGGATCCGAGTTGCATCTGCAACCTACACCACAGCTCATGGCAACGCCAAAATCCTTAACCCACTGAGCAAGGCCAGGGATCGAACCCGCAACCTCATAAGTCCTAGTCGAATTTGTTAACCACCGAGCCACAACGGGAATTCCTGGGGCAAAGCCTCTTAAGAAACACCAACTTATCCCTCTTAGCTTCTTTCCCCAACTAGATTTCCCTCCAGTACCAGTCTGGAAGTTCGTGGGCTCACACCTGTGGAGGGACCCTCATCAGGCAGAACTGGGTGATGACAGCCGCTCACTGCGTGGACAGGTGAGAAAAACAAAGACCAGCTTTTTTTTTTTTTTTTTTTGCCTTTTTGTCCTTTTTACGGCCGTACCTGTGGCATGTGGAGGTTCCCAGGCTGGGGGTCGAATCAGAGCCGTAGCCTCTGGCCTACACCACAGCCATAGCCACAGCAATGCCAGATCTGAGCCTCATCTGCAACCTACACCACAGCTCATGGCAATGCCGGGTCCTTAACCCATTGAGCAAGGCCAGGGATCGAACCCGCAACCTCATGTTTCCTAGTCGGATTCATTTCTGCTGCACCACGATGGAAACTCCAAAGACCAACTTTTCTGAAGCCAGAAGGGGAAGAGTCTGGAATATGTACCTTTGCCCATTCAGGGCAAGATTTAGGAGGTATTTTGGGGCCTGTGAGGAGGTAGCAGAATGGAATGAAAAGTGCAATCTATGGGTGATCCCGTTGTGGCTCAGCAGGTTAAAAACCTGACTAGTGTCCATGAGGATGTGGGTTTGATCCCTGGCCTTGCTCAGGGGCCAAAGAATCCAGCATTGGAGTTCCCTTTGTGGCTCAGTGGTTAACAAATCCGACTAGGAAACATGAGGTTGTGGGTTCGATCCCTGGCCTTGCTCAGTGGGTTAAGGATCTGGCGTTGCTGTGAGCTGTGGTGTAGGTTGCAGACATGGCTCGGATCCCGCATTGCTGTGGCTGTAGTGTAGGCCAACAGCTACAGCTCCGATTAGACCCCTAGCCTGGGAACCTCCATATGCCAAGGGTATGGCCCTAGAAAAGCCAAAAAATAAAAAATAAAAAAAGAATCCAGTGTTGCCGCAAGCTGCAGTGTAGATCCCAGATGAGGCTCAGATCCCATGTTGCTGTGGCTGTGGTGTAGGCTGGCAGCTGCAGCTCCAATTCAACGCCTAACCTGGGAATTTCCATATCCTGTAGGTGCAGCCCTAAAAAGAAAGAGAAAAAATGTACAAACTATGGCCTCAGGCAAGCTCAGGTTCAAATGTTGTCCCACCTTGTGGCTTTGTGAACTAGGATAACTTACTTAGCTCTCATTCTCTTATCTCTAAAATGGGGTAATAATACCTACTTTGTAACATTATTATGAGGAGTGAATAGGTAAATATTTAAGTGTCTAATCAATACCTGTCTGGTAACTGTTTTTTCATATTTATCTTGAGCAATGGTTCTTAAATTTGAGCATATATCAGGATCACCTGGCGGGCACAGGTTTCTTGCCCCACCCAGTAGAGTTTCTGATACAGAGGCCCAGACTGAGTCCCAATAATCTGCATTTCTAACACGTTTCCAGGTTATGTTGATGCTGCTGGTCCAGGGACCCTGCTTTAAGAGCCTCTGGCTTGGGGTTCCCGTCGTGGCTCAGCAGAAACGAAGCATCCATGAGGATGCAGGTTTGATCCCTGGCCTCGCTCAGTGGATTAAGGATCTGGCATTGCCATGAGCTGTGGTGTAAATTACAGATGCAGCTCCAATTCGACCCCTAGCCTGGGAACTTCCATATGCTGCAGGTGCGGGCCTAAAAAGACAAAAAAAAAAAAAAAAAAACCACCATCTGGCTCAACAGGATCTGTGGTGCCCCTGCAGCGCTGGGATGCAGGTTCAATTCTGGCCAGCACAGTGGGTTAAGAGCTACGCTGTGGCTCAGATCTGATCCCTGGCTCAGGAACTCCATATGCCACCAGGCAAACAAAGAACCACTGGTCCAGAAGTTGCAGGTCCCTCAAACCCTCCCTGGGCTGAGAGCCATTGTTTCATTTAAGCTCACCACACCTCTCCCCGGTTGTGAGGTATTCAGCCTCTGATGTGTAGCTTAGTAGACCAGGGAAATGAAGCTGATGGAGTTTTTGTCACTTCCACACATTAGCCAATTGGAGATGAGAGGGCTGGTTCCTTCCTCCTCTTCCAGGGTCTTCCGTCCTTCTTCTGCCTGGGCCAGATAAGATGGGTTTCTGTCCTAAAGATAAGGTGTAAGATGGCTTTCCAACTTTTTTTGCTTCTTTTTTTAGGGCCGCATGAGCAGCATATGGAAGTTCCCAGGCTAGGGGTCGAATCAGAGCTACAGCTGCCGGCCTACACCAAAGCCACAGCAACACACGATCCAAGCCACATCTTCGACCTATACCACAGCTCATGGCAATGCCAGATCCCTGATCCACTGAGCAAGATTAGGGATCCAACCCGCATCCTCATGGATACTAGTTGGATTTGTTTCCACTGTGCCACAATGGGAACTCCCCCCAACTTTTCTTGAAAGGGGGCAAGAGAAGGATGACTCAGGGCTTCCCTCTCTCCCTCCAGACAGTTGACCTTCCGTGTGGTGGTTGGAGAGCACAACCTGAACCAGAACGATGGCACCGAGCAGTACGTGGGGGTGCAGAAGATCGTGGTGCATCCCTACTGGAACAGAAACAACGTGGCTGCAGGGTAGGCAGGGCTGGCTTGGGGCTGGGAGGCGGGGGGCTGACCGGCCGGCCGGCCGGCCGGCCTCGGGGTCTTGGCTTCCCTCACATCCATCCAGGAGCACTTTGAGAATTAAGACATGGGAGCACTTTGAGAATGTTTGACTGTCTGGGGGATTTGTATGATCTAGGCTGGTCTGCATGCTTGGACCCCCAGAAGCTCCTTCTCTGCAGAGTTTAATGTTCCTGGCTCTATTGTTAGTCACTATCCATTTGTTGGAATAGACTCCATCAGCAAAAGTAGATTTCTTTTTCAAAAATTTATTTGATTGAAGTATAGTTGATATACAATGTTGTGTCAATTTCTACTTACAGCAAACTCATTCAGCTATATGTGTGTGTGTGTGTGTGTGTGTGTATTCCTTTTGTAATTCTTTTGTATTATGGTTTATTACAGAATATTGCATATAGTTACCTGTGCTATACAGTAGGACTTTGTTTATTAAAAGTAGATTTCTTGGGCATTCCATTGTGGCTCAGTGGTTAATGAACCTGACTATTGTCCATAAGGACGTGGGTTTGATCCCTGGTCTCCCTCAGTGGGTCAAGGATCCAGTGTGGCAGTGAGCTGTGGTGTAGGCTGGCAGCTGCAGCTCCGATTAGACCCCTAGCCTGGGAACCTCCACATGCCTGGGGTGTGGCTCTAAAAAGACAAAAAAAAAAAAGTTGATTTCTTAAAGTGAATCTTACAATGAAAAAACCCCACAAGACTGAGCTGGAAACTTTTGGAAAGGAGTTAAAATAGTGGCCAAGGAGTTCCCATTATGGCTCAGTGCTTTAAGAACCCTACTAGTATCCATGAGGATGCAAGTTCAGTCCCTGGCCTTTCTCAGTGGGTTAAGAATCCTGCAAGCTGCAAGGATCCCACAAGCTGCAAACTGCAGCATAGATCATAGACCCAGCTCCGATCCCATGTTGCTGTGGCTGTGGCTGTAGCTAGGCCAGCAACTGCAGGTCCAATTCAGACCCTAGCCCAGGAAATTCCATATGCGACATGTGCAGCCATAAAATTTTTTTTTAATTAAAAAAAAAATAGGGAGTTCCCGTCGCGGCGCAGTGGTTCACGAATCCGACTAGGAACCATGAGGTTGCGGGTTCGGTCTCTGCCCTTGCGCAGTGGGTTAATGATCCAGCGTTGCTGTGAGCTGTGGTGTAGGTTGCAGACGCGGCTCGGATCCTGCATTGCTGTGGCTGTAGTGTAGGCCGACAGCTATAGCTCCGATTAGACTTCTAGCCTGGGAACCTCCATATGCCGAGGGAGCGGCCCAAAGAAATAGCAGAAAGACAGGAAAAAAAAAAAAAAATAGGAGTTCCCATTGTGGCACAGTGGAAACGAATCTGACTAGGATCCCTGGCCTCGCTCTTTGGGTTAAGGATCCAGCGTTGCCGAGAGCGGTGGTGTAGGTCACATATGCAGCTCGGATCCTGCATTGCTGTGGCTGTGGCTGGCAGCTGCAGCTGCAATTCGCCCCCTAGCCTGGGAACTTCCCTAAGCCTTGGGTGCCGCCCAAAAAGCAAAAAATAAATTTAAAATAAAATAAAATAAAATGGTGGCCAATTCTGTCGGGTGGGGGTGGGGTGGGGATGAATTCAAGTAATCGGGATATTTCTACAGAACATTTTCACATCTATCTCCTTTGGGAGCTTCTCCCTGCTACCTGGATCACAGCTCTCTGCTCCACTCCCCTGGGCTGCAGACCAGCGCTCAGCTACAATGCCAAGCTCTTACCAGCAGATGCTGCTGTGAAACGCAGAATGTCCTACAATCCACATGTGTAATTCCTCGCTTTGAGGCTTAGCAGCGAGTCGGTTCCCTGGGTCTTCAAAGTCACCCGTTTCCAATTCCAAGGACCCAAGGCTAAGGGAGGGCCTGTCCGTGCCCTGACCTGAAAGCCTGATCCCCAGAGTGAGCGGTCTGCTTTCCCCCCCACAGCTATGACATCGCCCTGCTGCGCCTGGCCCAGAGTGTAACCCTCAACAGCTACGTCCAGCTGGGTGTTCTGCCAAGGGCGGGGACCATCCTGGCTAACAACAGTCCCTGCTACATCACAGGCTGGGGCCTGACCAGGAGTAAGTTGCCTACATTGGCCCCATCCACCCCATGGATGTCGGTGGGGTAGCTGAGCTCCTCGGGTACTTTTTCTGTGGTCCTTAGTGTTCAGTGCCAAAGTCGGAAATCAGAGATGAAATAACTGGAGCATGAAATCCAGCTAAGAGCAAGCCAGGGAATTGCCAATCTGAGATCCACAGACTCATAACTAAAAAGAAAAACCTTACCTTAGAGAATATTTTGTACCAGCCTCTCATTTTATACATAAGGAAACTAAGGCCCAAAGAAATTAAAGAGCTTGGGAGTTCCTGTTGTAGTGCAGTGGAAACGAATCTGACTGGTATCCATGAGAACTCAGGTTCGATCTCTGGTCTCAATCAGTGAGTTAAGGATCCGGTGTTGCCATGAGCTGTGGTGTAGGTCACAGATGTGGCTCAGATCCCACGTTGCTGTGGCTGTGATGTAGGCTGGCAGCTGCAGCTCTGATTTGTTCGACCCGTAGCCTGGGAACTTCCATATGCTGAGGCTGCAGCCTTAAAGCAAAAAAAGAAAAGATAAAGAAAAAAAGAAATTAAAGAACTTGATCAAGATCATATGACCAGTTAATGACTAGTTAGCCGGAACCAGAACGCAGGCATCCTGGCTCCCACCTTGGTGGGCATTACAGCATCATGCTACCTCCATAGACAGTCGCTGGGCTGGGGGGTGGAGTGAGAGAGCCAGGGGTGGCTGCAGGTCCAGAAGAGTCAAGGCAGAGGAGGCCTCAGCCCTCTTCTGGTCAATCATGGGGAGATTTCTGGAAGGGAGAGTCATTACAGGACGTGGAAAGATGCGAGAGCCTGTGAGCAGAGATGGTTCACAAGGGCAGTGACAGCAGGCCTGACACAGCAGGATGTGAGCTCTGGAGAACGCAAGGCCTTGCTGTGAGCAGCCAGTCTCCTGGGAAAACCCAGGGCTGAGAGAGAGACACGCTTCTAACCCAGCTCTGCTCTCAGTTCACTTAATGTCACTGTGGTTCAATTTCCTGATCTATATACAACATGAAAGTGTTGTTGGAAGGACCCAAAGAAATAATTTATGTGCGAACCCTTTGAAAAGTCAAAAAAGCCAGATAAAGAGCGCTGCAGCCAGCTCTTAAGAAACCAAAACAAGGACTTCCCATCGTGGCTCAGTGGTAATGAATCTGACCAGTATCCACGAGGACTCAGGTTCGATCCCTGGCCTTGCTCAGTGGGTTAAGGATCCGGCATGGCCATGAGCTGTGGTGTAGGTCACAGACATGCTGCTGTGGCTGTGGTGTAGACCAGCAGCCACAACTCTGATTCGACCCCTAGCCTGGGAATTTCCATATGCTGTGGGTACAGCCTTGAAAAGACAAAAAAAGAAAGAAAGAAATGAAACAAGGGTACCCAGTCCTAGTTCTGCTTCAGGGGGTTTATAGTGTAAGGAAGAAGCAGGACAGACAGTAAGTTATCAACAAATAAGACCATTCTAGGAATTCCCATCTTGGCACAGCAGAAACAAATCTGACTAGGAACCACGAGGTTGTGGGTTCGATCCCTGGCCTTGCTCAGTGAGTAAAGGATCTGGCGTTGCGGTGAGCTGTGGTGTGCATCACAGATTCAGCTTGGATCCCGTGTCGCTATGGCTCTGGTGTAGGCCAGCAGCTGTAGCTCTGATTCGACCCCTAGCCTGGGAACCTCCATATGCCTTGGGTGTGGCCCTAAAAAAGCAAAAAACAAAAACAAAAAAAACCCCATTCTAGATACTTAACTAAGTATCCATGAGTTTAAAAGAAAAGCAGGAGGAGGTGGTTTGGAGTGTGGGAAAGCTGGTCAAGGATGACCCCCGGAAGGAAGGGGCCTCTAGCTTCCATGTAAAGAGAGGAAAGAGGCGAATGGAAGACGCGGGCAGAGCAAAGGGGCTGCCCTGACGTCAGCTGTCGTCAGAGCTTGGGAAGGTCTGGTTGGCCTCCGGGGCTGACGTCCAATGCCGTCTGTCCTGTTCAGCCAATGGGCAGCTGGCCCAGACCCTGCAGCAGGCTTACCTGCCCATCGTGGACTACGCCACCTGCTCCAGCTCCTCGTACTGGGGCTCCACCGTGAAGAACAGCATGGTGTGCGCCGGAGGGGACGGAGTTCGCTCTGGATGTCAGGTAACCCCGGGCGGGGCGTGGGCAGCATCTCACGCAGGCCCCTCCCCTCGCTGCCCCCCACCCCCACCCTTCCTCACCTTCCTTCCTGCACCTACTCCCACCTCTACATCCAGACTCAACTTTCTAGGCTGGCATCTGAATGACAGTGATTCTGTCATTCTGTAAACATCGACGTATGATATGATTCCTAGTACGTCGATGTTTACAGAATCTCAGAGTTGAAAGGAACCTTACATTCAGCGTGCCTGATGCCCTCACCTCAGAAGTGTGTATGTGGCCCCACATTGGTGTGTTGGTGTATGTGTGTGTTCTTTAGAAATTGTTTGTGACCTAGAGTTGTTATAGCCTCAGAGGACCTGGTGGTGGTGGTTGTAATGGTGTATAAGGCAGCTCCCCTCCCTAATTTTTCTCATAACTCCTCTGTCATGCCCTTTTGACCCAGTAGTATTTTTTTTTCTTTTGTCTTTTTAGGGCCACACCCGAGGCATATGGAGGTTCCCAGGCTAGGGGTCTAATCAGAGCTACAGCTGCTGGCCTACACCAGAGCCACAGCAACGCCAGATTGGAGCCACATCTTTGACCTACACCACAGCTCACGGCAACACCAGATCCTTAACCCACTGAGTGAGGCCAAGGATTGAACCCGCAACCTCATGGTTCCCAGTTGGATTTGTTTCTGCTGCACCATGATGGGAACTCCTGACCCAGCAGTATTGATAGCAGTGTGTAAACAGGTGAATATGGTAGGGGAAAGTGCACTGAATAGTTTTATGATAATAATCATAATATATATATAGTATATAGTATATATAGTATAGTATATATAGAAGATGATTCTAATTGTCTACTTGTTTACTTATTTTTTTGATCACACCGACCACATGTGGAAGTTCCTGGGCCAGTGAGCAAATGCAAGCTGTGGCAGTGACAATGTTGGATCCTTTTTTCTTTCTTTCTTTTTTTTTTTTTTTTGTCTTTTTAGGGGCACACCCGCAGCATATGGAAGTTTCCAGGCTAGGGATCGAATCAGAGTCTTCACCCCAGCAACAGCAGCACAAACTACTCTACAGCTCTCGAAAATGCTGAATCCTTAACCCACTGAGCAAGGCCAGGGATCGAACTTGCATTCTCATGGGTACTAATCAGATTTGCTTTTGCTGAACCATGATGGGAACTCCCACAATGCTGGATCCTTAAACCACTGAACCAAGGGAACTTCCTCGTCTTCCCTCTAGATAAGATCAGTCAGCAATACAGCATCTGGAAGTTCCTGCTGTGACACAGTGGGTTAAGAATCAGACTGCAGCAGCTTGGGTTGCTGCAGAAGTATCAGTTCAATCCCTGGCCGGCACAGTGGGTTAAAGGATCTGGTGTTGCTACAGCTGGAGCATAGGTCACAGTTGCGGCCTGGATTCAATCCCTGGCATGGGAACTTCCATAGGCCGCCAGTGTGGCCATAAAAAAAAAAATTTTTTTTTAGCTCAGAAGAGTTTTTGTTAAAGCAATACATCATCTTACAGATTTCCTAATGCAGTTGGGCAAACATTCTGACAAACCATTCTTGATCATGGACTAAATGCCACGCACTGTGTTTGTGTTTATCTCTGTATCAAAGATATAACAGGTGCAAAGATAAATATAAACACAGTTTCTAGTGGAGGAATGGGAAGAGCAAACATTGTACAAAACATTGTAATACAATGTGGTTAAGTGTTATAATAAAGACATGCATAGGATGATAGGAGATTGCAAAAGATAGGCACTTATGCCTACCTGTTGGCGTCAGAAAAGACTTGTCTTCCCTGAGAGAGGGAGTCTGTAGAGAGTCCCGAAGCTTAAATAGGACAAAGCCAGGCAAAAAGGGGAAAGATATTCAGAGAGAGGAAACTTGAAGAAAGGCATGGGCCCAGAACCTAGGACACAGAGAGAATTAGAGGCCTTCCCTACAGCTAGAGGAGGGGTCAGGGCTCACAGCCTCTGAACCCAACTTGCTGTCTGTTCTCGTATGACCCAAGAGCTCAGAATGGTTTTTACTTTTTTTTAATGGTTGCAGGAAAAGAAATTAAGAAAGTTATAATATGCTGTGATACATGAACGATATAAAATGTCCACGTTCATTTTAAAAGCATTCTTGGTGTTCCTACTGTGGCACCATGGAATCAGCAGCGTCTTGGGAGTGCTGGGACCCCAGTTCAATCCCCAGCTGGCAGAGTGGATTAAGGATCCAGTGTTGCCACAGCTGCAACTTAGGTCGCAACTGTGGCTTGGATCTGATCCCTGGCCGGGGAACTCCATATGCCCTGGAGGGGCTGAAAAGGAAAAAACAAAAAAACAAAAAACAAAAAACACCATTATTGAAGGGAGTTTCCTGGTAGTCTAGCAGTTAGGACACAGGCACCCCTGTGGCTCTGGTCTGGGAACCGAGATCCCGTATCAAGCAGCTGCACACTGGCAGCCAAAAAAAAAAAAAAAAAAAAGTATTATTTGAACACAGCCACACTGTTCATTACATATTGTTTGTGGCTGCTGTCACAGAGTTGAACAGCTCCAAGACAGACTGTATGGCTTACCAAGCCTATGATATTTGCTCTTTGGAGTTCCCGTCGTGGCTCAATGGTTAACAAATCTGACTGGGAACAATGAGGTTGCGGGTTCGATCCCTGGCCTTGCTCAGTGCTTTAAGGACCCAGCGTTGCCGTGAGCTGTGGTGGAGGTCGCAGAGGCGGCTCAGATCCCTTGTTGCTATGGCTCTGGCGTAGGCCGGTGGCTACAGCTCCAATTAGACTCCTAGCCTGGGAACTTTCATATGCCGTGGGAGCGACCTTAGAAAAGGCAAAAAGACAAAAAAAAAAAAAAAGATATTTGCTCTTTGGCCCTTTATAGAAAAAGTTTGCTAACCTCTGGCTTAGAACATAAGCTCTTACCACACTAGGGAAGGGCAGGAGATGACACCAGAAGCAGGTAGGAGCCATGTGATGTAGGCCTTCAGATGTCATGCTTGAGGACAGGAACTTTATCTTAGGCACTGGGAAACCCTTGAAGAGTCTTAAGTAGGAGAACAGCAGCTCTGATTTGCCTTTTCGAAGCATACTCTGGGAGTTCCCTTCATGGCTCAGTGGTTAATGACCCCAACTAGGATCCATGAGGATGCGGGTTCCATCCCTGGCCTCCTCAGTGGGTTAAGGATCCAGCGTTGCTGTGACCTGTGGTGTAGGTCAAAGAGGTGACTCAGATCCCAAATTGCTGTGGCTGTGATGTAGGCCAGCAGCTATAGCTCCAATTAGACCCCTAGCCTGGGAACTTCCATATGCTGTGGGTGTGGCCCTGAAAAGAAAAAAAAAAAAAGCACCCTCTGATGACAAGCATGTTTTTGAAGATGGCAGAATTAGCAGAGATACTGCTTAGGAGACTATTGCAATTATCTAGGCAAGAAATTTGGGGACCTGGAGTTCCCATCGTGGCGCAGTAGAAACCAATTGACTAGGAACCATGAGGTTGCGGGTTCGATCCCTGGCCTCACTCAGTGGGTCAAGAATCTGGCGTTGCCATGAGCTGTGGTGTAGGTCGCAGATGCGGCTCGGATCCTGCATTGCTGTGGCTGTGGTGTAGGCTGGCAGCAACAGCGCCGATTGGACCCCTAGCCTGGGAACCTCCATCTGCTGCAGGTGTGGCCCTAAAAGGACAGAAGAGAAAAAGAAAAGAAAAGAAAAGAAATTTGGGGACCTGAATTAGGGCCATGGAGAGAAGGAAAAGAGGAGGACCAGGGATGACTTCCAGGCATCGGATTTAAGTGACTTGGGGTAGGGGTTTGCTGCCTCAAATGAGACAAGGTTTCTAGGATTTGGGGAGGGGAGGAAGAGGATGATTGGTCTGGCTCTGGAGAAGTAGAATCCGAGCTCCCAAAGGGACAGTCAGTTATAGTTAACTGGTAAGAGATTAGACAATGGCGAAAGTGGAACCTGGAGGAGAAAGCTGGGCCAGAGATCATCCTAGCAGGGAATGAGATCCCTAGAACTCCCCGCCGCCCCCTGCCACCTCCCTCAGGGAAACATGGTCAAATGAGGAAAAAACTGGTGAGTTGGACGAAGAAGTGTGATAACAAAAATATTTCAGTGCTTCAGGGATAGGTGCAGGGCAAAGGACTCATAACAATCTGAAAAAGAGGTAAGAGAAAAACATGGTAATGAGGGCTTTATGAAATCTCTAGAAAATACGGAGAGGTCATCGCATCGCATACAGTGCAGCCACCGTGGAGCCACAGTGGATGACTCAAAGTGGCTACTTTGGCAATTGGTGGGTCACTTGTCACTATGGCCGGAACAGTTTCAGTGGAGTGTGAGGGCTGAAGCTTGGATGAAGGGTAAGGAATGAAGAGGCAATAAGAAACAGAACAAGGGGAGTTCCCGTCGTGGCACAGTGCTTAATGAATCCGACTAGGAACCAGGAGGTTGTGTGTGGGTTCAATCCCTGGCCTCGCTCAGTGAGTTAAGGATCTGGAATTGCTGTGAGCTGTGGTGTAGGCCGCAGATGCAGCTCAGATCTGATGTTGCTGTGTCTATGGTATAGGCCAGCAGCTACAGCTCTGATTCACTCCCTGGCCTGGGAACCTCCATATGCCGCCCCCTCCCCCCAAAAAAGAGTATTGGATGAAAGAGAGGAGTTTTAAAAGTCTGGTAAATTTAAGGAGAGTGAAAGTCAAGGAAGGGGTGATTTTTTTTTTTTCCTCTATGCCCTTTCCCAAACCAGGGATGGAACCTGTGCCATACGCAGTCACCTGAGCCACTGACAACACTGGATCCTTAACCCACTGTTCCATGGGGGAACTCTGAGGGGTAGATCTTTTAAGAGGGAAGAAAATTGAGTGTGTTTCTAGGCAGAGAGGAAAGGATCCTGGATAACATATGATCCTAGAGGAGAAGGAAGAGATGAACCAAGAGAACAGCGGAGCTGGCTGTGAACACAAGAGGGACACAAAACTGTGTCTGGACATGAAAGAGTACAGGCTGGGGAGCTGGAAGTTGGTGGCTGTTCTGCCTATGGCTTCTGCTTACTCACGGACTAGCAATCAGATTGCTGAAAATGACGGGGCAAGGGTTGTATGAGTCTGGATTCATTAAGGTGAATGGGGGAAGGATTGGCCTCCAAGATGCTACTGATAGGCTGAGGTTGGTGGCCACGCAATAATCATTTGAGTTTATAATTCACTCCATTTTACTCAAAGACCTGATTGTAGGAGATGGATTAATCTGGAGTTGGGTTTTCATGCATTATTGGGTCATAAAGACAGGATAGCAGATCAAATGGAAGCTCAAAGGGAGGTAGAGGAGAAAGAGAAGCCAGCAGGAGCCTGTGGGCTGGCTGAAATAGTAGAATAGTAAAATATTAAAGGGTTTTTTTTTTGTTTTTTTTTAATGAGCATGTAGAACTCTGGAAGTGAGGTGAGCCACTCACCCCAGTTTTCCCAGGGCTTCCCCAGTGCAGACTGAAAAACAAAAACAAAAACACACAACCTAAAAGTTGAGAGTTATGGAGTTCCCGTCATGGCTCAGTGGTTAACGAATCCGACTAGGAACCATGAGGTTGTGGGTTCTGTCCCTGGCCTTGCTCAGTAGGTTAAGGATCCAGCATTGCCGTGAGCTGTGGTGTAGGTCGCAGACACGACTCAGATCCCGTGTTGCTGTGGCTGTGGTGTAGGCCGGCGGGTGCGGCCCTAGAAAAAGACAAAAAAAAAAGTTGAGAGTTATGGTTTGGGGGGCGGTGGTTGTTGTTTACGGCTGCGCCTGTGGCATATGGATGGACCCAGGGCCAGGGATCAAACCCGAGCCGCACCTGCAACCTATGCCACAGCTGTGGCAATGCTGGATCCTTAACCCACTGCTACACAGAGGGAACTCCAAACGAGTATTTTTCTTCTGGCTGCCATTCTAAATTGTCAATTCTCTGGAGCAATTGTGTCTTCAGGTCTCTTCCCACTGGAATTTCCCAAATACCGTGTCTTTATTTTCTGGGTTTTCAGGTTTCTGGGTCCCCAACCCCTTCTTCTCAGAGTGGATTCACTGATCCCCTCTCACTTCAGCCAGTCCCACTGAGCTCTTTTCCAGTTTTTCCTTCTACCCTAAAATCCTCAGCCACACCCTCCATCTCTATAAAGATGCCTTTGGTTCTTTTCAGGTCAATTAGCATAAGACCATAGTATTATATTCAATTACCTTCCATTCCTTTAGCTCAGGAATACTTTCAAATCCTATTAGAATTTGGGTGGGAGAGATTTAGGCAGTATTTGTTTTGTCTTGAATATAATAATCTAGAGTTCCCACTGTGGCTCAGCAGTAACTAACCCGACTAGTATCCATGAAGACTCGGGTTCGATCCCAGGCCTTGCTCAGTGGGTTAAGGATCTGGCGTTGCTGTGAGCTGTGGTGTAGGTCACAGATGCATCTTGGATCTGGTGTGGCTGTGGCTGTGGCTGTGGCATAGGCCGGCAGCTGCGGCTCCAATTTGACCTCTGGCCTGGAAACTTTCATATGCCGTGGGTTCCAACCTAGAAAGAAAAAAATATATAAATGAATATAATCATCTAAAGAAAACATCTTCTTTTCCTTAAACATGGTTGGGATGGGATACTGCCATTTCCTTTTAATTAATTAATTTATTTATGTATTTATTTTTGCTTTTAGGGCCACCCGCATGGCATATGGAAGTTCCCAGGCTAGGGGTTGAATCAGCTGTAGCCACTGGCCTACACCACAGCTCACAGCAACACCAGATCCTTGACCCACTGAGCGAGGCCTGTGTCCTCGTGGATGCTAGATTCATTTACACTGAGCCACAACGGGAACCCCCATTTCCTTTTTTTTGTGTGTGTGTGTCTTTTTGTCTTTTCTAGGGCCGCACCCGCGGCATATGGAGGTTCCCAGGCTAGGGATCTAACCAGAGCTGTAGCTGCCAGCCTACACCACAGCCACAGCAACACAGGATCCTCAACCCACTGAGTGAGGCCAGGGATTGAACCCGCAACCTCATGGTTCCTTAGTCGGATTCGTTAACCACTGCGCCACAACAGGAACTCCTCCCATTTCCTTTTTAAAAGAATTATCCCCACTTTGAACTTTGGGTCTCTTTCTCTAATTCTTTTCTTTAAGGTTTACTTTTTATTGAGGCTATGTATATTACATTTCTTAAGGTAGCAAAGAAACTTATGAGGCTTAGCAGTGGAACAGAACAGTCATCTAGTCCTTCTACCGTGGCCTGGAGTTCTCCCTCCCCAGAGGCAACCACTTTCAGCTCTTCAGCTGCTTCCTCTTGGTGTCTTTCAAAAGCGTATCCTTACATCACCCCTTAATTTTTCGGTTCGGGTGTGGAATCTCTCTTCCTTTTACGCACGTATACTTGCCCCCACCCCCCACAACCAGCATGAGCTTTTCTGACCCCCACCCAACCTCTCCAAATGATTTTGGTTAAATTAACATTTAGTATTTATTATGCTTATGAGAAATGCTGTTCACAACCAAACCGCTTGTATCCTAGGATTACTTTTCATTCCCTGAATAACTTTGTTTTCCCTGGAGTTAATAATTGTCTGTTTTCAATTTGAATAATATGCATTCGACTTATTGCTAGTTCAGTCCCAAACTCTCCACTAATTTGTGTGACCTATTTTATCTTCTCTTGACCTTAGGGTTCTGTGTCTTGGTATGGATCTATTTGTATTAATTGTGAAGGGCACTTAGTGGGTTGTTTTATTCTGTAGAGTCCAGATCATTGGTTTTTTTTTGGCCACCCCAAGGCATAGGGAGTTCCCAGCTGCAGCAACACTGGATCCTTAACCCGCTGTTCTGGGGCCAGATTGGAACCTATGTCCCAGTGCTGCAGAGATACCACAAATCCTGTCATTCCACAGCTGGAACTCCCAGACCTTTGCTTCTGAAAATGTTTATTTGTGGATAATTTCTCCCCCTCCATTTTTTTTTTTTTGTGTTGTTGTTGCTATTTCTTGGGCCGCTCCCTCAGCATATGGAGGTTCCCAGGCTAGGGGTTGAATCGGAGCTGTAGCCACCGGCCTACGCCAGAGCCACAGCAACGCGGGATCCGAGCCGCGTCTGCAACCTACACCACAGCTCACGGCAATGCCGGATCGTTAACCCACTGAGCAAGGGCAGGGACCGAACCCGCAACCTCATGGTTCCTAGTCGGATTCGTTAACCACTGCGCCACGACGGGAACTCCTTCCCCTCCATTTTTATTCTCTTTCTAGAATCCTTGCTATTCACACATTTACCTCCTAAACTGGCCCTCTTATTTTCTCTATTTTTTTCTACTTTATCTTCCAACCCTTTGGCCTTTCATTTCTACTATTATGTTCATAATTTCCAAAGGCTCCTTTTGTTTGCTGAATGCTCTATTTAATAACTTGCTCTTCTTGTATCATGGATGCAATATGAATCATAGTTTTGTCGCTTATATTCTTTTCCCTGCATAATGCAGGTTGCCTTCATTTTTTGTTTGTTTCTTCCTTTCTCTTTGATCTCTTTTATTGTTTATTCATTTTTTCTTTTTCGGCTGCCCCACGGCACGTGGAGTTCCCAGGCCAAGGATCAGATCTGAGCCACAATTGCAACCTAAGCCTCAGCTGTGGCAACCCACATGCCGGGCCGGGGATTGAACCTGCATCCCAATGCTACCAAGACACCACTGATCTCATTGCACCACAGCGGGAACACCTTAATCTTTTTTATATTGAAGCCTTTCTTCGAATGTTTGGTCATCCTTGACCATCTGCTCTTATTTCAGAGTGGGATGGTGAACAGCTGATAGGCAGCTCTGAGCCTTAGGTTGGGTTCATCTATAGTGAACGGCTTTGTCATTGCTCAGGCAGGCTAAGCCATTTCATTGGGGGTCTCTGATGCCTTCAGTTCTTCCCTCTTATGTTTTTGGGTTTTGTTTGTTCGTTTATGGCATCACCTGTAGCATATTGAAATCCCTGGGCCAGGGATGGAATCTGAGAGCCACAGCTGTGACCTGAGCCACTGGAGTCAGATTCTCTTTTTTTTTTTCCAGGGCCTCACCTGCAACATATGGAAGTTCCCAGGCTAGGGGTAGAATTGGAGCTGCAGCTTCCAGTCTACACCACAGCCACTGCCATGCGGGATCTGAGCTGCATCTGCAACCTACACTGCAGCTCACAGCAACACCAGATTGTTAACCCACTGAGCAGGGTCAGGGATTGAACCCACGTTCTCATGGATACCAGTCAGGTTCATTACTGCTGAACCACAGTGGGAACTCCTGTAGTCGGATTCTTAACCCACTGCACCACAGCAGGAACTCAGATCTTCTCTCTTGCCTCTTATGCTGCTCAGATTGTCCAGTGAAATATTTTCCAGTTTTATGTATAGAATCAGAACTGACATTTTGGGGAGTTCCTGTTGTGGCTCAGTGGTAACAACTCGACTAGTATCCATAAGGACGTGGTTTCAATCCCTGACCTTGCTCAGTGGGTTAAAGATCCAGTATTGCTGTGAGCTATGCTGTAGGTCGCAGACGCGGCTCAGATCCTGCATTGCTGTGGCTGTGGTATAGGCCAGCAGCTACAGCTCCGATTCGACCCCTAGCCTGGGAACTTCCATATGCCATGGGTGCAGCCCAAAAAAAGACAAAGAAATGACATTTGGGGAACTGAGCAGAGAAAGGAATGTCAAGAGCATATTCTGTAAACCTAGATTCCTCTGATTCTAAGCCTGTGAGCGCACAACCACTACCCCATACATCACTTTCTCTCCTCTTAACCCCAGTTTCGTTTTAACATCTGTTGACTACCTCCCCTGTGTCTAAATGCTAAGTCTAAATGCTGGGAATAAAGAAATCATTAGAGCAACCTACTACCCCCACCCCAGGTTCAATTTAAATCAGTAACAGCTATTGAGCTTAAGATGTTCAAACTAGCACTGTGGAGAGGAAAAATATCAGTAAGACATAGTTCCTGTCCCAAGAAGCTCATAGAGGAGTTCCCTGGTGGTGCGGTGGGTTAAGGATCTAGCATTGTCACCGCTGTGGCTCAAGTCTCTGCTGTGGAACAGGTTCAGTCCCTGGCCCTGGAACTGCCACATGTCACAGGCATGGCCAAAAAAACAAAAAAGAAAAGAAAAGAAGAATTATTATGGATATTTAGGAAGCAAGAAGAGATTCATTTTGATTGTGGGGATATGAAGGAAGTAGGAATCTGAATTGGAGCTTTAACACAATTCAGAATTTTATAAAGAGAGATTGCGCTGGGCAGGGTGTAAGCAGAAGCAAAGACTCAACAAAAGATCTGGAGTTTTAGGACTCTGCTTCTTCTCTCTGCAGGGTGATTCTGGGGGCCCCCTTCATTGCTTGGTGAATGGTCAGTATGCTGTCCACGGTGTAACCAGCTTCGTGTCCGGCCTGGGCTGTAATGTCACCAGGAAGCCCACAGTCTTCACCAGGGTCTCTGCTTACATCTCTTGGATAAACAACGTGAGTCCTCTCGAGTGATGGGTTGAAATAGGGTCACCTGGAGACCCGTGCACTGGCCAGGGTGGGAAGCAAAAGCTGGTCCAGGGTAGCCATCCTCTTCCTCACCACGTTCAAATGTTTACTTCTTTCTCGTCTCTCCATTGTGTGCTTTCTGTCGATGAGGCTGCCACCCTGAGTTCCCCCTCGTAACCACTAAGCAGGCTTCACCGTATTGTTTATGGAGAGTGGCAACAGCAGATCTGAAGCAGGCACACATCACTGCTGTCCAAGTCGAAGCCAAGGGGAAAATGGCTTCAGAAAGGCCTGCACACTCCTGGGCTGCACACTCCTGGGCAATAGAAAGGCACGAACATTCTCCCTACCGATTCTTTCCAAGGGCATCATAAGCATTTGCTCTCCCTTTCAAAGAGGTTTTACTACCTTAAACAATGCTTGAGGGTTCCACAAGATGCCACCTACAGGAGTTCCCGTCGTGGCTCAGTGGTTAACGAATCCGACTAGAAACCATGACGTTGCAGGTTCAATCCCTGGCCTTGCTCAGTGGGTTAAGGATCTGGCATTGCCGTGAGCTGTGGTGTAGGTTGCAGATGCGGCTCAGATCTGGCATGGCTGTGGCTGTGGCTGTGGTGGAGGCTGGAGGCTACGGCTCCAATTAGGCCCCTAGCCTGGGAATCTGCATATGCCATGGGTGCGGCCTTAGAAAGACCAAAAAAATTTAAAAAAAGATGCCACCTACACTGACCTGGGGGTAGAGCTTCGCAGCCACTCCACCTGTGCCCTCCAGCCTTTAGACACTTTCTGGAATTTTGTGGCGTGAACCTTGAGTCAAACCCTTTCAAGGTCTGCTCTTGCCACTAAGTCCTGAGTATGTGTCTATAATGTTGAATTGTCCTGATGCAGCTGAGAACTGCTTCCTGCCCCTACCTCTTCAACTCCCCATAAACCCAGTACAGGGCTGTACTCAACTGAGAGCCCCCAAGAGAAAAGAAAGGGGATGGCCAGAAGTTGCTGACCAGATATAATTGAGTTTTTAATCTTTTTTTTTTTTTTTGTCTTTTCTAGGGCTGCACCCGTGGCATATGGAGATTCCCAGGCTAGGGGTTGAATTGGAGCTGTAGCCACTGGCCTACACCAGAGCCACAGCAACGCAGGATCCGAGCCACATCTGTGGCCTACACCACAGCTCACGGCAACACCGGATCCTTAACCCACTGAGTGAGGCCAGGGATCGAACCTGCAACCTCATGGTTCTTAGATTTGTTAACCACTGAGCCACAATGGGAACTCCAAGGATATAACTGGTTTTTCCTTCAGGTCATTGCCAGCAACTGAACATTTTCCGGAGTCCAACGGCCTTCCCGAGGTGATTCTTAGATGCTCAGCAGGACTTGAGGCCACCAAAGAAATTACATTCTAAGAGACTATTGAGTCAGATACAAAAAAGCAAATAAAACCGAATATACATATCATCCTGTGTCTTTTTATTGGTAATTAATCTCTCGAGGGGAAATGCAGTTCTAGCCACCCAAGCTGGATTTCACATTTCTGGGCTGTTTCTTCTATTTGCTGCCACCTCTATCAGTTCACAAACTAAGCTGCGTAGGAGTGGTTTGACATTATCCTTTTTGGATGAAATTAGGATCTACCCATCCATTTGCCCGAATGCCCCTCCCCCAACGCATCTTTGCTATAATTCAAGGCCGTGTTTCTGGACTCTCCTAGGTAGACTGTGGGCTGGTCCTTCTTTTGTTTCTCCCTTCAGTGCCTAGAACAGTGCTCACCCCAAGGTTCTGGGTCATGGCAACTACAAGGGTACCTTTAAGATAGGAGCATAGGGGAGTTCCCATCGTGGCTCAGTGGTTAACAAATCCAACTAGGAACCATGAGGTTGTAGGTTCGATCCCTGCCCTTGCTCAGGGGGTTAAGGATCCGGCGTTGCCATGAGCTGTGGTGTAGGTCGCAGACAATGCAAGGATCCCGCGTTGCTGTGGCTCTGGCAAAGGCTGGCAGCAACAGCTCCGATTAAACCCTAGCCTGGGAATCTCCATATGCCGCGGGAGCGGCCCAAGAAATGGCAAAAAGGAGTATAGGATTAAGTGGTAGTTCAGATGCCAGCAGACAATGAACGTGACAAATTAGAAAGAAGACAGAGAGGAAAGCATAGGGGGAAATGAGGAGAATAGAAGATACAGAATAAGGAAAGGAAAGGATTGAAAGGAAGAGGCAGAACAAAAGGGAGAAGAATCAATACTATGGGGCCTCAAGCTAAGTATGAGTCAGCACTTCAAAGCTGGGACTAAAATAGGCAACCGGATCTGGGTTCTATAAACCACAAAGAACTGGGAAGCTGATAATTCTGCCCTATCCCGGCCAGGGCCCAGCCTGTTAGAGTGGCCGACACGAGAGGGAAGTGAAAGAAGAAGGCTAAGAGGATGAGAGGCAGCTTTTCATAGCGATCACTGAGGACCAGACAAGAGGGACCAGGAGAGTTACCATTATAGCAGGAGAAACTGGCCAAGACCAGTCCTGGAATTTATAGGCTGCTTTGTCAGCAGAGGCCTTAACCGTGTATACACCAAAGGAAGCTGAGCCGGACAGGGCACCTGGAGTCCCGTCTCAGTCCTACCACTGAGGAACCTGGAACGGAGTAACCTGGGGCAAGTCACCAACCCTTTCAGTTACTCAGTTTCCCTACCTAGTTAACTTCTTAAGGTTTTTTTTTTTTTTTCTCTGCTCTATTACTACATGATTTGGTGGCCATCGGTTTCCGTTCCCAAGAGACTGGCACTGAAGATGGTTTCTTAGGAAACATTGGCTGGGCTGCCTGGCCGAGGATGCTGTGGATTCCTGAGAGTGACCCAGGTACAGGCCTTCTGCTAGTGACACACCTGCGATCACCACCTTCTTCTCTCAGTGTTCCCACAGCACCACCATCTCCCCGCTTCCCCCTACTTCTTCCCGTCCAAGGTCAAAGCCTACCATTTTCTTCCCTTTGTCCCTTCTAGACCATGGCCATGGCTCACATTATAACAGAAAAAGGCCTGATGACCTATTGCCTGAAAAAGTTGTATCCATCAATATCAATGAATCAAGCACATAGCATTGTAATCATCTGATTACCAACCTATCTCCCACCCAGACTTTAAGCATCTTAAAGTCAAGAACCACATTTGGGGAGAGAGGGAGGGGCACACCCGTAGCATGTGGACGTTCCCAGGCCAGAGATCAAACCCGCATCACAGCAGTGACCTGAGCCACTGCAGTGACAATGCCAGATCCTTAACCCATTGAGCTACACGGGAACTCTGAGGGATCACCTTTTTTTTTTGCTTTTTTTGCTTTGTAGGGCCACACCCACAGCATATGGATGTTCCCAAGCTAGGGGTCAAATTGGAACTGTAGCTGCCAGCCTACGCCACAGCCACAGCAATGCGAGATCCGAGCCACATCTGCAACCTACACCACAGCTCACAGCAACATCGGATCCTTAACCCACTGAGCAAGGCCAGGGATCGAACCTGCGTCCTCATGGATGCTAGTCAGATTTGTTAACCACTGAGCCATGACGAGAACTCCTGAGGGATTACATTTTAAAAATTCATCCTTGGCTTCCCAACACCCAGCAATGTGTGTCAGGGTTGACCCTGAGTGCAGTACATCTGTTTGGGGGAATGACCTGGAAGATAATAGCAGACAAAACCCTCCAATTGCGTCTCAGACCTCCAGTTCTCCTCTCCAGGCCTTAGGAAGTGTATTTTGATCCTCTCCCTTTCCTTAAGGGAATTTTATCTGCACTGTAAAATCTTTGAGTAAATGGTTCCTTCAAACCTAGTGTCCTAATTTCTAGCTATCCCCACAAACAGGTCAGGGAGTAATTTCCATTTGGAGACCTACCTAGAAAGGCAACCATTGTAGTCTCAGCAGTCTCACCCCGACACACACAATTGATGTTCTGCCTCCATCTAGTCAACTGTACTCGTTGATCCAGCGAGAAAAATTTGCTCCCTTTCCCCGGCACCCGTGGACTCCTGGGCTGGGCTAACAGGTGGTGCTCGATGGCAGCCTGGCTGGTCAGTGCAGTCTCATGACTCTGGGAAATGACCCTCTTTGAATCTTTAGTTTCATCATCTGTCAAAAACACAAAAACAAAACCCACGCTGGATGGACTGCTAGGTCAAAATCTGGCGGCTTCCATTCCTTCCTCTTCAGGCGTTCTTCAATAAGATCCCCCTTCTTAAGCATCCTTGTTTCTCCTTCTAGCTCAGTTGTCCCGCCTTTTCAAATCCAGATCTGGAGTCCTGTCTGCTTTGCTCACCCCACCCCTCCCAGTTCTCGGTTTAGAGCCAACCTCTCTGGCTTTACATCTTTAAAAACTGCACCCTGGAGTAAGAAATCCATTTTACTTGGGGACTGACTCAGTACACATACCCATGAAAGTCAAACATATTTTCCCATCCAATCCTCCTGCAGAGGAGAAAATCACAATATTTGCTGTCTCATTGTTTCAGTTATTTTCCCGTGCTGACCCCTAGAGCTAATTGGCTCTCGGGGAACGAAGGTGTCTTTTTATTTATTTTGGCTGCCGTCACGGCATGTGGAAGTTCCCGGGCCAGGGATCGAACCCGCGACCCGAGCCACAGCAGTGGCAATGCGGGATCCTTAACCGGCTGGGCCACCAGGGAATTCCAAGGGAGTCTTGGCCCACGTTTGAAAGCTCTTCAACGGGGCTGGTGTTCTTCCACCTGCCTCAGGGCCGGAGGGTCGGAGGCCGGCCTGGAGTGCAGGCAGAGTTTCCAGTCTCCTGCGAGCCGGCGCAGCCCGGCCCCAGGCCGCAGAAGCGCTCCCTTGGCCCTTGCCCGCTGCCCCCGGCCGCACCCCGGAGCCGGGCCGGGCCTCAGGTGGGCCTCGCGCGGGTCTCGGAGCGGCGGGGCGGAGGGCGGCGCGAGGCCCGCCCGCGGGGCCGGATGCGAGGCATGCTGGGAACCGCACTTCCTCCTCCGGGGCCTCGAGAAAACCACAGGGCGCCGGGCCAGGGCGGGCCGCCCCCAGGGAGCCGGCAGGATGGCCGAGGGCAAGACGGGCGGTGTCGCGGGCCTCTTCGCCAAGCAGGTGCAGAAGACGCTCAACCGGGCCCAGGAGAAGGTAGGCGGTCGGAGCCCGGGCCCGAGGTCCGACTCGGCAACAAGGCCTGCAGGTGCTCTGGGCCCGGGAGGCTGGTGTCTGGCTTCCCCCGGGAAACGTGAGTGGGGAGTGGGTGTCCACGAAAACAGCCAGATGGATGAGAAGGCAGAGCCTCGCCGCCGGGTCTTGGGCAGGGACCGGGGAGCGCAGGAGACCCCCGCCAACGCCCTCTTGGGAACCTTAAACGATGCCTAGAAGAAGCGAAGGAAAGGGACGAACGTTGGCCACTGCTGGGTGCCAGATTTTGACCTAGCCGCCCAGCCAGGGTGGTGTGTTTTTTTGTTTTTGTTTTTGTTTTTTTGGTCTTTTTGCTATTTCCCTGGGCCGCTCCCGCGGCATATGGAGGTTCCCAGGCTAGGGGTCTAATCAGAGCTGTAGCCACCGGCCTACGCCAGAGCCACAGCAACGCAGGATCCGAGCCACGTCTGCAACCTACACCACAGCTCACGGCAACGCCGGATCGTTAACCCACTGAGCAAGGGCAGGGACCGAACCCGCAACCTCATGGTTCCTAGTCGGATTCGTTAACCACTGCGCCACGACGGGAACTCCCAGGGTGGTGTTTTTTTTTTTTACAGATGATGAAATTAAAGGTTCAAAGAGGGTCATTTCCCAGAGTCATGAGACAGCCCTGACCAGCCGGGCTGCCAGCGAGCACTACCCGTTAGCTGAGCCGGGGAGTCCACATAATTCTGCATGATTTTCTCTACCTGGGCCGGCCGCGGGTGTTGCTTAAACTGATGTAAGCAGAAGCGGTGTCTGCTTCCTGTGCTTTCCCTGGCATTGGAGAGTCCCGGGTTCAAGGTGGGGAAGGAGCACCTCTTTCTGCGTTGTGTCCTAGTTTAGCTCTGGCCCGCCCAGCTCCGTTTACATAGGCTGTCTGTCCACCTCTTACTTGCCTACCTATGTAGATGTGCAAACCCTGCTGCACGTATTGCAGTGGCTTTTTTTTTTTTTTTTTAAGGGCCACACCCTTGACTTATGGAGGTTCCCAGGCCAGGGGTTGAATTGGAGCTACAGCTGCTGGCCTACACCACAGCCACAGCAACGCAAGATCCAAGCCGCGTCTTCAACCTGCACCACAGCTCACGGCAACGCTGGATCCTTAACCCACTGAGTGAGGCCAGGGATCGAACCCTTGTCCTCATGGATACTAGTTGGGCTTGTTAACTGCTGAGCCAGGACAGAAGCTTGTGCAGTGGCATTCTTGTTTCCACCTGTCCAAAGTATTTTCTTTGTTTCCAACCTGAACCCCTGCATTCCACTTACTAACACTCTGGTTAGGTAAGATGGTACTGGCAAATGAATAGGCCGGAAGGAAAAGGGGAGGGAGAGAGAGAGAGAGATGAGAAGGACCTGAGAGAGAATTTTCGTTTTCTAAGACTTCACGGTCTTAGAAGCATTTGGATGAATAAGTCCTGCTGAAGAATTAAAACATTTGTACCATCTTCTAAAAGCAGAGCACTAAAGCACTAACTTCAGTGCTGGGAAGGGTTAAAGACAACCAGCTGTCCCAAGTGGAATTAGCAGAGAATCGATGGACCATAGATGTAGTCCCTATCTTTAGGAGGCTCATAATGGAAGGGGAACGAGGAATTCATGTATATGTGTGTGTGTGTATTTTTCTTTTCTTTGTCTGAGGAAGTTGGGGTCATGTGAACGAGCAGAGGAAAAGGAGAAGTTTTGTGTGTGGCTAGACTTTGTTATTCCACCTTACCCTAACTTCACCTAGATCAAGGTTTTGGCCTCTCCCAAGGCTGTCTAGTTACAAATCTGATCAAGATCACAGCCTACGGGAAGGTCTAGTTAGAAGTAGTTGTGGGAGTTCCCGTCATGGCGCAGTGGTTAACGAATCCAACTAGGAACCATGAGGTTGCGGGTTCGATCCGTGACCTCACTCAGTGGATTAAGGATCCTGCGTTGCTGTGACCTGTGGTGAAGGTCGCAGACGTGGCTCGGATCTGGTGTGGCTGTGGCTGTGGCGTAGGCTGGCAGCTATAGCTCTGATGGGACCCCTAGCCTGGGAACCTCCATATGCCGCAGGTGTGGCCCTAAAAAGACAAAAGGCAAAAAAAAAAAGAAATACTTGTGGAGGAAGAGGAGAAGGCTAGCTGCTCTATGGCTTGGAAAAACAAAGAGATCCTCAGTGACCAAAAACTTGTGGATAATAGTTATTTCTAAAAGACACAGCAATTGATTTTACCCCACTCTTACCTTCTACTCTCATCCAGCCTATCAACACTAATCCCCACTTGAGTTGCCGTGGAGGCATGGGTTCAATCCCCAGCCCAGCTCAATGGGTTAAAGGATCCGGCATTGCTGCTGCTGTGGTGTAGGTCATAGCTGCAGCTCGGATTCAGCCCCTGGCCCAGGAACTTCCATAGGCTGTGGGTGTGGTCATTAAAAACAAACAAAAAAACACCATGCCCTGACTTTTTCTAAGTACTCTCTTTTTCTCAGCATGGACTCTGAAGCCTCAAATAAAAACATTCCTGCGCTTCAGAGTCTGTAAAACAAGACAGTTGATGTTCAGTGATTTGGAAACTCAGTTTGATAAGGACACCAGAATGAGGAGGGGAGGGGACTCCTCCAGCCTCAGAGTCAAATACTTGCCAAGTATTTGACCAGCCACTTAGGTATACCCTCGTCTTCCCAGTCTGAAGGCTGAGAAGGCAGAGAGAGGAACCAGCTCCCGTGGGCCCGAAGGAACCCCCAGGTTGTTGCAGAAACCAAGATACTCTGAACCCAGCCTTAGACACAAGGGCAGACGGACATTGAACTTGGAGCAGTACAGCTGGTAACCTAGAGGTGGTGGGTGTCGCCTAATAGGATGGGAGTGGCCGGGGTTGGGAGTAAGAGCTCAGCTCAGCCAACCCGAGTTCTGGAGTCTTGGGAAGTTAATGGAAGGCAAGATAAAGAGGGAGAAGGTTGGGATTCTCTTGTGGTGCAGTGGGTTAAGGATCCAGCGTTGTCCCTGTGGCGGCTTGGATTGCTACTGTGGAACAGGTTCAGTCCTTGGCCCGGGAACTTCCACGTGCCATGGGTATGGCCAAAAAAAAAAAAAAAAGGAAGGAGAAGGTTATAGTCAAAAGACTCTTTGCATTTTTACTATAAGTAGTTGACTGTACTTTGCATTTTTTTACTATAAGTGGTTGGCTGTAATCTTCTGAGTAATATGTAATAAGTAACGTGTAGGATATCCAGTGCTGGAGTTCCCATTGTGGCTCAGCCAGTTAAGAACCTGGCACCGTGTCCATGAGGAGGCTGTTTCAATCCCTGGCCTCGGTCAGTGGGTTAAGGATCTAGCGTTGCTGCAAGCTGCAGTGTAGATCGCACATGCAGCTCAGATCCAGCGTGGCTGTACTTGTGGCTTGGCTGAGGTCGGCAGCTGCTGCCCAGGAACTTCCATATGCTGCAGGTGCAGCTGTAAAAAGAAAAAGAAAAAAAAATCAAGTGCCTGCTCTGGACAGAGAACAGGAACACGAAAAAGACCTGATCTCTCCCTGTATGGAGCCCACATTCTCAGGATACGATCTCACTTCATCTTTTCAGCCCTTTCCGCATGTTATTAGTCTCCCAATTTTAGAAATGCGGAAACAAGGCTCCAAAGGCAAGCGGCAGAATTTATCCCTGAAACCCAGCTGTCGCGCCTTAGGATCCCAATCTCAGGCTGCTCTCTTTACAAGGTTCCTGATGTGACCACCGGCTCCTACATCTGCCTCCCCCCCACTTCCTGCTGTGCTTGCCCACTTCCTGCCCATCTCCTCTCAGGAGCGGAGCTAGGAGTGAAGGGGCTGGTGACTGTTAAACACAGTGGAGATGAAGCTTTCTTCTTTTTTTTTTGGTCTTTTTAGGGCCGCCCCCCCAAATATGGAGGTTCCCAGGCTAGGGGTCAAATCAGAGCTGCAGCTGCCGGCCTATGGCCTACACCACAGCCACAGCCACAACAATGCCGAATCCTTACCCCACTGCCGAGGCCAGGGATCGAACCTGCGTCCTCATGGATGCTAGTCGGATTCGTTAACCTCTGAGCCACGACGGGAACCCCGAAGCTTTCTTCTTGTTTTATTTTCCAGTTCCCACTCAGACTCAGGATGAGTCTGGCTTTGTTGTGTTTTTACAGTACGATACATCTCACATTTCAAACTACTGCTTTCACCGTCTGTTGGTGATTTTCCTGAAGCAGCCCAGATTCCCCCAAGAAAGGCCGGTCATTGTTGACCACGCCTTGGTTGGTTTTTTTTCCCTCTGTTGAGGTTTATTCAACTTACATCCCAGAGGGTTCCTTCAGCAATGTTTACAGAGGGCGTACCCGTCATGGTGCAACAGGAACGCATCTGACTAGTATCCATGCGGTTGCAGGTTCAATCCCTGGCCTCGCTCAGTGGGTCAGGGATCTGGCGTTGCTGTGAGCTGTGGGGTAGGTTGCAGATGCAGCTCGGATCTGATGTTACTGTGGCTTTGGGATAAACCAGCAGCAGCTGTAGCTCTGATTCAACCCCTCACCTGGGAACTTCCATATGCCACGGGGGTGGCCCTAAAAGACAGAAAAAAAAAAAGAAATTTTTTTAAGGTAAAAGAACTAACCTAATGATGCTCCTCTGTGGGAATTCTGAGGACTGAAGTGTGGAGGAAAAGAGAAGGAGGTTTTGTAGTCAGGGCTGAAGTTGAGATAGGAATTATGGCTGATTAGTATTTCCTCAGGCAAGTTGCGAGAGAACATTCATTCCAGCTGAGGAATGCTAGCGTGAGCAAGGCATGGAATCTGGAAATCCTTTTAGGCAGAATAGTCAGAAATGCAGCTGAGCTGGAACACAGGGAGTGGTGGAAGAAAAGACTGGAAAATGTACTAGGGCTGTGTTGAGGAGAGCCCACTTTAGCATATGTCTTAAAAATAAGGATTATATTTAAAAAACTGGAGTATTATCACATGTAAGAAAAAATTTGTAAACAAAATTCTGTACTATCTTGGAAGTCCTCCTGTGCCTCAGCCGTCACGAAACCAACTCGTATCCATGCAAACTCGGGTTCGATCCCTGGCCTTGCTCAGTGGGTTAAGGATCCAGCGTGGCCGTGAGCTATGGTGTAGGCCGGCAGCTGCAGCTCTGATTCCACCCCTAGCCTGGGAACATCTATATGCCGTGGGTGCAGCCCTAAAAAGATGAAAAAGAAGAATTCTGTGATATCTAAAATCCAGGCCCTCTTCAGATTACTCCAACTGAGAGAATTAACGAAAATGTCATAAATGATTATGAGAGGGGGTCATGCTGGGGAACTGTAGCCACCACCCCTGTCTGTGGTGATTTCCACCCCGTCCTACACCAAAGTTAACCTAAGTCCATGAAGTAGAATATTCTTCGCCTCTTTCACCAAGGGGTAACATTTTGCCATGTTTACTTTTTCTCTTGTCCCTGCTCTTTCCAAGTATCTGTATTCCTACGTCTCAGCTGCTAGGCCAGACGCGTTGGGGCAGAATTCTCAGTGCAGGACTTTGGGGATTGGGATTGTGTGGGCTTTCATTAGGAAGGGATCCCAGGAGTTCCCGTCGTGGCGCAGTGGTTAACGAATCCGACTAGGAACCAGGAGGTTGGGGGTTCGGTCCCTGCCCTTGCTCAGTGGGTTAACGATCCGGCGTTGCCGTGAGCTGTGGTGTAGGTTGCAGACGCGGCTCGGATCCCGCGTTGCTGTGGCTCTGGCGTAGGCTGGTGGCTACAGCTCCGATTGGACCCCTAGCCTGGCAACCTCCATATGCCACAGGAGCAGCCCAAAGAAATAGCAAAAAGACAAAAAAAGAAAAAAAAAGGCAACAAATACTTTGGGCCCAGGACACTGGGTTCTGTTTTCAGGGCGATGATACTCATCGTCTCAGTTTCAAAATTGAAAGTGGGAAGTGTTCCCTCAAAACACACAGCTTCCCACACCCTCTGAGCCTTTTTTGTTTGTTTGTTTTGTTGTTTTTTTTTGTTGTTGTTGTTGTTTTTTAGGGCTGCACCTGTGGCATATGGAGGGTCCCAGGCTAGGAGTCGAATCAGAGCTGTGTCTGCGACCTACACACAGCTCACAGCAACCCTGAATCCTTAACCCCCTGAGCGAGGCCAGGCATCGAACCTGTGTCCTCATGGATGCTAGTCAGGTTCATTTCCACTGAGACACTATGGGAACTCCCCTCCCAGCCTTTTTGCCTTGAGCTTCTTGGGGTTGGGGATGTTGGTCTTCTCTGGGGTGTGCCCACATTCACTCTAGACTGAACTCTCTCTCCTTTCAGCCCCCCTCCACCTAAGAAGAACCAAGCCCCAGGCAAAGGAAGGGAGGGGCGGGAAGCAGGAAGGAAGTGAGAGCTGCGCTTACCACTACACAAGGTGGTTTTGCAACTTTCTTGGTGGAGGACTGTGTTTGGTTGTGGGGGAGAAGGTGGAGCCCAGAAAGATGAGCAATTCTGCACACCCAGGGCTGGTGTTAAGTGAGGTGGAGCAGAGACACAGACATACACGTACAGCTAAACTGGAAAGGAAATAAAGACCTGTGTTTATAAGGAAGGGGGTGGATCTAGACACAATGATAGTGGATTTGTATCAAGAACTCACCATAGGGCAGCACTGTGAAAGCAATTTATGTGTGTAATGTCATTTAATTGTCCTAACAGCTCCAGGGGCTAATACTATTTTTTTTTTTTTTTGCCTTTTAGGGCTGCACCCACGGCATATGGAGGTTCCCAGGCTAGGGGTCAATTCGGAGCTACAGCTTCCAGTCTATGCCACAGCCACAGCCACACCAGATCCGAGCTGCGTCTGTGACCTTCACCACAGCTCATGGCAATGCCAGATCCTTAACCCACTGAGTGAGGCAAGGGATCGAACCTGCCACCTCATGGTTCCCAGTCAGGTTCACGTCTGCTGCGCCACAACGGGAACTCTCAGGCGCTATTATTGTCTTAATGAGGGAAAGCAGGTTCTGTAAACTGAGGCTCAAGAGTTGAAGTAATTTGCCCAAAGGCCAGTCAGTGGAAAAGCCCAGGATGGGGGCATCCATCCGTCTGACTCTGAGACCTTGAGCTTAACCACTGTAGAGAGAGCTCTGGAAGTAAAAGATGTTACCCCAGGATTAAGAATGGAGACACTTGAGTCACAGTCTGCATAGAGCCTGCCTCATGCCCAAGTCCTGGGCACTCACTTTCTCATGTGAATCAGAGTCTTTCACGGTGAGACTCTAGTCTTCCTGTGACACACCCTAAACCAGCCGTGCTGAGCCATCTCCTGAAGCTGCTGTGAATTTGCCTACTCCTGTGTCTTGGCTCTTTCCACGGTGGCCCTTTTTCCTTTATTCCAGTCTAGCAAGATCCTGATTTCAGGCCAAGCCCATTGGTCCCCTTCTGTGTCTGTCTCACTCTCCTTCCTGTTTAAATTATTTATTTATTTATTATTTTTTTTTGCCTTTTAGGGCCATACCCACAGCATATGGAGGTTCCCAGGCTAGGGGTCTCATCGGAGCTTTTGCTGCCGGTCTACGCCACAGCCACAGCAATACAAGATCTGAGCCACATCTGCAACCTACACCACAGCTCACAGCAACGCCAGATCCTTAACCTGCTGAGCAAAGCCAGGGATGGAACCCACAACCTCATGGTTCCTGGTCGGATTCATTAGCCACTGCAGCACGACGGGCACTCCTCCTTCCTATTTAAGAATCTGTTTGCTGGATCCTGAGAAGTCTGAATGAGTAAGGCAAGAGCCCAGTCCTCAAGGAGCACACAGTTGAGGAGCCATAGATACATGCAAATAATAAGACAGCAATGGAAGTGTATTCAAGGGTGGACGTTCTGTGTGTCTAGAAGGGAGGGCTGTGGCTTGATCAGTGGGACGAAGTAGATGCGGTTAAGTGTCACAGAGGATCTACAGCACATGAATTCGGTTGTTTCAGATAGTTGCCTGACCCATACGGTCAGGAAGAATATTCCAGAGAGAGGGACCAGCGTCTGCAAGAGGCAACAGTGTGGCTTCTTAGAAAACCAAAAAAGTGTTAGAGAGGGAGACCTTGGGAGGGAGGCATCATGAGAGGTAGGCTTAATGAAGGGTCAGGTCACTGAGACCCATACAGAGCTAGCGAGTGAACGCTTACTGTAGATACACACGTAATGGGCATTTGATAAAAATTTGTTGAGCAGGTGAGCAGAGAATGCTTCGAAGCAGCAGCACGACGGGCCCGTCGGAGCAGGCAGGAGGGAAGGCGCGAGGGCCCAGACGCAAGCTGTGCCAGTGAGACTGGGAGGCACGGCGTGGTTTCCAGAGGTGGCCGTGGTGCGGGGCTGGAGGAAGGAAGGAATGGGGGAGCAGTGGAGGGCAGCTCCTGGTTCGGACTTGGGCCTGGGCTATGGTGGTGCCTCCACCTTACACACAGGAGAGTCGGGGCTTTCTCACTTGTCTGTAAGTGAGTGTCCCTTGTAAGAACAGGAACTGCGTCTTTCTCATTCCCATGCCCTTTGCACCAGCCCTGAGGCCAGTGTGATGGCCGGCTCTCAGGGTCAGGGGACAGGAGATACACGCAGACAGCATTTGTTTCTAGCTGAGTTTCAAATGCATTCTCTCAGGGCTTCTCAACGTTTTCCAGAAGGCCCTTCAGAAGAAAAGAGTCTCCTGCCCGCCTCTCTAGCCTCATCTATCAAGAAAATCTGCTGCTCTGGCTGGAAGAGGGTCTCTCATGTAGAAAATGCCTTTAAGACTCATGTTTTATCTTTAAAAGCCATACACATTTTACATTCTTCTAATTAATCCTTGACTTGTCTGTTGGGTCTTTGTCTTTTTAGGGCCGTACCTGGGGCACATGGAAGCGCCCGGGCTAGGGGTCACGTTGGAGGTAGAGCTGCCGGCCTCCACCACAGCCACAGGAAGGCCAGCTCTGAGCTGCGTCTGCAACCTATCACAGCAGCACTGGATCCCTAACCCACTGAGCAGGGCCAGGGATTGAACCCGAGTCTTCGTGGATACTAGTCGGGTTCATTACCGATGAGTCACAACAGGAACTCCTAATCCTTGTTTTAATATGACACTTCCTCCTCCGCCCTGCCCCAAGCAAACCACAATTGCTATTGTAAATAACCATTTCATTCCAGTAACATATTCATTATTTATTCTGGGTTTCCCTTTTTTTTTTTTTTTTAATGCCCTGCAGCATATGGGGTTCCTAGACCAGGGATCAGGTCCCAGCTGCAGGTACCATCTATACCACAGCTGTGGCAACACAGGATCCTTAACCCACTGTGCCAGGCCAGGGATCGAACCAGCAACGCAGCACTACAGAGACACTGCTGATCCTGTTGCGCCGTAGCAGGAACTCCTGTTCCGGGCTTGATATCTACCCCCTAGCACATGGCTGCATACTCCCAGGACCACCCCAATTTGAGAAGAACCCGTGCTTGATTTTTCAGGAACACCCTGTGTTTCTAATTCTGTTGGGCTGATGTGAGCACATCCCTTCAGATGCATCTGAGACCCAGAGAAGTCAGGGCCGTGTGAGACCAACAGATAAGAGAGACTTGACTGTAACCTCCTCGTGGACCTCTCTGATTTATATCCGCAGGTACTGCAGAAGTTGGGAAAAACTGTGGAAACCAAAGATGAACGATTTGAACAAAGTGCCAACAACTTCTTTCATCAACAGGTAATCTGGAGGGTGGGCAAAGGGAAGCTTGGAGGAAAAAGACATGAGAGCCGAGTGGCAGGACAGCAGGTTCTGCAAAGTAGCAAGCATCCCAACTAGCCTGTCCTCCCCCAGGCGAGAAGGCCACAGGGCGACCTTCTGCTTAGCTTTCCCTCGGGAACCAGAGAAAATTACCTCTTCTGTTCCTGCAGACACCTTGGGTTTGGAAGAATAGAAGAGTGTTCTTTTCCCTTAGTGGTTCCCTCAAGGTACAGTGACATCACCAGGTCCTTAGCATCAAAGCAAGTCAAACAAGTCCCTTAGTTTCCGGCTTATTCTCTCCCACCCTAGGGTCTTCTCATCTCAGTGGTGCCATGTTTTGTTGCCTCTTTGTCCACTACCTCTACCTCACCAAAGCCTTTTTTATTTTTATTTTTCAAACAAAGCCTTTTATTATTATTATTATTATTATTTTGCTTTTTAGGGCTGCACCTGTAGCATATGGAGGTTCCCAGGCGAGGGGTCGAATGGGAGCTACAGCTGCTGGCCTACACCACAGCCACAGCAACACGGGATCTGAGCTGCATCTGCGACCTACGCCACAGCTCATGGCAACACCAGATCCTTAACCCACTGAGAGAGGCCAGGGATCGAACCCGCAACTTCATGGTTCTTAGTCGGATTCGTTTCCACTGCACCACGATGGAACTCCAACCAAAGCCTTTTATTTGAAAATAGCACTTCCATCTTTTACCTGTCATTCTCACCAACAAATCTCCTGATCTCACTGTTCCTTCTATCTTCACTGGATGTTAGGGGTAATTTTATATAAAAGACTTACATTAAGGGGTGGATAGGAGTTCCTGCTGTGGCACAGTGGGTTAATGATCTGGCTTGTCACTGCAGAGGCTCCAGTTCAATCCCTGGCCTGGCACAGTGGGTTAAGGATCCGGCATTGCTGCCACTGCAGTGTAGGTCACAGCTCTGGCTCAGATTCGATCCCTGGCTCAGGAACTTCCATATGCTGCTGGGGCAGCTGAAAAAGAGAAGATAAGGGAAGAGAAGGGAGAAAGAAAGAGAGAAAGAAAGAAGTAGGTAATAGGAGTTCCCTGCTGGCTCGGCGAGTTAAGGATCTGGCATTGTCACTGCTGCGGCATGAGTTATTGCTGTGGTCTGGCTTCGATTCTGGCCTGGGAACTTCTGCATGCCATGGGTGCAGCCAAAAACGAAAAGAAGTGGGTACAGAGAGTTCCCTGGTGGCCTCCTGGTTGGGACACTGCGCTTTCACCACACGGTTCAATCCCTGGTCTGGGAACTGAGATTCCCACATCAGGTGCTGCGAACCATGGCCAAAAAACAAAAAAAGAAAGAAGTGGGGTCACTGCAGCCAACTCTGAAAATTCTGTAGTGCGTGTATGACTGGAACAAGACAAATGGAATTCATATATAGGAACAGTTTTTTAAAAAAGCAGTGGGTAGTGCTTGGTGACCCCCAGAAAGGAAGAGGCGACCGGCCAGTCAGCAGGCCTGAGGAGCCGTGTTTCCACAGCCACCAACATGACACCCTCTCTGGACCCAGCAAGGACGTCCCAGGTGGCTGCCATGGGCTCCAGAGCCATGAGGATCCACAGCAAAGGACACTTCCAGGGTGGAATCCAAGTCAAAATGAAAAAACAAAACAGGAGTTCCCGTCGTGGCGCAGTGGTTAACAAATCCGACCAGGAACCATGAGGTTGTGGGTTTGATCCCTGAACTTGCTCAGTGGGTTAAGGATCCTGCGTTGCCGTGAGCTGTGGTGTAGGTTGCAGGCGCAGCTCCGATCCCGCATTGCTGTGGCTCTGGCGTAGGCTGGAGACTACAGCTCCGATGAGACCCCTAGCCTGGGAACCTCCATATGCCGCGGGAGCGGCCCAAGAAATGGCAAAAAGACAAAAAAAAAAAACAAAACCAAATCATTGAACTCTTTGAAAACATAACAAACTAGAAAAATCCAAACATAAGCCACTTTGGGGAAAAGTATTTTATGAAGAATAACCTTCTGTCACCATTTTCATCTGAAAAACTGCAAAAGGACAGTGAGGATCTCAGAGGGCAAACTGAAGGATTGCTCAGAAAAGATACCAGTTATCTTATTTCAGATAAAAAGGAGGCTAGGAGTTCCTGTTGTGGCTCAATGGTAACGAATGTAACCAGAATCCATGTGGATGCAGGTTCAATCCCTGGCCCCACTCAGTGGGTTAAGGATCTGGCGTTGCCATGAGCGGCAGTGTAGGTTGCACACATGGCTTGGATCTGGCGTTGCCGTGGCTGTGGCATAGGCCATCAGCTGCAGCTCCAGTTTGCCCCCCCAGCCTGGGAACGTCCATATGCCACAGGTGTGGCCCCTAAAAAAATAAAAAAATAAAGGAAGCTGTGGAGTTCCCATCATGGCATAGTGGAAATGAATCTAATATCCATGAGGATGCAGGTTCAATCCCTGGCCTCGCTCAGTGGGTTAAGGATCTGGTGTTGCCAAGAGCTGTGGTGTAGGTTGCAGATGCAGCTCGGATCTGGCATTGCTGTGGCTGTGGCGTAGGCCGGCAGCTACAGCTCCAACTCAACCCCTAGTCTGGGAACTTCCATATACCTTGGGTGCAGCCCTAAAAAAAAAAAGAAAGAAAGAAAAAAGACACTAAATACATACATAAATAAAGGCGGCTAAATTAGAGTTCCCTTGTGGTGCAGTGGTTTAAGGATCCGGTGTCGTCATTGCAGTGGCTTGGGTTGCTGCTGTGATGTGGGTTTGATCCAGATCATGATCAGTAGATCTGAGCATAGGAAAATCATTAGAAAGCTAGTAACAACCACGATTTGAAATAGTATATTATCAAATGCCTTATTATGAGTAAAAATTCTTCATATTGATGACATTAGATGCTACATTGAACAAAAGGAAATAGAATTGTATTTACTCAAGAAATCAGGCACCTCTGTAAGTGGTCTGGGGGAAAGAGTAGGTATTGGCACACAGAAAGCAAGACAAGGTAGCCTCAAAAAGCCTTTCGTGGAGTTCCCTTGTGGCTCAGTGGGTTAAGGGTCTGGCGCTGTCACTGCTGTAGTGTTTGATCCCTAGCCCAGGAACTTCTGCATGCCACAGCAGGTACAGCACCCCCACCAAAAAAAAAAAAAAAAAAAGAAAGAAAGAAAAGCTTTTTGTAAAGGTCAAAGATAATGAGCCACATCTTCTATGTGATCAACACAGAAACTTCGCTCAGAGAAATCACTGTCAAGTTGTTGACGATACCGTATTTAAGTTAGTTTTTGACTTTGAATGTAAAAAAAAGCTAGGGGAGTTCCCGTCGTGGCGCAGTGGTTAACGAATCCGACTAGGAACCATGAGGTTGTGGGTTCGGTCCCTGCCCTTGCTCAGTGGGTTAATGATCCGGTGTTGCCGAGAGCTGTGGTGTAGGTTGCAGACGCGGCTTAGATCACACGTTGCTGTGGCTCTGGCGTAGGCCGGTGGCTGCAGCTCCGATTTGACCCCTAGCCTGGGAACCTCCATATGCCGCGGCATCGGCCCAAGAAATAGCAACAACAACAACAACAACAAAAAGACAAAAAAAAAAAAAAAAAGCTAGAATTGCAACATACGTGTCAGTAAGACTTCAGGGAAGATAAGGGACAGGTGACTGAGCAGCATTTCCTATATAAAGAAACCCAGAAACCTGACCAAAACTGTTTATTTCAGAACATATTTGTCTACCCATCAGATGAATTGAGAGGCTTGACGAGAAAACATTCGATAAATGTTCCATGTCCAAGCTAGCCGAAAATGACGTATAACAAAATTTTGCACATCTCCCTCCGCATAAAAATGAACAGAAATGCATTCTTGATGTTTCTGTCTTTTTTTTTTGCCTTTTCTGGGGCCGCTCCCGAGGCATATGGAGGTTCCCAGGCTAGGGTTCCAATTGGAGCTGTAGCCACTGGCCTACGCCAGAGCCACAGCAACATGGGATCCAAGCCGTGTCTGCGACCTACACCACAGCTCACGGCAATGCCAGATCCTTAAGCCACGCAAGGCCAGGGATCGAACCCGCAACCTCATGGTTCCTAGTCAGATTCATTAACCACTGCGCCATGACGGGAACTCCCATTCTTGATGTTTCTAAACATAAATTAATTATAAATGAAAATAGTTTAGAAGAACTCAGGGTAGATCACTATCCATGTAGACCACAGACATGTATACAAGTTTCTTTCTCCCTTTTTTTTTTTTTTTGCTTTTTAGGGCCACACCCATGGCATATGGAAGTTCCCAGACTAGGGGTCGAACTGGAGCTACAGCTGCCAGCCTGCACCACAGCTGCAGTAACATGGGATCCGAGCTGCATCTGCGACCCACACCACAGCTCACAGCAACGATGGATCTTTAACCCACTGAGCGAGGCCAGGAATCGAACCTGCAACCTCATGGGTACTAGTCAGGTTCCTTACCGATGAGCCATGACAGGAACTCCTTAAAAGTTTCTAATTTCAGTACGGATAAGTGTACATCTCAACCAAAACAGAAGTCAGATACTACGCACTTTCCAGCAAAGGATCTGGAGGACCTGAAAAGACCTTCATTCCATATTTGCTCATGATTCTGGTCTGTCAGCCACCACCAGTTCACAGGAACACCTAACATCTCAGGCACAGACTCCATCCTGATGTCATCCTAGGAGCCCAGTGGATGTGACGTCAAGAGTATAGCAGAGTTCCCGTTGTGGCTCAGCGAAAACAAATCTGACTGGTATCCACGAGGATGCAGGTTCGATGTCTGGCCTCACTCAGTGGGTTAAGGATTCCGCGTTGCTCTGGCGTAGGCCAGCGACTATAGGTCTGATTCGACCCCTAGTCTGGGAGCCTCCATATGCCGCAAGTACGGCCCTAAAAAGACCAAAAAAAAAAAAAAAAAGTTTACCTTCTGGTAAAATATTATCAGGAAGAGATTTTTAAAAATCTGCAACCACATGTGAAGCTTGATTAGAAAAGAACTGAACTTCTTACTCAACAAAAAGAAAACAATTTCTAGCTCACGGGTCTAATCTCTCTGCTGAACTTATTTCAGACTAGTGAAAAGAAGTCAGAATTTTTAGGTTTCACAAGCCACAATGAAAACAGTGGTATGTGTGATGTTTCAGATATTTGGGAAGAGGAAAATCCAAATAATCTATTGTCAGTGTTTTTCTCTTCCCTTTCAACTTCCGTATTTACTCGCTATTTTATTGGCCGTTTACACAGCATGTGGAAGTTCCCGGGCCAGGGATCAAGCCCAAGCCACAGAAGCAACGCAAGCCACTGCAGTGACAATGCCAGAACCTTAACCCACTGTGCCACAAGAGAACTCCTTTATTGACTTTTAGACTTAAAAAAAAAAAAAAAACTTTCAGAATTGATGAAGATTGTATTGAAATTATTATAAATATATATAAAAATTCTTAGGACTTTTGGTAGTTCCTGTCATGGCGCAGCAGAAATGAATCCAACTAGGAACCATGAGGTGGCCGGTTTGATCCCTGGCCTCACTCAGTGGGTTAAGGATCCGGCGTTGCTGTGGCTGTGGTGTAGTCCAGCAGCTGTAGCTTCAATTAGACCCCTAGCCTGGGAACCTCCATATGCCTCACGTGCAGCCCTAAGGGAAGATAAATAAATACAAATTCTTAGGATTTATTTTGCCAACTTTGTTTACAGAACCAAATGTAAATATTAGCAATAAAGGTGATGTTTGCATTTTTCTGCAGAATTGAATACGTATAATAGAAAAATTGTAGTAAAAACTTGTGACCCATTTAAAAATGAGAGGAAAGAAGTGGATAATAGAGGTTTAAGCTTCTATGGGATATTTGACTTTCCATCTCCATGTGCCAGGTATCACACTTGTTTAATTCTTTTTTGTGTTTGTTTTTTAGGGCCACACCTGAGGCATATGGAAATTCCTAGGCTAGGGGTCTAATCAGAGCTATAGCCGCCAGCCTGCCCCACAGCCACACCAACACCAGATCCGAGCCGTGCCTGTGACTTACACTGTAGCTCACAGACATGCTGCATCCTTAACCCACTGAGCAGGGCCAGGGATCGAACTCGCATCCTCATGGGTACTAGGCAGGTTCGTTACTGCTGAGCCACAATGGGAACGCCACACTTATTTAATTCTTACATCAGTCCCAGAGATTGTGGTCCCCTCTTTGTCATAGAAAGGAATTTTTAACTTAAATGAAGATCCAGTTGCAGTGTAGTTCTGACGCTAAATACCAGAGTGAGTTCACATTTCGCAGGTTGAGGGCACAGTCCCCCACCATGCGACCTCACTTCAGATACCAGCTGCAAAGCTCCAGAGTTCCCAGGCCACCCGGCTACAAATTTGGGGTTTCCTCCTGTTTCCTCAGCTTCCGTAATTCACTGGAATGACTCACAGAACTCAGGAAAATGCTCTACTTCCAATTATAGTTTTATTATAAACAGTACAAATCAGGACCAGCCAAATGAAGAGACACATAAGGGGAGCTCTGGGAAGGTCCCAAACGTGAAGCTTCTGTGTTCTCAAGACATGTCACCTTCCCAGCCCACGGATGTAGGATCACCAACCAGGACGCGCCCCTAAACTTCAGGTGTCTCGAGTTTTTACTGCGATCTCATTACAGAGTGAATCATAGGCCACGTGATTGAACTTAATCTCTAACCTCCCTCCTCTCCCTTCCCCCGGAGGTCATGCTGACTCTTCAAGCCCCAGCCTTCTAATCAGCCGGTTCATCTTTCCCGCCTGACCAGCTGCCATCCTGACTCATTTGTTTAGCATAAACTCAGGTCTGATCCTGAAAGGCCCACCATGAATAACAAAGATACCCTTATCACTCAGAAAATCCCAAGCATTGAGAAGTTACCTCTCAGGAGCCAAAGACAAAAAAAAAAAAGAGTTACCATCATGGCACAGTGGAAATGAACCTGACTAGGAACCCTCAGGTTGCGGGTTCAATCCCTGACCTCGCTCAGCGGGTTAAGGCTCCATCATTGCTGTGAGCTGTGGTGTAGGTCACAGACATGGCTCGGATCCCACATGGCTGTGGCATCGGTCGGCGGCTACAGCTCTGATTGGACCCCTAGCCTGGGGGATTTTCATATATCACAGGTGCAGCCCTAAAAAGACAAAAAGACCAAAAAAAAAATTAGCAATAATTTCTTAATATCATTAATTATCCAATGTTCACATTCCTGTTTTTGTTTTTTTTTTTTTTAGTTTTTTGTGGGTTTGTTTTTTTTTTTACAATTTGTTGATGTTTAATCTCTTAATCGTAGGTTTCTAATCCCTATTTTGGTTGTTTATTTGTTGATGATACAAGCTTCCTACATTCTCTAAATATTCCTGATTGAATCGCCATGGTGGTGTTTAGCATGTTTTTCCTCTGTCTCTTTATTTTCTGTAAATTAATAGATGTAGAGGCTTGATGATATTCAGATTTTTGTTTTTATTTGTTTTGGAGGCAAGTATGCTTGTTATTATAGGTGTTATAGTCTTCCATCTGGAGGCATGTAATATCTGGTTGTCTCCTTTTTTGTGTGATATTAACAGCCATAGGTGATCATTACCGAGAAAGTCTGTGTTTTACATTAAGCTTTCTAGGTAATTATGATGTAGCAGCTGGTCTGAGAACAGTCTTTGGCAACCACTGATCTAGGCTAACTCCATCGAGGGGAAATAGAATCTGATTGCAAGGGAAGTAATTTAATCTAGGTAACAGCCTAAGAGTTGCAGAACGAGAATTCACACTTAAACGCTATGCTTTTTTCCTTCTACCTCACCTGGAGGCCTCCCTGGGCCTCTTCCCAACTCTTTACTGCTCTTCCAACTCCAGCATGAAAAGGACAGGATTCCGTAAATGGATGCCCACTTTGAAAGGTTTGCGACTCTTGGTCCATTCTGTCCCCAGGTCCTTTCTGTCCCTTTCTGCCTTACGGGATGGATCTACGATGCAGATGTGTGGGTGGAAAGGGTAGGAGATGAAGGAAGTACCATCCAGAAGAATAAGAGGATCAGATGGGACAGCCCGCTCAGAATTCTTCCCTGCCGTGAGCCCTGAATGTCACTTGAGGGGAAAATGCCTTTGAGAAATGAAGTGATGTTAGATTAGGAATAAAGATAAAACTTTTCTCCTGAGAGAATAATACACCTATAGTCACTGGTGTCTGAACATGCTTGGCAAGTATATTTAACAAACATTTCATATGAACCTGCTGTGAGCCGGGCACTGTGCTCAATGCTGAGATTTCAACACGGATAAGACAACACACCCGTTCTCAAGGCTCAGCGTTTCAGGAGAAAGACGTGACAGTACAGTCAGGTGTGAGGCTGGACCTGGGGTGGCTGCGATGAATGGGAGCAAAAAGGACAAGGGCGAGGAGATTGAATGAGAAATATTCTAGAAGTTGGATCAGTTGGTCGACGGGAACTCCTAAACTTTTTATTAATTAAAAAAAAATCACTCCCAAACTTCCCAGCCTGATTTCAAGGCCTTGACACTTGCCTCAGTTCCTAGTCCGGTTCCCGTCAGTAATTTTTTTGTCTTTTTAGACATGTGGTAGTTCCCAGGCTAAGGGTCAAATCAGAGCTGTAGCTGCCAGCCGAGGTCACAGCCACAGCAGCGCTGGATCTGAGCACAGGTCCGCAGCCTACACCCCAGCTCAGGGCAATGCCAGATCCTTAACCCACTGAGAGAGGCCAAGAATCAAACCCACGTCCTCATGGACACTAGTCGGGTTCATTACTGCTGAGCCACAATGAAAACTCAGTAATTTTTTCTTTGAGGCCTCTGCTTGCTTCCCCCTTTCCCTCTCTTCAAAACATATTGCATAGGAAGAATTATTTTCCTCAAGCAGCACTTCAATCCCTTGTTTCTGGTAGTGCTTCCAATTCATTGCCCTTAAAATTACATCGAAGAATCCAGCTCCATCCTTCTCTTCTGGCCCTCCAGTAGATAAGAAGTTAGAGCACTTGCTCAGGGTTGGTCCTGCTCGTTACTTGACTTGCTGAGTGCCTGGATTTCTCTGAGTCTGTTTTCCCCCAGCCGTGCTGGAAGCTCAGGCCAGAGTCCTTCCTCTCCATCGTCAGGAGCCCGGTCTCTCAGAACACAGCTCTGTGCACCTGGCTGCGCAGGAGGAGCTTTCAGACGGAGAGTCCTTAACTGAGAGCTGAGACTGCTTGTCCAGAGATGGGAAGGACTAACTCAAACTCTTTATGGTGCTGTCAAGACATTGGCGAGGATCCAGAGAGCCCAAGAGATAAAATCATAGCGTTTAGGGCTAGAATTAACATGTAGAGCTGGCCTTGCCTTGCTATTTATAGATGAGGAAACTGAAGCCAGAGAAGTGGAGTAAGTCGCTCCTTGGTGGTAGAAACGAGCTTTTGACTCCCAGACAAGTGGGAGGCAAAGACTGTGAAAGTCACATCTGTCAGGAGAGAAAAAAGATGCTGGGATTATTCAGCCTGGAGACATTTCAGGTCATAGAAGTATAATGACACAAGTGCTGTCCCACCTTTCCTCCCTCCCCCAACCACACACACACACACACACACTCATACACTTCATCTCAAAGGAAAGAGCAAGAGCGTAAAGGGAGAACTTTGACCAAGAGGCTTGATTCTAAAATGCAGAAACGGGAGTTCCTGTTGCGGCTCAGCAGTAACAAACCTGACAAGTATCCATGAGGTTGCAGGTTTGATCTCAGACCTCACTCAGTGGGTTAAGGATCCAGTGTTGCCATGAGCTACAGTGTAGGTCACAGACACAGCTCGGATCTGGTGTTGCTGTGGCTGTGGCATAGGCTGGCAGCTGCAGCTCCGGTTTATCTCCTGGCCTGGAAACTTCCATATGCCTTGGGTGTGGCCCTACAAAGACTAAATAAATAAATAAATAAATAAATAAAATGCAGAAATGGAGTTAGGCTTTTGTGAGGTTCAGTGAAAGGCAGAAGCCTTCAGGACTGTGGTATAAATTGTACTCCTATTTTTGAACAGTGTACACATGACCTGCACCATCATCTATGGCAGCCTTGGTTACTGATTTGATTTTTCAGGCCATGTAATATCCAGTGGGGTAAAAAGTGAAGAATTTCATTTGTAGAAATTATGCAAGGTAGTGTCACAGCTTTTGTTTCTCATATTAAGTATTTTGGAGACCATGGAGCTCCCATCCTGGCTCAGCTGTAAGGAACTTGACTAGGAACCATGAGGACACAGGTTCGATCCCTGGCCTTGCTCAGTGGGTTAAGGATCCGGCGCTGCCGTGAGCTGTGGTGTAGGTTGCAGACGTGGCATGGATCCCACGTTGCTGTGGCTCTGGTGTAGGCCGGTGGCTATAGCTCCGATGAGACCCCTAGCCTGGGAACCTCCATATGCCACAGGAGCGGCCCAAGAAATGGCAAAAAGACAAAAAAAAAAATTGAAATCTTTGTTAACTTTTTAAATCTTCAAAATTCTTTAAAACCTTGGTTATCACCTTTTCAAAACTCTCAGATTGATAGCCGCCTGCCATACCCAGGTTTAAAAGGTATTATATATGCATTTACCGTCTTAAGACTTTAGACTTTTTTCTGTTTGAATTCTGTTCTGAATGTAAAACCGAGGAGGAAGTGAAACATCTTTTTGGATAAATGCTGAGTGCTTCTGAATGTTGTTAACTGATTGAATCTGTCTCTTTCAAGCTAATGAAAGCGCTTTCTCAAGGTCACCAGTGATCTTCATTTCCCAAGCTCAGTGACTTTTACTGATTTTTCATGCATGCTAACCCTCTGTAACACCCGACCCTTCTCTGGTCATCAGAGGAAGCTCTCTTGGTCCTCATTTGCTGTGACACTACACCATCCCAGTTCTCCCACCTCTCTGACAGCGCCTTCGAGTCCCTCAAGACTATCAGTGTCTTCATGTCCCCTGAGCCCTGGCATTCAGCCCCTTGAAAAGGATTTTAAATTTGAAGTGTGGTCAGGAGTTTGGACTGGCTTAGAGGTAAGCTCTAGAGGCAAGAAGATGGATGAAATAATTAGTCCATAGTATCCCCTGAGGAGGTGGATTCTATCCCTGGCCCCGCTCAGTGAGTTAAGGATCCGGCGTTGCTGTGAACTGTGGTGTAGGTCGAAGATGTGGCTCAGATCTGGCGTTGCTGTGGCTCTGGCCACAGGCAGGCGGCTGCAGCTCCCATTTGACCCCTAGCCTGGGAATTTCCACAAGCCGTGGATGCGGCCCTAAAAAGAAAGGAAGGGAGGGAGGAAGGGAGGATTAGTCTAGTTTCCTTTGTATATTTTTGTTTATTTGACCAAGTAGACCTAGATTTTCTGGTGCTAAAATTAAGTAATAATGATTATCCCCTCAAAGATTTCAACAGATACAACAAAATTGAAAGGTTAAGTTATTAGAATTTTTTGAATTTTCAGCTTTTCTCTCGTAAATTGTTGTATGCTTTTGTTACGCTCAGTAGCCTATCTGTAGTGAACATAAGCAAATAAAACAGATGAACAAGCTCACACTTTTTTTAGGGTGTACTGCAAAATGCATCTCAGCTCAAAGCTGCTGAACTGGTAGGAGGATCACTGTTCTGGTCCACAGACCTGGCCCCTGTAGGCAATCTTGACATGGGCTGCACCTTTCCATCCAGTCCCCGCCTCCAGAAGTCAGGCTCCAAAAGGAAAAAAAAAGAAAAAAGAAAACAAACAAACAAAAAAACCCAAAAAATAAAAAAAAAAGAAAAAAAAATTTTAAAAAAAGTCAGGCTCCAAAATGTCAATGGCCTTGCCTCAAAATTCTTTCCCAACTAACTCAGAAACTAGAGTTCACACAGAGGAAAGAGACCCGAATGGGAACAGGCTTTAGACAATACTATGAGGAACCACTGAGGAAGCCCGTGAAAAAGAGGGCATGATGCAGGGCATGTGAAAGAAGTCTTCAAACCTCCATGCAAGAGAATTAGTCTGCTTTGCATACAGAAGGGCAACCTAAGGCCAGTGGGCAGTTATAATAGAGCTATTAATTAATTATTATTATTATTATTTTTTTTTTTTAGGGCCGCACCTGCAGCCTATGGAGGTTCCCAGCCTAAGGGTAGAATGGGAGCTGTAGCCACTGGCCTACGCCACAGCCACAGCACCTCGGGATCTGAGACAAGTCTGCAACTTACACCACAGCCCATGGCAATGCCAGATCCCTGACCCACTGAGTGAGGCCAGGGATCAAACCTGCATCCTCATGGATACTAGTCGGATTCGTTTCCACTGCGCCACAATGGGAACTCCTCTAATAGAGTTATTTAAAAATGAAGTGCAGGAGGAGTTCCCATCATGGCGCAGTGGAAACAAATTCGACTAGGAACCATGAGGTTGTGGGTTCGATCCCCGTCCTTGCTCAGTGGCTGAAGGATCTGGTGTTGCCATGAGCTGTGGTGTAGGTCGCAGACACAGCTCGGTTCTGGCGTTGCTGTGGCTGTGGTGTAGGCTGGCAGCTACAACTCTGATTAGACCCCTAGCCTGGGAACCTCCATGTGCCGCGGGTTCGGCCCTAAAAAGACAAAAATAAATAAATAAAAATGAAGTGCAGGCTCAGCAAAGAGGTCAGGAGATTCTGGTTGCTGGAGGCAGTCGAGAAGCAGAGGCTAAATGAACATAATGAGCACATGTCAGAGTGATGTGACAATGGTTGTTCATCTACTGGGTTGAGATTTGAACTTCCAAATCTAAATGATACCTTCAGGAGTTCCCGTCGTGGCGCAGCAGAAACGAATCCAACTAGGAACCATGAGGTCACAGGTTCCATCCCTGGCCTTGCTTAGTGGGTTAAGGATCCGGCGTTGCCATAAGCTGTAGGTATAGGTCACAGACATGGCTCGGATCCCACATTGCTGTGGCTGTGGTGTAGCCTGGCAGCTGTAGCTCCAATTCGACCCCTAGCCTGGACCCTCCATATGCCAGGGCAGGGGGGGGGGCTAAAAAAAGGCAAAAAATACATACATACATACACACATAATACCTTCCTCTCCTTCCTCCTTTCCTTTTTTTAGAGGGAGGAAACATAATCTGTGTTTGCAAGTCTTAGCCTAAAAAAAAAAAAAATAATTCAGGTACAGTAGTGAAGCTAGAATCAGGTAGACAGGTAAAATTATAGATGAGGGTGTTGGGATTGGAACCGGAGGGGAGTCAGTGACAAGCGTCCTTGGAGGAGATGTGCAGAGCAGGTGACCAATGGGAGAGGAAAGGCCAAGTGAGACGAGAGAGGTGGACATCAGGGGAGGAGAGGAATGGGCTGGCAAGGGTGCAGGAAGGGCAGAGGGCCTGGTGTCGGCAGCAAATGGGCTCCCAGAGAGGAAGCTGTAAGTCAGAGGATCACATCGACAGTGTCACGTGGGACACTTAAACTTCAACGAAGGACCTTAGATATAGGATCTTGTTCACTGGAGCAGAGAACAAGCAAGGAAAGAAGACAAGCCAGTGCAATGGGAGCAGTTTCCCAAATTGGCCCGCACAGCAACAGCCTCCAACCTCTTGGTAAAGCGAGTCGAGGCTTAGAACATTCACACAGGTTTGAAGAAATTCCAGGATTGATTTCTGCTTGTAACCTATTTTTTCCCCTTTGACCCCTGGAGCATCTTTCCAAGGGTGTTGCTTCAGTCATCCATGCCCTTCTCCCTTGCAGGCGGAAGGTCACAAGCTATACAAAGACCTGAAGAACTTCCTCAGTGCAGTCAAAGGTGGGTGTCAGAGGGAGCCCAGGAGGTCCAGAGGGCATTCGTGCAGCTCAGAGGGCTGGGGGATGGGAGAAAGAGCCACGCTCAGGCCTTTCATCTTCTCATCCCTCGCCTGTGCCTGACTCCTGGAACTCGGTGGGCCCAGAAAGCATAACTTATTCTATCCCAGCCTTGCCTGACGTCCCTCACTGATAACCCAGACCTTCTGAGGATGACCTTCTGGGTCATCCCCATCCATGTGCCTGTGACTCAACGTTACGCCAAAATGCCATATGGTAGGACTGAGTCCTCTCCTTTCAGTGATGCATGAAAGTTCAAAGAGAGTGTCCGAAACCCTGCAGGAAATCTACAGCAGCGAGTGGGACGGTCATGAGGATCTGAAGGCCATCGTAGGGGTAAGAGTATTCTGGATTCACACCTCCCCGGCACTCACCCCTGCCCTCATCTCAGCCTCACCCCAGCTTCTCTGTCCAAACAGAGGAGCCAGGTCAAACTGCTCCTTAGTATCACCTCGGTCGCAGGTGGTAGGAAGGAGCTGTAACTAGAAGCTCCTAGTTTTCCCTAATCTGTTTTGGACCTGCTTCCTCTCCTTAAAACTCTAGGAGGAGTTCCCGTTGTGGCTCAGTAGGTTAAGAACCCAACATGGTGTCTGCGAGGATGCAAGTTCAATCCTTGGCCTCGCTCAGTGGGTTAAGGATCCAGCATTGCCATAAGCTGCAGCATAGGTTGCAGGTGCGGCTTGAATCCGGTGTTGCTGTGTCTGTGGCATGGGCCTCAGCTGCAGCTCCAATCCGACTCCTAGCCTGGGAACTTCCATATGCCACAGGCGTGGCCATCCAAAAACTTTTTTAATTAAAAAAATAGGTAAAACCTTAGGAAGTTTCACCTGCACAAAACCCAGTTAATTGTTTTTGAAAACTAACTTCACTACCCTTCAAGCGCTAGAGTCCAAGACTCCGACCTGTTCTTAATCCCTTGAATGTATGTCCAGTCTCTTATAGGGCAGTTCCTTGGGGAAGGGCTATTTCTTCCTCTCCCTCTTCCCTAGAATCCAAAATGATATTCTAAATACAGTGATCCAAAAAAGAACTTTGTGACAGCAAGAATCTGGGTGTTTCTCTGGTACGCGGTTGCTGGAACGACCTCACCATTCCTCTGCTCCACAGAATAACGATCTCCTTTGGGAAGACTATGAAGAGAAGCTAGCTGACCAGGCCTTGAGGACCATGGAAAACTATGTAGCCCAGTTCAGCGAGGTTAAGGTAATCCATTTACAGAATAAAGGAGGGGTTATGGGTGCCCCATGTAAGTTAAAAGCATATTGGGTTAAAATGTAAGTAGAGTGAGAGCCCATGATTCGGAATAAAGTTTGGGCAGGTCAGGAAAAAGACGAAGAGTTGAGGGTCAAAAAAAAAAAAAAGCTGAGGGTTAGATAAGTAGTTAGGGTGGAGGGTTAAAGGTGATATGAAAGTTACGTTTAGGAGTTCCCATCGTGGCTCAGTGGTTAATGCACCCGACTAGTATCATGAGGACACGGGTTCGATCCATGGCCTCCCTCAGTGGGTTAGGATCTGGCGTTGCCATGAGCTGTGGTGTAGGTCGCAGATGCAGCTCAGATCCCAAGTTGTTGCTGTAGTGTAGGCTGGCAGCTACAGCTCCCATTCGACCCCTAGCCTGGGAACCTCCATATGCCACAGGTATGGCCATTAAAAAAAAAAGAAAGAAAAGAAAAATTAAAATGCTCCAGAAAGCAGAATTAGAATTCATTAATTCATTCAACTCATATTTATTAAACATCTACTCTGCGAGTTCCCAGGTGGCCTAGCAGTTAAGGATCCAGCATTGTCACTGCTGTGGCACAGGTTTGATCCCTGGCCCAAGGACTTTTGCATGCCGTGGACATGGCCCAAAAAATCATAAAATCTATTTGTTATATTCAGAATTAATTTTTTTAAAAATCTACTCTGTTGGGCACTGTGCTAGTTTTAGATTAATATAGGAAGAAATGAAAGGACACCTCACTTAAACTTCTCATGGTTAAAGCTTTCCAAAAAAGAAATGAAATATACTGTGAGAAATGAGTTGTCTATTCTCTGTTCAAACATTAGTCAAACTACTTCTGAAGCTCCCTGGTGGCTCAGTGGGTTAAGGATCTCATGTGGTCACTGCTTCGGCATGGTTCATCCCTGATCCTAGGAAATTCTGCGGCTGCGGGTGTGGCCAAAAAAAAAAAAAAAAAAAGTCAAACTGCTTCTTATCTTGGCAGAGAAGCTTCATGTACTGAATAGGAAGTTGGATCAGATAATCACTAAGATCCTTTCAAATTCTGTGATTGAGGGAGTTCCCCTTGTGGCTCAGTGGGTTAAAGACCTGATGTTGTCTCTCTAAGGATGTGGGTTCAATCCCTGGCCTTGCTCAGTGGGTTAAGGATCTGGTGTTTTGGCTGTAGGCCTCAGCTGCAGCTCCGATTCGACCTTTAGCCTGGGAACTTCCATTTGTGGCCAGTGTGGCCGTAAAAAGAAAAAAAAAGAAGATTCTGTGACTGAGAGAACAAGTCAGGAGCCATTAACATAGCTTGCCTCTCCGTGGAATAATTTGTAGTTGGGATGGCATTGAATAGATGGTCTCTGTGCTCATAATAGTTTACGTTTTTGAGATGCTTTAGGGTTTTCAAAGCACTTGATATTTAGCATTTTATCTTTCAGATATCACTGCAAGCCAGATGAGGCTACCGAGGCTCCAGAAGAGCTGTGCCCTGCCCTAGGTGACAGGGCCAATAAATGGCAGCCTTGGCAGTAAACCCCAAAACTCCTGACTTTCAATTTAGTAGAATCCTCAAGGCCAATTCTCCTGGATGCTGAAGCAGTTTCTGGCAGGGCCACAGGGTATATTAAAATTCAGTGCAGGCTGCCAGGGGCTCTGTAGGATTGCCCGCTCTTCTCTCTCCCCTGAGAATTCCCATCTTTCCAGATCGTGAGGGAGAACCTTTGAGGCAAAAAGCCTGTTAGAGAGTGAAATTTGATAACAGGACCCAGGAATCTCGCCTCTCTGTTTGATACTCTGTTACCCATATCCTGGCCCCTGAGAAGTATCAAGGCTCTTTGTCGTGGCTCTGGGTTAGGAAAGAATCGCCAAGCGGGGCCGGAAACTCGTGGACTATGACAGCGCCCGACACCACCTGGAGGCGGTGCAGAATGCCAAGAAGAAAGATGAAGCGAAGACTGCCAAGGTGAAAAAAAAAAAAAACGGGCCTGGTAAAGCCTTCCTGCCCTCCCACTCCCCATCATGGTGGCAGGCAGTTGGGCCAAGCTGGTTTTAGGAAACCATACGATACCCCTTCAGCTTCCAGGGTCCTGAAGGAAATCCTGTTTCCTCTGACACGGATGCTCTAAGGAGAGTCAGAGACGCACAGCTGGGGAGGACATAGGTCTGGGGAAGGCGAGGCAGGGTTCCAAGTCTGCCGAGCCCCTGAAAACATACAGAGAATAAAGGAAGCAGCCTCTGACCTGGAGTTCAGGAATAAGGAATTGTCCTGTCTCTGTTACCACCCAGGCAGAGGAAGAGTTCAACAAAGCCCAGATTGTATTTGAAGATCTGAACAAGGAGCTACTAGAGGAGCTGCCTATTCTTTATAACAGGTAATGATGGAGGTTCAGCAAAGGGCTGGACCCCAGCGCCAGGGGAGGCCCAGGCCACCCGGCTGTCCAAACATGTCACCTCACCTGAAAAGAGCCCCAGGCCACCAATGGGAGGTAGCCTGCTACTAGCTCGCTGTGTGATATCAGGCAAGCAACCTTATCTCTCCCCGCCCTGGTTTCTTCATCTGCAATACAGAGATAACCATCCTTGCCCTTCCAGCCTTTCCGGGTTTAAAGACGAGATGCTTCTAGGATAGGAAAGGTCTTGGCAAGGAAAGCGCTACCATCGCGCATGCTAGAAGCATCCGGTTTACGCTCTAGTGTGTGTTGGTTTAAGATTACTTCCGCGAATGAAGATGTCTTTGCTTCACAGTAGGTAAAAACGTTTTAGGTCCATTTTCCACACTGGAAGAGGAACCCGAGCATAAGTTCTATTCGTACCCTCTTTGCTTCTCATTGTACAAGATATGCTTTAAGGCATTTTAGTCAGATTTTTTTTATGTTGTCACTTCATAATAGTCTCTGAGGAAGGGAGCCTTTTTAATGACTACATGTATTCAAAAACATTCATTAGGAGTTCCTGTTGTGGCTGAGGTGGTTAAAGACCTGATGTTGTCTCCGGGAGGATGCGGGTTCAATCCCCCACTGCCCTCACTCAGTGGGTTGAGGATCCTGCATTGCCGCAAGCTGTGGCAAAGGCTGCAGATGCAGCTCAGATCTGGTGTCATGGCTGTGGCGTAGGTCGGCAGTTGCAGCTCCGATTTAACCCCTAGCCTGGGAACTTACCTAATACCACACGTGAGGCCGTATTAAAAAAAAAAAAATTGTGTGATTCTTAGTTCAAATAAAATTGAAATTAATGGTTTCTCTAAATGTCAACTTCCCCAATTCATTTCCAGTAGAATTCCATGAATGTACATATAGCTCCATAGCTGTCCAAGTATTGCAACCTGAAAAAGAATAATTATTTATTATAATTATAACTATACGGCCTTATATATATACAGCACCTTAAAAATTCTTCAGAGTACTTCCTTGGCTACTTCAGTACCTAGAGAGTCTGCCCAGATCACTTCCCGCAGCTGGAGCTCTGTCCTTAGACTCTGGTGTCAGCCTAGGTCATGTCTCCTCTGGCCTCCCCACTCCTGAGCGTCAGGGGTGCTCCTGGCCTGGCTCTGACGATTCCAGATCCCGGAGCATCCTGAGTCTAGGCCGTGGGGTGGTTTTCTGGCTGTAAGGAGCCTGGGTGGTGACTGGCTTCAGCCTACGCTCCTACCTGGTATTGCAAAGACTTCCTCTACCCTCCCTGACCTGTACCTGTTTGTCATTTTGCCTCCTGATAGTCGCATTGGCTGTTATGTGACCATCTTCCAAAACATTTCCAATTTGAGGGATGTCTTCTACAGAGAGATGAGCAAGGTGAGAAACCCCTGGCCAATTTAGACACCTCGGGAGGGTTTTTCTAATACATATGACAGTAGCTCTCGTTTGCATAATCTCATTAAATATCCCTATTGGCAGCACAGATTTTTCTCATGACGAAATAATAGCACTTGACTGACTGTTGAACTGTATGAGAGCACATGCTTCCCTAATGTCAGGGGGCCTCTCCATCACCCTTAACAACTGGCTGATGGCATCCACGCGAGCTTCAGATGGATAAAGGAGATTCGGCCTAGGGAAGGAACAGCTGAAATGGGAACCCAGTTGGGAAAGCTCTGTCTTCTGTGGCTGGGGACAGAGAGGGCAGTGTTTAAGCACAGGTGTCTTTCTCTCGTGCTTGGCCTAGAATAGGGCCAGTCCTGTTCCAGTGAGAGGGAGCCGCAGAACCTGAGCTCATGGGGTCTTTTCTGGTCCTGGGATCCTACGACTCTGTGCTATTACGGTATTAATTCTATCCATATCCACGGGTTTCTCTCCACGGTTTCTCCGGCTAAATTACAGTTTGCCTAAGTAATATGACCATGGGTTTTTGTTCCCTGGACCACCTGAGAGAAGCTAGAATCTCAAATCAAAATCAAGGACCCAGCCTTGAGGGGAGCTGCCAGTCTGATGGAAGAGGCAGAGCTTAAGACACAGGAAAGGAGGGAGGGGGTGGCGGGACAGGACCCTGGACACTAGTGCAAGAGAGATGAGGAATTTTATAGTTAAGTTGGAAGGATTCATTTGCGGGGGCAAGAAGGGACATGCCAGCCTCGGGTTCCCATGTGGCCAGCATCTCCTTCTCTCTTGTCTGCTCCAGCTGAACCACAATCTCTACGAGGTGATGAGCAAACTGGAGAAGCAACATTCCGACAAAGTCTTCGTGGTGAAGGGACTCTCAAGGTGAGCCCACTCCTTGAGACTCATTCCTGCTTTGCTTATCCGGGCGTGAACGCGTTGGGCATTCTCATCTCCCAACCCCAGTCCCGACCTTCCCTTCGAGTTCACATGGGTGATCTTGTTTGTTATTTGCACTACACCCTTAGGTAATTTTTTTTAGGAAATATTCAGCAATAACTAAAAGTATAAAGAATAATATAATGAATAGCCATATACCCACTACCAAATTTAAGAAATCAACTAATATATTAATAACTAACATATGTAACTAAATCTCCCAGCCTCCCTTCCTCACTCACTCTCCCTTCCTGCCCCCTACCAAGGGCAACCACTCTCTTAACTTTAGTATTTATTATTCCCATGCATGTCTTTTTGCTTTTTTATACACATATAGCACACACAGAAAATATTGTTTTGCATGTTTTTAAACTTCCTTTAAGTGAAATTATACTGCATGTATTCTTTTGCAACTTTTTTTTTTTTTTTTTTTTTTTAAGGGCCACAGGTGCAGCATATGGAAGCTCCCAGGCTAGGGGTCGAATTCGCTGTAGCCAGTGGCCTACGCCACAGCCACAGCAATGCTGGATCTGAGCCAAGTCTGCAACCTCTACCACGGTTCACGGCAGCACCAGATCCCTTGACCCACTGAGCAAGGCCAGGGTTCAAACCCACATGCTCATAGATACTAGCCGGGTTCGTTATTGCTGAGCTACAATGGGAATTCCTTTTGCATCTTCTTTTGTTCTCTTCGTATTGTTTGTGGATGTATTTATCCCTGTTGCTAAACATTGCTAGCTCTGATCTTTCCTTTTCATAATTGTTATGGATACTGTTGCAGGGCTAGTTCACAGTTTATTTATCTGTCCTGCTAATAGACATGTGAGTTGTCTTCTGGTTTTATGCTATTACAAATACTGTTGCTAGGAACACCTTTTACATTTATCCTTGTGGGTATGCTCAACAGTTTCTTTAGGATGTATACTGGGAGCGGAATTGCTGAGTCAGAGGGCCTGTGCATTCGTGCTTCTTAAGCCATACTAGACATCAGCATTGCCAAATTGCTCTCCAAAGTGGCTGTTTCAGTTTACAACCCAGCAGCTGAGTAAAAGCCCCATTGCTCCATGTTCTTGCTACATGTGACACTTCCAACATAATGGGTATGAACGTAACGTAATGGGTAAATGATGTGTATTCCAACATAATTTTTCCAACATAATGGGTATGGAGTGAAATTTCTTGCAGTTTTAATTACACATCTGCCATGGCTAGTTAGCTTGAACATCTTTTTGTGTTATTGGCCACTTCAGTTTCCTGTTCAGTGAATTTCATGTTTATCCTTTTTTCACATTTTTTATTTGGATTGTTTATGCTTTTAAAAAAATGGATTTATATGAGCTGGGTTTTTTTTTGGTATACTCTGGATATTAACCCTTTAATGATATGCATTGCAAGTATCTTTCTCTTAACCTCTTATGGCTTGCTGTTCCACTTTGTGTGTGTGTGTGTGTGTGTGTGGTGTCTACACCTTCATACAGTCTTCATGCTGGTAAATGTAAGCAATTCACTGGTCCCTCGGAATGTGATCACTTTCTTGTTCTGAAGCCTTTGTTTATGAAGTTTTATTGAGTTCCTTCTATACAGAAGGTTATATGCTAAGAGTTAGGGATCTAAAGACCTAGATGATGTGTTTTGCCTGGAGTGATTTACAAAAAGTTGGTAGGACAGAAAACGTGCCTAAAGAAACAAGAAACAATGTAAGACTGCACATACTAAGCGCCTGAGGAGACCAGTAGGAATTCCAAGAGGCAAGTCATTGCCGTAGGCAGAGGGCTGGTCAGGGAAGGCTTTGAGGACGTGGTAACACTGAGCTTTGGATTTGAAGGAAACAGAGGGCTCAGTTTGTGGTTGGCACTGCTCATTTAGCAATTAGTTACGGACTTTTAAAGAGAATCGCTAAAGGGCCAGTATAGACGTCCTAGACAAGTCCCCTTTTACTCCAAAAACGCTGTTTCTCTTCTTCCCAGCACTGAAAACCAGAGTTTTCTCTAAGTGAAACTTACCATCACTTATACCAAGATGTGCCAGGGCCTTGTAGGGCAACGGAGTCTTTTCTTGCTGTAGCCTGGGCCCCTCTAAACCTGCTGACCCATAGAACGGCCCATAGTGCTAGAGAGAACCTTACGGCCCTCCTCCTACCTGACTTCAGAACCAAGTTCTTCTCTTTCTCTTCCTATCACCATCTCCCGTCCTTGAACCCAGGGCACAGCACACAATTAGTACGTGTCAAATACATATTTGTGGGCCGCTGAATCAGTTGGCGATGGTGCATGGGAGGCACTTCGAGAGGGAAGAGTCAGGCTGGTGTTGACTGTAGAAGCGCTTGGCACAGTGTCAAACACACCCGATCAGTGTTCTCATCAGCTTTCCTTGTTCGTGGTGGTTATGCTGTGTCAGTTGGTCCCCCCAAGCCCTGAATTCGTGAATACTGAGCCACTGATCCCAGGGGAGGCACGAGGTTAGGCTCTTGTGAGCCCCGACATTTTATCAACCAGTCAGTACATAGCTTTGTCCTGTGTGTGTTTTTGTTTAAAGACACCTCATGGAATATATATTGTTTTTAGGGGGAGGGTTGGCTTTTTGGCTTTTGGGGCCGCACTTGAGGCATATGGAGGTTCCCAGGCTAGGGGGTCAAATCCGAGCTACAGCTGCCAGCCTACACCACAGCCACGCCAGATCCGAGCCACGTCCGTGACCTACACCACAGCTCACGGCAACACCGGAGCCTTAACCCACTGAGCGGGGCCAGGGATCAAACCTGCGTCCTCATGGATGCTGGTCAGATTGGTTTCCACTGAGCCACGACAGGAACTCCACGCACTCATTCTTCACAGCCCGCCTGTGTCTGTGAATGACCAGGAACGCACTGTGAGTGCTGATTTTGAGGCAGCACGTTTTCGGGGGTAGGTGATCTTGTAATTACAGAGCCCACGAGGATCAACTGTGTGTCACCCACGAATCTCTTCCCCAAGGGAAGTGTTTTGTTAATATTTCGCCGTGTTTCTTTCCAGGCTCTTTTTCTTTATATATTTTTATGTAATCACGATCGTGATCTGGATAAAACTGTAGAGCTTCCTCCCATTCACGTTGTAACACAAGCATTCTTGCACATTATACAAACTTTCTAATATTTTTTACCTGACTGTCTTCTTCTTATGTGCATGTGCCCTTTTGTACTCGGGGTCATTAGGCTCCTGCCAGTTTTTAGCTCTTCTGCATCTAAACGCCCTCCCTTTTTTTAGCGGTAGCAGGCGCTCTTTAGTCATCTCCTCCCCGGTGCGAACATCGGCCGTCTCCAGCCCGCTTGGCTCTCCTACCAGTCCTTCCGCGCTTGCCCTGAAGAATGAAAGCGACTCCGCTTCAGCAAGCGAGGAAGAGCTGGCCTCTGATTCAGCCCAGGGAGAAGGCAACCCGGAGATGAAAGAAGAGCCCTTCAAAGGCCAGGAAGTAGAGGGGGAGGCTGCGGGCAGCTCCTCCGGGGAGGAAGAGCCCCTGCCAGCCTGCAACGGCCCCACCCCGGCCCAGCCCGCACCCTCCGCCGCCCCCGAGGCTGGAGAGGCCCAGGAGGAAGTGGCCCCGTGCTCCCCAGCTCCAGCGCCAGGCGGAGCCCCGCTCCCCTCAGAGCAGGCTTCATCCTTCCCAGAAGTCGTCCTCCGAACCCGCACCTCGAGTGAAGGATCCGAGCAGCCGAGGAAGAGAGCCCCTTCGCAGAGGTCCTCGGCGCCCCCGCACAGGCCTCCGCCACCCAGAGCCACTCCCAGCCCCGGGCCCTCCTCAGAGAGCGTGCCCTCCAGCCTTCCAGCCTCCGAGCAGGGTTCCCCTGTCAACCCGAGGGCCTCCTTGGGGGCCAAGACGCCAAGTCCCAGGGCCTCCGTAGAGGTCTGTCCTGATCCGCAGCCGCCAGTGAGAACTCCTGAGGCGGAAGAAAAGGAACCCACCGACAGTCCGAGCCCAGAAGAACTCTGCACGTCTCCCACCTTGGTGAGCTCTCAGGTGAGAGTGCATCTGGTCGAGTCTTTGTTGCCTCTTAGAACCTCCAACAGGTCATTTTTACTAGGGGCAGGTGGCCCCACAGGAGATCAGATGTCATATCATTATATTGCAGTTTCGAGGATACCCTTGGACAGCCTTTTTGGTTCTGGGGGTTGGTTCACATCTTCACAGCAGCCAGTTGAGCGGCATGTGCTCCTCGGGCAACTGACTCGTACAAGGGGCTCATCTCAGATATTATTATGAGCAGATCCTAACTCATTTCTTTCTTTCGTCCAAGTTCAGGGAGTTCCCACTGTAAAGAATCTACAACTGGCATCCAGATTTTCACCTTTTTTAATGCAGGGCCGGGAGGAGGGTCTCACTTCCCTTTGTCATACTCATGACTATGGGAAATAGACCCCCAAGCCCCAAGCCAAATGGCATCAACAAATTTCTAAGATGTATCTTCTTTGATGAGAGAGGCCTAGAAGAAGGAACTCACAGAGAAAGATAAAGCAAAAGGATGGCCTTTTGAAAGGGGAGAATATGGCTGAGAAAAGGATTGTGTGAAAATAGAGACAAGGAGATCCTGTCGTGGCTCAGTGGTTTAAGAACACAACTAGGAGTTCCCGTCGTGGCGCAGTGGTTAACGAATCCGACTGGGAACCATGAGGTTGCAGGTTCGGTCCCTGCCCTTGCTCAGTGGGTTAACGATCCGGCGTTGCCGTGAGCTGTGGTGTAGGTTGCAGACGCGGCTCGGATCCCGCGTTGCTGTGGCTCTGGCCTAGGCTGGCAGCTACAGCTCCGATTCAACCCCTAGCCTGGGAACCTCCATATGCCGTGGGAGCGGCCCAAGAAATAGCAACAACAACAACAAAAAAAGAACACAACTAGTATCCAGGAGGACGAGGGTTCGATCCCTGGCCTTGCCCAGTGAGTTAAGGATCCAGCGTTGCCGTGAGCTATGGTGGAGGTCACAGATTCAGCTCGGATCCCACATTGTTGCGGCTGTGTTGTAGGCCGGCAGCTATGGATCTGATTCGACCCCTAGCCTGGGAACTTCCATATGCCCGCAGGGGTGGCCATGAAAATAATAAAAAATTAGAGACACATTGGAGTTCCCTGGTGGCCTAGCGGTTAAAGATCAGGTATTGTTACTGCTGTGGCACAGGTTTGATCCCTGGCCTGGGAACTTCCACATGCCTGGGTGCCACCAAAGAAAAAAAGAAAAACACAAAATTCGCTGCCTTTCTGCATCTTACATTCTAATGGGAGGTAGAGGAGAAAGACAAGACACAGAATAAATTAAAATTAAAGTTTAGTGGTGATAAGAGTTATGGAGAAAGATGAAGTAGGGGAAGGCACGGAGAGAGTGGAGGCCGAATTGCAGTTTAATTGCAGTGGTCAGAGAAGGCGACATGTGGGCAGTGGAGGAGGCTGGGGCATGAGCCCTGGGCTGGCTGGGAGCACCCGATGTGCAGTACCTCCCACACCCGCCTCCCTGCTACTGCCCACGCCTGTCCAGGCTACCTCGGGAGCCTCCTGCTGTCTGAGAGCAGCTAAGGTGGACAGAGGGTACAAGGGTGTGAAGTCTGGCAAGGCGAGGAAGGTGGAAGACAGGAGGACACTAAGCTTCTCTCCTCTGGCTCCCGTGAGGGACTAAAATCCGAGTCCCCGACAGTATTACACCCTCTGTCTTGATTCACCTGAGATATTGAAGAGCCTAACAGAGCAAGATACAAAACTTTCCCTTGGCTGGTTTCCAGCCTGAAGTAGCTATGCTGAGCACGAGAGACACACACACACAAGGTCAGGGCGGGGTTTTAAGTCGGTAAAGAGTGTGGCCACTTGTGCACTGAAAAGAGCAGCTCAACTGTATGGTACATCCAACATGAATTTCAATCTGACTTTGTAAATATATGATTTTAGTACAGAGACAGCGATAGAGTATGTGTATATGTATTTTTTCTATTTGGCTGGGTAATAAAACAAGTTCACATTCTTTTTTTTTTTTAGGGCTTCAGTAGCAGCCTATGAAAGTTCCCAGGTTAGGGGTCAAATCAGTGCCAGCCTACACCACAGCCGGAGCCACAGCCACGCAGGATCTGTAACCCACTGAACGAGGCCAGGGGTCAAACCCACATCCTCATGGATACTAGTCAGGTTCCTTACCACTGAACCACAACGGGAACGCCCCAGTTTGCATTCTTGGAGTAATTTTCTTGGGGTGTGGAGGGGAGATGTGGAGACCGAGATGCTGTCTGACTCTTGGGGAACAGGCTAGTAGCTCTGTCCTCCTTGGGAGGAAGGTAGAGGGCACAACCTCCTTTCCCCTGAGGCAGCCTCCTTTTGTTTGCGGTTTCTAGTGTTTCCTTAATCCTAGTCTTTCCTGGGGCCTTGTTTTGGTCACTGGCTAAGGAGACATGTTTTGCCTATGGAATTAAGCAATCGAGCATTGTGGATCCTAGCCTATCAGTGTCATCATCCCTTGGAGCCCGTGTCCTAGAAGATTCGTTCACCTCCCTCAGAGACAGCATAAGTGATATTTCCTCTCAAGCAGAGTTATGAACATATCCCATAAAAATGGGTAAATAACAAGGTAACTGAGACTGCTCTTGCTGAGCATTTGAATCACCTGAGAGAAAACGAAGATTTTGATTATTTTCTTGGAGGTAGTATTACCTTTGAGGAAATTCATCACCTAGAATTGGAGGAGGAAGAAAAAGGAAATTTTCCTGAAAGGAGAAATTAACAGAATTTCAAGTGGCTGTCATGATGTTAGAAATAGGTTCTTCTAGAGTTCCCGTTGTGGCGCCGCAGAAATGAATCCAACTAGGAACCATGAGGTTGTGGGTTCGATCCCTGGCTTCGCTTAGTGGGGTTAAGGAGTCAGCGTTGCCGTGAGCTGTGGTGTAGGTCGCAGACGCAGCTGGGATCTGGTGTGGCTGTGGCTGTGGCTGTGGTGTAGGCCAGCAGCTATAGCTCCGATTAGACCCCTAGCCTGGGAACCTCCATATGCCGTGGGTGCGGCCCTTAAAAAAAGAAAGAAAGAAAGAAATAGGATCTTCTTTAAAAGGGTGAATTTTATGGGGTATTAAATTTCAATTTTAGAAAATTCATTCTAAAGCCTAGTGTGCCAAGGTCTTCCAGTGGCCTAGCAGTTCCTAGACAGGGCTTTCTGCACCTTGGGCTCCCATCTCAAAACCTAGACTTTTTCCCAAAGAAACCGTTATACCACTTACCTCTCCTAACTGCCGTGGGTTAGGATCATCTAAATGTGAGAACTGCAGTGCGTTCTTGAAAGTTAGTTTAAAAGTGATTGTGGTTTTAGGAGTTCCCGTCATGGCTCAGTGGTTAACGAATCCGACTAGGAACCATGAGGTTGTGGGTTTGATCCCTGGCCTTGCTCGGTGGGTTAAGGATCCAGCGTTGCCGTGAGCTGTGGTGTAGGTCTCAGATGCGGCTCGGATCTGGCGTTGCTGTGCCTCTGGCATAGGCCCATGGCTACAGCTCCGATTAGACCCCTAGCATGGGAATCTCCATATGCCGCAAAAGCTGCCCTAGAAAAGGCAAAAAGACCAAAAAAAAAAAAAAGGTGATAGTGGTTTTAAGACCTAAATTTATACCCTCGCAAACTCTCAGATGCGTGTCACACAAATCATGGCAACAGCTCTGGAGTCCAAAGACCTGGTTTCCCATCCCATCACTTCACCCTTTGACTCTTGATTTCCTGACCTGAGAGAGGATGACAGCAAAGTCTTCCCTGATGCTTTCAGGCTGTAGCAAAACAGTATTGTATGTTTGCCTTTAGTGCTGTCTATGACCCTTGTAAAGGGTAAGGCAGAAAAGATCCTTCTAAGCTGAGAGGCTGGGAGGCGGAGCCATGTCTCACTGGCCAAACTCTTCTTTTTGTAGAACCAGGGTCTTCAGCTTCATGCTTCTGTGGTTCCAGAAGAGAGCAACGTCACAGCATCTGAGCCTCAAGAAGAGGTAAGGAGGAGTTCCCCTGGTGGCACAGCAGGAACGAATCTGACTAGGATCCATGAGGACACAGGTTGGATCCCTGGCCTCACGCAGTGGGTTAAGGATCCGGCGTTGCCGTGAGCTGTGGTGTAGGTCGCAGACGTGCCTTGGATCTGGTGTTGCTGTGGCCGAGGCTTAGGCCAGCAGCTATAGCTATGATTCAGCCCCTAGCCTGGGAACCTCCATATGCCACAGGTACGGCCCTTAAAAGACCAAAAAAAAAAAGAAGAAGAAGAAGAAGAAGAAGCGGTAAGGAGGCCAGATGCGCAGAGACCAGGATGGGCAGTTAAGACTGGGATTGGGGATGGACACAGGCCTGGCTACAGGCTGGGATCCTCACTGTGAGTTACAAGGGAAACTCAGCAGGGAACAGTATCCTTAAGGCAAAGTCAAGCAGGTGGAAGTCGGAAGAACCAAGAGTAGACGGACTTTTTGGTTCCTTTGTGCCCATTTCCCATCTGGCCTTGAACCTCCTGACCTCTTCCCTTAGCCCTGTCTCCTAAGAATTGATTTAGTTATTGATTTAGTTACACACACACACAAAGTGTGTAGGAAAATAACTTGGAAGTGTGACAGTGACATAAAATGGAGCCTTGAATTAGATACAAAAGCACTTTCTATAAAATAAACTTATTAAGGATGGACCACAGAATTGGTTCCAGACTTTCTAAGAAGAGAAAAACCTGATCAGTTCACCCAATTCATGATGCCGATTCCTTAAGAGAACAGCTCCTGGAGTTCCCACCATGGCACAGTGGGTTAAGAATCTGATTGCAGGGGCTCAGGTCACTGCAGAGGTGCGGGTTCCATCCCCAGCCCGGCGCAGTGGGTTAAAGGATCTGCTGTTGCTACAGCTACAGCAGAGGTCACAACCATGGCTCAGAGTCAATCCCAGGCCTGGGAACTTCCATATGCCTTGGGTGCAGCCATAAATTTTTAATTTACTTTTTTTTTTTTTTTGTGCTGCACCTGCAGCATATGGAGGTTCCTGGGCTAGGGAGCTAATCAGAGCTACAGCTGCAGGCCACAGCCACAGCCACAGCAACAGATCCTTAACCCACTGATCGAGGCCAGGGATCGAATCCACAACTTCATTGTTCCTAGCTGGATTTGTTTCCACTGTGCCACGAAGGGAACTCTGCAGCCATAAACTTCTTTAAAAAGAAAGAGAGCAACTCTTGCTACTAAGATGAAAAAGAATCTCTTGTCTGAATCTTCATAAAGAGATGGTGTGTGACATGCTGAACAGTTATCTACAAGTCTTTACCGTAATCCCAACAGCCAGTTTCACATCATCCACTCCATACAGGCCAGTGTAGCCCATGGAATATAATTCAGAAGAACCCTGAGTTTTCACTCCCCTTGAGTGGCTGGTGGGGGGCAGGTCAGCATCTCGTGCAATCATGTTTACTTTCCAGGTGTCTGCGATTCAAAGTGAACAATTCTGAAGAGGAACTGCCAAGACCTCCCCCCGACACACACCTTCCCAGAGAAGCTCTTCCGCTAGAGGATATAGGTCAGAGGGACTTTACGATCCAGCATTCATTTCTGGTTTTTCCCAAACTGAATGCTGGTGTTCTCGACAGACCTGGCATTAATGGAGCCTGAGGAGCAGGCCTGGGGGAGGGAGGGAGGCAGGCTTGGGAGAAGAGACTCTTAGACTCAGGGAGTATTTAATTCAGGTTTTAGCATTGTTAGAATAATAAGACTTTATATGGTAATTAAAGTCAGGCTAAAATGGCTATAAAAAGCAAAAGCATCTGTAGACATACGCCTTGGTCCACACCTGATATATAACTACACACTCAGAGAATAGTGAACGAATCTTTATTACTCATTTTGTAAGACTTAAAACCAAAAGCACAGATTTTCAGATTATTAAATAAAGTATCATTCTGACTATGTACGGATTTTTTGTCCCAGCCTAGCACACTCTTCTCCACCCAGACACCACGACTGACTCTATGCTGGGTTCAGGCTCAGTCACATCCCTGACGCCCAGCTCATTCTACCTCCTGGCTACACCTCTTTGATGATACAGGAGCCCAGGCTCCTCTCCTCTGTCTAGATGCTTTCTTGCATGCTTCCTCTGCCTTTTTCTTGGAAAGGGGTTCTGTTTTAGAGGTGCATATATTTTAGAGGTCTAGGATTTGGTACTTGGTATAAAGAAGGATTTGAGTGGTATGGAATAAGAAATGGAACTTCAAGTGAAAGGAAAGGATACCAAGTACAGTCATAGAAGACAAACGGTCTGGAATTCGGAGTCAGAAGTCCTGGATTCAAGTCCTATTATTTGCTTCTGTGAAAACATTAAAAGCTAACTTTGAAGTCCTGCCACTCTGATAAACACACGTACGTATGCAAACACTCATCCATCTTTACTTTGGTTTCTGAGGGTGATGGATGACGTCACTGTTCATTCAGTCTTTCAGCAAGAATTTTTTGAGTACACTGCCAAGCACTGTACTAGGTCCTGGAGAACTAATGATGAGGAAAAAAAAGTAAGGACTGTATAGACAGTGAGTACTGAGCAGGGAGCAGAATAGGCAAGACTTAGCAGTGAGTTAGAAAAGACAGGTGATGAAGACTGGAGTTTTAAGGAATTCTTCTAGGCTAGGCTGGAGCCATGAAAATCCAGTGGTGCCATTTTCTGAAATGGTAACTATAGGAGGAAGTGTGTTATATGTGAGTTCCCTGGTTGCAGGCAACAAACTGACAAGTAAGCACTAATGGATATGTTGGAAGGATATTGGGGAGCTCATCAAACTGAAAGAACAACCAGGCTGCAGAAAGGACAAGAACCAGTCCAAGGATGTCTATGGCAGGAATGTGTAGACTGCCTTCTCCTCCAGGCAGCTGTCATTGGAAGACTCCGTGTCAGCCACCTCCTGCCACAGTGTCCTTTCCAGATCCAGAAAAAGAGTCCGACTGTCCCAGTTGGGGGGGGAAGCATGTTAGTATCAACAGTGACAGGAAGACCAGTGGTGGAAGTGGTAGTAAGGAGGGTAGATTACTAAAAAGCACAAGGAGTTCCTGTCGTGGTTCAGTGGTTAACGAACACGACTAGTATCCATGAGGATGCGGGTTCAATCCCTGGCCTTGCTCAGAGGGTTAAGGATCTGGCATTGCCATGAGCTATGGTGTAAACTGGCAGTTGCAGCTCCGATTTGACCCCTAGCCTGGGAACCTCCATATGCCACAAGTATGACCCTAAAAAAGATCAAAAAAAAAAAAAAAAAGCACAAGGAAGCTTTGGGGTGACAGAAATGTTCCTAATTTTGATTGTGGTGATAGTTTAGTGTATATACATGTATCCATTTTGATCAGAAGTTCTCCTGTGGTGCAGCGGGTTAAGGATCCAGTGTCATCACTGCACTGGCTCAGGTTGTACACTGTGGCACGGGTTTGATCCCTGGCCATGGGCGTGACCAAAAAAACCTGATCAAATTGTACCCTTTAAGTGCAGTTTATTGGGTGCCCCATATAAACACTGATACAAAGAGTTTGAGAACTTGCAGGACTTTTCAGTAGATGTGTCCCTGAGGAAATTGGAAATGCACATTTGTATTTAAGAGTCATCTTTCTAATATCTAATCCTGTTACCCTTCTGTTTAAAAACCTCCAAAGGCTCTCTACTGCTCTAATGGAGAGGAGGTTGCATGGCCCCTTATAAAAGTCCCACTGTCTGTATGTGTTTTGTTTTGTTTTGTCTTTGTGGAGGTTCCCAGGCTAGGGGTCGAATTGGAGCTGTAGCTGCTGGCCTACACCACAGCCACAGCAATGAGGGATCCGAGCTGCGTTTGTGACATACACCAAAGCTCACAGCAATGCAGGATCCTTAACCCACTGAGCAAGGCCAGGGATCGAACCCACAACCTCATTGGTCCTAGTCAGCTTCATTTCTGCTGCGCCACGATGGGAACTCCAGCTGTCTGTATGTTAATACCTCTCCTAGAAGACATTCTGCTGCCTTGGCACTCAGTCACCCCTGGGAGTGATGCTCCAGAGCTCATGGAAGGGGCGTGGTTGTAGGAAGCAGGCACCCAGCGGTCCAAGGTCCTCCAGGACCTGCAGAGAATGCCCCTCCAGGCAAAACCCAGTTAGAGCCTTGTCTCGATGGGGCTTTCCTTGACCATAATCTCCTAGAAAACTGATCTTTGGAGAGTGTGTGCCAGAGAGAACTTCTAGAGACTTCTGGTCTGGTGGTGGAGAGATAAGCACTCAAGGTAACTGCAGTAAAAGAGGCATAAAGGAAGTGGAAATTTTTACTAAATTGTGAGACTGGCCCCTCATTTGCATATGGTCCTACTGAAGGCTCCCAGAAAATAGAGGAAAGGGCCGGTATGCTGGGTGTTAGTAATAATTTTGCTTATAGTCCCAGCTAGGAACCAAATTGTTTACCCCTGTCTACAAAATGATAAAGTTGTGGCTGGTCCAATAGTAGCCAGCTAAAAGAACTTGTTAAAGTTAGTGTCACTAAAGTTTGTGTACAATCCCCAGGGCTCAATTTTTTTTTTTTTCTCCAGGGCCGCACCTGAGGCACATGGAAGTTCCCAGGATAGGGGTCAGCCTACACCACAGCCACAGCCACAGCCACAGCCACAGCCACAGCCACATGGGATCTGAGCCACGTCTTCAGCCTATACCACAGCTCATAGTAACGCTGGATCCGTAACCACTAGTGAGGCCAGGGATGGAACCGGCATCCTCACAGATACTAGTCGTTACCACTGAGCCACGACGGGGACTCCCCCCACCGCTAAATTTGATTCTCACAAAAAAAAATGTTACCCAGGGGAAAGGCTAGAGCTTAGACGACTGCCATTCTGGCAGCAGCACAAGAAAGGGCTGAAAGCCAATAAAATTAGACAGAGATGAGTATCTCTTATCCCCTGCCCTGAGGCCCCTGGAGGTCTATAGACAGAAGAATGGCTGCTCCGGTTTCTGAAATTTAGCATGTAATCCTTGGAGAACACTGGTGGCTCCTACCAACTATCTGAATGCATCTCTGATGTAAGAACACCACCTAGTCCTCGGCCTTCCAGCAAGCTGAAGCACAATATGGATGCACTAGGTAAGATATCCAGAGAATACTAGAAACAGGACACATCCAGGATACATAAGATGCCCTAAAGAGCATAGTACACCCTGCTGACACTATCGCTTATTTTATGCTAAATGGAGCACTGAGCATGTGCATATTGGATCCTATTTTTCTGCATGTTTACACTTTCGAAATGAATGGCTTGTGCTTACAGGGATAAAGTCATGTACCAGCAAACATTTTTTTTTTTTTTTTTTTGGTCCAGGACCATGGTATATTGGAAGGTGCCAAGCCAGGGATCAAACCCACACCACAGCAGCCACCCAAGCTGCTGCAGTGTCAATGCCAGATCATTAACCCGCTACGCCACAAGAGGACTCTGCCAGCAGACCTTCTAAGGTTACATTTTAAACAGAAAAAGAAAAAAAAAAAAAGGTGCCTGTGAAAGACTATTTGCTGTAAAAGAAACACAGCAAATCTGCAGTCAATAGGCCCCAATGGCCTCTGAGTGTCTGTGGTTCTAACAGCCTCAAACATAATGGAATATGCCGTGGGGGAGACCAACCCAGATACAACGAAAAAAATCTCAACTTTTCCTGGAATTCATGGTTAGCTTGTCCATAAATGCCAACAGTTGTTCACTTCTGCAATTTAACACTTAGGAATTGAATTTCCTTTTCTCTTGGATATTCTTCTATCTGAGGACCAGCCAGACTTTTTTGTTAACTTACATACATCTTGCCTGTGTGTTACTCTCTTTGCCTTTCTTGGTTGGACTGGTAGTTTTCCCCCATGTGGGCTTTCTTCTTCCTCTCTGATAACTGCTGTGCCTTTAAAAATATATTTAGGAGTTCCCGTGGTGGCGTAGTGGTTAACGAATCCGACTAGGAACCATGAGGTTGCGGGTTCGGTCCCTGCCCTTGCTCAGTGGGTTGACGATCCGGCGTTGCTGTGAGCTGTGGTGTAGGTTGCAGACACGGCTCGGATCCCATGTTGCTGTGGCCCTGGCGTAGGCCGGTGGCTACAGCTCCGATTGAACCCCTAGCCTGGGAACCTCCATATGCCGCAGGAGCGGCCCAAGAAATAGCAAAAAAAAAAAGACAAAAAAAATATATTTAAGTTAGTGAATGTAATCAACTTATTCTCTTTTTTCCTCTTTTTTTTTTTTAATTTGCTTTTTAGGGCCTCAACAGTGGCATATGGAGATTCTCAGGGAGGGGTCGAATTGGAGCTACAGCCGCTGCCAGCCTACACCACAGCCACAGCAACACCGGATCCTTAATCCACTAAGCAAGGCCAGGGATCAAACCTGCATCCTCACGGATCCTAATCAGATTTGTTAACCCCTGAGCCACAAAGGGAACTCATCTCTATTTTTTTATCCAACCAAATAACGTCTTTAGGAATAAAAGCAGCTAACGTTGCTTATTTATTTGTTATTTTATTCAGTCTTTGTTTTTTTTTTTATTCTGAGACTCTTTCAGTCTTTGTTTCCCAAATGAACATGAACAATACTTGTCTCTGTAGATCTATATAGATATTGATTTCCAAACCTAGAGGACTCCTCCCAGGAATAAGAAGGGTCACTGGGGTGGAAGACAGAATAACCACACGAGTCAATGTGTCAGGTACGCTCCTAATGTTTCAGAGGCATTGTCATTCCATCCCCACAGTAACTCTGAGAGGCAAGTGCTGCCCCAGACCAGAGAAATGAAACAGAACTGCCCAAGAGCACACAGCAGAGCAGCTTCCACAGTCCGTGTTTATACTGTTACATCCTTGCTCATTGAGTTCCTCTTTAACGTGGGAACATTTCCTGCCGCAAAGAAGTGAGTCAAGAGATGACTCAAGTAGGGCATTAATTGAGGCGCTTCCCACATCCTAGACCCGCACTGTGAAACGGACTCCACAGGCATGATCATTGAAATCCCCCATTTCAGGGACGAGGGAACAGATTTTAGGTAATTTGGGGTAATTTGCCCAAAGTCACACAGCTAAGAAGCAGAGCAGCTGGGACTGTTTGAGTCCAAAGTCCACGCCGCTCTCAACCTCTACACACACCATGTGTACGCTACACCACACTACACTCGGACAAGGCAGATCCGAACGGGGCGACGTTCCTTCCTCTCCCTAACTTGCCTCCCTGCTCCCCGTCGCAGGATATGCCACATAAGTGAGCTTATGTTCTAGGCTTCTGGACACAGATCTGTTTCCGTCAATAATATGCAAACGCTAGTAAATGTAACTTTCCACATTTGCCGAAAATTCAAATAAACGTCCATGGCGGCGAAAGCGGACGGAGCCCCTCAGCCCTGGGTTCATTCAGAGCCCGCGCTCTCCCAGCCTCGAGGCAGGCGGGGGAGGAAGCGGCTCCAGAGGGAGTGTAAAGTGACAATCGGAGAAGGAAAAGCAGCCTTTCCTCCCGGGGGAGCAGAGGCGGCCCGGCGGGCAGAGGGAACCTGCAGAGGGCGGTTTCTCTCCTCTTTTCCTGTCCCACCCAGTCGGCCAGCCCCCCCACCCCCACTCCCGACCGGCCTCGGCCACTAACTCCGCGCGTCTCTCCGCCGCTCCCTCACTTCGGTGTCCCCGGCAGGTCCCTGCGACCCCTGCCGTAGCCGCCCCCGTCGAGTTGGGAAGGACGCGCGGAGCGGCGCCCGGCCCTTCGGCGGCAGCCCGTCCGACTGGTAAGGTGAGCACGCGGAGGAGGGGACCTGGGCAGGGCGGGAGGGCCCCGCGAGCCCGCTCGCCCACACTCACACCGCAGCCGCCGCGGCCGCGGCAGGAACCGAAACCGAGAGCGGCCGAGCTCGGGCCTCGGCTGGAGCCTCCCGTCGCGGCCGCTCGGAACCGGTGCCCGGGACGGGCCGCCCTCGGAACGCAGGGCGAACGCGGGTAACGCCGGAGGGCTCGGCGCCCGGGCCGGGGCCGGGGCCGGGGCGGGGGCGGGACCGGGGCTCGAGCCCCGACGTCCGCGGACGCGGCCAGGGCCCCGGGGCGCCCGAGTCTCGGCCGGGCCAGGTGGAGGGCGGCCCCGCGGGGGTCGGAACACCGCGTGGACCGCGCAGCCGACGACCGAGGGAGCACTGCGGCCGGAGGGTCGAGCCCAGACAGCGGGTCGTCTCGGGCGGGCCTGAGGGCGAGTAAGGACCCTCCCTCCGCTTCCCGGAGCCGGGGACTCCCCACCCGGCCACGTCCCTGCCCCCGCGCCGACACCGAGCCTGGGCTGGGGGCCTGCCCTCCCTGCGCTCTCCTGACACCTAGTGGATGGCAGCCCCCAAACTGCGGGCTGGGAGAGAACCAGGTACCTGTAAGCGCGCCTGGGCGCAACTGGGAACGCTGCTCATTTTCATTCCTTTACCGAACTTTCTCGGGCCTTGAGACACCTACTACGGAAACGTGGTGGCCCAGTAAAAGGATCTCGGGGTAGATCGGGAAGGAGGGCAGGGAGATAGAGAAGGGACTCAGGAAAACCGGGCACCAAACGCTTTCCTGAGGTTTCCAGTTGCCTTCAGCCCCAGGCATGGACCCGCCCTCCTCATTCTGGCCTTTGTCTCTTCCTACAGATCTGCACCTCCCTGCAGGTGCCCGACCACCTGACGCGATGACGAACCTAACAACCGTGCCTTCTCCAGGAGGTAGGTGAAGTCCTTTCCCAGTTCAACATCCCAATCCCCAGCCCCATCCTGGGATCCCCTGAGGCCGCAGCCCGGGAGGGAAAATTCCCACCACTCTCCACCTGCCTCCCAACCTGAAAAGGTCCTGGGAGGAAGCACAAGACAACCAGAGTACACACCTTAATCCAGTTTGTATCTGAAGTTTCATGGACCCAGACTAATTCCCAGCATTACCACTTAGAGCTTTGTGACCTTGAGTGAGTCATCTACCCTCTAAGCTCCAGTCACCTCATTTGTAAAATGGGGTGGAATAGTGCCTATTTTAAGAGGTTATTGTAAGGATTAAAAGAGATAATCCATGTAAAACACCCAGCACAATGACTCATATTTAGTGAGCACTCCATAACATTGGTTATTATTACTGGGTGCTTTTTAGAAAAACCCACCTATTCCTAGAAAGGAATTCTGCCTACGTTTTTTTTTTTTGTCTTTTTGCTATTTCTTTGGGCCACTCCCACGGCCTATGGAGGTTCCCAGGCTAGGGGTCGAATCAGAGCTGTAGCCACCGGCCTACGCCAGAGCCACAGCAACGCAGGATCCGAGCCGCGTCTGCAACCTACACCACAGCTCACGGCAACGCCGGATCGTTAACCCACTGAGCAGGGGCAGGGACCGAACCCACAACCTCATGGTTCCTAGTCGGATTCGTTAACCACTGCGCCATGACGGGAACTCCCTTTTTTTTTTTTTTTTTGGTTTTTAGGGCTGCACCTGAGACATATGGAGGTTCCCAGGATAGGGGTCAAATCAGAGCTACAGCTGCTGGCCTATGCCAGAGCGACAGCAAAGCCAGATCCAAGCCGTGTCTGTGACCTACACCGCAGCTCATGGCAACACCAGATCCTTAACCCACTGAGCGAGGCCAGGGATCAAACCTTCAACCTCATGGTTCCTGGTTGGATTTGTTTCCTCTGTGCCATGATTGGAACTCCAAATTCTGCCTACTTTCTAATTCCACTCCTCCGATGATTCACTGCAGTGTCAAAAACCCCCTGTGTCCCAGAGCTATTGTTACCCGAGTTCCCCAGGCAGGGATTCCCCCTCTCTTCCCTTTGGAGATGAGAATGGATTCCCACCTTTCCTTTCCTAACCAAGCCGAGCGGGACAAACCATCAGATATTGATGGTTTTCTTTATGTGTTAGTTAAGGGCGGAACTAACCATAGGTTTGTGTACACACTTTTGTCTTCATGTGCAGTCTCATTTGTCGTTAGGGCAAACATTCTCTGCTTTATTGATATGGAAACAGGTGAGTGAGAACCACCGCAGGGGAAGCCTAAGACAGTGTCCCCTGTAACTGGTGATGCACATAATTCAGATCCTTCTTGTCTGCTGAGAGACAAGAAATGAGAGAAATGGGAGTTCCCATCCTGGCTCAGGGGAAACGAATCTGACTAGTATCCATGAGGATGCAGGTTCGATCCCTGGTCTTGCTTAGTGGGTTAAGGATCCAGTATTGCCATGAGCTGTGGTATACGTTGCTGATGTGGCTCGGATCCCATTGCTGTGGCTGTGGTGTAGACCAGCGGCTACAGCTCCAATTCAACCCATAGCCTGGGAACCTCCATATGCCGCGGGTGCAGCCCTAAAAAGACAAAAAAGAAAAAAAAAAAGAAAAGGGAGAAATGGGTAGAAGTCTAGATCGGTCCTACAGGCTTCATGAGTGGAGGAAGGGGATGAAGGATGAGTGAGATTTGTACAGGCAAAGACAGGTGTGGCGGGGATTCCAGATAAAAACGCCACCCCTTGTGAACTACAGAGCCTGCACTTACTCTGGAGGGTACTGGGGGGAGAGGGCAGAGGACTTTCAGAAGAAACCTGCCCGTAGGGAAGAGAGGTGATGCCAGGGCAGCTGAGGAAGTAGGACTTGGGCAAAAGTAGCACTGCTTACAGTCTTCTTTTTCCTTTGTTAAATTTTATGCTAAAACAAACACATATGCATGCTATTTTGATTTTTTTTGGGGGGGGTACATATTTCAGTAGCATTAAGCATTGATTGACTTTCATGTGGTTGTGCAACTATGACCACCATCCATTGTGACCTTTTTCATCTTCCCAAATTGAAACTCTGTATCCATTAAATAATATCTCCTGGAGTTCCCATTGTGGTGCAGTGGTTAATGAATCCGACTAGGAACCATGAGGTTGCGGGTTCGATCCCTGGCCTTGCTCAGTGGGTTAAGGATCTGGCGTTACCATGAGCTGTGGTGTAGGTCGAAGATGCAGCTAGGATCTGGCGTTGCTGTGGCTCTGGCGTAGGCCAGTGGCTATAGCTCCGATTCGACCCCTAGCCTGAGAATCTCCATATGCCGCAGGAGCAGCCCAAGAAATGGCAAAAAGACAAAAAATAAATTAAATTAAATTTTAAAATAAATAATATTTCTTATTCCTCCTCCCCCCTCAGCCTCAGGCTACCACCATTATTTTTCCTATCTGTATTAATTTGACTAGGTACCTAGTATAAGTGGAATCATATAAAATTTTTCCTCTTGTGTCTGGCCTTTTTCACATAGCATAACATCTGCAGGGTTCAGCCACGCTGCAGCATATGTCAGGGTTTCCTGCCTTTTTAAGGCTGAATAATATTATGTATATAATAAATACATAATTTTATTTATAATATATAATTAAAATATAAATGAAAATTAAGTAGATATCATTTTAAATATATGATATATCACATTTTGTTTATTCATTCATCCATCAATAGATGCTTGGGTTGCTTCGGCCTTTTAGCTACCATGAATAATGCTGTTACGAACATGGATGTATAAATATTTCTTCAAGTGCTTGCTTTCAGTTCTTTTGGGTATATACCCAGAAGTGGAATTACTGGAACATGTGGTAATTCTGTTTAATTTTTTGAGGCACGGCTATACTCTTTTCCACGGTGGCTGCACCATTTTGCAATATCCCCACCAGCGACGCACACACGAGGGTTCCAGTTTCTCGACAACACTCGTTACTTTCTGGGTGTTGATAGTAGCTATCCTGATGGGTGTGAAGTATCTCATTGTAGGTTCGATGTACTTTTCCTAATGTTTAGCGATGTTGAACATCTTTTCATGTGCTTATGGGCATTCTTTGGAGAAATGTCTATTCAAGTCCTTGCCCATTTGTTGTAACTGGCTGGTTTTGTTGTTGTTGAGTTGTGTATTTACATTTTTGGTGCAATAAATGACATGGGCAAAGCTGTATCTAGGACATATCATGCAGTCCCTTACCCACTGGGTCTGAGCAAGTGTGAGTTCAGGCGCAGGAATGGAGAGATCACAGGCAGGGTGAGGGCTTGTACTTTGAAGGATGGATCCCTGAGGGCCTTGCCTGTCCCTTCTCCACCTCCCCACCTGTGCTCTCTCACGTCCCTTTTCTCCGGTCCATCTACAGAGATCTCCTACAGGAGGTATCCTTTGGGGGGGCTGAACATGAGGGCCACATTATGACTCTCATGGGCCCTTGGCATTTTTACCTTTGTGGGCCATTACAAAAGATATGTTGGGAGTTCCTGTCATGGCTCAGTGGTAACGAACCCAACTAGGATCCATGAGGATGCAGGTTCGATCCCTGGCCTCGTTTAGTGGGTTAAGGATCCAGTGTTGCTGTGAGCTGTGGTGTGGGTTGCAGACTCGGCTCCGATCACTGCTGTGGCTCTGGTGTAGGCCGGCAGCTGTAGCTCCGATTCAACCCCTAGTTTGGGAACTTCCATATGCTGTGGGTGTGGCCCTAAAAAACAAAACAAAACAAAAAAGGTATGTTGAAAATTGTGTTTTAACTGTGTTGGTGTAAGGAAGAATATAATGTTACTATAATATAACCATTAATAGTTATATTTATAATGAACAATTGATATAACAATATTATAGTTTTTTTGACCTAAACCTTTAATTTGTATTTATTTATTTATTGTTTTTTTAGGGCTGAACCCATGGCGTATGAAAGTTCCCAAGCTAGGGGTCACCACACCCACAGCAACGTGGAATCCAGGCCTCATCTACGACCTACACCTCAGCTCACAGAAATGCTGGGTCCTTAACCCACTGAGCAAAACCAGGGATCGAACCCATGTCCTCATGAATACTAGTGGGTTTGTTACCACTGAGCCACAACAGGAGCTCCTTTTCTGATTTTGAAAGAACCTAAGATCATTAAAAAGCATTTTCAGGCGTTCGCGTCGTGGCGCAGTGGTTAACGAATCCGACTAGGAACCATGAGGTTGCGGGTTCGGTCCCTGCCCCTGCTCAGTGGGTTAACGATCCGGCGTTGCCGTGAGCTGTGGTGTAGGTTGCAGACGCGGCTCGGATCCCGCGTTGCTGTGGCTCTGGCGTAGGCTGGTGGCTACAGCTCCGATTCAACCCCTAGCCTGGGAACCTCCATATGCCGCGGGAGCGGCCCAAGAAATAGCAACAACAACAACAACAACAAAAAAGACAAAAGACAAAAAAAAAAAGCATTTTCAGAGTTCCAGTGTCCATGAGGATGTGGGTTCAATCCCTGGCCTCACTCAGTGGATTAAGGATCCCAGTTGCAATAAGGTGTGGCATAGGTCGAGGATGTGGTTTGGATCTGGCGTCTCTGTGACTGTGCTGTAGGCCAGCAGCTGTAGCGCTGATTCGACCCCTAGCCTGGGAACTTCCATATGCCGCAGGTGCAGCCCTTTGAAAAAAAAAAAAAAGGCACTTTCCTGGGCCCCCAGATGTACTGTGGACACTAGACATGTTGCCTGCTGTGCCTGGTGCCTAAGTAGCTCTCTTAGAAGGAGAAGGGAGTGGAACTTGGCATTGTGGGCTCTGCCTGCCCACCAAGTAAACCCCATCCTTGCTCCCTCCTAGGCTGTCCTCACTCTGGATGAGATGCTCAGCATCTCTCATCTCACTTATTTCTGTGCACAACCCTGTCAGCACATTTTATGCTCATTTTACAGAAGCAAAAAGTGAAGTTCAGGGAAGTTTAAAAGTTTTCAGTTTGGAGTTCCAGTCGTGGCTCAGTGGGTTAAAGGATCTGGCGTTGTTGGAGTTCCCATCGTGGCGTAGTGGTTACCAAATCCGACTGGGAACCATGAGGTTGCCGGTTCGATCCCTGGCCTTGCTCAGTCGGTTAAGGATCCGGTGTTGCCATGAGCTGTGATGTAGGTCACAGACACGGCTCAGATCCCGCATTGCTGTGGCTGTGGTGTGGGCCAGTGGCTACAGCTCTGATTGGACCCCTAGCCTGGGAACCTCCATATGCCGCGGGAGCGGCCCTAGAAAAGGCAAAAAGACCAAAAAAAAAAAAAAGGAAGGAAGAAAGAAAAAGACATTCTCCCAAGATCATGGGGCTAATAGTGGCAGAGACAGGATATTGTGCCCAGTCTGATTTACTCCAAAGCCCTTGTTCTTTCCGTCATGGTACACCACCCGCAGTCACTCCACCCCGTGACCAGGGCACACGAAAGAGAAGGAAGGAGAGAGGGACAGAATTCCAGGGCAGGTTCCTCTGGAAAGGAGAACTGGGGGAGTCACCCTTTGCTGGGCGGGGCTAGAGCAAATAAGTAGGTTGGTAGGTGGCGAAGGATCTGATGCCTTAGTGATAAGGGATTTAGCCCAGGAACAAGGGCCGAAAAGAAACTAACCGGCATTTAGGTTAGCAAAAAACAAAACAAAACAGGGTGAACGAACCAAATAGATCTTGAAGTTCATTTGCTGTTGGTTAGGATGTAGGTGGAGCCTCAAATCTCAGATCTTCTTGTGGTCCTCTGCCCCAGGCCTCCCACCTTAAAGAGGATCCGTGCCACAGTCATTCCAAGCCTGGGAAGGAAATCAGCAGAGTCACATTCTTCTTCCTTGGTTTGGAAGAGGAGAGCCGTGGGATAGGAACAGGAGATCATGGGGAGAAAGCTATAAACCATTCCCTCTCTTTTATACCAGGTTTCCTGAATTTAGTCAACTCATGTTATTTCATTAAGCTTTGGCGTAGGTCTCAGACGTGGCTCAGATCCAGTGCTGCTGTGGCTGTGGCGTAGGCCACAGCTGCAGCTCCCGTTAGACCCCTGGCCTAAGAACTTTCATTTGCTCAAGTGCGGCTATAAAAAGAAAAAACAAACAAAAGCAATTACAGGGAAGTTCCTTGGTGGTCTAGTGGTTAGGATTCAGCACTTTCATCGATGCAGCCCTAGTCTGGTTCTTGGTCTGGAAACTGAGATCACACATCAAGCCGCTGTACACTGTGGCTGAAAAAGCCCCTAAACCCATTACATGCCCCTCAGGGACTCACCTTCTAGACTTTTCGTGTGTGTGTGTGTGTGTGTGTGTGTGTGTGTGTATTTTATTTTAATTTACTTTTTTTTACAAACATGTAATCATATTGACACATACTGCCTTACCAATTTGCTTTATTCATCTAACTACATGTTCTGTTCCAGTAATTGTAGACCCACCCCATTCTTTTTAACAACTATATACTGTTTCCAGAACGCACACCCTGTCATTTATTTAGTCTTTCCTCTGCTGATGGACGTTCAGATATGTGTCACTCTTGCAAACAGCGCCAGTGAACGCCCTCTCTACCCTGCTGTAACACTCTGAGAACCAAGCCCCATGGACACGTCAACAAAATGTTTAGCTGGAGGCAGAGGAGGGATGGTTCCAGAAGTTGGAGAGTTGGTAGTTGTGGTGGAAAGAACCTTAGATGAGGAGACGGATTTGAAGCCTGACTCTCCAAGTGGAGAGGTTGGGGCTGGTTGATGAAGCTTGCTGAGCTCCTCAGCTTTTTGGCTTGGATGGAATGATAATACATCCCATTTGGGGGCGGAGGGAGTTGAGATAAAATAATGTATGTTTTGCAAACTGTGAATCACAAATGCCATTCTAATACTTGAAGCCTGCAGGCTCTAGCTCATTAACTCAGACATGCTATGTGACCTTTAGTCTGAGAAAACTCTTCTGTGTAGAGTGGTGTTCAAATTTTGGATTTAATAGACATTTTATTTTGGAGTTATTTTATCTTTGTGGCTGCAGGCATGGCATATGGAAGTTCCCTGGCCAGGGACTGAAGCTGAGCCACAGCTGCAACCTGAGCTGCAGCTGCAGCAATGTCAGATCCTTTAACCCACTTTGCTGGGCCAGGGATGGAACCTGCACCTCCACAATGACCTGAGCTGCTGCAGTCAGATTCTTAACCCAGTGCACCACAACGGGAACTCTGGAATAATTTGACATTTATAGAAAAGCTGCAGAAATAGTACGGAGGGTTCTGTATACTCTTCAGCCACATTCCTTGAATGTCATTTGGGACATTTCATATCATTGCAAATGACCTCAGTGCATTTGTGAAGAACAGAAAATTAACATAGATACGATAGTGGTAACTAAACTACCAACTTCATCGAGATGTCACCAGTTGGAAGATTTGATTTTGAAGAGAATTCTGATAGAACACTTTCGATTGATAAAAATCCTAACATTAAGGCTGAGAAAGGTCCTGAGGGTCAGCTAGTTCAGTTAGCCGTTCTGTGCTGGAATTCTCTCTCCAGTTCCCCATGAAGTGTCTGCCCGGTTTTGTGCTTCGTTCTCTGGGGGAGTCACCTGTCTCCCGTTAGTTGCTGCCCTTGGTCCTCTTATACAGGTCATCATTGACATAGCGATGGCATTCAAGTCCTAGCCCCTGGCCCGGACTGAGTTTTCACTCTAGGCTTTCTCTTGCAAGCTTTCTTTATCAGATGTGGTTTCCAAGCCATTTGCTCTGTAGGCTCCTCAGCTCAAAATTGTGACACCCAGATGCAACTCAGTGGTCTAGGACGGCTGCACTGTTAATTCCGTCATTAGAGACCCTGTTTAAATGTATGGTGCCTAAAATGACAGCAATATTTAATGTTTTTAGGATTATAAAAGTAATTATCATCATTAAGATATCTGGGGAGTTCCCATTTATGGCGCAGCGGAAATGAATCTGACTAGGAACCATGAGGTTGAGGGTTCAAGCCCTGGCCTCATACAGTGGGTTAAGGATCTGGTGTTGCCATGAGCTGTGGTGTAGGTCACAGATGTGGTTCAGATCCTGCGTTGCTGTGGCTGTGGCGTAGGCTGGCAGCCACAGCTCCGACTCGACCCCTAGCCTGGGAACCTCCATATGTCACAGGTATGGCCCTAACAGGCAAAAAAAAAAAAAAGTGAGAAATTTGGAAGATTGGAATTCCTGTTGTGGCTCAGCAGGTTAAGAACCCAACAGGATGTCTGTAAGGATGCAGGTTCAATCCCTGGCCTCACTAAGTGGGTTAAGGATCTGAAGTTGCAGCAAGCATAGGTCACAGATACAGCTCAGATCTGGCATTGCTGTGGCTGTGGAGTAGGCTGGCAGCTACAGCTCTGATTCGACCTCTAGCCTGGGAACCTTGATGTGTACCTCAGGGGCGGCCCTAAAAAGCAGAAAAAAAGGCCAAAAAAAAAAAGCCAGAGTCATTACCATAAGGGAAAAATGATATTATTGGACTTTCTCGTACCTGTCTTGTGATTTGATATTCTGATTTTGAATTACACAAAGGCCTTGACTTGGCCCTGGCATGGTCTGACATACTAATATCAGTTTGAAAAGAATTAAGGTCAGATCCCAGTGGAAGCTCTGTTTAGACTGGCATCACTCCATTCCTCGAGTGACTACCCCATAGCAACACCAGATCCCCGTCCCACTGAGCGAGGCCAGGGATCAAACCCGCATCCTCATGGATAGTAGTCGGGTTCGTTTCTGCTGTGCTGCAACAGGAACTCCGTTTCCCTTTTTTTCTGGAACCCACTATAAACCAGGAGCACCTGGAGTACTCAGCACCTCACCAAGCTTCTCTTATCAAGGTCACTCATGACCTCTGCATGGCAAAACCCAGTGGTCCTCCTACTTGGTCTGTGTGGCTGCTACACAGCCTCCTTTGCTGCTGTTTCCTGCCTGGGCTCAGTCCTTGGCTCTCTTTATCTTTACTTATGATCTCTTCCAGCCTCATGGTTGTAAGTTTACCAACCTTTTTTTTTTTTTTTGGCTGCCCCTGTGACATATAGAAGTTCCTAGGCCAAAGATCAATCCCGTGTCACAGCAATGGCCCAAGCTGCTGCAGTGACAACCAGATCCTTAACCTGCTGTGCCACAAAAGGACTGCAGTATACTGACTTTTTAAATCTCTAGTCCAGGAGTTCCCATCAGTGGTAACAAACCACTGGTATCTGTGAGGATTCGGGTTCAATCCCTGGCCTTGCTAAGTGGGTGAAGGATCCGGCGTAGCCGTGAGCTCTGGTGCAGGTCGAAGACGCCGCTCAGATCTGGTATTGCTGTGGCTGTTGCTCTGATTCAGCCCTTAGCCTAGGAACTTCCATATGCTGCAGGTGCGGCCCTAAAAAGATGAATCAATCAATCTCCAATCCAGACCTCTTCCCCTAATTCCAGTCTTTTTTTTTTTTTAATGGCCGCACCCATGTCATATGGACGTTCCTGGGCCATGAATTGAATCCGAGCCCCAGCTGTGATCTGTGCTGCAGCTCTGGCAACACCAGATCCTTTAACCCACACCTCCATAGTGACCCAAGCTGCTGCAGTCAGATTCTTAATCCATGGTGCCACAGAGGGAATGCCCCAAATTCCAGTCTTATTGTCTGCAGTCATGTCCAGAATGGAACTCTGGACTTTCCCTTCTGAATCTCTTCCTCTTGCAGCCTCTCATCTCAGTTTAACTTCAGGCCTTCTCTCTCTCCAGTTACTCAGGCCCTAAACCATGGTGTCATCCTGGACTCCACCCCGCATCCTATCAGTCTTTTTTTTTTTTTCTCCCCCTTCTCAGGGCTATACCTGTGGCATATGGAGGTTCACAGGCTAAGGGTTGAATCAGAGCTGCAGCTGCCGGCCTACACCACAGCCACAGCAACATAGGATCCAAGCCACTAAGTGTTGAGTGGAAATTGCTTCACTATTTTTTTGGCCACACCCACAGCATGCAGAAGTCCCTGGGCCAGGGAGCAAACCTGTGCCACAGCTGTAACCAGAGCCACAGCAATAACAACACTGATCCTTAACCCTCTGAGCCACCAGGGAACCCCAACAATGTATTATTTCTTACAAATCTGAGAGTTGGCCGGGCAATCTGCAGGCTTTGCCTGTGCTCACTTAGGCAGCTGCAGTCTGCCGGAAAGTCTGCTAGGCCAAAAGTCCAACGTGACCTCCTACACAGGTCTAGTGGTTGCTACAGGATGTCAGCTGAGCCTGAAGTGCCTGTTTTCCTCAATGGTCTCTCATCCTCCATGGGAAAGATTGGGCTTCCTCACAACATGGGGGCCTCAATGTTTCAAAAGTGCAGTCTTTGGAATTTCAGACCCCATCCTGGACTTACTGAATCAGAATCTGCTTTTTACCAAGCTCCCTAAGAGATTCTTTTTTCTTTTTCTTTTTTATCTTTTTAAGGCCGCACCCTCGGCATATGAAGGTTCCCAAGCTGTAGCCTCTAGCCTATAGCACAGCCACAGCAGTGCAGAATCTGAGCCGTATCTGTGACCTACACCACAGTTTGCGGCAACGCTGGATCCTTAACCCACTGCGCGGGGCCAGGGGTCGAACCCGTGTCCTCATGGGTACTAGTCAGATTTGTTAACCACTAAGCCATGATGGGAACTCCTCCCTAGGAGATTCCTATGTACTCCAATACTTGAGAATCATCACTTTAAAATAAAATCCAGGAGGGAGTTGCCATCCAACCCTCACCATCCACAGGTCTTTACTCAAAAGGACCCTCCCCGTCCACCCCCATCACATCCCAACTCCCTACCCCCCGTCTTGCTTTTAGTTTCTACATAGCACTAACCGACATCTAATGTGGTATATCTTTTACTTTTTTATTTTTTTATTTATTTTATTTTATTTTTGTCTTTTTGCCATTTCTTGGGCCACTCCTGAGGCACATGGAGGTTCCCAGGCTAGGGGTCTAATCGGAGCTGTAGCCACCGGCCTACACCAGAGCCGCAGCAACACAGGATCCGAGCTGCGTCTGCGACCTACACCACAGCTTACGGCAACACTGGATCCTTTAACCCACTGAGCAAGGCCAGGGATCGAACCCGAAACCTCATGGTTCCTAGTCGGATTCGTTAACCACTGAGCCACAACGGGAGCCACGACAGGAACTCCCGAAAGTTTTGTTTTTTTTTTTTTCAATTGTGGTAAAATTATAAATTTTTTTTAATTATAAAATTTTAAAGAATACTGTTCCGCGGCATTAAGTACATTCACGTTGTTTTGCAAAGATCACCACCATCTACCTCTAGAACTTTTTCATCACCCCAGACTGAAACTTTGTACCCATTAAACAGTAACTTCCCATTCTTCCACCCTCCTCCTAACCACTTCCTGCCTCTATGAACTGACCTACACCACACCTTATGGCAAAGCCGGATCCTGGACCCACTGAGCGAGGTGAGGGATTGAACCTGCATCCTCATGGATACTAGTCAAGTTTGTTTCCTCTGCACCACCACAGGAACTCCCGTCTAAGTTTTTAAGGAACGGTGAAGGCATAAGTTTTTGCCTGTTGTATTTATCGATCTATGCCCAGGACCCAGAACAGAACCTGGTGCAAAGTACACTCTCCATAAATACTTGTACCTTTTAATTTCTCTGTCTAGGAACCTGGAACCATAGTCTAAAAAGGCTGTGTGGCTTGTCTGACCCAGCTTGCTCCTAGTGGCCCCATACTAACTCCTAATGCTTGCTGTTTCAAGTTCAGGAACCCCAAAGCATTCCCTTATAACTTGTTGTGGCATTTTGCTAGAGAACGATACCCATTTCATTGGTCGTTTACAGAAGCCACCTTCTTTCTGTGGCCCTTCAGGGTCCCAGCCCCGCTCTCTCTCAGAAGCTCCTGTATCACCAGTAGTGATCCCATTTACGTGTTCTTCAGTGCCCTGGATCCATGTATGTATAAAAAATATTTAGGAGTTCCCATTGTGGCGCAGTGGTCAGTGAATCCAACTAGGAACCATGAGGTTGCAGGTTCGATCCCTGGCCTTGCTCAGTGGCTTAAGGATCCGGTGTTGCCGTGAGCTGTGGTGTAGGTTGCAAATGCGGCTCGGATCCTGTGTTGCTGTGGCTCTGGCGTAAGCCGGTAGGTAGCTATAGCTCCGGTTAGACCCCCAGCCTGGGAATCTCCATGTGCCGCGGGAGCGGCCCTAGATACATCAAAAAGAAAAAATATATATTTTTGGGTGCCGTGCCCACAGCATGTGGAAGTTCCCAGGGCAGGGATCGAACCCTTCCACAGAGACCTGAGCGGCCGCAGTGACAACAGCGGATCCTTAACCCACTGTGCCAGAAGAGAGCTCCCTGGATCCCCTTTAGATTAGCCTGGTGCTTTCTGGGTCGCATCCCTTCTCTTGAGCTCACCTCCCCATGTTACCCAGGCTCCTGCTATTCCTTTAGAGCAAAACCCATTCTCCATGATAGAACACAGAGGCGAAACGGGCTGAGAGAGTTCTGCTTTCTCTACCACCTCCAACCTCTCAGCTTCGCGCCAAGACAAGAGAGCCTAGTCCATTTTTTTGATTTTGCTCCAAATGTAACACATTTTAAATTGTCCTTCCAATGTGTTTGCCAACTTGAGCTGTTTAGCGCTTCCTGACACTCTTCTTCTCAGTTTCTGCTGTTAACCTTTGTGTGCGTTTTTGGAAAGGATCACATTACTGGAAACGGGCTTACAGGAAAAACAGGACTGGGACAAAACACTCAAAACTTAGGAACTTTGTAACAAGAAGTGTAAAAATATAGCAACAATCTCAGTTAAAATCACCAACATTTGAAGCAAATCCCTATCCATCCTAGACCCCCCTGTGCCCTGGGAGCATGCGTCCTTCCTTAAGAAGTAGGTTCCAGGAGTTCCCGTCATGGCTCAGTGGTCAATGAATCCGACTAGGAACCATGAGGTTGCAGGTTCGATCCCTGGCCTTGCTCAGTGGGTTGAGGATCCTGCGTTGCCATGAGCTGTGGTGTAGGTCACAGATGCGGCTCAGATCTGGCATTGCTGTGGCTCCGGCGTAGGCCAGCAGCTGCAGCTCCAATTTGACCCCTAGCCTGGGAACCTCCATATTCTGTGGGTGCATCCCTGGAAAAGACAAAAAGAAAAAAAAAAGAAAAGAAAGAAGTAGGTCCCAGGAGCCTTCACTTCCAACAGAGACCATTTTCATCAAAAATAAAAATCTGATGTAGGCTCTGCCTTCTTCCATTGTTTTTGTACAGAGGTAAATGTCTTTGTACCTCTTTCATTTGTACTTACTGCTTCACCAGATGGCGTAATGTAAGTGGAAACCAACTGATGACTATATCCAAGGAAGGGAAATGTAGTGAACTTTATGTTTCTTAAGATCTTTCTAGGAGTTCCACATGGCACAGTGGAATAAGGATCTGGTGTTGTACTGCCGTGGCTTGGGCCACTGCTGTGACGTGGGTTTGATCCCTGGCCTGGGAACTTTCACATGCCATGGACACGGCCAAAAAAAAAATCTTACTATATTGCTGAAATGTACTCCTTAGTTGTAGAAAGCTTGTCACTGATCCTATCAAACCTTAAAGCTAGGGAAGTGGCACATGAATTGACTTGTCTGACTTCATTCCCTGTTTACCAGGCACCTGTGGGCAGATTCATGTTAAAGAAACATTCTTTGTAGTCTGTATTTGTTTGTGGTCTTCTGGTTTTTCTTCTGCATCTGTCCATATCTTTTAAAACCTCACACTTTTGGAAAGCTTGTTGTACTTGTTGCATAGTTATCTTTCATTACTCTTCCTCTTTTTTTTTTTGGCTGCGCCTACAGCATGCAGAAATTCTGGGCCAGGGATCAAACTCACGTCACAGCTGTAACCAGAGCCACAACAGTGGCAATGCTGTATCCTTAAGCCTCTGAGCCACCAGGGAACGCCCTCATTACTTCTTCCTCTTTCCCTGTTGGACAAAAAGAAAAAGACAGTGGTAGGAAGGTTTAGTATAAATACCTTCTTGGGCTTTGGAGGGGGTGGTCCTGGATTCAGATCTTAGCACCATCCACTGTTTTTTTGTTTTGTTTTGTTTTGTTTTTTGGGTTTTGGTTTTTGGTTTTTGCCCTTTCTAGGACTGCAACCACAGCATATGGAGGTTCCCAGGCTAGGGGTCTAATCGGAGTTGTAGCCACTGGCCTACACCAGAGCCACAGCAACGCCAGATCTGAGCCGCATCTGTGACCTACACCACAGCTCATGGCAACGCCGGATCTTCAACCCACTGAGCAAGGCCAGGGATCGAACCTGCAACCTTATGGTTCCTAGTCAGATTCATTGACCACTGAGCCACGATGGGAACTCCCATCCACTGTTCCTTACTGTGTAGTATGAGGCATGTCACTTATCTCTCCCAAGGCCTCTGGATCCACATGAAAAAATAAAAACACCTACTCTGAAGTGATTGGTGTTCTAGGGATTAATAATTAAATGTAGAAAGTGCCCAGCACAGAGCAGGGACTTAGCAAATGGCAGTTGCTATAATTGGGATCATTTGCAGAATTTCCTAACTACAAATCATCTTCCCTCCTGGATTCTTTTTCTGGGGACTCGTATATTATCTGTCCTCCGAACTCACTAGAATTTAGCTCCATGGTCAGGTCCCTGGTGGATTTCATCCCTGCTGCTTTCCTGGCATCTATAACAGTGCCTCTGGCACATGATAGGTGCAAAGGAAATTGTTATTGATTAATTGACCTGAATCTTACTCATCTTCATATTGACAATTCTATGCATTTATTCTTCTCTGTACTTTGTGTATATATATATATTTATTTATTTATTTATTTTTGTCTTTTTGCCATTTCTTGGACCGCTCCTGCAGCATATGGAGGTTCCCAGGCTAGGGGTCGAATCAGAGCTGTAGCCACTGGCCTACGCCAGAGCCACAGCAACTCGGGATCCGAGCCGTGTCTGCAACCTACACCACAGCTCACAGCAACGCCAGATCGTTAACCCACTGAGCAAGGGAAGGGATTGAACCTGCAACCTCATGGTTCCTAGTCGGATTTGTTAACCACTGCACCACGACAGGAACTCCCTTTGTATATTTAAGTTCTCAGTTGTTTAAGAATGACAAAACTGGAGTTTCTGCTGTGGCACAGGGGGTTAGGAATCAGACTGCAGTGGCTGGGCTTGCTGTGAAGGCACAGGTTCCATCTCTCATGCAGTGGGTTAAAGGGTCCAACTGGGAACTCTATCTAGTCACTTATGATGGAGCATGATAATGTGAGAAAAAGAACATATATAGGTATGTGTGACTGGGTCACCTTGCTGTACAGTAGAAAGTTAAGAGAACACTAAACCAGCCATACTGGAAAACGTAAAAATCATTCAAATTACAAAACCACACACACCCAAAAAAAGGATCCAGCGTTGCTGCAGCTGCAGCTCAGATTCAATCCCTGGCCCAGGAACTTCCATAAGCTGTGGGTGTGGCCATTAAAAAAGGGAGGAAGGAGAGAAAGAGAGAGAGAGAGAGAGGCAAAATTGAGAGCAACTGTGCAGAGCTCTGAATCAGCGGTGGGAAGAAGGCGTGCAGCCCTGGGAGGTCTGGGGAGGAGAGCCCGCGTGCTGAGGGGCAGCACTCTGAGGCAGTGATCAGATGGATAAACTTCAAGACTTGTCTTTGACGGAAGTCACAGTACAATCTCAGAAGTGACATCCCATCACTTTGCTGTGTTCTTTTTATTAGAAGCAAGACACTAGGTCCAGCCAGCTCACAGGGACAGGGGCTTCAACTGTTACTGAACTCAGATCCGGGTGCTGACCCCTCTCAAAAGCCAGTACTCGAAAGGCACATGTTGGTAGAAAGAAAAGTTTATTTTATTCTGGAGGCTGGCACCCAGGGGACTCATGTCCAAAGGCCAACTCCCCACTGTTGATCAGTGGACAAGATATTTTATTTTTATTATGTATGTATGTATTTATTTATTTATGGCCACACCTGTGGCATGTGGAAGTTCCCAGGCTAGGGGTCCAGTTGGAGCTGCAGTTGCCAGCCTACACCACAGCCACAGCAAGGCCGGATCCTTAACCCACTGAGCAGGGCCAGGGATCGAACTTGTATCCTCCTGGATATTAGTCAGGTTCTTAACCCACTGAGCCACAACGGGAACTCCAATGACAAGAGCTTTTAAAGGGGAGATTCAAGGGTGTATAGTCAGAGGGAGGGGGCTGCACGCAGAACAGCATAGTCAGATCTGACAGTCATGTGGTGGTCTGATCAGCTTCATCTTGGTTTTTTGCTTTGTTTTGTTTTTGTCTCTTTGTCTTTTTGTCTTTTCCAGGGACGCACCCGCGGCATATGGAGGTTCTCAGGCTAGGGGTCTAATTGGAGCCGTAGCTACCGGCCTACACCAGAGCCACAGCAACGCCAGATCCTTAACCCACTGAGCAAGGCCAGGGATCGGACCCGCAACCTCATGGTTCCTAGTCGGATTTGTTAACCACTGAGCCACGACAGGAACTCCCAAGAGTCCATTCTCTTAACCACTATATTAGGCAGAGAGAAATCCATCAAAATGTTCATTGTCTTTGGGGGTCATTTGTTTTCTCCTCTGTTCTCTGGGTTTTTCTATACAGATATACTATAGGTGTTAAACGCTAAATTTTTGAATAGGGAAGAAGGTGGGGTCATGCAGTTGAAGGACACACGTGTTTTAGAGCAAAAGAATTTACCCCAATTTCTTTTCCACTTTGCTAAATTTTCAGAAGAACTGATGAGCACCCCAATTCTACGGCCCACTGAGGCCCCGTCCCCAGAAGCTGAAGCCAGCACAGCACTCATTGCAGGTAACAAAGGCTCTGAGCCAAATCCAAGGGGTCTTCTGAGCTCAGGGGCTGTCTTGCACCAGGAAACCAATGCAATGAACTAGGACTCCCTCTACAGAAAAGCATCACACATTAGAGGCCAAATCCATTAATGGGCTTGTTTTGACATGTAGGTTGTGCCACACACACACACACACACACACACACACACACACACAGAGGTTATAAAAGACTCCTACAGGCTTCAGGTCAAGAGGCACTGCTGAAAAAAAAAAAAAAAAAAGAGGCACTGCTGGTAAATTATAGATTGGGAGGTGGCCACAAATAGGTACGGTACGTCTGGGCACAACAGTCGCGTGTAGGGATGTGGATATGTGTGGTCTGTTGAGTGGGAGAGAGAGGATGGGAGGGATCAGAAACCCCTACAGGAGGCGATGGATTTAAAAACCCTTCTTGGAGTTCCCATCATGGCGCAGTGGTTAACGAATCCGACTAGGAACCATGAGGTTGCGGGTTCGATCCCTGGCCTTGCTCAGTGGGTTAACGATCCAGCATTGCTGTGAGCTGTGGTGTAGGCTGCAGGCGCAGCTTGGGTCCAGCGTTGCTGTGGCTCTGGCGTAGGCCAACAGCTACAGCTCCGATTCGACCCCTAGCCTGGGAACCCCCATATGCCACGGGAACGGCCCAATAAATAGCAAAAAAACAAAAAATTTAAAAAATTTAAAAAAAAAAAAAACCTTCTTGTTGGAGTTCCCGTCATGGTGCAGCAGAAACGAATCCAACTAGGAACCATGAGGTTGAGGGTTCGATCCCTGGCCTCGCTCAGTGGGTTAAGGATCCAGCATTGCCGTGAGCTGTGGTGTAGGTCACACACACACGGCTTAGATCCCATGTTGCTGTGGCTGTGGCATAGGCCAGTGGCTGCAGCTCCGATTGGACCCCTAGCCTGGGAACCTCCATATGCTGCAGGTGTGGACAAAAGACAAAAAAACAAAAAAACCTTCCTGTTGGGATAAGCTATTTCCTATTTCCCTCCTATCATAATCAGCAGGAACTGGTTGAGAGGGAGCTCAGTTTTGTCACAAATCAAAAGCCCGGTGTCCTTAACTTAAAAGACTCCAGATATCATGTAGCAGGAAGTCGGGCTTGGTGGGAGGACACAGCTTTGGGAGTGGATGCTTGTTAACTTTAGCAGGAGGGTCTGCCTGAAGGAGGCAGGGGATCCCGTAAGGAACTGAGCCGTCATCCGTCCTGACTGCCCTTCCCCTCCTTTCCCAGTTGTCATCACCGTGGTCTTCCTCACCCTGCTCTCTGTCGTGGTCCTGATCTTCTTTTACCTGTACAAGAACAAAGGCAGCTACGTCACCTACGAACCTGCCGAAGGCGAGCCCGGCGCCGTCCTCCAGATGGAGAGTAACTCTGCCAAGGGCAAGGAGAAGGAGGAATACTTCATCTAATGGTTCCCGGGCCCCAAGGAGCTCATCCAGGCTCCAGTGCTGACACACTATTTATTAGGTGAGAGTTTTATCTGAAACCGATGAGAAGCATCCATCGCTGTGGGCAGACCAGAGCTCCTTCCAGGACCCAGGCCCAAATGCCAGCATCACAGACGCCAGGGCCCAGAGACCTGGAGAAAGCGGCTCATGAAGTCTCGAGCCGGACCTTTGTCATACAGCTAGTGTTTGTGATTGAGCGACGAGGTGGAGCCGTACCAAGCAGCCCCCGGGTACTGCCTGGCCATCGTCACTTTCTCCACAGCTCAGAGGGAAGGAGAGTTGGGGGTCACTGGTTGCTCCTGCGTTCCCTATCTGGTCACCTAGTGACAGCCCGAGTGCAAATAGTGTCCCCTGGAAGCTCCTCCCAGAGGCTGGAGCCCACAGTGAAAGGCCAGGCCGGGAGGGGCAGGAGGGCCGTGAAAAACGTCACTGCTGAGGGGCGGGCCACCTCCCTTAACCTGAGCCCTTCCTTCCCACAGTCCCCGGCAACCCAGACGTAGGCTGTTTTTATCGGAATTAAAAATTTTTATTGATACAGAAAGCAGATTCTCATGTACAAGAACTAATGACCTTCACGTTTTGACTTATCCCTGCTCAAACTTTTTGACATTTCCTCTTGCTAATTCCTTTGCCTATGTTCTCTCCCTCGCCAAAAAGAGCCTTAGGGAAGTTTCTACAGTTCCCAGGCGGAAATCAGGGCTTTGAAACAAAGATAGTGCTGGGAAGTTTGTCCTAGAGGCGTGTCATTCCAAACACACCCTAGGAGATGAGGGGTTTAGCCTCCATCCTGGCAAGGGCAGGAATTTCCCAGGAAACCAGCAACAGTCTACCTACCACTTGCCTCACCCGTGTCCTTTCTCTCAAGCTCAGAGAAGCTTCTTGGGTCTAACTTCATCTCAAAATGAGGTATGTTTAAAAGGTACAGTGTTTTGGTAGAAATCATTAGCTCTCCAGGTCTTGATTTCTTTGGAATTAAGCTAAAGTTCCTTTGAAGTCTTAAATCTCTTGCCTCCATTGTTCAAGTCCACCCAAGGTAAGAACCAATGTTGAGGAATTCATCTTGGCAACCTAGATTCCAGGCACTTACAGTATTTCTGTATTGCTGTATGTCCATATTTCTCCACACAGAACTTGGGGAAAACTGAAGGTCACCCTGAATGTACACAAACTGTTATATTAAAAAAACATTTTCCCCAAGTCAAACTTAAGGGCAAGTTAGGAGAATCCATTGTTCCCTTATTTCTAAGTTTATGTTCTGAATTTCCTCTGGCAATAATAGGTTCTTAGGAATCTGAAAGAGCTTAGGAAGTAAAATCAAGAAAGTTGAACATCTGGGGTGAAACTTAGGAAAATAGTCAAATCTTAGCCTTGCACGCCTGCATGTATTTCAAAGCCTTCATTTTTAAAAAAACCGAATGGAAGCAGGACTGTCTGCATCCTAGGTGGGCTGTGAGAGGAAGCATTCACAGAGGAGATCTCAAAACAAGCCGAGTAAAGAATCCTTGAAGTGAGGTGTAATGCAACTTCATCACTTTATTCAAATCTTCAAAATAGTCTTTATTCTACATTTTTAGTATAAAAAATCCACAAGTTAAGTGCACCACAGTGTAGAGAGAGACATACAACGCTGAACTTCCATAACAGTCAATGGTACAGTCAAACATCACATGTACAGAACACAAAATTTAGATGAACTTAAACTTAAAATAAAATAAAATCCAATTTTAGAAAACAAAAATCAAAAAATTAAGGATCCCTGAAATATTCCTAACCCTAATGGGATTTCACTGGACTCAAGTCATTTTGTAGTGAGCCATTCACAATACAACCCCGTTCGCCCAGCTCGGGAATTCTTAGAGCCATGAGTGGCTGCATCAGACACTGACAAATGGTAACCAATTTTTGATCTGAAAACTCCCCTTAATTTGGCTCTAGAGTCATCAGGCTTTTAAATGCACCCTCCTCCCTGCCCCTGAAATGATAAGCAAGCTGCTATTTATGATAGTTTGTGTTGATATCCTTTGTTGAACAAAGCTCAGTTTTTCTGGCACCAAAGCAAATTTGGGTTTGGTTCATGTATGAAGAGACAGCCTACAAGGAGGGTCCAAAAGGCACCCTCCACTTCTGCCTGAAGAGATGCAAAAGCAGAAGTAATGGGGGCTGTGCTTGGGGCACAGAGGGGGTTTCAGAGGATCCTTGTGAAAGACTGGTTAAAAGATGACGAGTGAGGACAAGTGCAAGGAGAGAAGGAAATTAGTCTGACTGGCTTTCTGTCCTGCACCATTGATTCAATGGAGATTGGTGGGAAGGTATCGAAGACCGGGGCTGAGGGTGGAACATGGGGCAAAGGACGAAAAGGAAAAGGCAGACAGCTAATGCAGTTCATCTGTAACAAGTAACCTAAATCAAAGACTTAAAGGAGATTAAAGACCAATCAGAATAATTTGGCAACTTTAATTCTTAGGAAGATCAAAGTTCCCTCCAAACCTAATTTGATGTTTTATTACTAAAAGCAAAGACCAGTATGGTACAGTATTACTCCAGAGGAATTACAGGAAGATCCTTAGGGCTGCTTCACCCACATTCATTTGATGAATGGATACCTCCCCTACCTCAAAATGCTTTAGGGAGGTACTGCTACCATTACACGGTTCCTTATTAAGTTTGAAAAGTGCCTGAAAGTTTGGGCACCAGAAAGACACCCCAACAACATGTGTCTAAACTGCAACTTCAGGTTAATATGACTAAAGCAGTTACATTGTGAGAAGTGCTGAAGGTATGTGACGTCTTTCCCGGCACAGAGGTGGCCTTGGTTCTTCACCAGATGGTGTAGCCGCCATCTGAGCCACCCATGAAGAAGTTTCCCTTCCGCTGAGTTACGAGGACATTCGCTCCCTGCATGACTGCCAGCTGAGCAGCATTGGGAGGGCATCCAGGGGGAGGAGGCTGAAAGGAAAAGACAAGGTTGATTGGGCACCGGGCAGCTGATACGAGAGAAGTGGACAAAGATGAAAGAGGACCGGTCAGGAAGATGGCAACGTGCTACCTGAGCCAGCAGTGTGGGTGAAGCAGGTCTATATTCTCTGTGAGCCCCAAGACATAAACAGAAAACAGATCCTACCCCTCATTTAAAGGGTCCCAGATCCAAGATAAAGCCTAGGGATCCCTCCTGGGTATGCACAGTCCAGACCCATAAGCATTTGCAGGGTGGAAAATCACTCTGACTCCCATTCCAAAAAATGGGGAGGGGTTACCAGGTCCATGGCCCTACACCACAGAGTTCCTCAACGGTTTTCACATGGATAATCTGAAGGCTCTACCTGATGACAGCATTCTCACCTCATGGTTAGCATATGGTTACTGCGTGGATGGCCCTAGCAAGGACCATTTGGGCTCTAGTTCCCATCCATAGGGGAACTAAGTGGGAGACATAGTAAAAGCCCTAGTAAAGTCTTCCTAAAGGGAACTTAACAGGGATACGCATCCTACTTTTTAATCATCATGGCTCCTGATAAAATGCCGTGCAAATATTAAGTAAATGCTTATGGAATGAATGAGGAGTGTTACTAGACCAGTACCAAAGTGAACTGGAAAAGCAGCAGGCAGGACTCCTAAGACAGAAACAAAGGCATCTGGTTAACTCAGACCTCAGTAAATATGCCAGAGGCTACTGACTTCCCACAGTTCTCCTGCCCCCTCAAGTGAATTCTGCCTGATTACTGGACGACAGTGATTGCACCAATACCAGCAACTACTGCCCAGGGATGATGAAAGGATGACTATGTAGTCATTTCAGAAAGTTAATATACACAAGGGCTGAGGTTTTTGTGATAAAGGCATACTCACAGGAATGTTGCCAGCAGTAGCGCCAGCTCCAAATCTGGCACCTGTATCATACCCTCCTTCCACCAGCACTGTTGAACCAGGTGGATAGATGGGACCAACTGGATAATAAGCCATGGGGATTGTGGAACCTAAAGGTCCAACAGCCACAGACTGGGCCATGGGAAGGTACAGTGAGGCGCCAGGAAATGCAGCTGACATGGTGGGGACTGTGGCAGCCCCTGGGTGCACAAAGCTCGGACGATAGAGCTAGAAGAGGCAGAAGAGAAGGCAACACATTACTTTATGACATTCTTATTTCAGATCTCTTTCATGAGACAATTCTTAATTCTTGTGCAGATTACACTCTGAGTTACACAAGTTGCCTTTCCACCGGCCACTCAATATCCTCCTGGATCACTTCCTGCTAGAAATAATGTTGGGCTCAAAGAACGCTAACTCATCTTCTCAACTTCAGCCTGTGCCAAAGAGCAAAATAATCAGATAATGCCTTCTCAACCCCAACTGAAATTGCTGAACTATAAAGAGGTTTTAGATTATCCACGTGAGCTCTCTCTCCTGTTTGTGGAGAGTAAATACATTTCTGGAGCCAGACTTAGGTAAAGACTGAAAATGTGATCCAAGAGTATTCAGTTCAAGTCTAGTAAACTGGAAGCACCTCTGAATAGGCAGGTGGAGCATCAGTATAGGGTGGAGCCTGAGGAAGATGCAAGGTCTGAGGGTACACAGGATTCCCGGGAGGCTGCACCGGGTAGGTTGGCTGCGTTGGATATTGACCTGGAAGACAGGAAAAAAGCAAAAAAAAACGAATGTTGCCTACCATACAGAGCAACCAAAATGGGGCAGAGCATACTGGGTCGCTAACCTCACTGAGCTAGGAGGTTTGCAAAAACACTGTCCTAGAGGGCCTGATTCCTGGAACCAAGAAAATAAACACTCTTTGTACCCTTATAACTGAAGATGCTGGATTCTAACTGGGCTGTTAAGTCTCTTTCCAGTAGCAGACTGGTACAAGGGGAAAGTCTATCTAGGCCCAAGATCCTTCCAGAATGGGCATGTCTGCGCACCCATTCCTGTCGATGTTTTAAGTGTGTGCGTCCTCTCTGCTCTGGTGGTCCCCCAGGGCCTGGCTGTAACTGGCCACGAGCCCGTGAGTAACGGCGTTTGTAGTCCTCCACCTCACAGGTTCCTACTCAAGGTCGACTTCCAAATAAAAAGAGTGGTGAAAGTGAGCCTTGGGATCGGAGAGGAGGTGGAGGCGAATGTCCTAACACAGGAACTGGGAGACGTTCAGGCGGCCAGCGAGGTTAAGGGGAAAGAGACCCTTCGGCCTGCCTGGCCCGCCCACCAGGGTCGGCAATTCACTAGTTAAGCCCAGGGGCCTGCCTGTGGTTCCGGAGCGCGGCGCCCCGCCTCCGCAGGCTCTCCATTGGCCTACCCAAATATCAGCTCTAGCTTCCCATTTGCGCCTGCAGATGCCCATCACGACAAGCCTTCTCGCCCCCCCCCCCACCCCGCTCCAACGGCCCCCCACTCGAGCCCGGAGCTCCAAACTGCGCCACAGAGTTTAAGGGGGAAAAGGCCAGGAGGGGGCGAGCAGCCGTAGTTCGGGGATGACGAAGGCGTCCGGCGCAACCCCCGGCACTACAGCTGGCCCAGGAGCGCGGCGCAACTAGCCCCAGGCCTGGCGTTTGATGACCCTTGGTCCCGGGCCCGCTCTCTCCGGGCCAGCACTACTCTCCCCGATGGCCTCAGCTACCCCCTGTCCTTGCCTTTGCTGTTCATGGTGGCTGCGGGTCCGGTTCAGCTCGGCGTCGCGGACGGTTATTTTTTTCGTCCTCTTCCTGTTCGTAGTCACTTCCGTGTCACGTGACGATTCGTCCGCCTAGCGTCACCCGACGCCCGAATGCCGCTGCCACCGGAAACCCCGCCCCTTCGCCCGGTCTCCAGTAGCTGGAGGAAGGACCCGCGTGATCCGCCCACTCGCTTTGGCCCCGCCCACTGGGTCGAGCCCTCCAACCCCCACCCTTGTCCCTTGACTGGAAGAAAACAAAGTACAGGTATTGTCTCAAAACAGTATTTTTTCTCTCTTGGGCGCTCAGAGGCAGTACGTTTACACTGCTCCCCGAAACCCTTTCCACCTACGCACTGCAACTCAAGGTCACCTTACTTTGAGAGTCTTTCCACAGGCGGCACAGTGCTACGAATTTCTCTGCCTCAAATACGCTCCTCAAACCCTTGATTTATCCCGTGTTCCCCTCCCATTAAACCCAACTTAAGCCTCAACTCCATAGAGGTTTATTTTGCTAGTCGTATTCACATCTGTCCTTTTCTGACTTAGACCATCACTCGAATTTTCTCAGCCTGTCCATTCTACCGACAGGCTTCTGTGTTTATTTCAGTGTCGCTTTCTCACTAAAAGGAAGGGTATGCTGTGCTGTGAACCCCCCCCCCCCCACACACACACACACTACAGCTAACACTGAAACTGGTATACTTGTGGTCCCCAAGGAGTGCCTGTGGGCCTGCCCTTCCTTTGGTACCTGTTACAGGCAACTGTGTGATACCTCATGTACATTTTCCTTTGTGTATCTCCTAAATTAATTGTTCTTGGAGTTCTCTTGTGGCTCAGTGGTCTAAGGACCTGGCGTTGTCACTGCTGTGGCTCTGGTTATAGCTATGGCAAGGGTTTGACCCCTGGCGTGGGAATTTCTGCATTCCTGGCTGAGGCAAAAAAAAACACACAAAAAAAAACTTGTTCTTAAGGGCAAAGATGGCATCCTTTCAGGCAGCAAATAAGTTTTTCCTTCCATTCTTCGTTTTAAAATATCTGCTGATGTTGCTCTGTGCAAGTAGAGATGGAGCTGGACAAGACAGGCAAACATTGTTTTCTTATGGAATTTACATTCTATACTTCAGTAAGAACATTAGAAAAGCATCTGAAAAGGGAAAACTTTGGAAAGAAAAGCCCTCAGTAAACCGTAGAAGCCTGATAAATATTTGCTGATGAATGATTTAAACCACTGGTTTCAGCTCAGCAATCCCTTGCTTTTGTCTCCAGTAGCATATTAAGCTCAGAGTTTTCAGAGCAGAGCACCCCTGCAATGCTCTGGGGGGTCTTCATGAATCTTCACAACAGCCCTGTGTGATAGCCAGGACTTGTTTGAGCATTCCTGTTTTTTTTGTTGTTGTTGTTTTGTTTTTGTCTTTTTGCCATTTCTTGGGCCGCTCCCTCAGCATATGGAGGTTCCCAGGCTAGGGGTCGAATCGGAGCTGTAGTCACCGGCCTACGCCAGAGTCCCAGCAACACGGTATGTGAGCCGTGTCTGCAACCTACACCACAGCTCATGGCAACGCGGGATCGTTAACCCACTGAGCAAATCCAGGGATCGAACCCGCAACCTCATGGTTCTTAGTCGGATTTGTTAACCACTGCGCCACGGTGGGAACTCTGCATTCCTGTTTTTAAATGTGAGAATTGATTAAAGAGATCTGGGAGTTCCCACTGTGGTGTGGTGGATTAAGGATCCGGGGTTGTCTCTGTCTGTGTGACTTCAATCCCCAGCTGGGCACAGTGGGTGTTAAGGATGCAGGCATAGGTCTCAGCTGTGGCTCAGATTCAGTCCTTGGCTCAGGATCTTCCATATGCTGCAGGTGTAGCCAAAAGAAGAAAAAAAAAAAAGAGAGAGATTTTCCCCCAAGTCACACAGTGAACAGGTTACAAAATCAGATCTTGTGTCCTGGCTCCCAGATTCCTAAGTCAGTGTTTTTGTTTTGTTTTGTTCTTATCACTTCATACTGCCTGTCCTGCTAAAATACTCTAAAAGGCCAGCTTCCAAGGCTGATTGTATTTGGAGTTCTTTTAGGTTTTTTTCGTCCTTTCAGTAGATTCATGTTGTTTATTTGGTTCAGACTAATGTTAGTATGATAAAGCCTGTGATATTTGTCTTTTCCTGTATTTCTGACTCTGATCTTCTTGAACCAGGCACAATGTTAGAGATTCACTCATTCACCACTTCTGTGGAGAACACTTAAAATTGCCAGGCACTGTTATAAAACAATACAAAGCCCTTGATCTCCTGAAGCTCATCTTCTGGTACAGGGGCTTGCAAACTTTTTTGATCAAAGTCCACAGTAATACACTTTCTAAAAAATTTTTTATTTTGTTGTCATTGTTTTGTTTACAGTAAAATACTTTAAATCGGAGTTCCCGTTGTGGCTCAGTGGAAACGAATCCGTCTGGTAACCATGAGGATGCAGGTTTGATCCCTGGACTCGCTCAGTGGATTAAGGATCCAGCATGGCCATGAGCTGTGGTGTAGTTCACAGATGCAGCTCGGATCTGGCGTTGCTGTGGCAGTGGTGTAGGCCAGAGGCTACAGCTCAAATTTGACCCCTAGCCTGGGACCCTCCATATGCCACAGGTATGAGGCCCTAAAAAGGCAAAAAATAAAAATACTTCAAATCATGATCCAGTACACACACATTTATAAATATATGTAAGTGACATTTTTATGACCTAGTACTTTTCCTTTTGTGTACAATGCACTATAGTATTTTCTGTTCTCTCCTATTTTTTCTTTTTTTTTCTTTTGGCATGTGGAAGTTCCCAGGCCAGGGATTGAACCCACAGCACAGCTGCAGCCTATATCACAGCTGTGGCAACACTTGATCCTTAGCCCCACTGCACCATAGGGGAACTTCCTCTTTCTTTTCTTTCTTTCTTTTGGTCACAGAGCTTGATGTGGGATATCGGTTCCTAGACCAGGGATTGAACCCCAGGTTGCAGCGGTGAAAGCACTGAGTGTTTCAGAGAGGTTAAGTAGCTGAACTAAGTTACACAGCTTCAGAGCTGAGTTCAAACTCAGCTTTTCTTGATTTTACAAGCCTTCTTTCTAATGTGTACCTTTTTTTTTTTTTTTTCTATTTCTTGGGCCGCCCTTGCAGCATATGGAGGTTCCCAGGCTAGGGGTCCAATCGGAGCTGTAGCCACCGGCCTACGCCAGAGCCACAGCAACCCGGGATCCGAGCCGCGTCTGCAACCTACACCACAGCTCACGGCAACGCCGGATCGTTAACCCACTGAGCAAGGGCAGGGACCGAACCCGCAACGTCGTGGTTCCTAGTCGGATTCGTTAACCACTATGCCACGACGGGAACTCCCCTCTAATGTGTACCTTGTTTAAAGTTTACTTTTTCAAAAAATCTGTTGCCTCCCAAGGGTCTCAGTTTCATCATCTACCAAAAAATTCACATGATATTTGTGTCACCTCCAAATCCAGACTGTGTTCTAGAGAAAGAAAAGAGCAAAGAGGAGCCTGAAAAAACAGGGGAAGGGGGCTGAGCTGATAGATTGTAAATTCTGGTCAGAACCCTTCCCCCAGTGTTAAAAGTTCAGATACTTCTGGAGTTCCCGTCGTGGCACGCAGCGGAAACGTATCCAGCTAGGAACCATGAGGTTGTGGGTTCGATCCCTGGCCTCACTCAGTGGGTTAAGGATCTGGTGTTGCCGTGAGCTGTGGTGTAGGTCACAGAGGAGGCTTGGATCTGGCGTTTCTGTGGCTGTGGCGTAGGCCAGCAGTTGTAGTTCTGATTAGACCCCTCGCCTGGGAACCTCCATGTGCTACAGGTGTGGCCCTAAAAAGCAAACAAAAAAAGAAAAAAAAAATTCAGATACTTCTACTGGATGGTAAACAGCAATTGCCCCCAAGCCCTCTCCCCAGATACCCTCCTCTGCTCCAGCCCCCAACTGGAACCCCTTCTCCAGACTTTTCCATGGTCCAGTGATTAAAGGATTAACTCTTGATACCCAGGAAGCCTGCAGGACCTAGCTCCAGCTAAGGCAAGATGCTCTCAGATGGGTCAGCGCCTCCTCTACAACACATTGAATGTTTTGCCTAACACCCTGGGACCTGGCTCTCTTGAAAGCCAGCACAGAGCTAAATGAGATTCCCAGCAGAAATGGAGGGGCTGCAAGCCACTGTTTTCTCTGACAGGTAGGATTAAGGAACATCTGACTACTTTCCTGGTCAAGCATCAAGAGCCTTGCTGTTTTCTTCATCCTCCTGGATCCCCAGTGAGATGAAGCTGTTCACGTAGTCATTTAGCAAACACCTCTTCTTAAATTAATTTAACACCTATTTAACGGAGCACCTGTTATGTGCCAGGCCCTGTAACAAGCACTAAGGAAACGAGTGAGGAAGCAGACTTAGTCCCTTCTCATGGAACTTAGTCTATCGAATGGCAGAGACAGAAAAGTAAATGGATAATCAAAATACAGTGTGATTGGTGCTGATATAAGGACAGTATAGGAAGAGTTCCCATCATGGCTCAGGGGAAATGAATCTGACTAGCATCCAGGGTGACACAGGTTTGATCCCTGGCCTCGCTCACTGGGTTAAGGATCCGGCATCGCCATGAGCTGCAGTGTAGGTTGCAGACCCAGCTCAGCTCCTGCATTGCTGTAGCTGTGACGTAGGTTGGCAGCTCTAGCTCCGATTATACCCCTAGCCTGGGAACCTCCATATCCCTAGGGATTGGCCCTAAAAAGACCCCCCCCCCCCCAAAAGGACAGTATAGGATGTTATGAGAACATACGAGGTGAGGTATCTGATATCCTCTCCTGTGGACAGGGAAGGCATCATGCTGCCTGCGATATCTGAGATGAAATCTGCAGGACAAGTTAAACAAATGAGGAAGGTACTTCCCCAAAGAGAGAACAGCCTATGCAGAGGCCTAAAGGTGGGAGAACTTGTGGGGAGGGAGAACATGAAAACAGTTCAGTGGGGCCAGAGTGTGGCATGGGAGATGAAGATGGCTAAGAGAGGAAGCTGAAGAGGCGAACAGCCTTTCTAGGCAGGGGAGCCCATGAAGGCCTTTGTCTTTTTTTTTTTTTTTTGCCACACCCACAGCATGCCTAAATTCCAGGGCCAGGGATCAAAGCAGTGACAACTGCTGGATACTAGCCGGCTGAGCCACCAGGCCACTCCTAATCTGAAGACAATGGATTCTATCCTATACGCACTGGTTAGCCACCAGAGAGTTTTCAGCAGAAAAGTCACATGATTATGTTTTCATTTTAGCAATATCTTTATGACTGCCAAATGGATTAGAAAGAGGCAGGGGTGGAGACAGAGTTAGAACACTGGGTAGTAATTTAGGCGAGTGACGGTGGCAGACTGGCCTAGGAAATTGGCAGTAGGAGGATTCCAGAAATATTTAGGAGGCAAACAAAAACAACTGGACTAATACTGGGATTACTGGCGGGGGTTAATTAGCAGGATTCATGTCAGGGATGAAAACTCCATAAAGTCAACAGTAAAATGACAAATTAGAAACAGATATTTGCAATTTGTATTACAATGGGCTGATATCCCAAATATTAGGAACCCCTGGAGATCAATAAGTATACGATGAACCATTAGAAAAAGTAGCTGGTGGAGGGGGAATTGGCTGAAGGCAGTCAAAAGATACAAACTTCCAGTTATAAGATAAATAAGTACTAGAGCTTTAATGTAAAATGTGATAAAGGTAATTATCACCACTGTATGTTATAAATGAAAAAAATTTTTTTTTTTTTTTGGTCTCTTAAGGCCACACCCGCAGCACATGGAAGTTCCCAGACTAAGGGTCAAATCCAAACTGTAGGAGTTCCTGTCATGGCTCAGCAGTTAACCAACCCAACTAGGATCCATGAGGATGTGGGTTTGATCCCCGGCCTCACTCAGTGGGTTAAGGATCCGGCATTGCTGTGAGCTATAGTGTAGGCCAGCGGCTACAGCTCCGATTCAGCCCCTAGCCTGGGAACCTCCATATGCCACGGGTGCAGCCCTAAAAAAGAAAAAAAAAAAAAGAGGGATTTCCCTGCTGACATAGAGCAGATAGCAAGTTAATGGTCTGGCATTGTCACTGATGTGGCTCTGGTTGCTGCTGTGGTGCAGGTTTGTTCCCTGGCCCTGGAATTTCTGAATGCTATGAGGGAGGCCAAAAAAAAAAAAAAAAAAGAATGAGAAAGCTCTCCACATATTTAAAATGAAAACAAGGAAAGGTTCAGAACCAGGTGCTGAGTATGATACCTTTTGTGTAAAAGAGTGGGAAAACAATGTTCATTAGAATCTGAGTAAAGAAATTCAGGAAGATTACACAAGATATCTAAAAGTAGCTACCGGGAATTCTCTTGTGGCATAGGAGATTGAGGATCCAACATTGTCACTGCAGCAGTTTGGGTTACTCCTGTGCCGCAGGCTTGATCCCTGGCTGGGGAACTTTTGCATGCTTCGGGCACAGCTCCCCCTCCCCTCAAAAAAAGCTGGTTACTGGGTAGGGTGGGGTAACAGGTGGAAGTAAGACTTTTCACTCTATACCTTAAAAATCTTGTTTTTAATTTTTGAACCATGTGAATGCTTATCAATTCAAAAAATTAAAACAATGTTGGCACACTTATTAAAATGGTTAACATTAAAAAGACTATTTTGGGGATGTTCCCATCATGGCTCAGTGGAAACAAATCTGACTAACATCCATGAGGATGCAGGTTTGATACCTGGCCTCGTTCAGTGGGTTAAGGATCTGGAATTGCTGTGAGCTGTGGTGTAGGTCACAGGTGCGGCTCGGAGCTGGCATTGCTATGGTTGTGACGTAGGCCAGTGGCTACAGTTCCAATTAGACCCCTAGCCTGGGAACCTCCATATGCTGCGTGTGTGGCCCTTAAAAAAAAAAAAAAAAAAAAGGCTATTTCAGAATCCCTTCTGTGGGAGTTCCCGTCGTGGCGCACTGGTTAACGAATCCGACTAGGAACCATGAGGTTGCAGGTTCGGTCCCTGCCCTTGCTCAGTGGGTTAACGATCCGGCGTTGCCTTGAGCTGTGGTGTAGGTTGCAGATGCAGCTCGGATCCCGAGTTGCTGTGGCTCTGGCACACAGCAGCTCTGATTAGACCCCTAGCCTGCGAACCTCCATGTGCCCCGGGAGCAGCCCAAAGAAATAGCAAAAAGACAAAAAAAAAAAAAAAAGAATCCCTGCTGTGGCACAATGTGGTTAAGAATCTGACTGCAGCAGCTCAGTTCTTTGCAGAGGTTCGGGTTTGATCCCCAGCCTGGTATAGTGGATCTAGTGTTGCTGCAATCACTTTAAAAACCACTTAAGGGCATTCCCATGGCTCAGCAATAATGAATCCGACTAGTATCCATGAGAATGTGGGTTTAATCTCTGGCCTCTCACAGTGGGTAGGGGATCCAGCATTTTCGTAAGCTGTGATATAGGTCACAGATGCAGCTTGGATCCCATGTTACTGTGGCTGTGGTGTAGGCCAGCAGCTGTAGCTCTGATTCAGCCCCTAGCCTGGGAACTTCCACATGCCACAGGTGCAGCCCTAAAAAGCAGCAGAAGAAAAAAAAAGCAGTATGGCAGGACTTTAAAAGTTAAACATACCATGCAATCCAGTCCTTCCATTCCTATTAACCCAAGAGAAATGAAAGCAGGTGGGCACACAGAGGCTAATACATGGATATTTATTACAGCCTTATTTGTAATAGCCCCAAACTGGAAACAACACAAATGTCCACCAACAGACCAATGGATACACTAATCGTGGTATTGCCATACAAAAAAATAGGAACGAACTGTGGAGCCACACAATGTGGGTAATCTCACATGCCGAAGGAGAGAAACCAGACCAAAAAAGAGTACATCCTGAAGTGTTCCATTTATATAAAATTTTGGAAAATACAAACTATAGTGATAAAAAGCAGATCTGTGGTTGCCTGTATAAAGGGAGGGGAGGGACAGGAGGGAAGAGATGGACTTTGGGAAATTTGGGGGGCCAATGGATATGTTCATCATCTTGATTGTGGTGATGGTTTCACGGGTGTGTACACGTCAGAGCTTCTCAGGGAAGGATCTAGACCGCAGAGGAGTAAGACGTCGCACTCACCTTCTCCCACAAACACATCAAAAAAGCACATCTACATGTAGAGTGATTTGCACAGAATATCTACTAAATGCTGGAAGAACAACTTCAACCTCCAAAAAGGTCAAGAAACTCTCCATATAACTAGGTAGAACAAAAGAGAAAAAAAAGAGAGAGAGAGAGAGAAGGAATCAGGACAGAACTAGCACTCCTGAGAGGGTGCTGTTAACGAGGAAAGGAACCCACACCCTGGAAAGCCACCTAACTGACGGGGAGATCAACCTAGATGGAGGGACCTCAAAGTCGCTGAGAAAAGTGCAGCAGCTGGACTGAGGAGAGCAAAGCAGAGTGAGAGCTGCACAGATCATCTGCACCCAGACACCACAGCATGAGACGCTTGGGTGGGAGCTGGGTGCTGAGACCCAGGCTCCAGAGGTCACTTCTGGGAAGAGGACTAAGGTTGGCTGTGTGGAGACAGCCTTAAGGGCTAAGGAGCCGTGTGCCACGGGCTGCGGAGTGGAATGCCAGAGCTGAGGGAACCCGGGAGGAGATCTGGGTCCCCACTTGCTGGGGCTGCAGGATACCAGGTGCTTCTTGTGTGGGCTCAGTGTGACTCGGTGCCTCTTGTGTGATCTACAGACAGCAGGGACGAACCACAGTGGTCATCTCAGAAACCAGAGGGAGGTGTGGCCTGCCTCCTCTAGGGGTCTGTAGATGGGCTCCACCTGTGGCCCAGTCACCACAGAGGTCGGCAAAAGTGAGGGCACTGCAACCAAGCACCACCCATTGTTGCTCTCACTGCCCTGGAAACACACCTGCCTGCTGCGGCCACTGCCAGATGCCCTGGGCAGCACCCACATGCTTGATCTTTGTCATTTCCTGGGACAGTGCAGCACCTCCTGCATGGGCTAAGTCAGACGCAGTGCTTCTTGTGTGGTCTACAGGTGGTGGGGGCAAACCACTGCAGTTATCTCTGACTCCAGAGGTAGGCATGGCCCACCACCACTAGGGGTCCATGAACAGGGACCACTTGCACCCCTAACCAGGGAGGAGGGCATTGCGACTGAAGACCACCTGTTACTGCTCTCACTACCCTAGGGAATTCACATACCCTGCCACTGCCACTGCCAAATGCTCTAGGCACTGCCTAAATGTGCCTGAGGCTCATTACCATGTCCCAGGGCTCTGCAACAAGGAGAAGCCTGTGCCACCTTCCTGTAGGTCCTTGCTACTGTCCAGAGCCCAGCAACCACGCACTGAATACTAGCCTGCCCATTGCCTCCTTCTCTCTGGAAACACATGTAACGCCCTGTGACGGGGATAACAGCCTGTTCACACTGAGGAAAGAAACAGCAAATATCCAACCTCCCACACCAAAAATAAATAGTAACCCCCCATAAAATATAAAGGGGTGCTCCTACATAGAAATAGCCCTCCAAGACTACAGCTTGGTTTTCCTAAACTCACAGAAAAAGAATAATACAAGCAAAATGAAGAAGCTCAGGAACCATTCCCTGAGTTAAAAGAAGAATCTGCCTGAAGTAGCAAACAATGAAACAGACCTCTGCAGTCTAATAGACACTGAGTTCAAAAGGGAGATAGTGAAAATACTGCAGGAATTAAGGGTGAATATGAAGGAATTAAGAGCAGATATAAACAGTAATGCGAATTAATTTAGAAAGGAACTAGAAAATATATGGAAAAACCGAGAAAAATTAGAGAATTCTTTTGCAGAAATGCAAACTGAGCTAAAGGCACCAAAGAGTACAACGAATTAGTGACTTGGAAAATAGAATAATGGAAATCACCCAATGAGGACAGCAGATGGAAAACCAAATGAAAAACCATGAAAGCAATATAAGAGATCTATGGGATAATATAAAGTGGGGCCAATCTATGTATAATAGGGAGTCAGAAAGAGAAGAAAAAGAAAAGGGGGTTGAAAATATATTTGAGGAAATTGTGTGTAAAAACTTTCCAAATCTGAAGGAAACAGATATCAAGATACAGGAACCACAGAGGGCCCCAAATAAGTTAAATCCAAACAGGCCCACACCAAGACATATTATAATAAAAATGGCAAAATTTAAAGATAAAGAGAGAATTCTAAAGGAAGCAAGAAAAACACAAAACATTAATTATAAGGGAACTCCCATAAGGCTATCAGCTGATTTCTCTACAGAAACACTACAGGCCACAACAGGAAATTCTTTTTTTTTTTTTTTTTTGTCTTTTTGCTGTTTCTTGGGCCGCTCCCGTGGCATATGGAGGTTCCCAGGCTAGGGGTCTAATCAGAGCTCGGAGCTGTAGCCGCCAGCTTACACCAGAGCCACAGCAATGCGGGATCTGAGCCGCGTCTGCAACCTACACCACAGCTCATGGCAACGCCGGATCCTTAACCCACTGAGCAAGGCCAGGGACCGAACCCGCAACCTCATGGTTCCTAGTCGGATTCGTTAACCACTGTGCCACGACGGGAACTCCAAGGAAATTCTTGTATGTTTTAAATATATGCAGTTTATTGGAGTTCCCACTGTGGTGCAGTGGGATTGACAGCATCTCTGGAGCACTGACTGGCACAGTAGGCTAAGGATCTGGTATTACTGCAGCTGTGGCTACTTAGATCACAGCTGGTTCAGATCTGGTGCCTGACCCAGGAACTTCCCTATGCCACAGGGCAGCCAAAAAAGGAAAGGGAAAAGAAAGAATTATCTATCTATCTATGCAGTTTATCATATGTCAGTTATGCCTTTTAAAACGATGTTTTTTAAAATAATCTTTGGGAGTTCCTACTATGGCTCAGTGGTAATGAACCCAACTAGTATCTATGAGGATTCGGGTTCAATTCCTTTCCTAGTGGGTTAAGGATCTGGAGTTGCTGTGGCTGTGGTGTAGGCTGGCAGCTGCAGCTCCAATTGACCCCTAGCCTGGGAACTTCCATATGCCGAAGGTACAGCCCTAAAAAGCAAAAAATTTAAAAATAAAATCAATAGGAAAAATATAGAGCACTCAGTGGAAAATGTACAGAAGATTATAAACTAGCCAGTGAACATGCCAAAACTTAAAAAAAAGAAAGAAACAAAGAAACAAAGAAACAAAGAAAGAAAAGAATATTGGGATGAAGAAGAGGGAAATAGGTAAAGATTATGGCTAATCAGCTCTTTTAGTGTGTGTGGGTAAGATAGATGCTGAAAGAAAAATTATAGCAGAACTTGGGAAATGCTCCAGTAGAGATAAACTGTCCTCTGAGGGCTCGGAGAATGACGTGCCTCTTCCTGGTGGTCCCCAGTTAATTAGGCTGATTAGAGCTTTTTAATGTACCTTCATTAAACATCTACTATGTATTGGGCTCTTCACTTGGGTAACTGGAGAACAAAATCAACTATTTCCCAGCCCAGAGGGTAGATAGAGGGGGTTTTGTTGTTGTTTGTTTTTTGTCTTTTTAGGGCTGCACCCGTGGCATATGGAGGTTCCCAAGCTAGGGATTGAATCGCAGCTGTAGCAGCTGGCATACACCGCAGCTACAGCAACGCGGGAGTCTTCACCTACACCACATCTCAGGGCATCTGCGGATCCTTAACCCACTGAACAAGGCCAGGAATCGAACCTGCATCCTTATGGATGCTAGTCAGATTTGTTTATGCTGAGCCATGACAGGAACTCTAGGATAGGAGTTTGTGGAAGAATCCAATCAGGCTAGGCTTTTTGAAGCAGCCTTTTCAAAGCTTTGGCTAATTTATCTTTGTGTAACAAGGGAACAAAGATTACGAGATATATGATTCAGAAATGGACCCTCCTTTCTCATTGCAAGCAGGCCTTTGTAGAAGAGGCACTAACACCTGCTCTGCAAAGGCCCAACAACACTGTGGCTGGAGCAGCCTAGTAATTCCTGGTATAACATCTCATCTTTGGGGATTTTGATCAGTTTTTCTCAATGTGAAATCCTAAACTACCTGCATCAGAATCATTTGGTGCTGGCGTTCCCACTGCTGCTCAGCAGGTTAAGAACCTGACTAGCATCAGGATGTGGGTTCCATCCCTGGTCTCAATCAGTGAGTAAAGGACCCAGTATTGCCACAGGCTTTGGTGTAGGTCACAGATGCAGCTCGGATCTGGCATTGCTGTGGCTGTGGTTTAGCCTGACAGCTACAGCTCCAATTTGACCCCTAGCCTGGGAACTTCCATATGCCATAGGTGCGGCCCTAAAACGAAAAAAAAAAAAAAAAAAAAAGGATCATTAGATGCTGATCATAAATGCAAAGTAATGTGTTGATACTACCTCACTGGTTTGGGGGATGAGATTTCATTTTGTTCTTCAAGGTGTGTGTGTATGTGTGTTTGTGATGTGTGTGTGTGTTGGGCGGAGGGAATAGAGTGTCTGCATCTTGATCTGGACAAGAGACTGGCGCTTGGGATGCCAGCCTTCCCTGGAAGAATTTTCTGGGCAGACTGTGTGCTAGGGTTCATGGCAACCCCCCCTCCATCCCCCACCCTCCCCCCAATACTCCTCTAGGCTGAATGAATAAGTCAGATTTAGGGAAAGTACTTCTGGGTTCAGTGGAGGAAGCACGGGGGAGGAAGGGCCTAGGCCCCCCAAAAAGGAGTGGAGGTTGAAAGGAGGAGTTCCTAGGGAGAGAAACCTGACGACAGGGATCCAGGTTAGGCTCTGGGGTCCAGGTGTGCAAGGGCCCCCCCCCCCCATCTCCTAGTAAAGAGAACTTCTTTGCTGGTTTTCACTTGAATTATAGGAACAGTTAAAATAAAAAATTTAGTGCTTTCCTTTACTCATTAGAATTCTCTTTAGTTTTTCCCCAGCTCTTCATGTGAAGTCATGCTGGGGAGAATTCACAGCTGTGCCCCCCTGTGAATACAGCTGCATTTCATCCAGAGGAACCACACAGGAGTTCTAGGCTGCGAGTAGCAGTCAAGTAGGTAGTCCAGAACAGAATGAGAGAGAGGATCAAGTGAAAGACCTGGGGGGCAGGCCTAGCCCCCCGCTTCACAGATACCAAAATCCAAGGATGCCCAAGTCTGTTGTATAGAATGGTATTTGCATAAATGGTAAATAGTATTTGCATAAAACTTATGCATTCTCTAGTATAACTTTAAATCATCTCTAGATTACTTGATACCTAATACAATGTAAATGCTATGTAAATTGTTGTACATATAATGTAAATACCTGTACATGGTTGCTGGGCCTTACCGGATTTTTTTCCTCCAAATATTTCCTTTTTGGAAGGAAATGGCATGCTGAAGGCCCATGGCATGCTGAACTTCCTGGGCCAGGGATCAAGCCCACTCCACAGCCATGACCACACCAGATCCTTAACCCACGAGCCACCACAGAACTCCCCCAAGTGTTTTCAGTCCTTTGTTGGTGGCAGCCTCTGATGCAGAACCCAGTGATAGGGCCGACTGTGCCAGAGAGCGGGGACCTTTAAAATGGAGGGAAATGCTGACGCTTGGGTGTCATATATATCATCTCATTTAACACTCAAAAAACTCTAGAAGTAGAGTTCTCATAGCTCAGCATTAACAAACCCGACTAGTATCCGTGAGGACTCGGGCTCAATCCCTGGCCTCTCTCAGTGGGTTAAGGATCCAGCACTGCCATGAGCTGTGGTGTAGGTCGCAAACACTTCTCAGATCCTGCGTTGCTGTGGCTGTGGTGTAGGCCGGCAGCCACAGCTCCGATTCAACCCCTACCTAAGCTGGGAATTTCCAAATGCTGCAGGTGCGGCCCTAAAAAGACAGGAAAAAAATATTTCTAGAAATAAGTGTTATCCCCATTTTACAAATGAGACACTATGGCCTAAAGAGGCTACCTTGCCAAAATACACAGCTAGTGACTGTGATCAGATCTGAACCCATATCTGTGGATCTGATTGAATTATAATGTCTCCTCCTGGTTCCTATAGCAAAGGAGGTTGGCAGTTGTGGCAGCCTGTCCATGTACCAGGGATATTTTCTATTCTTTTTTTTTTTTTAATTTATTTATTTTTTTTACGGAATAAAATACATATATTTAAACACAATTACATTCACACAGATTATTATATCATGGATCTTAAATACATTAAGTGACTCCCTCTGGAGAAGTGGAATGGAAAATATGCTGAGACAAATAGGAAATTTATTCTATACTTTAATCCCATTTTGTATGGCTTTCATCTTTACTATTTAGTATTATCTATTACATTTCAATTTTTCTTTAAAAATTAGCATTATATTAAAATTGTGTATATTATGCAACTAAAATTTATAAAGAAGAAAGCCTTATATACCATTAAATATTTTATATAGCATAATAAAAAAGAATAACAACTGGTAAGAATAACAAAAATAATACACCCTCTGAAAATAAGTAAAATATAAAATGCATAAATTGGTTAAAAAACAGTGTAACTATATAAGTATGTCCTCACAATTTGTTACATCTTATTGATTCTTCAATATAGGCATTACACCATTCTAGGTGATGTGATAAACAAGACATTATAGACCTTACATTGCACCATGGAGAGAAATGGTTATTAATAATACAATTGTAGAGCTGTATTATTTAATTATCATAAATTCTTTGATGGAGAGGAAATCAGAATCAGATCTAAGAAGACTTCAGCATTCCAAGAATGATGTCAAATGACTCCCTTTATGGTGGATTATACACTTATTTACTATGAGATATATTTCTTCTCCAGAGATTCCTTGTTTGTGTATCAATTGCAGATTTTTGGCTTGCAGTTATTCTGAAGTTTTGATAAAAGAGTCTATATGTATATGAGATTGTTTTAAGTTGTTATTCTCTTAATTGTAAGTTCATCTCCAGTGTCCTGCGTTTGCACCCACCTCTTCTCATGATTTCTGATTTTGGTGGTATAATTGTGCATGGATGATTTCGTATCTTTACTGTATATATACCTTTACTGGTGGGCCTTGTCATTTGTGGAATTTTTGTTCCTATTGCTGTCTTTTCTGCCTAGAGAAGTTCCTTTAGTATTTGTTGTAAAGCTGGTTTAGTGTTGCTGAATTCTCTTAGTTTTTGCTTATCTGTGAAGGTTTTGATTTCTCCTTCAAATCTGAATGAGAGCCTTAATGGGTAAAGTAATCTTGATTGGAAGTTTTTTCCTTTCATCATGTGAAGTATATCATGCCACTCCCTTCTGGCCTGCAGAGTTTCTGCTGAAAAATCTGCCGATAACCTTATTGGGGTTCCCTTGTATGTTATTTGTTTCTTTTCCCTAGCTGCTTTCAAGATTTTCTCTTTGTCTTTAATTGTGGTCAGTTTGATTAGTATGTGTCTTGGGGTAGTCCTCCTTGGGGTTTTTTTTCTCTCTTTTTTTTTTTTTTTGTCTTTTTGCTATTTCTTTGGGCCGCTCCCGCGGCATGTGGAGGTTCCCAGGCTAGGGGTTGAATCGGAGCTGCAGCCACCGGCCTACGCCAGAGCCACAGCAACGCTGGATCCGAGCCGCGTCTGCAACCTACACCACAGCTCACGGCAACGCCGGATCCTCAACCCACTGAGCAAGGGCAGGGACCGAACCCGCAACCTCATGGTTCCTAGTCAGATTCGTTAACCACTGCGCCACGACGGGAACTCCTGGGTTTATTTTATATGGTACTCGTGCTTGCTGGATTTGAGTGAGTGGTTCCTTTCCCATGTTAGGGAAATTTTCGGCTATTCTCTCTTGGAATATTTTTTCTGTCCCCTTCTCTCTCTCTTCTTCTTCTGGCATCCCTATAATACAGATGTTGGTGCATTTAATGTTGTCCCAGAGTTCTCTGAGACTCTCCTCATTTCTTTTCAATCTTTTTTCTCTTTTCTGTTCTGCATCCTCCGTAATTTCCACTAATCTGTCCTCCACCTCACTTATTCGTTCTTCTGCCTCCTGTATTCTGCTGTTAGCTGCTTCTAGTGAATTTTTTATTTCAGTTATTGTATTTTGCATCTCTTCTTGTTTAAGTTTTATATCTTATATCTCTTTGGTCAGTGTTTCCTGTAAGTTATCCATCTTTGCCTCCAGTTTATTTCCAATGTCTTGTATCATCTTCAGCATCAACAGTCTAAAGTCTTTTTCCTAGAGGCTGAGAATCTCCTCATCGCTTAGCTGATTTTCTGGGGGTTTTCCTTTCTCCCTCATCTGAGTTATAGTTCTCTGTCTTTCCATTTTTATAGGTTTTTGGTTCGGTGATGTTTTGACAGATAATAGAGCTGTAGCCTCTCTTACTTCTGGTGTCTGCCCCCCTTGTGGCTGAAGTCTGTATGGGGGCTTGCTGTAGGCTTCCTGATGGGAGGGGCTGATGCTTGCCCCCTGGTGGGTGGAGGGTGGGGCTTAGTCTCTGGATGGGACTAGAGGCAGCTGTGTGCTTGAGAGGTCTTTAGGTAGCCTGTTTACTGAGGGGTGGGTCTGTGATTCCACCTGGATTGGTTGTTTGCCCTGAGGCTTCTCAGTGCTGACTGACAGGGTGGAGCCAGGTTTTCCCAAAATGGCCCCCTCCAGAGAAAGGCAGCTGCTGAATATTCCCAAGAGCTTTGCCTTCAATGTCCTTCCCTCACAATAAGCCACATTCACCCCTGTTTTCCCAGGATGTCCTCCAAAAACTACAGTCAGGTTTGACCCAGATTCCCACGGAGACCTCACTCTGCCCTGGGACCCAGTGCACATGAAAGTCCATGTGCGCCTTTTAAGAATGGGGTCTCCGTTTCCCCCAGTCCCGTGGAGCTCCTGCGCACAAGCCCTGCTGGCCTTCAATGCCAGATGCTCCAGGGGCTCTTTCTCCCAGTGCCAGAGCTCCACACATGAGGGTTTGATGTGTGGCTCAGAACTCTCGCTCCTGTAGGTGAGTCTCTGTGAACCAGTTAGTTTTCAGTCTGTGGAACTTCCCACCCAGGAGGTATGGGGTTGTTTATATCACGAAGTCGCCCCTCCTACCTCTTGATGTGGCCTCCTCTTTTTCTTCTGGAGTAGGGTATCTTTTTTAAGGTTTCTGGTCCATTTGGGTGGAGATTGCTCAGTCTTTAGTTGTGAATTTTGTTTTTAGGGGAGAAGTAGAGCTCCAGTCTTTCTATTCTGCCATCTTAATCCTCCACCATCTTGAAGTTGCCCTCTCTATTCTTTTTTTTTTTTTTTGTCTTTTCTAGGGCCACTCCTGCAGCATATGGAGATTCCCAGGCTAGGGGTCTAATCAGAGTTGTAGCCACTGGCCTACGCCAGAGCCACAGCAATGAGGGATCCGGGCCATGTCTGCAACCTACACCACAGCTCACGGCAATGCCAGATCCTTAACCCACTGAGTGAGGCCAGGGATCGAACCCTCAACCTCATGGTTCCTAGTCAGATTCACTAATCACTGAGCCATGACGGGAACTCCTCTATTCTTTATTCTACAAAATTTGGTGCTCACTTCGGCAGCACATATATTCTATAGAATTTTGTTTTATTTGATGCTTTCAAGCCTATATTGCTTCTCTTGTTCACAGAAATAATAAAGACATTAAAAAGAGAAAATAGGAGTTCCCGTCGTGGCGCAGTGGTTAACGAATCCGACTAGGAACCATGAGGTTGCGGGTTCGGTCCCTGCCCTTGCTCAGTGGGTTAAGGATCCGGCGTTGCCGTGAGCTGTGGTGTAGGTTGCAGACGCGGCTGGGATCCCTAGTTGCTGTGGCTCTGGCGTAGGCCGGTGGCTACAGCTCTGATTAGACCCCTAGCCTGGGAACCTCCATATTCCGCGGGAGCGGCCCAAGAAATAGCAACAACAACAACAAAAAAAAAAGACCAAAAAAAAAAGAGAAAATAATAGAATCAGTGGTTCATGGAAAACAATGTGAAATGCTTCTACCTTGGGAGTGATGGGTTTTATCAGCCTCTATTTAGGAAGACAGTCTATCACAAACATGGGAGGAGTTCCCTGGTAGCCCAGCAGGTTAAGGATCCAGCATTGTCACTGCTGTGGTGCAGGTTTGATCCCTGGGCTGGGAAGTTCAGCATGCTGTGGGCATAGCCACACACACACACAGACACACACACACACACACACACACACACACACACACACACACACAGAGGAAGAAAATGTAGATTCTGTCCTGATCTCCTCACCAGCTGTTTGGCTTTAGACAAGTGACTTACCATCTCTGAGCCTCAGTTTTCTCATCTTGAAAATGATTCCTGGGGAGTTCCCATCATGGTGCAGTGGAAACGAATCTGACTAGGAACCATGAGGTTACAGGTTTGATCCCTGGCCTTGCTCAGTGGGTTCAGGATCCGGCGTTGCCATGAGCTGTGGTGTAGGTTGCAGATGTGGCTCAGATCTGGCATTGTCGCGGCTGTGGTGTAGGCTGGTTGCTACAGCTCTGATTAGACCCCTAGCCTGGGAACCCCCATAGGCTGCGGGTGTGGCCCTAAAAAAGACAAAAGACAAAAAAAGAAAATGATTCCTACCTCACAGACTTGGTGTGAAGGTCAAAGAAGGAGATAAATGATAAAAATGTCTTGGGTTGTGGAATGCAACTTGTACCTTAATATGAGTATTAACTCTATTAGATTTGCAGCAGCTGCTCTTTTGTTGCAAGAAAGGGGACCCCCTTTGACCACTTCCTGGACCCAGTTTCTGTGAAAGTAAGAGTCAGAGGGCTTTAGCCAAGTTAAATGAATGATGGTTGATTCTGCCAATTTATTTCCTACTCCAAGGTTTATTTTCCTCTTATCCATACATCTGCATGTCAGGAATAAATTTTCCCCCTACAATATCATTTTTTGATGGAAACTTCCAGACTTAGATGGGAGAAAGGAGGGGGTAGAACAAAAGCCCACATTGCTTCAGCATTTCAATCAACAACCTCATTTTCTTCTAACAGTCAAAGTGAACTTCTTATGAATAATGGATGATAACCTGATGAATATGCACACAGCCTATTATGCCTGTGAGGTTTGGTGAATAATTTATGAGCTAAAATGTTCCTCACCTTGTTACTGTACAAAAATTATGGAAAAAAAAACCCGTATTTACCCTTTGAGCGGGTAGGGTGATCTGTCAGAGTGACAGCAGCCCAGCAATAATTTCACATCATTGCTAAAATTAAAGTAAATAGATAAAATATATGCATTTCAGGGCCGGGGGGGCTGTTAAAAAATGGAGCATACACAGCCACACTCCTTGCCACATGCAAGTTTTCCAAACTCTGGCTTCTCACCTTAAAATAGCCCTGCATTGTTAAACAGCACTCAAGAACCTTCTCTCAGACGGCCCATTCTCACAAGGACTTCAATATGACCAGTCAAGGTGGACAATAGCTTCCTTGTTTTAACTGTGGTTGAAAACTGGCCAACCACAAGCCATGACATTGTAAAACTGAAGACATCAGAGATTTTTTTAAAAAGGGGAAGTCCTAAAAGCTTTCAGAGAAGAAGCAGGTAAACACATGGGGAGGGGAAACCTGGCCAAGAAGCACTTGGAAATGCATTTCCATGGCTGTCTTTCCTCACAGCTGAGAGGCTTTTTTCCTGCTGACCAACCTGACTCCCTGCTGTATCATGCTCACTCCCACCTGCCCAAGCCTCATTCCCTTAGCAACAGCAGAAATGCCTTGAAGCCGGAGGGAGGAGGGGCAAGATTAACTATGCAGATAAGGAAGGGGCTTGGAAAAATATGTGTGGATCCTGGGGAAATTTGGTTGCTCCAGGGCAGGTTTTGAAGATGTGAAACTGGGTCAGTTCTCAAATCAGGTAAAATAGGATCCTAGGGATTACCTACTTAGATTCCAAGAGCTTTCTAGGAATAGAGGACAGGGTCAAAGGAGACTCTTACTGTTAACGGCATCCTTGATAGCAAGGAGCTTGGAGGAGACCCCATAAAAGAGGAAATATTACGGAGTTCCTGTTGTGGCTCAGCAGTAACAAATCCGACTAGTATCCATGAGGATGTAGGTTTGATCCCTGGCCTCGCTTAATGGGTTAAGGATCCTGTGTTGCCATGAGCTGCGGTGTAGGACACAGGGCTCGGATCCCGCGTTGCTGTGGCTGTGGTGTAGGCCAATAGCTACAGCTCCAATTCAACCCCTAGCCTGGGAACTTCCATATGCCATAGGTGCCACCCTAAAAAGATGAAAAATAAAAAAATTAAAAGGAGGAAACATTAGGCCCTATCCTGCATCTGTTGGCTTAACTAGTATATTCTCAGGAAACAAAATGGGAAGCCCTAAAACTGCAAATTAGGTAATGAAGTTATTGGGACAATGACATAATTAAAATAACATTTTGGTTTTATTCAAGCAGACTTCTTGGAAGGGGTAAATCTTGAGTAGTTTGCAAAGAAAGAAGAGACCCAGTTGAATGGGAAAATTAGAGGTATATATGACCAGACCTTCCTGACTTGAAACCTGCTTATCTTTCCAACCTCATTTTGAAAATTTCTCCCCCATCACTTGCTGTGTTCCAGCCACATGGATCCCCTTTCAATTTCTTTTTTTTTTTTTTGTCTTTTTGCCATTTCTTGGGCCACTGCTGTGGCACGTGGAGGTTCCCAGGCTAGGGGTCGAATCGGAGCTGTAGCTACCAGCCTACGCCAGAGCCACAGCAACGCTGGATCCGAGCCACGTCTGCAACCTACACCACAGCTCACAGCAACGCCAGATCCTTAACCCACTGAGCAAGGCCAGGGATCGAACCCACAACCTCATGGTTCCTAGTCGGATTCGTTATCCACTGAGCCATGAGAGGAACTCCCTCTCTTTCAATTTCTTGAACACCGAGTTCTCTTCCTGTCTCACTGTCTCTGTAGTTCCATCTCCTGCTTATTCTGTCTTTTAAACTTTGCCATAGATGTGACTTAAAAGGCAATTTCCTCAGGGAGGTCTCACCTGCCTCCATGTTATTCTCTCTTGTGTCACCTTCCAGTTTTTTCTTCCTTTCTTCCTTTCTTCCTTCCTTTTGTCTTCTTAAGTCTGCACCCATGCACCCATGACATATGGAAGTTCCCAGGCCAGGGGTCGAATTGGAGCTGCAGCTGCCGGCCTACACCACAGCCATAGCAATGCTGGATCCAAGCCACATCTGTGACCTACATCACAGCTCACGGCAACAGCAGATCTTAACCCACCAAGCAAGGCCAGGGATTGAACCTACATCCTCAGGGATACTAGCCAGGTTTGTTACTGCTGAGCCACCACAGGAACTCCACCTTCCAGTTTTCTTATTCGTCGTAAGCAATGATATATTTATGTGTTTATTTTTTGTTTAACATCTGTTTCCTTAGTAGACAATAAATTCCAAGACAGCTGTCTGTTTTGTTTTCCACTAGACACTTAGCATTCAGCCCAGTGTTTGGCACATGGTAGACAATAAATATTTGTCCAATAAATGTAGGCTCAGAGGCATGGGAAGTTGGAGTGATGGAGACAAAGAAAATATGCTGGGTTGAGGATACTGTTGAGAGTTTTATTTGGCATGGAAAGCAGAAGGAAATCACTAATGACATCTCCCTATGTCCTCATGGAAAGATTTGTATTGTTGATCTTTTTTCTTTTTTCTTTTTTGGCCACACCATGGCACATGGACGTTCCCAGGCTAGGGACCCAATCCAAGCCACAGCTGCGACCTATGCCACAGCTGAGGCAGTGCCAGATCCTTAACCAGCTATGCCAGCAGGGGATCACACCTGCACCTCTGCAGCAAACCAAGCCACTGTAGTTGGATTCTTTTTTTTTTTTTTTTTTGTCTTTTTGTTGTTGTAGTTGTTGTTGTTGCTATTTCTTGGGCCGCTCCCACGGCATATGGAGGTTCCCAGGCTAGGGGTCGAATCGGAGCTGTAGTCGCCGGCCTACGCCAGAGCCACAGCAACGCAGGATCCGAGCCGCGTCTGCAACCTACACCACAGCTCACAGCAACGCCGGATCGTTAACCCACTGAGCAAGGGCAGGGACTGAACCCGCAACCTCATGGTTCCTAATCGGATTCGTTAACCACTGCGCCATGACGGGAACTCCCTGTAGTTGGATTCTTAACCCACTGTGCCACAGCAGGAATCCTGTGGATATTGTTTCTGATTATAAAATATATACTTATTCCAAAATATTATATTGTAATATTGCAAAAAAAGACTGCATTGCAAGTATTGGGAATGTGTAACAACTAGAACTCTCATACATTACTAGTAAGGATATAGACTGGGTCAAACATTTTGGAAAAGTATTTAGCAGTATCTACAAAAGTTAAACATATACCCCAAACCTAGCAGTTCTACTCCTCAGTATTTATGCAGGAGAAATGAGTGCCTATATTCACTAAAAGACTTATTCATGGCAACTTTATTCATAAAAGACAAAAACAAAAACAACCCAAATGCCCATCAATAATAGAATGGATAAATTATCATATAATTATGCAGTGGAATATATGTAATAATAAAAAAAGAACAAATAGGAGTTCCCGTTGTGGTGCAGTGGTTAACGAACCCGACTAGGAACCATGAGGGGGTTCGGTCCCTGCCGTTGCTCAGTGGGTTAACGATCCGGCATTGCCGTGAGCTGTGGTGTAGGTTGCAGATGCGGCTCGGATCCTGCGTTGCTGTGGCTCTGGCATAGGCCGGCGGCTGCAGCTCCGATTCGACCCCTAGCCTGGGAACCTCCCATACGCTGAGGGAGCAGCCCAAAGAAATAGCAAAAAGACAAAAAAAAAAAAAAGAACAAATAACATTGTTAGACACAGCAACATAGGTGAATCTCAAAACCATATGTTGAGGAACAGAAGTCAGACACAGAAGAGTACACGTACTGTCTGATTCCATTTACGTGAAGTTCAAGAACCAGCCAAATTAATCTATGGCGATAGAAGTAATTATAATGGTAACTGAAGTTAACCTATCAAGGAACCCAGGGGAGGGAGTTCCTTCATGGCTCAGTGGGTTAAGAAACCAGTGTTCCAGCATTGTCACTGCAGCAGCCCGGAGTTATTGCTGTGGCTTGAGTTCAACCTCTGGTCCAGGAACTTCCACAGCAAAATAAATAAATAACAAAAACATAATGTATGCTCAGACTCAAAAATTTAAGCAAGAAAAAATGAAAAATAACAATAAATAAAGATTTTTTTTAAATAAAAAAAAAAATTAAGTAGGGAGTTCCCACTGTGGCTCAGTGGTGATGAACCTACTATTATCCATGAGGACAAGGGTTCAATCCTGCTCAGTGGGTTAAGGATCCGGCGTTACCCTGGGCTGTGGTATAGGCTGGCAGCTGCAGCTCTGATTCGACCCCCAGCCTGGGAACTTCCATATGCTATGGGTGTGGTCCTAAAAAAGACAAAAAATAAAATAGAGCAGAAGTGTATACAATATAAATTTAAGGCTTTCCCAAAGAAAACCATAATCAATGTTTCGGTGTATGTCTCCCTGGAACCCCTTTGATCACATCCATTTCTTTCTTTATCTCTGATATCCATGTCCTCCAAAGCACTCGATTTATCTGTGCGCAGCACCAGACCAAGTCACACAGACTAAGAGTTTTTATTCATATGACAATATTCCGTAGCAATACCGAGCTGCTTCTTTACGTAAACAGCAGTGGGAAATACAAAAATGAGTAAGTCACAATCCGTGCCCTTGAGGAAGTTACAGTCTAAGAGGAAGGACCACAGGGACTACCGACCAAACCGAACCCCAAAGAACTGTAATACCTTGTCATATATTAGAGTTTCACAAGGGCAGCTGAAATGGATTAAAACTAGTGTACAGGTAATGATGACTTAAAACGGCATAGTGCTTAGAGTTTTCCAAAGTTTTTTCACAGGTTCACAATTAAACTTCTTAACCCTGTGAAGTAATGATTATAAATATTACCCTCGGAATTCCCATTTGGCTCGGCGGTAACAAACCTGCCCAGTAACCATGAGGATGCAGGTTAGATCCCTGGCCTTGCTCAGTGGCTTAAGGATCCTGCGTTACTGTGGCTGTGGCATAGGTTAGCAGCTGCAGCTCTGATTTGACTCCTGGCCTGGGAACTTCCATATGCTGCAGGTGTGGCCCTAAAAAGTAAATACATACATACATACATACATACATTTTTAAAGCAATGAAGAAATGACTTTCCTGAACTGCTAGTGGAAGAGTTGAGACTAAAACCTAAATATTCTGACTCCTAATCCATGGGTAACTCCTAAATCTTCCAGTTGTAGGTAACGTTCTGGAAAGCGTGTAGTGATGACCTAGAGTCCCCTGGAGCTCCTCCCCTCTCCTCCCCTGTGGTGTCCATCCACGGGGTTGGGGGGTTAAGGAACAGTAATGGGTGGGCTGAGGGCCGCACTTGAATTCTCCTCACCCTACCTCTAACTCATCTATGCTTTAGGTCATCACAAGAGTATGGTGCTCTTGTTGGGGCGTGGGGCTAGGGGCTGGGGAAGCAGCGCAGGCTGATAGGCTGCCTCAGTGTTGGGATCCACAGATACTGGATTTACAGAGCCTCCTTCCTCCCCAGTTCTCGCCTCCTTCTTTCTCGCCCCCTTTGATCTTCCAACTCCTTCCTCTTTCATTTGTCAACTACTTCTCAGTCCGTTTCGCTCTCCTCCAGAGGGTGCCTCTTCTTATCCCTGCGCCTTGCCCTGCCTTCAAGAGCCTCTAGATTAACCAAACTCTCCCCACCATCACCACCAACAAAGCCAAACCTTGTTTTTTCTCCATGCCACAGAACATTTATTTTTTACAATACTTTGGACAAGAAAGCAGGCAAGTTGTCTTTCATACGAGACAGCCCCCAACCGTTCCTGAGGTGGCGGGGTGGTGCAGGGGCGCGGTATTCAAGCCCTGGATCCCCTCCCGGAGATGAAGCCGGGTCACAACTACTCCCGGTGGTTGGTTCAGCGCCTGAGCTATGTCTGACTTCTCTTTTCTTGCAGTGGGGTCCCGGCCTGGAACTTGGGAATGGACATGAACTTGACTTTCAACGTTGAGGAGGGCAAGTGATTGATTTATCGAGAGGAAAGGTGGCCTTGGGGAGTTTCCGCCGTCACTGCCCCAACCTTGGGCTGACAGGAATGTGGCAAAGGATCCCCAGTCCCGTCCCCCGTGCCCTGACTCCCACTCTCCCACCTTCCAAAATGAAACGAGCTCCAGCAGCACCTCGGGGGAGGCCGGGTGAGCGGGGTGAGGGCTGTTTGATTCGTGCCCCTGACCTTCCACTCCTGTCCCGAGAGTGAGCCTCTGGGGCCTCCGGGATGGCAAGGGGCTGAGGGTCCCCTCCCCACCCCCAACGCCCGTTCTAGGCTCCCCAGATCCCCTCCCTTCCTCGCTCGCTGGCCCGCCCGCCGCCCCCGGCGGCTGGCGCGCGCGGTGCAGCATGCGGCAAAGCTCTTTGCATAAATTATGCTCATGACGCAGCAGCTAAAAAAATCCAAGTAGCAGAAGGAGGGAAAAAAGGGGGGGAGGGAAAAGGGGGGGCCGTGGAAGGGGGAAAAGGAGAAAAATATATATACCTGACCGCCCCCCCCAACCTTCGCTTCCCCTTCCCACTTCCCGGCTGTCCCCCCTCCGCCCAGCGCAGCCCGCGGAGTCCCTTTCGGTTCTGCCCAGCCCGGGCTGGGGGCCCGGGGGCGGCGGCGGGTCCCGACCGGCTCCCGGGCCGAGCCGAGCCCAGCCAAACCGCACTGGCTTCTTTGTCTGCGGGCGGCGGCCGCCCCGGCCCCGGCCCTGGCCCCCGGCCCCCTGGCCCGAGCTGTGAGATGAATCTCTAATCGGTGGCCGCCGGGCACCCGGAGCGAAGGCGGCTCGGGCTCGGGCTCGGGCTCCGGTAAGTAGCGGGGTCCGGGGCGGGGAGGGGTTTGCAGGGAGGGGGAGGGGGCCGGGCAGGGGAGGTTTCGGGTTTGGTTAATATGCAATGCCCGTAATTAGCATAATTTATATATTTATGATAAAGAGAAAAAATGCCGCGGGGCCGGGGCGCCAGGATGCTGGGCCGGGGCGGCGGGGAGCTCTGGGAGTGGGATGGCGCGCGGCCGCCCGCCGGGGGCCGGAGACCCCGGGGACCGCGCCCTCGCCCGCCTGCCGGCGGGTCTGGACCAAAACGGGGAGGGGGCGGCCGCCAGGTGGACCCCATGGGGAGCTGGGACCTGGCCCCTTCCCGCTTCTGCCCCTGGAGCCCAGGTGGGGTACGGACCGTAGGGGACGTTCTTTACCCAGACCCGGTGGCGACCGGGAACGGATTCTCGCCCCATAGGAGACCCCGGACGCCTGGGTTCCCACCGGTTAATGTCAACTGCGGCGGCCAGAGCTACCTGCCACAGTTCTCCCCAAGCATAGTACACAGGGAGGACTGGTGGGACTCGGGGTTAGGGACCTGGGTGCTGCTGGAAGGGTGGGGGAGTGGTGGGAGGGTCACCATCGAGCTGAGCATGAGCACTTCATAAATATTTAATAACAATATTATTATTAATAAATAGTCCTCATAATGGACTCGATATGTGTTCCCTGGGCATTCTCACCTGGCAAGGCCAAGGGCGCCCCAGGGTGCCTTGTACCCTCCACTTTAGCATCAGCATCCCCTTATTTGCCATTGGAAGCCTAAAATCTTCGCGGAAAAGCCTCAGCTGCGGAGCAGGGGCCAAGGAGGGGGCAGGGAGATAAAATGCAGTGGGGACGCCTCCGTGGGCAAATGAAAAGCTCTTTGCAAAGATTTTAGCCCCATCTGCTCTTCTGTATTCCTTGTTCCAAAACTAGAAGGCTGGTCTTCAATTGTTCATAGACATATATATCTCACCTCCCTTTTTTCATCATCTAAGACGGCCACCAGTGAGCAGTAGGGCCTTCTGAGAAATAATTCTGTATATTCCATTTTGATTGAAGTCAGGGTGCTCAGGATGGTATTTCTGTGACCTGTTACTTTGTATATCTGAGATATACCTTTGTTCATATGGTCATTAGTTCAACAAAAAGACACACTATGTGCCAGCATTGAACAATACTGATAGAACTTCAATACAAATAGAACTTACTGTCTTGGAGTTTTAATTCCAGTTAGAGGGGTGAGGGGTGTGAGTGGGAACAGGCAGATCAACATAAAAAAAGATAATATAGTGATATTGTGTGTGTGCGTGTGTGTGTGCGCGCGCGTGTGCACACACAAGAGAGCTCATAAGAGAGATGGGTAGTTCTCTTAGAGATACTACTTAGCAATTAAGAAATGAATCAAGGAGTTCCCAGTGTGCTACAGTAGGTTAAGGACCTGGCGTTGCCACAGCTGTGGCACAGTTTGTAGCTGCAGCTCTGATTTAATCCCTGGGCCAGGAACTTCCATACATTGCAGGTGCAGACAAAAAAAGAAATGAGGAGTTCCCATGGTGGCGCAGTGGTTAACGAATCCGACTAGGAACCATGAAGTTGCGGGTTGGGTCCCTGCCCTTGCTCAGTGGGTTAACGATCCGGCGTTGCCGTGAGCTGTGGTGTAGGTTGCAGACGCGGCTCGGATCCCGAGGTGCTGTGGCTTTGGCGTAGGCCAGTGGCTACAGCTCCAATTCGACCCCTAGCCTGGGAACCTCCATATGCCGAGGGATCGGCCCAAGAAATAGCAAAAAGACAAAAAGAAAAAAAAAAAAAAGAAATGAGTCAGAAGAAATCTGCTGGAGTTCCCATCGTAGCTTAGCGGTAAGGAACCCAACTAGTATCCCTGAGGACACAGGTTCGATCCCTGGCCCCGCTCAGTGAGTTAAAGGCTCTGGCACTGCTGTGAGCTGTGATGTAGGTCGCAGAAGCAGCTCAGATCCAGTGTGGCTGTGGCTTAGGCCGGTAGCTGCAGCTCCAATTCAACTCCTAGCCTAGGACTTCGATATGATGCAGGTGTAGCCCTAAAAAGCCAACAAAAAAGAAAGAAAAGATCATTGTAACAGTACCATGTTAAATATTTTACTTACATGATCTCATATCATCATTATAACAACCCCATAAAGCTTGCCCATTTAATCCACATTTTAAGGAATTCCTGTCATGGCTTAGCGGAAGCCAATCTGACTAGTAACCATGAGGATGCAGGTTCAATCCCTGGCCTCAGCTGGCCATGAGGATCTGGTGTTGCCCTCAGCTGTGGTGTAGGTCAAAGATACAGCTTGGATCTGGCATGGCTGTGGCTGTGGCTGTGGCTGGTGGCTACAGCTCCAATTAGACCCCTAGCCTGGGAACCTCCACATGCCATGGGTGTGGCCCTAAAAAGACTAAATAAATAAATATATAAAAATAAAAAGTAATCAACATTTTAAAGGTAAGGAAATTAAACTTTGAAGATATTAAATCAGTTGGCTAGGTGTGCATGGCTATTTCATGGCCAACCTGGGATGTGATATAGGTTTCTCCTAAGCCTATACTCTTATCACGCCCTCCTTTTTTTTAATGGTCACACCTGCAGCATATGGAAGTTCCTGGGCCAGGGACTGAACATGAGCCATAGCTGTTGGCAACACTGGAACCTTTAACCCACTCTGCTGGGTGGGGGATTAACCCTAGCCTCCTCTTCAACCTGAGCCCCTGCAGTCAGATTCTTTTTTTTTTTTTCTTTTTAGGGCCACACCTGCAGCATATGGAGGTTCCCAGGCTAGGGGTTGAATCAGAGTTACAGCTGCCGGCCTATGCCACAGCCACAGCAATGCCAGGTCCAAGCCGAGGCTGCAACCTACACCACAGCTCACGGCAACACCACATCCTTAACCCACTGAGCAAGGCCAGGGATCGAACCTGCAACCTCATGGTTCCTAGTCAGATTCGTTTCTGATGTGCCACAAATGGGAACTCCTGCAGTCAGATTCTTAACCCACTACACCACAGCAGGAACTCCTACCCTTACCTCTCTTTGATCTTCAACTTTCTCATCAACAAAAATGGGGGTTGTAATAATTGTTAATTGTTGTTTGTGTTTTATAAGATAATTCCAGGGTAAGATCTCTTATTATTTAAGCGAAAACAGAGAGGTAAAGTAACCTGCCCATCTGTAGACAGCCACACAATTGCTTGAGCTTCAGCATGTGTTTGCTCTGCGGTCTCATGGGGCTGGTGTCAAAACTGAATAACAATAGTTAACCTTTACTGAACCCTTGTACAATTTACTACCACACTGTTCCAGTTTCAAATTTGGTAACTGAGGCATTAAGAGGTTAAGTCCTTGTCCAAGGTTTCACAGCTAAGAAATGTTAAAACTGAGAAATAAACCTTGGTTCCTGCTATACCAAATTGAAGTGAGATAATGTATGTAAATTTTTATAATAGCTATGATCTTCCAAGCACTTGCTATGTGCCAGGCACTGATCTAAAATTTTTTTTTTTGTCTTTTTATCTTTTCCAGGGCCACACCCAAGGCACATGGATGTTCCCAGCCTAGGGGTCTAATCGGAGCTGTAGCCACTGGCCTACACCACAGCCAGAGCAACGCAGGATCCGAGCTGTGTCTGCAACCTACACCACAGCTCATGGCAATGCCGGATCTTTAACCCACTGAGCGAGGCCTGGGATCAAACCTGCATCCTCGTGGTTCCTAGTCGGATTCATTAACCACCTAGCCACAATGGGAATTCCTGATCTAAACTTTTCAATCCATTAACTTTATTCAGTCCTCGTAACAGCCCTGTGAATTCGGTGCCGTTACTCTCATTTTTACAGATGAGGGAAACTGAGGCACAGTTTAAATCTTTTATCCCAAGTTTGAGTCCCACAGCTAGCGAATATCAAAGCTGAAACTTTGGGAGTTCCCTCGTTAAGGATCCGGCATTGTCACCGCTGATGCTGTGGCAAGCCTTCCCTCCCTGGCCTGAGAGTTTCCACATGCCCTGGGCATGGCCCAAAAAAAAAAAAAAAGAGAAAAGAAAAAAAAAGCTGAGATTGTGAACTTGAAAGTGGTCTGCTGAGTGGTCCCTGTAATACTGCGAGTAAAGGGGGGGTGGGTCCCCATAAACGATCCATAATACTATTTTTCAACAGATGGGAAGGGAAATCTGTGTCCTGTGGCCAGAAATGGAAAAGGGTGTGAGGACAGGAGGAAAAGCCCTCAGGTGATGACAGCTTGAAAAACGTATCAGCCTGCCCAGAATCTGGCAATTTAAGAACTGGGCAAATGATGCTTGTAAGCAGGAGGAGACGTCATTGTGTTTCTTTACACCAGGTACTGCAGCCACATGGACCAGGGTGGAAGGGATGAGAAGTGAGGGGGGATTCTGGGCACACGATAGGAAGAGTCAACAGTATTTGAGGGAGTAAATATAGAGGCAGACTGGAGTTCCCGTTGTGGCTCAATGAGTTAAGAATCTGACTAGGGGAGTTCCCGTCGTGGCGCAGAGGTTAGCGAATCCGACTAGGAACCATGAGGTTGAGGGTTTGATCCCTGGGCTTGCTCAGTGGGTTAAGGATCCAGCGTTGCCCTGAGCTGTGGTGTAGGTCTCAGAATGCAGCTTGGATTCTGTGTCCTGTGGCTGCGGCATAGGCCAGCAGCTGTAGCTCTGATTCGACTCCTAGCCTAGGAACCTCCATATGCTGCTGGTGTGGCCCTAAAAAGCCAAAAAAAAAGAAAAAAGAAAAAAGAGTCTGACTGGTATACATGAGGATGTGGGTTCAGTCCCTGGCCTTGATCAGTGGGTTAGAGGAACTTGCAAATGATGGTGCAGGTCGCAGACTCTGCTCGGATCTGGCGCTGCTGTGGCTGCGGTGAAGGCTACAGCTGCCATTCGACCTCTAGCCCATGAACTTTCATATGCTGCAGCTGCAGCCTTAATATATATTGCATGCAGATGTAAGAGAGAAGGCAAGGATGATGACAAGGTTTTTGGCCTGAGCATCTGTGGAAGCTGCCATTTGCTGAGATGGGGAAAGGCTGCTGCAGGTGAAGCAGTTTTGGGATGGAAATCAGGAGTTGGGTTTTGAACATGTTATGATGTGAGCAATCCATAGGTAGTTGGATACATGAGTCTGAAGTTCCTAGGTGAAGTCCAAGTTGGAGAATTAGTCTTGATGGTTGTCAGGCTGGGTGAGACCATCTCGGGAGCAGGTGACCAGTGCATTGTCTGCACCACCCAGCGCAACCCCAGCTACCAGTGTCTACTAATCTCTCGTTTCCCTGTGGCCTTTTAAAATGGCAGCTCTGCAGGAGGTAAGTGGGTGCACAATTTCAATATTGAAAAAGTGGGAGGGGAGTTCCTGTCATGGCTCAGTGGTTAATCTGACTGGGAACCATGAGGTTGCAGGTTCGATCCCTGGCCTTGCTCAGTGGGTTAAGGATCCAGCATTGCCGTGAGCTGTGGTGTAGGTTGCAGACGCGGCTCGAATCCCTTGTTGCTGTGGCTCTGGCGTAGGCCGGCGGCTACAGCTCCAATTAGACCCCTAGCCTGGGAACCTCCATATGCCACGGGAGCAGCCCTAGAAATGGCAAAAAGACAAAAAATTTTTAAAAATAGGAGTTCTGGAGTTCCCATCATTGCTCAGTGGAAACGAATCTGACTAGCATCTATGAGGCCACAGGTTCGAGATCCCTGGCATCACACAGGGGTTAAGGATCAGCTGTTGCCATGAGCTGTGGTGTAGGTCTCAGACGCAGCTCAGATCCAATGTTGCTGTGGTTCTTGTGTAGACTGGCGGCTGTAGCTCTGATTTGACCCCTAACCTGGGAACCCCCACATGCTGTGGGTGTGGCCCTAAAAAGACAACAAAACAAAAACAAACTGGGAGTTCTCATTGTGACTCAGTGATAATGAACCGGACTAGTATCCATGAGGATACGGGTTCAATCCCTGACCTCATTCAGTGGGTTAAGGATCCAGCGTTGCCGTTAGCTATGGTGTAGGTTGCAGATGCAGCTTGCATCTGGCATGCCTGTGGCTGTGGTGTAGGCTGGCAGCTGCAGCTCCAATTTGACCCCTAGCCTGGGAATCTCCATATGCCGCAGGTGCAGCCCTGAGAAGATATGTGTATATATATATATATATGGTGTAGAGCTGAAGATGCTGATGGCAACAAACAACTCAGCCTGAGAGGATTATGTCAAAAATTTGAAAGGTAATTTCCCATAATAAATGTGACTTTCTTTCAACTGAATACCAGTGTAACTCATTTCAGCTCAACCAGTCATTCCTTCAATTCATGCAGAATACCCCCCCATCCCCCAAAATGACTATAATGAGGAGCTACTTCGCATTGTGAAAACAATTTTTAAATTTTTTAAATTTTTTGTCTTTTTGTCTTTTCTGGGGCCGCTCCTGCGGCATATGGAGGTTCCCAGCCTAGGGGTCAAATCGGAGCTGTAGCCGCCGGCCTACGCCAGAGCCACAGCAACATGGGATCCGAGCCGCTTCTGCAACCTACACCACAGCTTATGGCCATGCCGGATCCTTAACCTACTGAGCAATGCCAGGGATCGAACCTGCAACCTCATGGTTCCTAGTTGGATTCCTTAACTACTGCGCCACAACGGGAACTCGGAAAACAATTTATTAACAACTGTAACTGAGACAGGTCATTCTTCCAGGAATACAGTTTGACTAGTTTTTGCCTCTGCAGATAGTCTTCTTCCTCCTGAATCTCCTTCACCAATTTTGCTTTCTCTTCATTTAATCCTTGTTGGGAAGATTCTCATTCACAAAATCATTTTGGAGACTCCTGTGTGGCCCAGTGTCCAGTGACTTAGATTCACGTGCATCGTTGGTCTTAAAAGTATTTTTCAAATATTTTCTTCTCACTTATTCTCTTGAAATTTCAGTTTTCTTCTATTGAAAATGCTGGTTTGGGAGTAACCATTGTGGCTCAGTGGTTAACACACCTGACTAGTATCCATGAGCGTGCAGGTTTGATTCCTGGCCTTGCTCAGTGGGTTAAGGATCCGGCCTGACCATGAGCTGTGGTGTAGGTTGCAGATGCAGTTTGGATCTGGCATTGCTGTGGCTGCGGCGTAGGACGGCAGCAACAGCTTCGAATGGACCCCTAGCCTGGGAACCTCCATATGCCACGGGTGCAGCCCTAAAAAGACCAAAAAAAAAAAAAAAGGAAAAAGAAAAAATGCTGGTTTCTCTGAAGAGACCTGATTGTTTTCTTCATTATCAACTAGAAGAAATTTTTCAATGCCATTTAATTACAGGGATTAAATGAAGACCTTTTTTTTCTTCGTCATTCTCTACGTGTTGCAGCTACGGGTTGTTTTCTTTTTCTTTTGTCTTTTGTCTTTTTAGGGTTACACCCCTGGCACATGGAGGTTCCCAGGCTAGGGGTCAAATTGGAGCTACAGCTGCCAGCCTACACCACAGCCACGGCAACAGCAGATCCGAACCACATCTGCGACCTACACCACAGCTCATGGTAATGCCAGATCCTTAACCCACTGAGCCAGGTCAGGGATCAAACCCGAAACCTCATGGTTCCTAGTCAGATTCATTTCCACTGCATCATTATGGGAACTGCAGATTTTCTTGAACAAGTGCGTATGGAGAGGTGGGTAAAGTCCAGCTGAGTCTCCTGGACTTTCCACCTTGGAAATGCAATCTTGGTTTATCCCTGCCTCTCTGCCTTTCCCAGAGCATTCAAAAGCCCATGTAATGGAATTTTATCCAGCAGTGAAAAGGAATGAAGTAGTGATACACACTGCAACATAGACAAACCTTGAAAACATTCTGCAAAGTCAAAGAAGCCAGACACAAAGAGACCCCATCTTGCATGATTCCATTTGTATGAAATATCAATAGGCAAACCATAGAGAGAAAGCAGTTTCGTGTTGCCAGGGGTTGGGGTTTGACAGGGAGAGGTAGTAGCTGCTGATGGGTGTGGGATTTCCTTTCGGATGATGAAAATGTTCTGGAATGAAATAGTGGTGATGGTTGCACACTGTTGTAAATGTACTGGATTTCATTGAATGGTACACTGTAAAATTGTTAAAATGGGGAGCCCGTTGTGGCTCAGCAGCAGCCAACCCGACTAGTATCCATGAGGTTGCGGGTTCAATCCTTGGCCTTGCTCAGTGGGTTAAGGATCCGGCATTGCCATGAGCTGTGGTGTAGGTCACAGATGTGGCCCAGATCTCATGTGAGCTGTGGCTGTAGTGTAGGCCAAAGCCATAGCTCTGATTTGACCCCGAGCCTGGGAACTTCCGTATGTTGAGGGTATAGCCCTAAAGAAGCAACAAAACAAAACATTAAAATGGTGACTTTGACGTTAGGTGATTTTTACCTCAATTAACAAAAAAACAAAAAAGGAAAACAAATGAAGCAAACCAAGGCATAGAAGAGGAGGAAGAAGAGAAAGGTGAGGAATCCAGAAACAACAATTCCCTGAGCTTAATGTCATCATTTGTAACATGGTGATAATCTCACGTCACCCAGCAGGCATGAGCAATACGTGACTTAGAGTATAGCACAGTGGGCACCAAAATAAATATTAATTGCCTTCTTTTCTTTTTTCTTTTCTTTTTTGGCCACCCCACGGCATAGGGAAGTTTCCAGGCCAGGGATCAGATCTGAGCTGCAGTTGTGACCTATGCCACAGCTTCGACCACGCCGGATCCATAACCCACTGTGATCAGACCTGCGTCCCATTGCTCCCAGGATGCGCCAGTCCCATTGCACCACAGCGGGAACTCCTGCCTTCTTTTCTATATGAGTGTCTAAAACTAGTTATCCCCTTTTTACCTCGATTTCTTGTGAATGTGGTTTGTGGCTCTAGCCGGACACCCTCGTCTCGCAGGGGCATCTCATTCACTGCACGCGACATCTGCTCCACCGTCTAGATTGCTGTCCTGCCTCCCGTGTTAAAGGCCAGTACGTTCTTGGGCGACAGCCAGAGAATCACCTGAGCACTGACTCTGCGACCCACCAACTGAATCAGATTCTCTGGGGATGTTTGTTTTAGTGAAATCTGGGGGGTTGCATTTTTTTTCTTTTGTCTTTTTAGGGCCACACCTGAGGCATATGGACGTTCCCAGGCTAGGGATTGAATCGGAGCTGCAGCTGCTGGCCTACGCCACAGCCACAGCCATGCCAGATTCCTAACCCACTGAGAGAGGCCAGGGATCCAACCTGAATACTCATGAATACTGGTCAAATTCTTAACCCACTAAACCACAACAGGAATTCCTGGGGCGGTGGGGCAGGGGAGGGGGGGGGGTCCTGCATTTTTAATGTGTTTCAGGTGCGGATCAGGCACCTTCAAGTTTGAGACGGCTGTTTTAATTCACTCGTATCTTTACCATATCTTCCAGGAAGTCCACTCAGATTCCCACCCCCACCCCAGAAGTCCTCTAATACTCAGTGTGATCTTTGCTTGTGTCTTGTTCTGAGTGTCTGGGTCAAAGTCACCTTGGGTTCCACTGGGTCTGTTCTTCCCCCTGGGCCTGGGGCGCTCCCAGGGACAAACGCCTGGCGCTCTCTTTCCTTTTGTCACCCTGGTTCCTCCTGAGTGTAGGTTCTCCTAGGATGCTTTAAGAAGTGAGACACTTTGGTTTTAAAATCCTTAGAATCCGGAGTTCCTATTGCGGCTCAGCAGGTTAAGAACCGACTATAGCCGTGAGGAAAAGGGTTTGAATCCTGGCCTCGCTCCAGGGGGTCAAAGGATCCAGCGTGGCCGCACATTGAAGTGTAGCTCACAGATGCGGCTTGGATCCAGCATTGCTGTGGCTGTGGTTGGCAGCTGCAACTCTGATTTGACCCCTAGCCTGGGAACTTCCATATGCCTCAGGTGAGGCCCTAAAAAGAAAAACTAAAATCCTTAGAATCCTATTTCCTTTATTTCTACAGATAACTGGGAAAACTTAGCTTCTCTCTCCCTACCATTCTACTTCTGACTTTTTGAGATGGTGTGGAAATTATATTACTGTGTCACATCAGCCTTTGCTTCTCCCATCCCGTCTCACCCCACAGGATGTGCTAGGTGTGGGCCAGCCCCACCCGACCCTGCAAGTGACCATGGATCCTGGAGCTGGGCCAGACTCATCGCTGACTGTCAATGAGCAGGTATCTTTTGGCAGAAGAGGCAAAGGAGTGAGGGTGATGGACCAAAGGGTGTGGGCACAGAGGACTCCATAGAGCCCCTCACTGTCTGGTTCTTACCAAAGTTCATGGTCCCTTCATCCATCCAGATATAGTTGCCAACTGGGCTTTCTCAGGGGCTGAGTTTGGAGATTGAAGCTGTGACTAGTAATAGTGAAATTGAAGTGTAAAAATAGGGAGCAGTTTTCTCCTGCTGAGATGCTGCCTCCCAGGCTTAAGTCCTTATTTTACCCCAGATAAAACATAACTCTCAGAAAAAAATAAATAAAAATAAAAATAAATGTACGTGGGGGAAGATGTGGGTATCGGGTAATTTATTCCTCTTGCATATACAATCTTTTCTAATTTTTCTTGCAATGGCCTTTTATTACTTACACTTCTACTTATAGTTTTTTAAAGGAGAAAAAAGACTGACATCTCTTAAAATGTTATTGGAGTGACATCCTTCATAGGTCGTTTGAGTCAGAAAGGGAACTGCTTTGCGGGGCTTATTGCGCTGGTTACTCTCCTGATGGGTCACATTGTTGATTTTTTTCCAGCAGAGTCTCTGGCTGGATCCAGTTTTCAGGCTTAAGAAGTGTGTTGTGGGAGTGGCTTCCGGCCGAGTGCAAGAAAGGCCTGACACCAAGCTTTTTAATGTACAGGATGTCTTTTTTTGTGTGTTGCTGTTTCGTCTTTTTAGGGCCGCACCCTCGGCATATGCAAGTTCCCAGGCTAGGGGTCGAATCGGAGCTGCAGCTGCCGACCTACACCACAGCCACAGGAACTCGGGATCCAAGCTGCATCTGCAGCCTACACCACAGCTCACAGCAATGCCGGATCCTTAACCCACTGAGCAAGGCCAGGGAGCGAACCTGTGTCCTAATGGATACTAGTCGGGTTCCTTAACCGCTGAGCCACGATGGGAACTCCCACCCTTTTACCTTTGAGGGAACTTCTGTACTGTTTCAAGAGATGTGAAGAGGGATCTGCTGCTGCTTGTTTTTTTGTTTTTTTTTTTCCTTTTTCTTTTTTCAGCTGCCCCGCAGCATATGGAGTTCCCAGGCCAGGGATCAGATCCAAGCCACCGCTGCAACCTAAGCTGCAGCTGCAGCAACGCAGGATCCTTACCCACTGTGCCGGGGATCGAACTTGCGTCCCAGCACTCCCAGCTGATCCTGTTGCGCCGCAGCGGGAACTCCAGGATTTGCTTCTTGTCCCAGCTTAGCTGTGGATCCTGTGTCAGGGGACATCATAACCACACTCCAACATCTTAGCGGCCAAGAAGACATCCTTGCAAGGCTGTGGGAGGGCGGTTTACCACTCCCTGAACTGAGTCCAAGAGAGGGAGCAAACAGAAATATCCCCAAGGGGTTTGGCTCTGGGGGCCTTTTTCTAGCTTGGGTCAGGCCCTGCCCCCATCACCAGGGCCTACTTGCATCTGGAAGCTGCAGTCTGCTCCAGACTCTGAAATTCGCACAGAGCACACAGTCGCTAGGACAGGAGGTCTGCATCCTGACACGCCTTCTCCTCTCTCCCCCAACCTTAACTGTACCCCTACCCTTAACTGTACCCAGAGCCCTGGCTCCCCAGGGCTCTATTGGCCCCTCCCCCCAGCAGTGTCCCTGTCCTCTGTTTGCAGGTCATCGTGATGTCAGGCCATGAGACCATTCGCGTTCTGGAGGTTGGAGTGGACGCCCCAATCCCTGCTGAGGAGGAGGGCAAAGCGCTGGAGGGTGTGGCCGCTGAGGGCTCCCTGAGCGGAGGCCCTGCCCAAGCTGGTAAAGCTGCCGGCGGTGACGCTGGGCCAGACACCCCAGACTCCTCCGCAGAGGCAACTGGTACGAGGCCACTGCTTCCACGTGGCATTGCTCTGCCCAGGTCCTTTCCTGTGTTCCCTGGGGGGAGCCAGCACGAATCCCAAGGGCCTTGATGGCTTTAGGGTCTTGTCTTCCTGTCCATTGGGCAGCCTCCAGCCATAGCCTGTGGTGTGGGTCAGCTCCTAGGACACGCCTCGCCCCTGGAACTTCAGTTCTGGCTTCTGTCACTTACAGACATAACTGGGTCGGGTCAGGGGGAGATGGGAAGAGAGTGGCAGGGCTCAGCTGAGGGAATTGGATCAACCCCAGAGATGAGCTCCCAGATCTAAACCAGACCTTCAGGCCCAAAGAGGATCGGATTAAACTGCCAGGATCCTGCACACGCTTCCAAATCAGTAGCTTTTGGGATAGAGCTGGGAGGCCCCAGGAGTTGGGGATGGGAGGGCATCTTCCCTACCTTGGACTAAGGGCGTGTGTTAGGGAAGGCCTTACAGAGTCCCAGCTGCTTTCTCCCAGCCGGGCTGGCATGTGTCTAGCCTGGTGGACTTAACTGTGCTGTTTATTATTCTCCAAAGATGACTTTAGGACGTATGCTTGACGCTCCTGCATGAGGAGTGGGTATGGCTGACCACGCACGGTCTCCCCTAATGACCCTGCCATACAGCCATGAGACAGCCAGGGCCGTCCTGAAAGCTGGGGCAGGTCCCAGGCAGGCACTGCTCTCTGGGCACAGGGCACCCTTCCATTGCCTTTTCTCATCAACACCTTGCAGAACAGATGTCTCCTTCTGCAGGCAGCCTGGGCCCTCCCTTGTCAGTTCCCCTGGAAAGCCGTGATTCATCTCCCCTGGCCTTCTGCTGAACTTCACCCCTTGCCTAGATTGGAGATCTGGGATGATGAGGGTGGGCCAAGAGGAGAAGTGAAGAAGAGAGCAAAGACAAGAGGCAGCTCCTAAACCAAAGTCCTACGAGATCTCCCTTCCTTTGCTCTACTTGCAAATCAGTGGGCACATCCACTGGGGCCCCTGGTAACCGGGGTTATTTTTTCTCCTGTTGAGTAGGGGAACGACAAGAGACACGGCCATCTGCCCCTGAATGTTCTGCTTCCTTGTTGAGACCAGGAGGGGTCATCACCTGCTGCCACGGGCCAGTGTGCCCTGGAGAGCAGGCAGGCAGGAAGGGCAGGGCTCTCCATCTCCACCACACTTCCTCTCTCTCTCTCTCTTTCTCTCTTTTTTTTTTCTCTGCTTTTTAGGGCTGCACGTGTGGCCTATGGAAGTTCCCAGGCTAGGAGTCAAGTCAGAGCTGCAGCTGCCAGCCTATACCACAGCCACAGCAACGCAGGATCCAAGCTGCATCCTCATGGAGACTACTTCGGGTTCACTGAGCCACAACAGGAACTCCTCCCTTCCTTTCCATTGTAGGGGGGGAGCCCCTTTTCAGAAAATGGTTGGGGGGGGCGCTCCCAGGTTTATCCACAGGTCCCTAACTTCTGTCTTTACCCTTTTATCCATCCTTCGTATCCCATTTCTTCTGCTCCATGTCCAAACTTGCTCTTAGAAATGGATCCAAGGATCAATTATTTACACGTTAGCATGAGTGTTCACGGTAGCCTGCCTCTTCTTTCAGAGGTGCGTATCCCTACGCCTTTTACCATAGTCTCCTTTGTAAAGGAATTGTAGTCATTGTCCAGCTGGTAAGGGAGGTATGTTGGTGGTACCTCCTAAGAAGCTGCCACTTCAAATTGTGGTGTCGATGGAATATTTCTAGGTATGCAATATCGAGAAACGTTTCCTCTTAAAACAAAACAAAGCTAAGTAATCGGAAACTCTTTCAGGATGCAAAAAGAATTTAAGGATTTGCATCGCTCTGAAATATTACCCAGACTTTGTCACACATGTGTATTTTTATAGGTGTGGCCACTGAGGACAGACTACGTCGTATGATACCTACCACCACTTTATTTCATATTCCATGTCCTTTATTAACACTTGATTCTGGTTTGGGCTATTATCAAACTGTCTGGTTTTGCATTTTCATAAATAGTGCTACTTTGGCCCTTTAATTTTTTTTTTTCTTTGATTCCTTTTGAAGAGAAATCAATTGTTTACGTAGGAGAAAGTCATCACATGGAAAAATACAAAAGCTGGTGCTCAGTGAGAGGAAAGTTATGGGCTATGAGGTAGCACATATGCGTATTAAGCCAGAAAAAACACATAAACTGTGATAAAACTTCAATTGGGTGGCGCTGTGGAGAAGTAGGTACATTGCTGATGGTTCTGTGAATCTGCTCAGTCTTCCTGAAAAGCAGTCTAGCAGGAAACTACAAGAGCCCTAAACATATAAAACCCTGTGGCCCATGATCCTACTCTGGAAATAGATCCTAATGAAATACTTTCATTTCTTCAGATGGCAAGCTTTTCATCACATTCCCATTTCTTCACTTTTTTCTTTCTAGGTTTCATTACATTTTGTCAAGCAAAAATTTGTTGTCTTGTTGTCGTCGTTTTTTAGGGGTTTTTTTTTTTTTTGGTTTTTTTGTTGTTGTTGTTGTTGTTGTTGTTGTTGCACCTGCAGCATGTGGAAGTTCCTGGGCCAGAGATCAAACCTGCACTGCAGCAGTGACAATGCTGGATCCTTAACCCACCGCACCACAACAGAACTCCAAGCAAAATGTTTTTAAATTTTTCAGAATGTTCAGATTATCCTTATCTTCTCTGATTTTTTTCCAATAGTTAGAAATGAATCTCCTCTGCACGGTGCAGATACATCTGCATTTAATTTTCAGTAGTGTTTTATAAGGCTTTTGTGGTTGCTTGCTTATCTCTCGCATTCCTTAAACAGTCTGGATTTTTAAATTATATACTGTGAACTAGTCCTGACTTAGGTTGATGCCTTTCCAGATTAAAACAGGGACTGGGATGTAGGCTTGGAAGCTCAGTTCAGTGGTTCCCACCTTGTATGCTGTATCACAAGGAGCTTAAAAGAAAGGGAGAGATAGGAGGTTCTTGGCCTCAACTCCAGGACATTCTGACTCAGTAGGCCTAGACTAGGGCCTGGAAACCTCTGCTCAGCCAGTATGAAGAAGCCACTGGAGTTCCCGTCGTGGCTCAGAAGTTAACAAATCCGACTAGGAATCATGAGGTTGTGGGTTCGATCCCTGTCCTTGCTCAGTGGGTTAAGGACCTGGCGTTGCCGTGAGCTGTGGTGTAGGTTGCAGACGAGGCTCAGATCCCGCATTGCTGTGGCTGTGGTGTAGGCCAGTGGCTACAGCTCCGATTTGACCTGGGAGCCTCCATATGCTGCGGGAGCAGCCCAAGAAATGGCAAAAAGACAAAAAAAAAAAAAAGCCACTGATCTGGAGTTCCCCTTGTGGCTCAGCAGTAAAGAAGCTACTGATCTGGTCTAACATGAACACCTAGACCTCCTTTTACATCTCACCATGTATTAAATAAAAACCACTCTCCCGGAGTTCCCATTGTGGCTCAGCAGAAATGAATCTGACTAGCATCCATGAGGATGAAGGTTCGATCCCTGGCCTCGCTCAGTGGGTTAAGGATCTGGCATTGCTGCGAGCTGTAGTGTAGGTGGCAGACAAGGCTTGGATCTGGCGTTGCTGTGGCTGCGGTGTAGGCTGGCGACTACAGCTCCAACTAGACCCCTAGCCCGGGAACTTCCATATGCCTCGGGTGCGGCCCTAAAAAGACCAAAAACAAACAAATAAACAACCCTCTCCGAATTGCTGTGTGGTGTTGAAGAGGTTTCCCAGTAGGGGTCCCAATACCTAACTAGTTTAAGGTAGCAGGAAGAAGCTCTCACCTGGGCAAAAAGCTCCAATTCATGGCAAGCCCCTTTAGAAGCTCCTAGAAACTGTTTGTCCAGCCTTCACACATCAGGGAATGGCAGAGAAAAGCTGCCCGGCCCGGAGAGCCCTTGTGATCTTGAATGTGGCCAAGACATGTCTCTCCCAAGACTTCACCATAAAGGAATTCCAGCCCTTTCCCCAAGCCAGCACCTGTATCCAAAAAGTAGCCTGAAGGTAGGGTGAGCAGTGATCCACTTGCTAGATGGAGCCAATCAATCCCATTGATTCTAGCGCCTTCTTTCCCTGGCATATGCTCCTTTCTACTACTGATTATTCGATAGGTGCTAGCACCCTACAGAGCTGGGAGATGAGAGACCAAGAGCCTGCATCTGCATTTTCTTCATCCAGATGTGGGAAAAGGGCGGCTTCCCTTCCCGGTCCAGCCCAGGGTTCTCCAGGCTCCTATCCTCACTACCAGTAGCTTTTAGGAAGCTGCCTCTTTGGGCCAGGAAAGGCCAGCGACTGGCGATGGGTTATGCAGAAAGCCAATGTGCGGCTGAGAGTTGTCACTTCAAGCTGCAGACGAGACCGGTCCGCTCATACCAGGCTCACTCCTTGTCCTGTTTTCTCTCAATGCCGCGTGAAGTCAAGTCACTCCCGGGGATGCCTCCGAGCCCTGCCCCTGCCGTTGCCACCTTCAGCCAAGCCCCATGCCAGCCTCAGGCATCGCAGACCCTGACGCCACTGGCTGTCCAAGCTGCCCCCCAGGTAAGGCCCACCCCAGGGAATTGGACAGAGGGCAGTGGGCAGGCACAAGGCATGGGATAGCCAACATGGGCCAGCCGCGGGATCTGGGACCTTCATGAGGCAGGACAGGGGACAGGGAAGCAGCTGTGGCTTGAGGGAGGGACTGTCCTACAAGGTATCCCTGGCCTCTCCCCTGCCCCAGATCAGGCCCACTGGGAAAAGCAGATCTGTGTCTGCCAGGTAATCTTGGGTCCAGCAAGTTATGGAGATTGCAGTGATCCAGGCCATCTGTCTAATGACTGAGTGAATAGCCTCAACAGCCCCTCTAAAGGATGCCTGGAAGAGTTACTGGATTGTTCAGAGTCCTCATTTAGAGCCAGGGCAGCCCCAGTGCAGGGGGAGCTGCCTCCGGGATCTACCAGGCATGCTGAGCCCCTGGGGCCTTTCCCTTCGTGCAAGGCCTCCACGGCATCCATCACGAGTCCCCTCCCTCAGGGCTTCCCAGAGGCCTCTGCAGGCCTTGGCCTCTTGGTTTCCCCAGAGCATTGGTCTTGTGGCCAAGGGCCCAGGGAAGGCTCGGGAGGCAGCAGACTGTGGCAGGAGAGGCCCGTGCACCCTTTCCTGTCCTGGAGCAGGGCTGGGCCGTGTCCCTGATGTGGGCTGCTTCTCTGAAGGCAAGATAGTCCCGTCCAGGTGCCCCCTCGGGGTAGGGCCTCCAGCTAGGGCTTGTCTCTTCCCCGCCCTCAAGCGGCCTTTTCCCACTGCCCTGAAAATGCTGTGTGTGTGCTCGGCTGGGTCTGAGAGACCCAGTGTTTGCGCTGTCGATGTTGATTTTTTATTATTTCTTTTCTTTTTGAAATCTTGTTTGCTTTTGCAGGTCTTGACTCAGGAAAACTTAGCCACAGTTCTGACAGGAGTTATGGTTCCAGCAGGGGCAGTTACTCAACCTCTTCTTATCCCCATCAGTATTGCAGGTCAAGTGGCTGGTCAGCAGGGGCTGGCCGTGTGGACAATTCCTACAGCAACCGTGGCTGCCCTCCCAGGACTGACCGCTGCTTCTCCCACGGGGGGAATTTTCAAGCCACCTTTAGCCGGTCTCCAAGGTAACGGCAACTCTTCCCCAGGACTGCACCAGGCCCCCCACCACCCTGCACTACCATCCCTGCACGTGTGCTTGCCATGTTGGACTCTGAACCCGCGGCCCTGCCAGGGTGACAGCCCTGGAGTCTGGATCTGGTGTCCCAGGCACCCAGCCACAGAGCTGCTGCACCACCTCGGGACTCTAGGCGGTGACACCATGCTGGCCCAGCAGGCCTCTCTTCCTTCAGCCAACTGTCTGAGACGGCCCCCTCCCCCTACGCCAGAGCTCACCCCATGACCAGCCTCCTGAGAAGGACTGCAAGAAGATGCAACCTCCGGTTTTGAACCTACACATCTGCAGGCCCAAGGGAGGGGGGATGAGAGATGTTGGCAGGTGCCGCCCCCCCGCGAGGACCAAGGGAATCACAGCTGCCTGTCCCCCCTGCCCCACTGCCCCCACCCCCCTCCCGTTCTTGTGCCAGATCTCTCGGGATTGGAGCCGCCCTGGGATGCTGCGGCTCGGCATTTGAGCACCTCTGTCTCTGCCTTGCTCCATAGCAGCTGCCGTGCTGAACGCCGCCGCCCTCCCGGCTCCTGTCCAAGCCGCCCCTCCGGCGCAGGCGTCCTCGCCCGCCCAGCCCCGACCACCAGCCCAGCCCCAGACGCTGTTGCAGACCCAGCCGCTGCTGCAGACCGCGCCTGCCATTCTACCGCAGCCCACTGCCGCCGCTGCCGCTGCCACTGCCCCCACCCCCAAGCCAGTGGACACCCCCCCACAGATCACCGTTCAGCCTGCAGGCTTCGCGTTTAGCCCAGGAATCGTAAGCTGCTGCCCTCCCTCGGGGCTGACCAGGGATGGACCAAATCTCTGGCCAAGGGTGAACCTGACCCCTCCTGCGGGGGAGGAAGGAGGTGGAGGACCGCCCCCTGCACACGGCTCTTTTCCAACACTCCAGCAGAGACGGGCTCCTTCTGAGGCCTTCTCCCTGCCGCTGCCCGCCTGGCGGTCCCAGACAAGAGCAGACAACCTCTGCCGAGAGGGCTGGCCCAGTCCTCCAGAACCTGAACCACTGGACCAGCCTTGGAGGGCGGGATGCTGTCTGGGGATTGCAAGCTTGGGAGCTGTCGCTGAGGTGGGGCTAGAGGCTCAGGGCCCCAGGCCAGTCCATCCAGTGTGGCTCCTGGCTTGCCAGTGGAGCTGTTAGATGTGGCTAGAGTCACACCGGCCTCCAGTCTGGCCCTCCTACTCTCCCAGGCCTGGCCCGAAAGATTAGCCAGAGTTACTCCTCCAGGACTGTGGCCCCACCCTTCCCTGCTCATCCACCCCCTGCAGCCCCCAGCCTTGGCTACTGTTCAGCCGGTGGACTTGGCCTGAAGCCCACATTCACATCTGTCCAGCCTCCATACCCCGCCACACACCCCACCCCCGGATACCCTCAGCCCTCTATGCTCTGCCTCGGGCTCTTTATCCCCCTGTAGCCTCTGAGCCAAGGCTCTTCCTCCACCCACAGATCAGTGCTGCTTCCCTCGGGGGACAGACCCAGATCCTGGGCTCCCTCACTACAACTCCGGTCATTGCCAACGCCATTCCCAGCGTGCCGGGGATCAGCAGTCAGATCCTCACCAACGCTCAGGGACAGGCAAGTGGTCAAAGCCAGGCCAAGGGGAAGGGGTGGGGACTGTGGAGATGCTGGCTGCGGGACAGGGGCAGGACTTGGGCTGAGGATCAGAGAAACGAGCAGGGTGACAAGCTGCTGGGTGGTTTTTGGTTGTTTTGTTTTGTTTTGCTTTGCTTTTTAGGGCCGCACCTGCAGCATATGGAAGTTCTCAGGCTAGGGGTCCAATCAGAGCTATAGCTGCCGGCTGACACCACAGCCACAGCAACGCAGGATCCAAGTCGCGTCTGCGACCTACACCACGGCTCATGGCAACGCCAGATCCTTAACCCACTGAGTGAGGCTAGGGATCGAACCCGCAATCTCATCGTTCCTAGTCAGATTTGTTTTCGCTGCGCCACTGCAGCAACTTCAACAAACTACTGTTTAGTCCTCCCACATGATGACAGCTCTCTGCTGATGCTGAGGCCAGGCGGGGCAGTGCTCTAGTTGGGGGTCTTCATTTATAGAGCGCTCACTTTGTGGCCAGGTTATGCTAGATGCTTCCCACACCTCATCTCACTTTGTTTGGTGTACACACCTCTTAGGTGGAGATTTTGATTCCCACTTTACAGAGGAGAAGGCTGAGGTTCAGAGAGATGAGGCCTCACGGTTAAAAGGTGGCGAAGCAGGGTTTCGCATCCAGGTCTGTCTGAATCTACGTGCAGACCTATTCCTGCTCCACCAGGGCTCTGGAGAGAGAATCAATGAGGCAGCCTCTCCAGTGTGATTACTTTATTCTGTTTTGCAGAAACAGGTTCAGAGGGGTTAAGTGATGAATCGAGTCCCTTCCCCTGCCCGTGTGGGGATTTGGGCTGGGATGGAGCTGGACGCTGCCCTCACCTTTGGGGTCCCTGTGTTTCCTCCCAGGTTATTGGAGCGCTTCCGTGGGTAGTGAACTCGGCTAGCGTGGCGGCCCCAGCACCAGCCCCAAGCCTGCAGGTCCAGGCTGTGACCCCCCAGCTGTTGCTGAACGCCCAGGGCCAGGTGATTGCGACCCTGGCCAGCAGCACCCTGCCGCCACCCGTGGCTGTCCGGAAGCCAAGCACTCCTGAGTCCCCTGCTAAGAGTGAGGTACCAGGGCTGGGTTGGGGGCCCGGGGGCAGGCAGGCTGTCTGGCATGGGTGGCCTCCCTCCATACTGTGGGCAGGACAACGTTATTTGCTCGAGCCCCGGGAGAAGGTGGGGGGACATCCCAGGGTAGAAGGTCCACGTGAGTCCACACAGTCTCCGCCCGGGGGAACAGCACCCACCCCATGACCACCCTCTCACATGCACCGAACATGTGTATATGTGTCCTCAGGGGCCAGTGCCGCTCTGAGAAAGTCAGGCAGGGGCGATCAAAGTAAACAGGGTGAACAAGCTGCTGGAAAATTCCTGGGAGGTTCATTCTGCGCCGGCTCCATCTTCCTCCCTGCCCCCTGCACCCCTCCACTCTGCAGTGTGGCTTTGACTGTTCATTTATGTGTTCATTCTAGGAGCAGTTTTGTTGGTGGTGGTGGCTTTTGTGTTTTTTTTTTTTTTTTTTTTTTTTTTTGCTTTTTGGGGTCGCTTCTGCAGCATAGGGAGGTTCCCAGGCTAGGGGTCGAATCGGAGCTCCAGCTGCCGGCCTACACCACAGCCACAGCAACACAGGATCCAAGCCTCATCTGCAACGTACACCTCGGCTCACGGCAATGCCAGATCCTTAACCCGACCCGTGTCCTCATGGATACTTGTCGGGTTCGTTGCCACTGTGCCACAACGGGAACTCCTAGAAGCAGCTTTTGAGTGCCTGCTCTATTCCAGGTGCAGAAGAGATAAAGATGAATAAGATGCCCTTTCTAGCCTTAGGCAGCCCATCATCAGAGGCAAGTACAAGTCAGTGCCACAAATGCTGTGATAGGGGCACGATTAGGTGCTTTGGGAACACAGAGGAGGGAGCTCTCAACAGACTGGGGCGATCAGCAAGGCTTCATCGGGAAGGACATTAAATTAACCTAAAGGGGTGAGTTGCATGTCCCCTTGCAGAACTGCAGGACGTGCACAGTGTGCCAGAGCAGGGAGCCTCCAACTTTGTGCTGCAGAACCACTTGGAGGGCTTGTTAGGATGCAGATTCCCAGGCTCCACACTGGAATCTGATCTAGTAGGTTTGGAGGGGTGCCCAAGAATTCACATCTTTAATAAGTTCCTCGGTGCTGTCAAGGCCCCTGGTTCTCAAATGTGGTAAGCTGCTTCCAGCTTCATTGAATACCCTCTGAGCCTCACCTCTAAAGTGGACAGTGTAAGAGAACCAAGGGCAGGTTACAGATGTTAAAGGATATTTTACACGTCAGTACACAGAGAGCACTTGGAGAATGGTGCTTTTATAGTCATCACTAGTGTTAGGGAGTGGGGAGTCACAGAAGGGTTTTTAGCAAGGAAGTGGCTGATAAAATCTGCATTAAAAAAAATTCCGGAGTTCCCGTCACGGCAAAGTGGTTAACAAATCCGACTAGAGACCATGAGGTTGCGGGTTTGATCGAGAGCCTTGCTAAGTGGGTTAGGGATCCAGCGTTGCCGTGAGCTATGGGGTGGGTCACAGACACGGCTTGGATCCCGCGTTGCTGTGGCTCTGGCGTAGGCCGGTGGCTACAGCTCTGATTGGACCCCTAGCCTGGGAACCTCCATGTGCTATGGGAGCAGCTCAAGAAAAGGCATAAAGACCACAAAAAAAAAAAAAAAAAAAATTCCCTCTGGAGTTCCCATCATGGCTCAGCAGAATCGAATCTGACGAGCATCCATGAGGACGCAGGTTTGATCCTTGACTTCACTCAGTGGGTTAAGGATCTGGCATTGCCATGAGCTATGGTATAGGTCACAAATGTGGCTCAGATCTGGCGTTGCTGTGGCTGTGGTGTAGGCTGGTGACTACAGCCCTGATTAGACCTCTAGCCTGGGAACTTCCCATATGCCGAGGGTGTGGCCCTAAAGAGACAAAAATTTTAAAAAGATTTAAAAAAAAAGTCCAACATTTTGTTTATGTGTGATGTAAAACAGTAAAAATCCTCTCTCTTTGTATTCTTTTTTTGTCTTTTTGCCTTTTCTAGGGCTGCTCCTGCGGCACATGGAGGTTCCCAGGCTAGGGGTCTGATTGGAGCTGTAGCCGCCAGCCTACGCCAGAGCCACAGCAACGTGGGATCCGAGCCACGTCTATGACCTACACCACAGCTCACGGCAATGCTGGATCCTCGACCCACTGAGCAAGGCCAGGGATCGAACCCGCAACCTCCTGGTTCCTAGTCGGATTCGTTTCCACTGCGCCAGGATAGGAACTCCCTCTTTTTATTCTTTTTATAGCAGCACCCTCGGCATTTGGAAGTTCCTGAGCCAGGGATTGACTCTGGGCCGCAGCTGTGACCCAAGCTGCAGCTGCAGCAACGCCAGATCCTTTAACCCACTGCACCAGGCCACTGCAATCAGATGTTTTGTGTGTGTGTGTGTGTGTGTGTGTGTTGTTGTTGTTGTTTTGCTTTTTAGGGCCACAAACAAGGCATATGGAAATTCCCAGGCTAGGGGTCCAATTAGACCTGCAACTGCCAGCCTACGTCACAGCCACTACAGCGTCGGATCCGAGCTGTGTCTGTGACCTACACCACAGCTCACGGCAACGCCAGCTGCTTAACCCACTGAGTGGGTCCAGGGACCGAATCCACATCCTCATGGATTCTAGTCGGATTCGTTTCCACTGCACCACAGTGGGAACTCCAAGGGTAGATATTTGAGAACAGTTATCTCAAGAGTGATCACTCATCAGGGCTTTGTCCAAGCTTGCTGAACCTTTTTGAGCCTCTGATCAGCCGGTGTCACAGGTGGCTCCCAGGCCTGGCTTGGTGGGGGCACTTCTGTGCTTATTTTAGAGGTCGTTATCATCGGGTGAGTGCTAATGCGTAGCTTGTAGTCTTGCTTTTTAACAGGGCACAGGCAGGAGTGTACTGAGTGAGTGAGGATTCTATGCACACTTTTTCTCTTGTTCCCCCCAGAGACTCCACCCCCCCCATAGCCAAGCAGGCGGGCAGTAGGGTTTGTTGGCTCTCTTCTCACAGGTGCAGCCCATCCAGCCTACACCAGCCGTGCCCCAGCCTGCCGTGGTCATTGCCAGCCCAGCCCCAGCAGCCAAGCCATCTGCCTCTGCTCCCATCCCAATCACCTGCTCAGAGACCCCTACGGTCAGCCAGCTGGTGTCCAGTAAGTGGCTCCTAGAGAATGTGGTGAAGGGGAGAGGCATGTATTGGGACAGCCTGACTTAATTAGATGATGCTCTTTTTTATTGTATTATATTATATTATTATATTATATCATGCATCATATAATGGCTGCACTCACAGCACAGGGAAGTTCCCAGACCAGGGGTTGAGCAGCAACGCCAGATCCTTACCCCACTAAGCGAGGCCAGGGATCGAACCCGCATCCTCATGGATACTAGCTGGGCTCATTTCTGCTGAGCCACAACGGAACTCTCAGCGGTCAGATTCTTAACCCCCTGCACCACAGCAGGAAGACCAGATGATATTCTCCTTAGTAAACTTCCTGGCGTCCAGAAGGGAAGGGCAGAGGCCCATGGCCAGGAATTGGCTTTCTTATTCTCATTCTGTTGAGCTGGATTCTAGGCTTGGCGATAGTGGAGACTACCCAGCCAGCGGTCTGGCTGCTTCTCTGAGAAGCCAAGCCATGGGCTGTCGCTCCCGAGGTCTCTCCCCCAGTATTTGAGGAATGTGGATGGCCAACAGGTGTGCTTGGGGCCAGGCGTCGGCTGGGAAACTGGATGGGGGTGGGTCAACAATTAGAGCCGGAAGAACGTGAAAACAGACCTCTGGCTCTAGACACCTTGGCCCCGGCCCCTTGCTTGGAGACAGGAGTGAGGAGGGACCTGAGGGTACACAGGCCTTTTGCCAGATGTCCTTATTCCTAGGGCACCAGGCCAGGCCGCTGGGCTAGATAAGCAGTGATGATTATCTGTCTCACATCCTCACCCTGCCCTCTTCCTCTGGCCTAGAGCCACATACCCCGAGTCTGGATGAGGATGGGATCAATTTAGAAGAGATCCGGGAGTTTGCCAAGAACTTTAAGATCCGGCGGCTGTCCCTGGGCCTCACACAGACGCAGGTGGGTCAGGCTCTGACCGCAACGGAAGGCCCAGCCTACAGCCAGTCAGCCATCTGCCGGTGAGTAAGGCCGCCCTTGTTCAAGGTCAAAGGCTCCCCTGCTTTTCAAAGCCAGGGAGGCTTCATGGGGGTGGTGAGGGGAACAGCCCTGAGAGGAGCAGCCCCTTGTGGACTCTTGTGCCCGCATGGAGAGTCAGACACTCTCCCTCTCCCTCGCTGGGCATGGGTCGTCTACAGGTTCGAGAAGCTGGACATCACACCCAAGAGCGCCCAGAAGCTGAAGCCCGTGCTGGAGAAGTGGCTGAATGAAGCCGAGCTCCGGAACCAGGAAGGCCAGCAGAACCTGATGGAGTTTGTGGGAGGCGAGCCCTCCAAGAAACGCAAGCGCCGCACCTCTTTTACCCCCCAGGCCATAGAGGCTCTCAATGCCTACTTCGAGAAGAACCCGCTGCCCACAGGCCAGGAGATCACCGAGATCGCTAAGGAGCTCAACTATGACCGGGAGGTCGTGCGGGTCTGGTTCTGCAACCGGCGCCAGACGCTCAAGAACACCAGCAAGCTGAATGTCTTTCAGATCCCTTAGGGCTCAGCCCCCAGCCCTGTGTTCCAGCACTTTGTACCTTCCCTCGGCCTCCGGCCGGCCGTCGCCCCCACCGCCGCCGCTGCTGCAGCCCCTGTCACTCTGCCGCGCGGCTGTGTTTGTCCTGGGTTGTGAGACTCCACTGTGCGCATGCGCGTCAGCTGCCCCCGCCCCTTCCCTCATAGAGTTCCCATCCTGGGGAGGGCAGTGGTGGGGCCCACCGGAGACCGCCAGGCTTGGGGCTGGTCACGCCGAGGGAGGGGATCTGTGGTGTCACTTAAAGAAGCACTTTGCTAACGTGGTTTTTGAAGGGTGACTTCTGGTTGGGAACCAGAACCCCTCCATCTTTGGGGCAGGACCACTGGCTCTTGTTAGCTCTTGTTTGGGAAGGCATCCCCTCTCCACTCTCTCGTCTGCTGTGCTCCTCCGTGTGAGTGGGGCAGGTACCGGCAGCTCATCCGTCCAAGGGAACCGCAGCCTCACCCACCCGCCCTTTGCCTGCAGGCACAGTGTCCCCTGAAAGGACCCAAGAGATACAGTTCCGAAAGTGTAATGTGCTGCTCAGAAGGTCAGACTCCATAGCTGTCTCGGCCTCCAGGTCGGAAAGATCCCACAGCCCTGGGACTGGAACATGTGACCTCCTCTCCCATCTCTCCCTGGTTCGGAAAATTGCACTAAAGCAGGACCTTTGCTTTGGAAGGTCCAGGTTGGAAGGAAGCCACGGTGACCTCTAGCTGACCCGGAGTTGACCTGGGTCTATAGCAGGTTGGGAACTTAACAAATGAGGCCACCCTCTCCGATTTTAATCTAATCTCTGTCCATGGCCTTCTCGGGTCAGAACAGTGCGTGGGTTAAGAGCACTTGCAGCCTAGAAAATCCCCCTGCCCAACCAAGCAGGCACCAGGGAGAAAAATGAGGAAAGGAATGCTGACTCGTTTTCTCTTATCCTCACACTCGCCCCCTCCCTCCCCCGAGTCCTAGGGCCTCCTCAGAAGCGGCAAATCAAACAAGATGCCAGACAGCCAGGCCCTGGGGAAAAGGCAAACATCCCCAAAAAGCTGATGGCAACCCGGGAAGGTCTTTTTGTGACAGGTGACTTAACTCTCTTTTTCTTGGTGACTTGCAGTCTTGGATGCTGGAGGAGAAACCTTAATTTTGTCCAGTCTTAGACCACATGTTTGCGTGAGTGATCCCCCCAGTGTACCTCTGAGTCGAGAATACCCCTGGGGCAGGTCGGGTTTTGCCTTCAGAGAGGGTGGCTCTGGTACGTTGGGGGTGAGCATCTCATCTGAGCTGTTCAATGAGGTTCCCAGACTCCCTGTGGCCGGACATTCCCTGGAACTCAGTCTGTGACTCCAAGAGGTCCGGAGATGCTGAGGGGGGCCCAGACTTGCTGTGTAGACTAGACTTCAACCCAAGTCCCAGGGGCAGCCCCCTCCTCTTTTCAGCACTCCTGTGCTTTCAGAGCCGGGTCTCTAGCAGCTGCCCTCCACGACCCCTCACTCGATAAACCCTGAAGAGGTGGCTGCTGGGTGAGGGCCCGTCACCACCTCTGTGGGTCCCTGGCCCCGCTTCCTCAGGCAGGCCATGCTTCCTTTTCTGCCTGCGGCTGGGCCCTCGCAGGCCCTTCAGTGCCAGTGTGGCCCCCCTCTCGGTAGCCCTGCCAGGGAGAGGGCAGTGGTGTGTCCAGCTGTCACACACACACACTCCACCCCCGCCGCATTCTGACCAACTCGCATTGCCAGAGTGTGGGGGGGGGGTGAGGAAGCTGATGGGCACCTTGACCGCCCCAGCCTCTCAGGAGAGAGTAAGGCTCCAAAGGTGAGGCTCCACCCTCAAGTTCAGGGTTATCAACCTGTCTCAGTGAGGTGACCAGCTTACTTGAGAGGACTGTTGTAAACAAGTTTTCAGTAAGAATAAAGCACCAGATTTTGTAAAGATTCAGTGACTTAGAGTCAAACCCTTGTGTTCAGACATGCTTTCTTTTTCGAGAGTGACAAGTGGGTCGCCGCGGGTGCCCTGGGAGTGGCCTATAATCCAGGGCGTGTCCATGGCCATGGATGTGCAGGAGGGCACCATCTGTCCTGAGTCGTGGCAGGAAAAAGCTGATGAACTGCTGCTCTAAATTAGGCCTGGCCCTGCTCTCTCTCAGCTCCTCCCGTGTCTAAATCTGTCTTCCCAAAGCTGGGCTAGACATAAACCACGTTTGCCTCTGTTGGAATGACGGGTCGGTCTTTCAGAGGAGAGAGGCCAAGGGCAGAATGTTAGCAGGCCGGATTCCCCAGGCAGGGGGGGTAGAGGGCATCCCCGGAGTGCGCCCAGAGTGGAGCTCGCCCCCCCATCTCTGCTCTCGTTCCCCCTCCGTCAGCCCCCACCCCACCTGAAGCAGCTACTCCCCGGAGGTGGGGTTTCTGTTTTGTTTGTTTTTATTTTTGTTTTGCGTAGCATCAGGCTCTGAAAGGGCATTGATAGCAATTTTGTTTTGAAAGCACCTTTCTGGTGGCAAGCCAGAGCTCCATGGTTTCTTGGCCCTGGAAAGGCAGGAGGAGGGCAGAAATGGCTTAACTATTTGCATGTGGTTTTGTTTGTTTTTGTTTCAAAGACCAAAACTTTCTGTGGCTTCAGGAATCAGCTGGAGCCTTTGGCCTGGCCCTGCTAATTATCCAGGTGGGGCCCAGGGAAAGCGTTGGGCCAATGAATTGAGGACATAATACATTTGAATTTGGAAGGAGAGACCTTGACATTTTTGCGTCCTTGGAAATCCAGTGACCTTCCTATGCCTAGAGTCCCTTCCTGTCTCAGAGGCCAGGCTCTGTCACTGAGGTCCTGACTGCCCCCCCCCCCGCCCCCCCCCCTCCGCCACGTAGGACAAAGTCTGCTGAGAGCTGGAGGGAGGGGGTGGGGTGAGGAATGGGGCAGAAGCACTTGATGTAGTTGTGTGGAATAAACAGTATTTTTTTTTTCTTTTGTACTGGTCTGCTTGTTTCTGTTTTACCTCTCAGGTGATAGAAGGGAATCAGCTCAGAGACCAGGGGGAGGTCTTTGCTGCCAGAGCACGTAGCCTGGAAAAAAAAAATACCATAGCAAGGCGGCCAGGGTCAGTGTCCTAAACGCCTCCTTCCCTGCCTGGGCCCTCCAGCCAGGGCTCTCCCCAAAGGGTGAAGGCTCAAGGGGACATGCCCTTTCTCCTAGGCCACCCTCTGGTACCTAGGACCCCAGAATTCCCTGCCGAGCCCACTTTCCAGCCCCTCTTCCCTGGGTCCTGACGCTAAGACTGTGATGTTGGTGAGCACACACCTGAACCCAAGATGTGACCAAGGGGCAGCTGTTTGTCAGAAAGCTACGTGGATGAAGGTTGGCTGTGCAGGCTGGATGCCTATACGATATATGTTAAGTCCTTTGCAGTGCGAGGTGGGCTGCGAAGGGACAGAGAAGGCAGGCTGCAGGCTGGGGGCCAGGACTGGGGCACATTCTAGCCTAGAACTTCAAGGAATCCTAGAAGTCTAAATTCAGACTTGGCCTTCTAGGTCTTTATGAAGGTACGCTTACTGTGATAGGAGTCTAGAACAGGCATGACTAGGTTGATTTGCGCTTTATAAAAATTTAGGGAGTTCCTTGGTGGCACAGTGGCTTAAGGATCCTGCATTGTCCCTGCAGCAGCTCGGGTCACTGCTGTGGCTGGGATTTGCTCCCTGCCCCAGGAACTTGCACATGCTGCGAGTGCAGCCAAAAAAAAAAAAAAAAAGAAAGAAATTTAGATAGGTAGTAATTGGATCTTCGTTTGTGCTTTTCCCCAGGCCTGCAAATGTTATGGGCAGGCCTGCCACTTAAGCTCAGAGCTGGGAGAGCACGGCTGTGAGAAGCGTGCCTCCCTCCTAGGAGTAGGGTAAGGCTGTGCCCCCATGCAGCCCTCCCTCTGCCCCCCTCCACCTCTTTGATATAGATGAGGCCTGGGAGACATAATCTAAACTGGTGAGAACAAGGCATCACCTTTGGTTCCACTCAATCAGCATTCCTGAGCCAGGCACTGTGCTGGGTTCTAGATCATGCTCCACCTCCCCACCCCCACCCAAGGGACAAGAGATGTTTAAGACTCTGATGTCAGGCTTAGGGATCAGAGGAGCTTTACAGCACTCTGAAACAATGGGGCCAAAAATGAAACAGAAGCCAGCACTTACCTTTAAATAGATCTCCCAATCCTAATATTGGCTGTCCACACCAGGCTGTGCCTCTTCAGTACCCAGGCCAAGGGCACAGAACAGGTGCTTGGTAAATGTCAGACAGATAGATTTATGCATTTTCTACCCTCTCTTTCTTTCTTTCTCTTTCCTTCTTTCTTTCTTTCTTTCTTTCTTTCTTTCTTTCTTTCTTTCTTTCTTTCTTTCTTTCTTTCTTTCTTTCTTTCTTTCTTTTTTTAAAGGGCTGCACCTCGGCATATGGAGGTTCCCAGACTAGGGGTCAAATCAGAGCTACAGCTTCCGGCCTACACTCCAGCCACATCAACACCAGATCCAAGCTGGAGTCTTCGACGTACACCACAGCTTATGGCAATGCTGGATCCTTAACCCACTGAGCGAGGCCAGGGATTGAACCCACATCCTCATGGATTCTAGTCAGGTTTGTTTCTACTGAGCCATAACAGGAACTCCTCTGCCCTCTCTTTCAAGGAAGCAATAAGAACTGAGTCCCTGACGTCAGGCTGCTAGAAGAAAGCAGGTACAGAGGAGTCAGCATTAGCTCTGCCAGTTTAGACCACCCTCCTCTTCATAGGCCCTTTCTCTCTGCTACCTGTAGTCCATCAAAGGAGCCAGATAGAGGGGTCAAAGACTCCTTGTCTGGAATGTAGGGGGATGTGAAGAGTTAAAGCTAGATAGTCACTCCCTCAAAAAAGCCTGCCCGGATAATGGTTTCCTCTTGTACCTGGAGGAAAATGCCTAGTGATTGACTTGGGAACCCAGCAACAGTAACTGACTTTCTTCTTTTTTTTTTGGCTGCAACCACAGCATGTGGAAATTCTCAGACCAGGGATGGAACCTGAGCCACAGCAGCAACCCAAGCCACTGCACTGACAAGGCAGGATCCTTAACGTGCCGCCCTACAAGGGAACCCCTCTTATAAACACTTGACATGTATGACTTTGGTTAATTCTCACCATAAGTCTATACAGTAAGAACTCTTTTTTTTTTTTTTTTGGCTTTTTGGCTTTTTGCTTTTTAGGGCCACGCCTGAGGCATATGGAGGTTCTCAGGCTAGGGGTCGAATCAGCGCTATATAGCTGCCAGCCACAGCCACAGCCACAGCCTCAGCAACTCAGGATCCGAGCCTCATCTGCGACCTACACCACAGCTCACTGCAACACCGGATCTTTAACTCACAGAGCGAGGTCAGGGATCTAACCTGTGTCTTCATCAATGCTAGTCAGATTCGTTAACTGCTGAGCCATGACGGGAACTCTCTGGTAAGAACTATTACTAAACCCATTTTGCAGGTAAAGAATTGAGGCACAGAAAAGATGAGGAAACTATTCAGGGTAGCTTTCTTTGTGAGCTGCAGAACAAAGTCTTAAACCAAGGTGGGCTGCCTCTAAAGCCACTATGCTAACCTCACTCCCTACAGGTGGGCCATGGAGGGTGCTATCTGCTATCTGTCATGTTCTTTTTTTTTTTTTTTCTTCATTTTTGGCTGCCGCACAGCATATGGAGCTTCCGGGCCAGGGATCAGATCCGAGCCACAGTCTCAACATAAGCTGAAGCTGCAGCAATGCCAGATCCTTAACCCATGTTTTGTGTTATTTGTGCCAGGCCAGGGATGGAACCCATGACCCGGCACTCCCAAGATGCCATCAGTCCCATTTTGCACTTGTGGGAGCCCCCCTGATCTTTGGGGGAGGGTTTTCACATGTTTCTGCTCACCAGGGTAGGTCCTGCTATATTCCATTTAAGCAATCCCTTGTTTCACTGGAGTTCTCATCATGGCTCAGTGGTTAACGAACCCGATTAGTGCCCTACAGCTACAGCTCCCATTCCACCCCTAGCCTGGGAACTTCCATATGCCGTGGGTATGGCCCTAAAAAGACAAAAGACAAAAACAAACAAACGATATCTAGTTTCAGGACCCAATCTAGGGAAATGAACCCTTTACAATGAGTCCAATGGTCCAGAATACTGAACTTGGAGCTCTGTGCCACAGGCGCTCTGGTTAATTAGTTATATTTATTATGTCTAATAGGAACTATGATTTTTGCTGTGGCATGAATTGCTGGGTAGAAAAATTTTGTTTATTGATAGATGTTGCTGGATTTCCAGGGGTATACCTGGTGATCTTTTTCTCGGAGGCAGAGCCCCCATGGCTGCCCCTGAATTCATTTCCAGCCCTGGCTCTCCAATTTCATGCATAGTTACACTGGGAAAGGAAGAGGAGGGAAAAGTCCACGCCCCCCCCAGTCGCAGAATTCCAGGGGTAAACAATCTAAGGTTTTCTTCATTTTTTAAAACAATTATTATAGTTGATTTAGGAGTTCCCACCGTGGCTCAGTGGTTACCGAATCCGACTAGGAACAATGAGGTTGGGGGTTCAATCCGTGGCCTCGTTCTGTGGGTTAAGGATCCCGAGTTGCCGTGAGCTGTGGTGTAGGTGGCAACGCAGCTCGGATCCCGCATTGCTGTGGCTGTGGCCTAGGCCTGCGGCTATGGCTCCAATTTGACCCCTAGCCTGGGAACCTCCATATGCCGCAGGAAGCAGTCCTAGAAAAGGCAAAAAGACAACATATATATATATGTAATAGTTGATTTACAATGTTGTCAATTTCTGCTATACAGCAAAGTGACCCAGTCATATATAGATATACATTCCCTTTCTCATATTATCTTCCATCATGTTCTATCCCAAGTGATTGGATATGGTTCCCTGTGCTATACAGCAGGATCTCATTGCTTACCCATTCTAAATCTAATAGTTTGCATCTGTTAACCTCAAATTCCCAGTCCATCCCACTCCCTCTCCCCTCCCCCTTGGCAACCACAAATCTGTCCTCCTTGTCTGTGAGTCTGTTTCCGTTCTGTAGGTAGGTTCATTGTCTAAGATTTTCTCCCCTCAAGGAAAACCTGGGCTCAATGACCTAAATCTTGAAGCTGATCAGCTGGGAAGGGCCATGTCTTAGGCGTCATCTTTCATTTTGTTTTAGAATTAATAAATGGCAAGGAGGAATCTTTGTGAAATCTTTGTTTTAGTTCCGAATTCAAACTTACGCTCAAACCTTTCCAAGAAATACATGTATGTCTTTTTCTAAATATTTTCCAGAGGACTGGATTCCAGATTCCTGGATGTGGCTATGTCTTCCAAACATCTAATATGGTTCTCTCTCCCATATTAGATGTTTTCTTGAATATTCCTTGTTTTCTTTTTCTTTTTTCTTTTCTTTTTTTTTTTTTTTTTTGCTTTTTGCTTTTTAGGGCTGTACCTGCAGCATATGGAGATTCCCAGGCTAGAGGTCTAATCGGAGCTACAGCTGCTGGCCTACACCACAGCCGCAGCAACGCAGGATCTGAGCTGCATCTGTGATCTACACCACAGCTCACAGAAACACCGGATCCTTAACCTGCTGAGCAAGGCCAGGGATCAAACCCGAAACCTCATGGTTCCTAGTCGGATTCATTTCCCATGCACCACGATGGGAACTCTTATTCCTGTTTACTTTTAAATCTAGTCCCTTTGAGCTATTTTTCCCTGGTTGACAAAACATGCTTCACCCACTGTTCCTTCATGGGAACAATTTTCTGGAGACTCATTACTCTCCCTTTCACAAGCTTCTAAATTCATCTCTGAAAGAAAGAAGTAGCAGAAAACAGATTTTTTAAGGTTATAACCATCCACAGGGACAGCATGGCATGGTGGCGGGATGCCCAGACTGCAAGGTTAGTCAGTCATGCTTTCACCACTGGGTGATTTTGGGTAAGCCAATTAATTTTTCTGAGCCTCAGTTTCCTTACGCATGAAATGAATCTAAAAATGATACCTTCCTGGAGTCCCCATAGTGGCTCAGCAGAAACGAATCCACTAGTATCCATGAGGACACAGGTTTGATCCCTGGCCTCATTCAGTGGGTTATGGATCCAGCGTTGCCATGAGCTGTGGTGCAGGTTGCAGGTATGGCTTGGATCCTGAGTTGCTATGGCTGTGGCGGCCTGGGAACCTCCATATGCTGTGGGTAGGACCCTAAAAAGACAAAAATAAACAAATAAATAAATAAAAGTGGTAACTTCCTTACAGGGCTGATGTGAGGATAAAATAATATCCACAAAGCACCTAGTCAGGGCTTGGTACCTAGGAAGGGCTCAATAAATATGAGCCTGTCATCGTTATTAGCCTTTATTAACTCTGTAACTATGTAGTTTCTATACCATCAGTAGGGAGACGCCACTGTAGGAAAAGCCCAGCTAAGAAAATCAAAGACCTGGGCTGTAGTTCCTGGCTCCAGCTGCTATGTTATGTAATATTTTTTACATATTCAGGAATACAATTTTTTTGGTAAGTTATGAAGCATAATGATGAAATAATCACCCACGGACTTACCACTCAACATAACTGTTACTAGGACTCCCATTGTGGTTCAGTGGTTAATGAACCCTACTAGTATCCATGAGGACATGGGTTTGATCCCTGGTCTCGCTCAGTGGGTTAAAGAACCGGTGCTTACTGTGGTACACCCTGTGAACTGCGGTGTAGGTCACAGACGCGGCTCAGATCCTGCATTGCTGTGGCTCTAGCGAAGACTGGCAGCTACAGCTCTGATTGGATTCCTAGCCTGGGAACTTCCATGTGCCACGGGTGCAGCCCTAGAAAATACAAAAAAAAAAAAAAAAAAAAAGCAAAAATAAGCAAACAGAAAAAAACCCAAATTTTACAAGGGCTAAATTAGACTATGTGTGTATTAAAGTGCTACTAGGAGTTCCTGCTGTGGCTCAGTGGGTTAAGAATCTAACTGCAGGAGTTCCCGTCGTGGCGCAGCGAATCCGACTAGGAACCATGAGGTTGCGGGTTTGATCCCTTGCCCTTGCTCAGAGGGTTAACGATCCGGCGTTGCCGTGAGCTGTGGTGTAGGTTGCAGACACAGCTCGGATCCCGCGTTGCTGTGGCTCTGGTGTAGGCCGGTGGCTACAGCTCCGATTAGACCTCTAGCCTGGGAACCTCCATATGCCGCGGGAGTGGCCCAAGAAATAGCAAAAAGACAAAAAACAAACAAACAAACAAACAAACAAAAAAAGAATCTAACTGCAGTGGCTTGGGTCACTGCAGAGGAACAGGTTAGATCCCTGGCCCGGTGCAGGGGCTTAAAGGATCCCATGTTGCTGCAGGGCAGATTCAACTCCCAGCCAGGGAACTTCCATATGCCACAAGTGTGGCTATTAAAGAAAAACAAAAGTGCTACTAACACCATAGCATGTCAAACAAGGTAAGCTAGTGTTTTCAAACAGGATGATAATAATAATACCAACTCTATCTTAACAGAGAAACAGAAATGAGCTAGTAGGAGACTTGAGCTAATATTTACTGAATATTTGTATTTATGTGGCATCTTTGTACTTCATTTAGTGCTCACAAAAATTTTAATAGGAGGTATTATTTATTTTAATAAATAATTAAAATAATTATTTTAATAGGAGGTATTAATAGGTCAGAGATCAAACCTGTGTCCTTTTGGATACTAGTCAGATTCATTTCTACTGAGCCACCACAGGAACTGCTGTTTATAAAGTCTTGCTTTAAAAGGATTTTGAGGAGTTCCCCTCGTGACTCAGCAGGTTACCAACCCAACTAATATCCATGAGCATGTGGGTTGGATCCCTGGCCTCGATCAGTGGGTTAGGGATCCAGACTTGCTATGGCTGTGGTGTAGGCTGGCAGCTGCAGCTCTGATTCAACCCCAGGCCTGGAAACTTCCATATGCTGCAGGTGTGGCCCTGAAAAGCAAAATAATAATAACAATAATAAATTTTAAAAATGAAATGGATTTTGGGAGTTCCTGTCATGGTTTAGCAGTAACAAACCTGACTAGGATCCACTAGGTTGCAGGTTCAATCCCTGGCCTCGTTCAGCGGGTTAAGGATCCGGCATTGCCGTGAGCTGTAGTGTAGGTTGCAGATGTGGCTGGGATCCTGGGTTGCTGTGGCTGTGGTGTAGGCTGGCAACTATAGCTCCAATTTGACCCCTAGCCTGGGAACCTCCATATGCCGCAGTGCAGCCTAAAAAGCAAAAAGTAAAAGGGATTTTGATTATGACGTCTCTCTTTTCATCTCTGAGCCCAAGACCTATTCCTTTACAGCCCCCCCCCCCACAAATAATTTTGAGATAAAACTGGCTTAGGGAGAGGAAATGACTTAAAGAGATATTAAATGATTTGTGAATGAACCAGAATTAGACTCCAAGCTTATTAAGGTAAGAAGATGGATAAGCCAGAGCCCTCAAAGAGAGAGGACTCTGGCTGAAATTGTGGGCACTCTGTGAAATTCCTGTCAATCTGTCGTTTCTTTCTTTCCTTTTTTTTTTTTTTGTCTTTCTCTTTTTAGGGCCGCAGGAGCGCATATGGTGGTTCCCAAGCTCGAATCAGAGCTACAGCTGGTCGGGCCTACACCACAGCCAGAGCGAATGGGGATACCAGCTGCATCTGCAACTTAAACCGCGGCTCAAGGCAATGCAGGATCCAAGCCGAGTCTGCGACCAACACCACAGGTAACAGCAACGCCGGGCAACGCCAGATCCTTAACCCACTGAGCAAAGCAAGGAATGGAACCTGCACCCTCATGGTTCCTAGTCGGATTCGTGTCCCCTGCGCCACGACGGGAACTCCCATACCATCATGTTTTAAAAACTTTCACCTAGGAGTTCCCGTCGTGGCTCAGCGGTTAAGGACTCCGACTAGGAACCATGAGGTTGCAGGTTCGATCCCTGGCCTTGCTCAGTGGGTTCAGGATCCGGCGTTGCGGTGGGCTTGGTATAGGTCGCAGACGCAGCTCGGATCCCAGGTTGCTGTGGCTGTGGTGTAGGCCAGCATCTACAGCTCCGCTTAGCCCCCTAGCCTGGGAACCTCTATATGCCGCGGGAGCGGCCCTAGAAAAAGGCAAAAGACAGAAACAAAACAAAACAAAACAACAAAAAACTTTCACCCATCACATACTATCCTGTAGGAAAGTATTAGGGAGAATGTGGAAGATAAAAAGACTATCGAAGGAAGTAGGATTTTAACAGTCTTGACCTCTGGAGAGGTGAGTTTAAGGAGAGAGTATTCCAGGAGAAAACAAGCGTTTATTAGGAGCGTTTGTGTAACAGTCAAGAGTCAGCCAGGGATCGATGTGGGTTCAGTAAGACTAGAGTGAAGATTCAAACCGCGCCTTAGGGCGCTGACGCGACACTGTGCAGACACCTTAACTCAGGTAGTTGCAAGGAGGGACGTCTAAACGAGGCCACCTGACGCACGCAGCGTCCTTTTCCAGATCGCCCTGCCCAACGCCGGGGGCGGAGAGCCGTGGCGTAACCAGCCTATCTTGACTGCCGAGGTCAGCGAAGTTGCTTCTTCATTGGCTAACGTCAGTGTGACGTCACGGTCGCCGGACGGACGAAGGAAGAGGGCGCCATGATTGGTTGGCGCTGGGGCGGCGGGCGGTGGAGGAGCCTGGCGAGTCAGGGTTTCAAGCCAGCGCTGGGCTTTCTCCATCCTTGTTTCGAGGCCCTGGGGGGGCTGCAGAGGGTGGGGAGTCAGCTCAGCGGAAACCTAGATTTGGTTCTAAGAGCCATGGGAGTGAGAAGGGGTGACCGGAAGTGATCTTGGGACTGACCGGAAGAGAGGCCTGGAGGGGGAAGAGAGAGTGGATCCCGGGAGGGAGGGGGCTACTAGCAGAAAGGGGCGGGGGAAAGGTGCAAAAGCGGCGTGGGAGTGCTGAGTAGGCGGCGGGTTGCTCCTGCGATTCTGTTTGGAAAGTAGCGAGTGACCACCGCGAGCACAAGAGAGTGCGAGGAGTCCAGAGTTGCCTCTTGGCAGTCTGGAAGAGTTAAGTCAAAGGACCCTCTCTTTGCTGCAGAGAGCTGGTGGGTAGGGATTTTGGAAGTCACGGAAGCCAAGAGCGAGGACTCCAGGGTTCGGGAGATTGTGTGGGCTTTGGGGGTCGGGCTTGGGGGTGGCTCCTGGGTACTGCGTGGAAGATCTTGGTTTGTAGTTTTCTACAGTTCTTGCAGTCTTGCCCCCGTTGGGTAGAATCACACTACTCGCCTTTCTACAAGAAACGGTGTCTTCTGGGGCAAGGAAGGAGCCAGGATGGCCTGGGCTCTGAAGCTGCCTCTGGCCGATGAGGTGATTGAATCCGGGCTGGTGCAGGACTTTGATGCTAGTCTATCCGGGATCGGCCAGGAACTGGGTGCTGGTGCCTATAGCATGAGGTGAGTGAGATTTTTCCAGACCCTGCACCTTTTGAATAACAAAGGCAAGATAGAGAATAAGGGGGGGGGGTGAATAGAGTTAGAGAATCTCTCTGCAGTTAGAGAAGAGGAACTTACTTCTTTTGTTGTTATGAGTAGTGAATATTGTGCTAGAAATGGAAAAAGAGATTGTAGGCAGTGTCAAGAAGAATGACTCTTGATTGGGAACCAGATGAATGTTGAGAGGCTGTTGTGCCAGTAGGGGTGACTTGGAGACTTTGGGGGAGGGGGTGTGGGTAGGTTGCACTAGACTTGTCTGGAGAGGCCACATTGAACATATGAGACATGTTTAGGGAGTTGGAATTTCATGATGAATATGGATTGACTGCTTCTTGGGAGAAAATGTGAGACCTTAATGAAGTCCACACACCTGCTTGTCTTAATCTGCTTTAAGGCTTTACTCAATTCCAGGGTTTCTCACTTTTGAAACATAAGCTGTAAATGAAAAGGTGCCCCAAAGAGTTTTTAGATGCTTCTAGACCTTCATATATCAAGCCAAATATTGATAATAAATAAAATTTTCCTTTGAAAGCAACATAACTTCCCATGTAATTTATTTGCATTGGGTAGTGTTCCCCCAGTATAGTTTGTTTCATTTATAAGGTGTTCTGGAATCATGTCTGGAAATGTCACAACATCTGCATTTTAATGTTCAATGGAATATAATTGAGTTTTCACATGCATTGTAAGACTTAATCTAAATGAATCGAAGAGATATTAGAATTTAGCTCTTTAATTAGGTTTATGAGTTTATTGGGGGAGGATGCCTTTTATGGGGAAAGTGGACAAATTTTGCATTCTGTTAGTGAGCTTCCTTCAGAGTTATAAAAGTGAACTTCCTTTCTTTAGCCCCACTAAGCCAAAGTGGACTTTCCTCACTGTAGTAAAATTATGGGTTAGAACTTAACACTTCATCTTCAAGAACCTTTGCTCACAATTAGAATAATAAAGGCTGTCCTTGAAGACATTTTAGTGATTTTTTTCAGGGAAATTTGAGTTTTATCACGAAATGCTCTTAATCTTGAGAAATTTAACTCTAATTTTGTCTGTCCTTGTTTACCTAAGTCTTGCATAAAAATAGGGATTAACTTGGTCTGAAAGTAAATGTCCTGACCCTGAGTTTGCATGTCAGTATCTGACATAACTTTTGATCATTTATGCTGTTGTTCATGGACGATTACTACAGCAGAAAGTTTTGTCTCAGTTATTGGAGTTTAGGATGGAGATAATTAAATATAACTGTACTTGTTCTAAAAATAGTTTCACACCATCTGTAAACATTTGGGCCTCTACAGTGTGCTCTCTTTACCATGCAACCTTATATTAGTGCTTTCCTATCACACCCTCACAAATCTTAGAATGACTTGATTACTTACACATTTAGATTTTTTGTGTGTGTCTTTTTGCCTTTTCTAGGGCCACTCCCGTGGCACATGGAGGTTCCCAGGCTAGGGGTCTAATTTGGAGCTGTGGCCACCAGCCTATGCCAGAGCCACAGCAATGCCAGATCCAAGCCGCATCTGCGACCTACATCACAGTTCACGGCAATGCCGGATCCTTAACCCACTGAGCAAGGGAAGGGATCGAACCCGCCACCTCATGCTTCCTAGTCGATTCGTTAACCACTACACTCAAATCCTCGAGTTTTCAAACATCATTTTATGTTTTCCTAACAGCACAATGTGCAAAAGCTTTTTTCTTCTTACAAATTTTTTCCTTTGCTCTTTTTTGTGCATTCTGTTGCTCTTAGAGTTCTCTTACAGAAATTTAATCATTTGCATTGATCTGTATAATTAGATATTAGTTCTCAAGCTTTAGTATTTATGAGAGTCATCTGGAATACTTATAAAAAGTAATTTCCATTGTCCCATCTTTGGTGATTGTCTGGGGCACAGACCAGAAATCTGATTTTTTAAAAAAACAGGTTTTTAGGTGATTTTGATTTGATGCACATAGCCTGGGGACCACATTTTGAGAAACACTGACTGGAGGAATTGCTGTACTCAAAGACAGTCTTTGCTCTCCCTGTTTCTTCTTTTAACTAAACCTGCGGTTGCTTTTCCTACACCTTTGTTAGGGAAAATGTTCTTTGACAAGCAAATTGTTTTTCTTAAAGTATTTGTTTTACCCTCATTTGCTTATTTCTACTGCATCTTATAATGGTTTCGGTTCACATTTATTTGTCTTGCTCTCTCACTCTCTCTCTATATATATATACGTATATATATCTTTTTTTTTTTTTTTTTTGTCTTTTTAGGGCCACTCCTGCAGAATATGGAAATTCCCAGGCTATGGGTTGAATCAGAGCCGTAGCCACTGGCCTACACCACAGCCACACGGGATCTGAGCCACGTCTTTGCGACCTACACCATAGCTCACAGCAATGCCGGATCCTTAACCCACTGAGCAGTGACAGGGATCGAACCCACATCCTCATGGATACCAGTCAGATTCGTTTCCGCTGAACCACAATGGGAACTCCAGTCTATATTTTGTAACGATCCATCTCAGCTGGATTTCTGCTTTTGATTCTTGATCTGTCACTGTATTCAGTAATTCTGAATTCTTAACATAAGTGGCCCTTTAGTAGTCTCCTTCCTTTTTTCCTCACATTTTAATACATGGCACAAACTTGATCGTTAAAATAAAGGCAATTCCCTGAAAACATGCTGAGTGAAAGAAGTGAATCAGAAAAGACTACATGTGATTCCATTCCTTTGAAATGTCCAGAATAGGCAAGCCTGTGGAGACAGAAAGTAGATTAGTGGTTGACCAGAGCCGTGGGGAGTGACTGCTCCTGGGTACTGGGTTTTTTTGGAGGGAGGTGATAAACATGTTTTAAAGTTGTGGTGATGATTGCATATCTCTGTGACTACAGTAAAGAAATATTGCACTTTACATGAGTGAATTGTATCTTAATAATGCTGTTTTTAAAAAGAGTAAAGAAGTTTAAAATTTTGTTTAACATATTTTTTCACACATGTTGGAGGATAATGTGAAAAAGAGTCTATGTAAATGTATAACTGGGTCACATTGCTGTACAGCAGAAATTAACGGAACATTGTATATCAACTGTAATTAAAAAAAATACTTTTTTCTGGAGTTCCTGTCGTGGCGCAGTGGAGGCGAATCTGACTAGGAGCTATGAGGTTGCAGGTTCAGTCCCTGGCCTCGCTTAGGGGGTTAAGGATCTGGCATTGTCTTGAGCCGTGGTGTATGTCACACCATACATCCCGTGTTGCTGTGGCTGTGGTGTAGGCTGGCAGCTGCAGCTCCGATTCAACCCCAGCCTGGGAATCTCCATATGCCGTGGGTGCGGCCCTAAAAAGCAAAAAATAAAAATAAATAAAATATTTTTCCCTTTCTTTTTTTAAGAGTTGAGGTGAAATTCATATAACACAAAGTTCACTATTTTAAAGTGAACAATTTAGTGGCATTTAGTATGTTCACAGTGTTGTGCAACCACCACCTCTAGTTCCAGAACATTTTCATCACCCCCAAAGAAAGCCTCGTACCTGTTAAGCAGTTGCTCCCTGTTTCTCCCTCCCTTCCCTCCTTGGTAACCACTAACATGCGTTCTTGCTCTATGGGTTTGCCTATTCTGGATTTCTCGTAAATGGAGTTATATAATGTGAGCCACGTCTGTGACCTACCCCAGAGCTCACGGCAACGCCTGATCCTTAACCCACTGAACGAGGCCAGAGATTGAACCTGCAACCTCATGGTTACTAGTCAGATTTGTTTGCACTGTGCCACAAAGGAAACAATCCAACCCAGTCACACATACATATATACATTCCTTTTCTCACATTATCTTCCGTCATGCTCCATCATTAGTGACTAGATATAGTTCCCAGTGCTATACAGCAGGATCTCATTGCTTATCCATTCCAAAGACAATAGTTTGTGCATTATGTTTATGGAGGAAATGTTTGTAAACATTTGTGAGCAAGTTTCTATGCAGACATAGTTTTTTTCTGTTACCAATACTCCCTTTTTTCCATTTTTAAAAATTAAAATATAATTAATTTACTCTTGTGCCAATTTTTGCTGTACTGCAAAGTGACTCAGTTATATATGTACAGTTTTTTTAATTTCATGGAACAGGAGTTCCCACTGTGGCTCAGTGGGTTAAGAACCTGACTAGTATCCATGAGGACGCTAGTTCGACAGTAGGAACTCCAGGTTCTTTTTTTTTTAAATATTATATTCCATCATAGTCTATCTCAGGAGATTGGATATAGTTTCCTGTGCTATGCAGTAGGACCTTGTTGTTTATTATACATAGGGTTTTTTTGTTTTCTATTTTTGTTTTTTTCAGGGCTGTACCCGAGGCATATGGAAGTTCTCAGGCTAGTGGTCAAATTGAAGCAGCAGCAGCTGCTGGACTGTACCATAGCCACAGCAACACAGGATCCGAGCCATGTCTGTAACCTACACCACAGCTCATGGCAATGCTGGATCCTTCACCCACTGAGGGAGGCCAGGGATTGAACCTTCGTCCTCATGGATACTAGTCAGAGATTTGTTTCTACTGAGCCATGATGGGAACTCCCCCCAGACATAGTTTTTAATGACGTATAATTAACATAAAGCATTGTGTTAGTTTTAGGTGTACAACATAATTATTTAGTATTTGTATATTTTCCAAAATGATTACCACAGTAAGTCTAATTAACATCCATTACTACATATGGTTACAAAATGTCTTTTTTTTCTTGTGATGTGAACTTTTAGGGTTTAATCTTTTAGCAGCTTAAAAATATGCAATACAGTATTGTTAACTATAGTCACCACCCTGTACTAGGCATTTGTTTTTATTTCTCCTGGTTATATATCTAGAATTGGAATTATTGAGCCATCTGATAATTCTACACTTGTTGTTGTCTTAATCTCAACTTTTTTTTGTGTGTGTGTGTGTTTGTGGGAGAGGGCGAGCGTGTCCCCCTACTCCTCCGCCATCTTGTCCTCTCTCCACCCTTCTTTTTTATTTATTTATTTTTATTTTTATTTTTTGTCTTTTTTTTTTTTTTTTGCTATTTCTTTGGGCTACTCCCGTGGCATATGGAGGTTCCCAGGCTAGGGGTCAAATTGGAGCTGCAGCCACTGGCCTACACCAGAGTCACAGCAGCGCGGGATCCGAGCCGCGTCTGCAACCTACACCACAGCTCACGGCAACGCCGGATCGTTAACCCACTGAGCAAGGCCAGGGATCGAACCAGCAACCTCATGGTTCCTAGTCGGATTCGTTAACCACTGCGCCACGATGGGAACTCCTCAACTTTTTTTTTTTTTTAACTCAATTTTATTACATTTATAGGTGTACAACGATCATCACAACCAAATTTTATAGCATTTCCATCCCCAACCCTCAGTGCATCCCCCCACCCGTCAACCTGTCTCATTTAGAAACCATAAATTTTTCAAAGTCTGGGAGTCAGTATCTGTTCTGCAAAGAAGTTCATTGTGTCCTTTTTTTAGATTCCACATGTAAGTGATAGCATTTGATGTTGGTGTCTCACTGTCTGACTGACTTCACTTAGCATGATAATTTCTAGGTCCATCCATGTTGCTGCAAATGTTAACTTTTTTTTTGGGGGGGGAATTTAAAGAGTATTTTTTCAGAGCAGTTTTAGGTTCACAGCAATATTGCGAAGGTATAGAAATTTCCCATATACCCCAGCCTCTGCCCATGCATAGCCTCCCCTGTTACCAACATGTCCCACCTGAGTGGTACATACTCTATAATTACATTGATGAGCCTACGCTGACACATCATAATCACCCAGAGTCCCTGGTTTGCCTTTGAGTTAACTCTTGGTATTGAATGCTCTCTAGGTTTGGACAAATATTTAAGGACATGTATCCATCACTACAGTAATATAAAGACTGTTTTCAGTACCCTAAAAATCCTCTGTGCCTTGTCTATTCGTTCCCCCACCCTTTGCTACTGTTGATCTTTTTACTGTCTCCGTAGTTTTGCCTTTTTTCAGAAGGTCATATAACTGGAATTATATGATATATAGCCCTTTTCACATTGGCTTCTTTCACTTACTGATATTCCTCCATCATTTCATAGCTTGATAGCCTCTCTTCTTTCTTTCTTTTAGCACTGAATAATATATCATTGTTTATATGTACCACAGTTTATTTATCCGTTCACCTACTGAAGGACATCTTGGTTGCTTCCAAGTTTTGGTGTCGTAAATAAAGCTGTTCTAAACACCTGTGTGCAGATAGTTTTCATCTAAGAATCTATTGCCAAATCCAAGATTCTAAGGATATACCCTGTTTTCTTCTGGGACTTTGTAACTTAAGCTCTTATGTTTAGGTCACTCATCCATTTTGAGTTAATTTTTGTATCTGAAGTGAGGTAGGGGTCCAGCTTCCTTTGTTTGCACGTGGGTATACAGTTGTCTCAGCCATTTGTTTATGTTCTTTGTAGCCACACTGAAAATCAAATGGCCATACATGTGAAGATTTTTTTGTGGACTCTTAGTTCTATTCCATTGGTGGATATGTCTGTTTTGCCAGTACCGCTCTTTGGATAACTGTAGCTTTTTAATAAGTTCTGAAATGGAAAAATATTATTCCTCTTATTTTGTTTTTCTTTTTCAGTTTTTTTTTCTGTTCATACAAATTTGAGGGTAAGCTTTTCTATGTCTGCAGAATAGGCTGCTGGAATTTTTTTTTTTTTTTTTTTTTAACTTCTCCGTGGCATATGGAATTCCTGGGCCAGGGATCAGATCCAGGCCAGGGATCAGATCTGACCTCAGTCATGACCTCTGCTACAGTTGCAGCAATGCAGGATCCTTTAACCCACTGTGCTGGGCCAGGATCAAACCTTCGTCCTGGTGCTGCAGAGACGCCACTGATCCTGTTGTGCCACAGCAGGAACTCCCTCTCAGTGTTTTAGATTCTTATATTTGGGGGCTCTCTTGTTTGGGTGTGTACATGTTCACAGTTTTCTTGATAAATTGACTTTATGTTGGCCATATCTGGGGCATGTAGAAGCTCCTGGGTCAAGGTCAAACCCAAGCTGTAGCAGCGACCTGAGCCACAGCAGTGGCAACCCTGGATCCTTAACCAGAGCTACCAGGGAACTCGTAAATTGGCCTTTGAAATCAATGTAAAATGCCCTTTGTGTCTCTTAACATTTTTTAACTCAAGTTCTCTTTTGTCTGATAGTTGTACAGTCAGTCCAGATCCCTTTTTGTTACTGTTTGCGTGGAATTATCTTTTTCCATTCTCTCGTTTTCACCTTGTTGTGTGTTGTATCTAAAGTGAGTCTTTTGTGAAGTTTCTGTCGTGGCGCTGTGCAAACGAATCCGACTAGGAGCCATGAGTTGCAGGCTCAATCCCTGGCCTCGCTCAGTGGGTTAAGGATCTGGCCTTGCTGTGAGCTGTGGTGTAGGTCGCAGATGCAGCTCGGATCTGGTGTTGCTGTGGCTGTGGCGTAGGCTGGCAGCTGCAGCTCCAATTAGACCCCTGGCCTGTGAACCTCCATATGCCATGGGTGCAGCCCTAAGGAGACAAAAAAATAAAAATACAAAAATACAAAAATTTTTAGAAAGTGCACCTTTTCTGAGCAGAATGTAGTTGGCCTTTTTTTCCTCTCATCTTTTCTGCCAATCTTTGTTTTTAATTGGTGAATTAATCCATTTGTACTTAGTGATAATGAAGGGTTTATTTCTGCTTTTGTGCTTTTTTTTTACTCAATGAATTTTATTACATTTATAATTGTACAACAATCATCACAACCAAATTTTATAGCATTTCCATCCCCAACCCTCAGTGCATCCCCCCACCCGTCAACCTGTCTCATTTGGAAACCATAAATTTTTCAAAGTCTGTGAGTCAGTATCTGTTCTGCAAAGAAGTTCATTGTGTCCTTTTTTTAGATTCCACATGTAAGTGATAGCATTTGATGTTGATGTCTCATTGTCTGACTTCACTTAGCATGATAATTTCTAGGTCCATCCATGTTGCTGCAAATGCCATTTTTTTCCTTTTAATGGCTGAGTAATATTCCATTGTGTATATATACCACATCTTCTTGATCCACTCCTCTGTCGATGGACATTTAGGTTGTTGCCATGTCTTGGCTATTGGATAGAGTCCTGCAGTGAACATCTGAGTACATGTGTCTTTTCGAGTCATGGTTTTCTCTGGATAGATGCCCAGGAGTGGGATTGCTCAATCAAATGGTAATTCTGTTTTTAGTTTTCTGAGGAATCTCCATACTGTTTTCCACAGAGGTTGCACCAATTTACATTCCCACCAACAGTGTAATAGGGTTCCTTTTTCCCCCACACCCTCACCAGCACTTATTGTTTGTAAACTTTTTTGTTGTTGTTGTCTTTTTTTTGCCATTTCTTGGGCCACTCCTGCGGCACATGGAGGTTCCCAGGCTAGGGGTCCAATCGGAGCTGTAGCTGCCGGCCTATGCCAGAACCACAGCAACGTGGGATCCAAGCTGGATCCGAGCCGCGTCTGCAACCTACACCACAGCTCACCGCAACACCGGATCCTTAACCCACTGAGCAAGGCCAGGGATCGAACCTGCAACCTCATGGTTCCTAGTCAGATTCGTTAACCACTGAGCCATGACGGGAACTCCTGTTTGTAAACTTTTTGACGATGGTCATTCTGGCTGGTATAAGGTGGTACCTCCTAGTGGTTTTGATTTGCATTTCTCTAATAATGAGTGATGTTGAACATCTTTTCATGTGTCTGTTGGTCATCTGTATGTCTTCTTTGGAGAATTGTCTATTTAGATCTTTTGCCCATTTTTTGATGGGGTTGTTTGTTTGTTATTGAGCTGCAGAAGGTGTTTATAAATTTTGGAGATTGATCCCTTGTCAATTGTTTCATTTGCAAAGATTTTCTCCCATTCTTTGGTTGTCTTGCTGTTTTGTTTAGGGTTTCCTTTGTTGTGCAGAAACTTTTAAGTTTAATTGTCCCATTTGTTTATTTTTGTTTTTATCGTCATTACGCTAAGAGGTGGATCTGAGAAGATATTTCTGTGGTTTATGTCAGAGAGTGTTTGGCCTATGTTTTTCTCTAAGAGTTTTATAGTATCTGGACTTATATCTAGGTTTTTAATCCATCTTGAGTTTATTTTTCTGTATGGTGTTAGGAAGTGTTCTAATTTCATTCTTTTATATGTGGCTGTCTGGTTTTCCCAGCACCACTTATTGAACAGGCTTGTGCTGTTTGTTTTCTATATATTTTTTATTTCTTAATTCCTTCTTCTTTTGTGTTATATTTTTTCTGTTGTACTATTTTGTTTCCCTCTTCATTTCTTTTTTTTGGTATTTTTTTTCTTTTTATAGCCACACTTGCAGCATATCGAAGTTCCTGGGCTAGGGGTCAAATTAGAGCTGCAGCTGCAGGCATCTGTCTCAGATTGTGGCAACGTGGGATCTTTAACCCACTGAGCGAGACCAAGAATCAAACCCATATCCTCACAATCACTATGTCGGGTTCTTAACTCACCGAGCCCCGTGGGAACTCCTTTTTTGTATATTTTAAAAGTTGGAGTTCTGTGGTACAGTGAGTCAAGGATCCAGCATTGTCACTACAGTGGCTTGGGTCACAGCTGTGGCATGGGTTTGATTCCTGACCTGGGAACTTCCACATGCCATGGGCATAGCCCCCTCTAGAAGTTATTCTTTTAGTGTTTACTGTGGGGATTACAGTTAATATCCTGAGTTTATAGCAGTCTAATTCAAATTGGTGCTAACTTAGCTTCATGAACACACATTAAACTAGACTTATTGTGGTGATCATTTTGCAGTCTGAATATAAATCATTATGTTGTATACTTGAAACTAATATAAATGTCATATGTCAATTATATCTCAATTTTTTAAAAAAAGCATCCATTAACTCTGTTCCTTTCCATTTCCCTTCTTTATGGTGTTATTATCACAAATTATAACTTTATGCATCATGTATCTATTACTATAGACTCATAATTATTGTTTAATGCATTTGTCTTTTAAATCATAAACCATAAACAAAAAGAGAATTACATACCAAAAATACAATATGCTACCTTGCATATTTATCTATGTAGACTTTGTAATGACCTTTATTTCCTTGTGTGACTTTGAGTTACCACCTAGAATTCTTTCATTTACTTTTAGCATTCCTATAGGACAGGTCAAGTAGTGATGAACTGTCTTTTGTTGAGAAATGTCTTGATTTCTCCTTCATTGTAGAATTCTTGCATGATAGTTTTTATTTTTAGCACTTTAAAGATACCATCTGCTGCCTTCTGGCCTACCTTAGTTTCTTTTCTTTTCTTTTCTTTTTTTTTTTTTTGAATTTTTACATTTATAGTTGTCCAATGATCATCACAATCCAGTTTTATAGGGTTTCCATCCCACAACCCCAGTGCATCCCCCCACCTGGCCTACCTTGGTTTCTGATGAGATATTGGCATCAATCTCAGTGAGAGTCCCTCATATATGACGACTTACTTCCTTTCTGCTGCTTTGAATAGTCTCTTTGTGTTTCAACAGTTTGAATATAATGTGTCTTGGTGTGGAATTCTTTGGATTTATCGTCTTGAAATTTGTTGAACTTCTTGGATGTGTAGACATATGTATTTCATCGATTTGGTTCATTCTTGATTATTTCTTTAATTTTTTTTTTTTGTCTTCTTCTCCTGGAATTCCTATAATATGTGTGTTGGTACACCTTTTTTTAAAAAAGTTTCTTTCTTTCTTTTTTTTTTTTTTTGGTCTTTTGTCCTTCTTAGGGCCTCACCTATGCCACATAGAGGTTCCCAGGCTAGGGGTCTAATTGAAGCTGTAGCCATTGGCCTACACCAGAGCCACAGCAACACCAGATCCAAACCGCATCTGTGACCTACACCACAGCTCATAGCAACACTAGATCCTTAACCCACTGAGCGAGGCCAGGGATCGAACCCGCAACCTCATGGTTTCTAGTCAGATTCGTTTCCACTGCTCTATGATGGGAACTCCTGTATATTGGTACACTTAGTGGTGTACCATAGGCCCCTTAGACTCTGTTCATTTTTCTTCATTGCTTTTTCTTTGTACTCCTCAGCCTGAGTAATTTCACTTGTCCTGTCTTCAGGTTCACTGACTCTTTCTTTTGCCTGGTCAATCTGATATTGAATGTCTCTACTGAATTTTTAATTCCAGCTATTATACTTTTGTGTCCGGAATTTCTCTTTGGTACCCTTTCATACTTCTGTCTTTCTATTGCTATTCCATACTTGTTCATAGATTGTTTTGCTGATTTCCTTTAATTATTTGTCCATAATTTCCTTTAGCTCTTTAAACATACTAAAACAGTTAACTTAAGTCTTTGTCTAGTATCTGGACTTGCTTGTGGATGGTTTCTCTCAATTTCTTTTTTCTTGTGAATGGGCTGTATTTTCCTTTGTCTTTGTAATAATGCTTCGTAATTTTTTAAATCAAAGTGTAGTTGGTTTACAATTTTGTATTAGTGTCAGGTGTATAGCAAAATCATTCAGTTATATTTTTTTCAGACTTTTTTTTTTCTTTTTAGGGCCATACCTTTGACACATGGAAGTTACCAGGCTAGGGGTTGAATCAGAGCTGCAGCTGCTGGCCTGTGCCCCAGCCACAACAATGCCGGATCCAGCCATGTCTGTGACCACAGCTCATGGCAATGCAGGATTCTTAACCCACTGGGCAAGGCCAGGGATCAAACCCACATCACTGTGGACACTATGTTGGGTTCTGAACCCACTGAGCCACAACGGGCATTCCCAGAGTTCATTGTTTGTAGACTTTTTTTTGGCTACACCCACAGCAGGTGGAAGTCCCTGGGCCAGGGACTGAATCTGCACTGTAGTTGTGACCTGCACCACAGTTGCAGCAATGTAAGGTCCTTAATCTGCTGTGCCACATAGGAACTTCCAGATTTGTAGGCTTTTTGTGCTAGCCATTCTGACCATGTGAGGTGATCCCTAATTGTGGTTTTGATTTGCATTTCTTTAATAATTAGCAATATTGAGCATTTTTTTCATGTGCCTGTATGCTTTGTAATTTTTGCTGAGAACTTTGTGTTTTGTTTTGTTTTGTTTTTTGTATGGTAATGTCGTAACTCTGGAAATCAGATTCTGCTCCCTCCCTAGAGATTACTGCTGTTTCTTGATGAAAGCTGCAGTTACCTATCTGTTTAGCGACTTACTTTTTTTGTTTGTTTGTTTTTTGGGGGCTGAACCCACAGCGTATAGAAGTACACAGGCTAGGGGTCCAATCAGAGCTGCAGCTGCTGGCCTGTGCCACAGCCACAGCAACGCTGTGGGATCTGAGCCGCACCTGTGACCTACACCACAGCTCCCAGCAATGCTAGATTTTTTAACCACTGAGCAGGGCCAGGGATCGAACCTGAATCTTTAGGGATACTAGAGGGATTCATTACCACTGGGCCATGATGGGAATTCCCCAAGCTATTTTATAAAGAGTATATTTCTTTTTTGTGTGTGTGTGTGTCATGTTTGTGGCATGCAGAAGTTCCTGGGCCAGGAATCAAAACCATGCCACAGCTGGAGTTTCCATTGTGGTGCAGTGGAAACAAATCCAACTAACCATGAGATTGCAGGTTCGATCCCTAGCCTTGCTCAGTGGGTTAAGGATCTGGATTGCCATGAGCTATGGTATAAGTTGCAGATGCGGCTCAGATCCTGCGTTGCTGTGGGGGGTGGCATAGGTATCAGCTGTGGCTCTGATTTGACCCCTACCCTGGGAACTTCCATATGCTGCAGGTGCAGCCCTTAAAAAAAAAAAAAAGGAGTTCCCGTCGTGGCGCAGTGGTTAACGAATCCGACTAGGAACCATGAGGTTGCGGGTTCGGTCCCTGCCCTTGCTCAGTGGGTTAACGATCCGGCGTTGCCGTGAGCTGTGGTGTAGGTTGCAGATGCGGCTCGGATCCCGAGTTGCTGTGGCTCTGGCGTAGGCTGGTGGCTACAGCTCCGATTCAACCCCTAGCCTGGGAACCTCCATATGCCGCGGGAGCGGCCCAAGAAATAGCAACAACAATAACAACAGCAAAAAGACAAAAACAAACAAACAAACAAACAAACAAACAAAAAAAACCACACCACAGTAGTGACCCAAGCCACAGAACTGACAGTGCTGGATCCTTAACCCACTAAGCTGCCAGGGAACTCCCAAGAGTATGTTTCTTGCTTTATATGGTAGCTGAATTCTCTTCTCTTATCTCCATCCTGTCAGTGTCTTGACAGAAATTTCCTTAAATGCTTGGATCCAGTAAGAAAAGAAAAAAAAATGTTCTGTTTCTTTAAATAATCTTGTCTCACTCTGCTAGGAAAACCACTTCAGCCTTAGGGGTTGAAGCAATGCTCAGCCTCTTTGCCAGCTCTTCAGGGATTAAAACCAGTGATCAGGACATATAACCTTGATTTTTAGAGGGCAGGATCCCTATTACCCACCCTTTCAGCAGCAAGCTGCAACAGGATCTTGGGCTGTTGTTCCCACTGCTGCCTACCATGGGTCTGGGAGCTGGAGGATGATAGGTGCTATGCCAAATGCTGAAATTAACTAAAATTTACCAGCCTTTTTCCTCAATAAGCACTCCTTTGGCTACAGAAAGTGTTAGACTAGATTCCAGAGTTTCAAAATAGTTGCTTCAGGCATTTCTGCCAGCTCAATAGTTGTTTTGGAGAAAGGACCAATTCCTAGAGCTTCTTTTTGTTGTTGTTGTTTGTTTTGTTTTGTTTTGCTCTTTTAGGACCACACCCATGGCATATGGAAGTTCCCAGGCTAGGGGTCAAATCGGAGCTGTAGCTGCCGGCCTACACCACAGCCACAGCAATTCAGGATCCAAGCTATGTCTGTGACCTACACCATAGCTCACGGCAACGCCAGATCCTTGACCCACTGAGCAAGGCCAGGGATTGAACCCGCATGCTCATGGATCCTAGTCGGGTTCATTAACCACTGAGCCATGAAGGGAACTCCTCCTAGAGCTTCTTACTCTGCTGTCTTTCATGACCTCTGTCTGTAATCTACTTTTAATTGGTCCAGTGCTGCTTCTAACTCAGCACTCACCACGCCCACCCAGTCTGTTTTCTCCACAGAAACCTTTGTAAGTGTGTGGGATTTTGTTCATTTAAATAAAAAATAACTTCAGACTTGTGGAAGATTTACAAAAATAGTCCAAAGAACTCATGCATGCCCTCCATCCAGATTCCTTAAATGTTAACATTTTACTAAATTTGATTTATCTTTCTTTCTGTCTCTCTTCACACTCCTAAAATTATTTTTTTCTCAACTGTTTAAAAGTAAGTTGCAGTTGTGATGCCCTTTAACACCTAAATACTTCATTGTGTCTTTGTTTTTTTTTTCTGGCCACACCCAGGGCATATGGAAGTTCCCAGGCAAGGGATCAGATCCGAGCCACAGTTGCAGCTTATATCATGGCTGCAGCAACACTGGATCCTTTATTCACTGCACCAGGCTGGAGATCGAACCTGCACTGCCACAGAGACAATGCCATGTCCTTAACCTGCTTGCCACAGTGGGAGCTCCCAATGTGTCTTTTTCTTTTTTGGCCAACCCTCACACAGCATATGAAATTCCCAGGCCAGGGAGCAGATCCAAGTTGAAATTGAAACCTAGACTGAAGCTGTGGCAATGCCAGATTCCTAACCCACTGTGCTGGGCTGGGGTCAAAGCTGCGTCCCAGTGCTCCCAAGATGCCACTGATCCCGTTGCACCACAGTGAGAGCTCCATATCTTATTTTTAAGCAGCAAAGAGCTTAGTTTTTTATTACAGAATGTGTTGTAGAAGTTCAATCAAAAAGACCAAAGCTAGGAGTTCCTGTCATAGCGCAGCGGGAACAAATCCCACTAGGAACCATGAGGTTGCAGGTTTGATCCCTGGCTTCGCTCAGCAGGTTAAGAATCCGGTGTTGCCATGAGCTGTGGTGTAGGTCAAAGACGTGACTTAGATCTGGCTTTGCTGTGGCTGTGGCATAGGAAGGCAGCTACAGCTCCAATCAGACCCCTAGCCTGGGAACTTCCATGTGCCATGTGTGCAGCCCTAAAAAGACAAAAAAAAAAAAGACCAAAGCCCATATCACCATCAGACTCCTGAGATTCTTCTTTCTTTGTTTCTACTTTCTTCCTTTCAGTGGGAGCAGCAGTGGTGGTTGGGGCAGGACCTCTTGCTGGTGCAGCACCAGCTGCTGGGACACGTCCACCAGCACCCACAGTACAGATGAGGCTCCTGATGTTGACATTGGCCAGAGCCTTTGCAAACAAGCCTGGCCAGAAAGGCTCAACATTTACACCTGCTGCTTTAATGAGGATATTGATCTTATCTTCCGTGACTGTCACCTCATCATCGTGCAAGATAAGGACAGAGTAGATGCAGGCAAGCTCTAAGACAGAGGCCATGATGCAGACAAATGCCAGGAGGGCACTGCCGGGCACGGTGCTAGTTGCTGGATGAAGTGAGGGCCTCACCCCAACACGGCCTTAGCTTCCTTGGAAGGGCCAAGCACCTTAGCGGCAGCTGAGGAAAAGCCATGTCTTTTTTTGAAACAAGAAATTTTCTTATGTAACTGTAGTACAGTGATCAAAGTCAGGAACTTGACGCTGACACAGTACTGTTATCTAGCCTATAGCGCTTAGATTTGCCATCGTCTTAGTAACGTCCTTTATAGCAGAATACCCAAGATCATGTGTTGATTCACTTGACATGTCTCTCTTGTCTCCTTTAATCTTTGAATAGTCCTTGAGTCTTTGTATTTTCATGACACTGACAATTTGATGAGTACAAGCCCGTTATTTTTAAGACTATCCCTCAGCTTGGGTTTGTCGTTTCTTTGTGATTAAATTACGTTTATGCACTTTGGGTTATAATACTTAGGAAGTGGTGCTGAGTTCCTTGTGTGTCACATTAGGATGCACGTGCTGCTGTTGATTGGTTCCATTGCTGGCAGTGTTAACTTAGATCATATAGTTAAGATGATGTATGCCATTTTTCCTCCTTGTAAATTTATTATTTTTGTCTTCTGTGATTTAAGTATGTAAATACCTATTTTCAAACTGTTACCTATCAATTTGAGCATTTATTGGTGATTTTTGCCCTTATCAACTATAATTATAATGGGTGCTAATAGATGGTTTTCTAATTATGTTTTCCTTTTAAATTTGTTTGTTGGTTTTCTACTGTAAGAAAGAACTTTTCCTTATTTCTATCAATGTAGCCTCATAAATTCTTACTTTATTCAATAGATTGTAATCTTTTATCCTCTACCTTTTTAAAAAAAAAAAAAATGGCACCACTGGGTGTTCTCCTGTGGCACAATGGATTGGGATCTGGCATTGTCAGTTCAGTGGCTTGGGTCGTTGCTGTGGTACAGGTTAGATTCCTGGCCTTGGAACTTCCACATGCTGTGTCCACAGCCACAAAAAAAAAAAAAAAATGGCACCACTGTAAAAATGCAAAGATATGAGTAAGAATGTTTAACTCCAAATTCAGGATACTGTTGCTTCTGTGAGTTGAAGGGGGATATAATGGAGGAAGTATACAGAAGGCTTTAACTGTTAATTTCTTAAGCTGAGTGGAGTGTACACAGGCATTTGTTATGTTTTTTTTTTTTTTTACTTCTTTTACTATTTTCTATGTGTGAAATACTCCATAATTAAGGGAAAAAGTCTCAACTACATAATCTATTGCTGGCTAGCTTTCCTTATTTTTTTATTTTTTATTTTTTATTTTTTTTTGTCTTTTGTCGTTGTTGTTGTTGCTATTTCTTGGGCCGCTCTCGCGGCATATGGAGGTTCCCAGGCTAGGGGTCAAATCGGAGCTGTAGCCACCGGCCTACGCCAGAGCCACAGCAACGCAGGATCCGAGCCTCGTCTGCAACCTACACCACAGCTCACGGCAACACCGGATCGTTAACCCACTGAGCAAGGGCAGGGACCAAACCCGCAACCTCATGGTTCCTAGTCGGATTCGTTAACCACTGTGCCACAACGGGAACTCCAGCTTTCCTTATTTTTTTAAGTTGTCCTATCCTGTGTGTTAGTTTTATGGGTGTTTTTGTTTGTTTGCTGAAGGCCCATAGATTTTTCTTTGCTTTCTTAGTTTTTTTGTGTGTTTTTTTGCCATTTCTTGGGCTGCTCCCGCAGCATATGGAGGTTCCCAGGCTAGGGGTTGAATCGGAGCTGTAGCTGCCAGCCTACGCCAGAGCCACAGCAACGTGGGATCCGAGCCACGTCTACAGCCTACACCACAGCTCACGGCAATGCCGGATCGTTAACCCACTGAGCAAGGGCAGGGATCAAACCTGAAACCTCATGGTTCCTAGTCGGATTCGTTAACCACTGCACCACGACGGGAACTCCCTGCTTTCTTAGTTTTCTTACCCTTATAATCTTGTAGAAGATGACCTACAATCCAGTAATTTTGTCCTTCCTTAACTATCCTGCTTTGTTACCTTCTTTTCATTTTTCTACCTCCTCCTAGCCTGTCCTCATTCTTTATCCGCCTGGTTCACAGTAGTTTCAGTTGACTGTCATTATGAGTCATCAGACTAGAATCTGAGGGAAAAGTTAATTTGGGACTTGGGATACACAAATTGGTATTCTGATTTTCATCACTGTTCATATTTGGTGTGCACAAGTCCTGTGTCACTCAGTGGCTAAGCAGAGTTTTATTCACCCATTCAACAAGTAATTTGAGTGCCTCCTATGTGCTAGGTTTTGTACAGTTTTGAGTCTGTCATATGCTCCCATATGCAGGTGCTGTGTCTAGTGTTATAGTGATTAAAAGACAAATCAAGCAGGTACTTATTCTCTATTTGCTTACAATTTGATAGAGAAGATAAGACTTGTATATAAATAGGTATGATGCAGGTAAAAATTTATATGCCAAAAATACTTTTAGATAATGTACTATAGGAGTTCAGAACATAGCAATACTACTTCTACCTTCTGAAGGTCTTTATTTGAAAGAAGAGTTAAGCTTTGCAGAGATAGAGAAGATACTCCAGGCAGAAGGATTGTAGGAATATTGGAATTGTTGGATGTTGAAGTTTTGCCATACAAAATAATACTAAATTGTTTTCCCTAGTATACTTCAAGTTTTAAGTGTTTTGGTTATTCTACAGCCTAGCCAGTACTTTATTTAGTCAGTGTTTTTAATTTTTGTCAATCTAGTGGGTGTAGATTTTTATTGTGGTTTTAATTTGCATTTTCTTGATTTCTTATGTGTCTGATCACCTTTTCATGTATTACTGTGTTATCTGTGTTGACTGCTGAGAAGTAAGTATTCAGTTTTTTTCTTGCAGGGGAGGGGTTGGTCTTTTTCATATTAATTTATAGGAATGTAAAGTATATTTTGGATCACCATCTTTTGTTATTTATGTGTATAGCTTGTATCTTCTTCCAGGTTATGACTTATTTCAATTTATGTGTCATTGGTTCCAGAGTTCTTAATTTAGTGTATTATAATAATCTTTTCCTTTATGTGTATGATTTTAATATCTAAGAAATTCCTCCTTACTCTAAGGCTATAGGGTTATTCTTCTATATTGTCTTATAAAAATTTTACTTTTTTGGAGTTCCCACTGTGGCACAATGGGATTAATGGTGTCTTAGTAGTGCTGGGACACAGGTTCCAGCCTAGTACAGCAAGTTAAAGATGCGGCTTTGCTGCATCTGTGGCTTAGGTTGCAGCTGTGGCTTGGATCTGATCCCTGGCCTGGAAACTATAAGCCGTGGGGCAACCAAAAAAGAAAAAAAAATTTTATATTTTTGCTTTTCACACTTAAAATTTTAATCCACTTAAAATTGGTTTTTTTGGGTTTTTTTTTGTTTGTTTGTTTGTATTTTTTGTCTTTTCTAGGGCTGCACCCACAACTTATGGAGGTTCCCAGGCTAGGGGTCTGATCAGAGCTGTAGCCTCTGGCCTACACCACAGCAACATGGGATCCAAGCCACGCCTGCAACCTACACCACAACTCATGGCAACGCTGGATCCTTAACCCACTGAGCGAGGCCAGGGATCCAACCTGTGTCCTCATGGATGACAGTTGGGTTCGTTAACAGTTGAGCCACAACGGGAACTCAAATACCATGCTATCTTAATTACTAAAGCTTTGAAATAATATTTAATATCTGACAGGGTAAATCTCTTATCTTTTTCTTCTTCAGGAGTTATCTTGACTATTCTTGGTTTTGCCAATTGATACAAATTTTAGAATCAGTCTGTCAAGTTGAATCTATTGGGATATTGATTGGGTGAATTTGGGAAAAATTGACACCTTTATGGATAATCAGTCTTTCAATCATTGACCATCATAAAACTCTCTATTTGGGTCTTAATTGTATATTTCATGAATTTGTCACTTCTGCATCCATACTTTCATGGCTGATTTAGATTTTCATTATTTCTTACCTAGACTGTTGTATTAGCTTTGAACTGATCTCCCTATGTTTAGTCTCTTTATTCCAAGAAGCAACCTAGCATAGTGAGATCTGGAACCAGATTTAGGAATTTGAATTCTGGTTCCATCAGGATGGGAAAAGTTACTGAAGCTCTGATGCTTTATTTAGTTTAACATGGAAATAATAATAAAGCCTGCCTCATGAGATTCTTATGAAGATTAAATGAGTTAATGTATGTAAAATAATTAGGACAGTGTCAGTCAAACAGTAAGTGATCAGAGTTCTTGCTGTGGTGCAATGGGATCAGCAGCATCTCTGCAGTGCCTGGGGCTCAAGTTCAGTCCCCAGCATGGCACAGTGGGTTAGAGATCCAGCATTGCTGCCGCTGCGGGATAGGTTGCAGTTGCGGCTAGGATCTGATTCCTGGCCCAGGAACTCCATATGCAGTGGGGCAGTCAAAACCAAACCAAACCAATCCAAAAAAGCAAATCTTAATGAATGCTAACAGTTACTATTGCTGTGATTTAAATTCTAGTAGTCAACCTCCAGAGCCTATCCTCTGAATTCCTATAATCTACTGAAAAGAAGATGAACTCAAGATATATTTTGTAGTCCTCCTCTAACTTGGAGGACTTGGAGCTCCCATCATGGCTCAGTGGTTAACAAACCTGACTAGCATCCATGAGGACGTGGGTTCGATCCCTGGCCCTGCTCAGTGGGTTAAGTATCCGGCGTTGCCATGTGGTGTGATGTAGGTCGCAGATGTGGCTTGGATCCTGCATTACTGTGGCTGTGGTGTAGGCCAGCAGCTACAGCTCTGTTTTGACCCCTAGCCTGGGAACCTCCATATGCCTCAGGCGCGTCCCTAAAAAAGACAAAAGACAGAAAAAAAAATTCATAGGACTTAGTAGACAAGGAAATAAGGGAAAAGTACCAATCTAGGATGACTTCAAGGGTTCAATTTTGATGAATTGCCATTCAGTGCAAGGGTGGAGGAGGTGGTGGGGAGGCAGTTAGCCCAGGCAGATGTGGAGGAAGAACAAGAGTTTTCTGTTGGGAAAAGAAAATCGAGGACTTGGAGAACAGACTTGTTGCCAAGGGGGAGAGGAAGGGAGTGGGGTGGTTTGGGAGCTTGGGGTTAATAGATGCACTGGGAACTATGTCTAGTCACTTATGATGGAGCATGATAATGTGAGAAAATAGAATGTGTGCACTTATGTGTAACTGGATCACCATGCTGTACAGTAGAAAAAAAAATTGTATTGGGAAAATAACATTTTAAAAAATAAAAAGATTTAAAAAAATAAATAAAAATAAAAACCACCATCTACAATTAAAAAAAAAAAAGAGTTTTTCTGTTGGGAGTTCCCATGGCAGCTCAGTGGAAATGGACACTCTGAATGTATAGACAATTTTAGTTATGTAAAGTCAAAGAAGCGTAGCAATGGCTGAAGAGAGATGTAAGAAGTTTTTTTGTTTTTAATGGGAGATAGTCAAATATGAATATATGCTAATCAGTATAAGCCAGTAGAGGGAGATTGTTGGAACATGCATCGGGACAGTCAAGAGAATAAAGTTCTTGGGAACTGAGGACACATGGATTCTAAGTCTTTGGGTCAGGATTAGCCTTTCCTAGGAGGAGGAACTTTGCCTTTATTGTTTCAGGAGTGAAAGAGAAGAGGTTTCAAGGGTAGGTGGGTTTGTAGGTTTGGTAATGAAAGATGCTTAGATGTATTGTACACGATACTTAATTAGCAAAATTACATTTGGAGAAGCAATTGCAAGTAACATGGAAATACTTACGCACTCTTCACAGGAGTACACACTCTTCGTATGCTCAACAGATTTGATCATAAATGATAGCAGCGTTTTCTGGACAGCCACAGATATAACTGAGTCATGTTTGCTGAGTGGTCTAATTATAAAGACCTGGAGTTGCCGCTGTGATGCAACAGGATCTGCAGAATCTATGCAGCACTGGGACACAGATTCGATCCCCAGCCTGGAAACTCCAGGAAAAAAAGAAAGAATGAATGAATGAGTAAATAAATATAAAGATCTAGATTTTCTAATAGGATGATGATGATTGTATTCATTTATTTAAATGCTACTTATTTAGTACCTGCTCTGCCACTTAGTAGTTAACAATAGGATGACAAGACAAATGAGGTTCTTACACTCTTTTTTTTCTTTTTTTTTTTGTTCTTTTCTTTTTAGGGTCACACCCGAAGTGTATGGAAGTTCCCAGGCTAGGGGTCTTATTGGAGCTACAGCTCAGGAAACTGTGGTCCTAGCCTGGGAACTTCCATGTGCTGCGAGTGCAGCCCTAAAAACAAAAACTTTGCAAAAGACACATCCCTGAGGAAAAATGGCCTGCACCACAGCCACAGCAACGCAGGATCCAAGCTGCATCTGTGACCTACCCCACAGCTCACAGCAACGCTAGATCCTTAACCCACTGAGCGAGGCCAGGGTACGAACCCACATCCTCATGGATAGGAATTGAGTTTGTTACCGCTGAGCCACAATAGGCACTCTGGTGCTTGCGTTCTCACGGGAGGAGTAGGAGATAGGTAAATGATGGGTAGATAGATAGATAGAAAATGACAAGTAAATTTCAGAAAGAAGTGCCATGAGGAAAATGCAAAGAACCTATTTTAGATAGAGTGACCAAGAATGTCTCTCCATAACCAGGATGTAAGCAGAGACCTGAATGATGAAAAACAACCAGCCAGGCATAAATCTGGAAATTCAGCTTCTGGACAGAGGAATCAACCATTGCAAAAGCTTTGAGTCCTTTTAATGAAATCAGTTAATTGGTACTATCATTTGGATTAGTATGAAACGCACAACCATGTGCCAGTGTTTGGAGTGCGCCACTTTTAGAAGTATCTTTGGAGGGAGTTGCCATTGTCTCATCAGAAACAAATCTGACTAGTATCCATGAGGATGTGGGTTCTATCACTGGCTTCGCTCATTGGGTCAAGGGATCCAGTGTTGCTGTAGCTGTGGTGTAGGCCAGCAGCTATAGCTCCCATTTGATCCCTAGCCTGGGAACTTCCATATGCCAAGAGTAAGGCCCTAAAAAGCAAAAAAAAACCCCAAAAAACAGAATGAAAAAAAAATATCTTTGGAGCATTGAACAGGAGCTCTTGGGGGGGGGGGGGGCTGCATCCACAGCATGCAGAAGTTCCTAGGCCAGGGATATTGGACCTGAGCAGTGACAGTGCTGGAACCTTAACCCATTAGGCCACCAGGAAACTCCCTAAACAGGAGCTCTTTATTACATTTTTTCCTCAGGAATTTTTTTTTTGGGGGGGCTGCTCCCGAGGCATATGGAAGTTCCCAGGCTAGGGGTCTAATCGAAGCTACAGCTGCCGGCCTATGCCACAGCAACTCCAGATCCAAGCTGCATGTGACGTACATCACAGCTCACAGCAACCCCGGATCCTTAGCCCACTGACCAAGGCCAGGGATCGAACCCACAACTTCCCGGTTTCCAGTCAGATTCGTTTCCGCTGTGCCACAACGAGAACTCCCCCCTAGGAATGTTTTGAACTGGCACTGCTTTATGCTGGGCATTGAGTAATAATAAAGGATAAAGCTTCGATAAATTTGCTTATACTATTTAGGTAGATATTCTGAACCTGAAAGGAAGCTTTGAGGTTCAGCAATATAAGGGCCTAAGTGTGGTTTTCCATAGTCATGGGAAAACAAAAACCTGTTACTGTTTTTCCAGATAGATCATAATATGATGCTGGATATGAGATCTTTGAATACCGAGATGGAAGTTCTACTTTTTACATCAAAACTGTTAGATTTCCTGGAATATATAACCCATGGTTGCCATTCATCTTCTAAATGGGAAGAGTCAGTGATTTCAGAAATGGAATAAAAGAGCCTGGTACTAATGATGCCACAGGTGATGTTTTCAATTAGCAGTGTTTTAATGAGGTTTGTAGGCTGATAAGAGCTAATCCCGTAATGTAGGAAAAAACCTGAGAAAGCAGGCCTATATCTGGCAAATCTCCTGAGGTAGAGCTTTGCTGATTCAGGTTTCTTTGATTAAACTTTTAATCTTACAAGCTCTCTGGAAGTAAGTGCGCATCTGACATGGGTCAGATACTTTTCAGCTGCCAGAGTAAGTAAGGCCTGCAGACATTTGAAATGAGACGTTTTTTAGTGACTTTCTTTTAAAGGAAAAATAAAAAACACATTGCTTATATAGATGGAATAGACGTAGTAATTGGCAAATAATTTAGCAGAGCAGTAATGAGGGAGATTCAAAGACTTTGAGGGAAAAAAGAAATTAGCTTCATTTGGGGGTAAACTTTGATGTGATAAGAAATGACAACAGTTCAAACCTCCAGTCTCCTAGCCGTGCTGAAGAATGGTTTAAACCCAGAAGCGCTTCTTAAAGTGCGTAAAGCCCAGTATTGAGATCTGGGAAAAAATTCCAGAAACCTTTGTTCCAGGTTTGAAGTTGGAGAGGAATAGAGTAAGCTACTCAGGGCCGAGTTGTATACAACACCTACTATAAACATAGTAGGCCCTTTTGAGTTACATAAGTATTAATTCATTTGTGCTTTCTCAAGTATTAGTACTAGCGTAAGGACAATGAACTGGGAATGTAGGAAAACAGTGGTTGTTGATAGAATCATTTAGTAAGATTTGTTGCCGTGCAGAGGTAGAAATTTAGATGACAGTGACGCTCTGCTAGGTAAGGGAACCTTATCTATAACTTCTTTATTGCTATACCTCTGCCCCTAAACAGGGCCTGAAACAGTAGGTGCTCAAAGACTATTTGCTGAATAAGTGATTGGAGAAAAAAAAGTTTTGAAAGAATGTACTAAATGCAATGTCAAGGTGAGTGTTTTCTCTCCAGTTGTGGTGATGGAGATGCACAGACCTGAACAAACTCGCTTACCCTTAGTGATAATGTTTCAAGGTGGCTCACCTGGGACCTCTGTAACATCAGGTCTTGGTACAGAAAGGTTGTCACCCTAGATACCACTGAGATCAAGCTCATTACTTGGTCCTAGACTCAGCACTAAGTAAGCTCACCAACCTCTCCTCCACCAGTTCAGACTTAGCTAGCATGGGGTATGGCCTGGGGAGGGGGAGGTTAAATCATGGGCTGTGGCCTGGAGGTGGGTTTTAAAACTCCCCAGGAGATTCTTTTTCTTTTTTTGGCTGCATCTGTGGCATGTGAAAGTTCCCAGGCCAGGGATCTAACCCTTGCCACAGCAGCAGCCTGAGCTGCTACAATGACAGTGCCAGTTCCTTAACCTGCTGTGCCACAAGGGAGATGCCTGGATTGCCAGTTTTTAAGAGTCTTCAGGATGAATATGTTGGCTGTTGGATTTAGCGGCATTTGTTGTTGTTGTTGCTTTGTAATGGAGAGTTAAGTGCTACATGATTTTAAAAATGAGAGAGCCAAAAGCGACTCAATAAGGATGAGTTGGAAGAAGAGTCACTTTATACTGAGCACCATCTGTTGATTCTCTCTGAGTATTTTTTTTTCTTCTTTTTTTTTTGTTTAACCAATGCAATTTTATCATCCAATCAACTACCCTTTAGGACAAGAAGTTTAAGTCTATTACAAAGTAAAGAGAAATAGTGCTAACATACAAGTAGAGGAATATGAATGTATGAATCACAGTAAGCGTCAAACATTTGATTTTCCAAAAACCACAAATTTTATGTCTACTCAAAAGACTAACTTAAGGCATAAATGAAATAACTATTAAAATGATTCTAGTACAACTAGGAACATTTCTGGGTATTTTAAAAAATATCTATTGAAGTAGATAATGTCCCAGTCCTTAAGTAGCTGAATTACAGTCTGATACGGAAGAGTTGTCTTTCGTTGTGTTGATTTCTTTCTCTTTTTATGGCTGCACCTTGACATATGGGAAATTCTTGGGCTAGGAGTCAAATCAGAGGTGTAGGTGCTGGCCTATGCCACAGCCACAGTAAAGCTGGATTCAAGCCACATCTACAACCTAAGCTGAAGCTTGTGGCAATGACAGATTCTTAACCCACTGAGCGAGGCCAGGGATTGAACCCTCATCCTCATGGATACTACTTGGGTTCTTAACCTGCTGAGCCACAATAGGAACTCCATTGGTTTCTTGAATAGTGATAAAGGGACAGTAAATAAACTTGATTGAGACTGTATTTCCTCCATTGTATGTTCTTGCCTCTTTTGTCATAGATTAGTTGACCATAGGTGCTTGAGTTAATTTCTGGGCTGGCTGGCTTGCTTGCTTGCTTGCTTTTGTCCTTTAGGGCCACACCTGTGGCATATGGAGGTTCCCAGGCTAGGGGTCGAATCGGAGCTGTAGCTGCCAGCCTATGTCAGAGCCACAGCAATGCCAGATCCAAGCCACATCTGCAACCTACACCACAGCTTAGAACAATGCTGGATCCTTAACCCACTAAGCAAGGCCAGGGATTGAACCAGCAACCTCATGGTTCCTAGTCAGATTCGTTTATGCTGTGCCACAATGGGAACTCCTGTTTCTGGGCTTTCTATCCTGTTCCACTGATCTGTATTTGTTTTTGTGCCAGTAACGTACTGTTTTGATGAGTGTAGCTTTGTAGTAGACTGAAGTCAGAGAGCATGATTCCTCCAGTTCTGTTTTCCTTTTTCAAAACTGCTTTGGTTATTCAGGGTCTTTTGTGTTTCCATACAAATTTTAAAATATTTTGTTCTAGTTTTGTGAAGAATGCATTGGTAATTTGATAGGGATTGCACTGAATCTGTATATTGCCTTGGGTAGTATAGTCGTTTTGACATTGTTGATTCTTGCATGTGAGAGTTTTTGTCTTGTTTTGTTTTGTCTTTTTTTTGGTCTTTTCTAGGGCTGCACCCATGGCATATGGAGGTTCCCAGGCCAGGGGTCTAATCAGAACTGTAGCCACCGGTCTACACCACAGCCACAGCAACATGGGATCCGAGCTGTGTCTGTGACCTACACCACAGCTCATGGCAATGCCAGATCCTTAACCCATTGAGCGAGGCCAGGGATCGAACCCGCAACCTCATGGTTCCTAGTTGGATTCGTTTTCACTGTGCCATAACGGGAACGCCTTTTTTTTTTTTTTTTTTAATTAAGCTATTCTAAGTAAGGAAGCATTAATATCTTCCTTTATGTAATCACCACTACTGTTGAGTTTTGTTGTAAAGAATTCTTTAGAAACATTGGAACAAGGGCTTATTGTTTAGCACACCACCCCCAAAATGTAGTGGCTTGAAACAACAGCAATTTATAACTTTTCTTGACTCTATAGATTGTGTAGATCTGCTTCATGTGGTATCAGCTGAGGCTGCGATCATCTGGGGGCCTCGGCTGGAACATCGTTTGTCTAACTCTAGGCTCCGCTGGAACACTGCAGTGGCTGGATTTCCACACCTCCCCCAGCCCCCACCCCTTAGTAGCTTCAGAGCCTCTCCCTCTATAATAGCCACCCCATGTGATCTCTCTAGCACTGTAGCCAGACTTCTTACCTGGCAGTTCAGGGTTCCCCAAGACACAAAAGTGAAAGCTGACAGTCTTTCTTAAAGATTAGTCCTTAGGCCAGAAACAGGCATATCCTGTTTCCTACACCTTGTCTTTGTTAGAGCAAGTCAGTAGCCCGGATTCAAGGTGAAAGAAGGGCCACCTAAGTGTGTGACTACCAGGAGAAGCACATCATCAGAGGCCATTTTTGGAGATTTGCTACCAAAGCCACATTTAGCAGCCTGGTTATGGAATCTTACGCAATTTCTCTGTTATATAATATAAGGCTACGTTTGGATTTAGATTTTTTTTCCTTTTTTTTTTCTTTTTAGGGCTGCACCCACAACATATGGAAGTTCCCAGGCTAGGGGTTAGGACAGAGCTGTAGCCACTGGCCTACGCCACAGCAGCAGCAACGCAGGATCCAAGCCACGTCTGCAACCTACACCACAGCTCACGGCAACGCCAGATCTTTAACCCACTAGGCCAGGCCAGGGATCAGACCTACGTCCTCATGGATACTAGTCAGATTTGTTTCCTCTCCATGATAGGAACTCCTAGGTTTAGATTTTATCCTCATTTATTTTCATTTTTTCCCCAAGCCCTGTTTCAGTAATTGCCCTGATACAGTTAGACAGAAACTGTCTAGCAACTGTTTAGCTATAGTGAAGCATAAATGAAAGAACTTGGTAAATTGTAATTTGGTTCGGGGAAAGTGAGCACAGAATGGGGAATAGATGATGTCAGAAACTTTCTGTTAGAAAAATTATTGAGCTAAAAAGATACACCATTTACTGACTACTGCTGAACATAGACAAACAAAAGCTTTGAATATATATAGACAAATTTTATAAGCCAGCTGGTCTAGCCAGTATACAAGCTTTTATAGTTATCATTCGGTTGCTGCTTTCTGTAGCAGATGCTGTAGAAGAATCTGCTTTGGACTGTAACAGCAGTGAACTAGTGATATTTCCTATGTACTAGAGGCCATTATATACCTATTTGTATTTTCTAATAATACATAGGATCTCTAGACCTATCCTGATGCAGCTTCTAAAATTTGAACAGGCTCAGGAGTTCCCATCGTGGTACAGTGGAAACAAATCTGACTAGGAATGATGAGGTTGCAGGTTCCATCCCTGGCCTCGCTCAGTGGGTTAAGGATCTGGCATTGCCGTGAGCTGTGGCGTAGGTCACAGACGCAGCTCAGATCTGGCGTGGCTGTGGCTGCGGCTGTGGCCGGCATCTCTAGCTCCGATTAGACCCCTATCCTGGGAAACTCCATATACCACAGGTGTAGCCCTAAAAAGACAATAAGTAAATAAAAAATAAAATTTGAACAGGCTCAAAACATTTACTCTCTCTAGAATAATAAAATCATAAAATTGATTTTGTGATATATAATTGATTTATTTAATATTAGTCTTTGAAATGAGGCCAACTCTGACCAGTTCAATCCTAAACTGATAATTGAGGAGTTCCCTTGTGGTGCAGTGGAAACAAATCTGACTAGGAACCATGAAGTTGCGGGTTCGATCCCTGGCCTCAGTGGGTTAAGGATCCGATGTTGCCATGAGCTGTGGTGTAGGTCGAAGACACAGCTCGGATCCCGCGTTGCTGTGGCTCTGGTGTAGGCCGGCAGCTACAGCTCCAATTAGACCCCTAGCCTGGGAACCTCCATATGCTATGGGTGTGGCCCTAAAAAGACAAAATCCAAAAACTAAACTGATAATTGAGTCTCTTTATAGAATAGACCTAACAAGACTTCTTTGCTTCAGACATCATTTCCTTTACTTACTCTTCAAATGGACATGATGTTATTATGTATCCTCACTTATTCTTACCTCTTTCCTTAGATTTTTAAAGTTTTCTTTTTAATTTTATATTTGCTCAATAATGGGATCCATTATGTATAATAGTTTGCATCTGTTAATCTCAAACTCTCGGTCCAACCCTTCCTGCCCCCCTTTCCCGCTTGGCAACCACAAATCTGTTCTCTTTGTCTGATTCTATTACTATTTCATAGATAAGTTCATTTGTATCACATTTTAGATTCCACATATAAATGACACCCTATAGTATTTATTTGTCTTTCTTTTTGACCTATTACACACAGTATGATAATCTCTCAGTCCATCCAGGTTGCTGCAAATGACATTATTCCTTTCCTTTAATGGCTGAGTAATATTCCTCTGTGTGTATGTATCACATGTTATTTATCCATTCCTCTGTCAATGGACATTTAGTTTGTCTCCAGGTCTTGGCTATTGTGCATAGTGCTGCTGTGAGCATTAGGGTGCATGTTTCTCTTTGATTTATAGATTTGTCTGAATATATGCCCAAGAGTGGAATTGCTGGGTCATATGACCATTCTATTTTTTGGTTTTTTTGAGGAACCTCCATACTGTTCTCCATAGTGGCTAAACCAGTTTACATTCCTACCAACAGTGTAGGAGGGTTCCCTTTTTCCCACACCCTCTACAGCTTTTTTTTTTGTCTTTTTTTTTTTTTTGTCTTTTTGTCTTTCCTATGGCCGCACCTGTGGCACATGGAGATTCCCAGGCTAGGGGTCTAATTGGAGCTGTAGCTGCTGGCCTACACCAGAGCCACAGCAACGCAGGATCCGAGCCGCGTCTGCAACCCACACCACGGCTCACGGCAACGCCAGATCCTTAACCCACTGATCGAGGCCAGGGAGTGAACCTGCAACCTCATCGTTCCTAGTCGGATTCATTAACCACTGAGCCACGACGGGAACTCCCAGCATTTGTTATTTGTAGACTTTTTAATGATGGCCATTCTGACCAGTGTGAGGTGGTACCTCACTGTAGTTTTGATTTTCATTTCTCAAATAGTGATGGTGCACATCTTTTCATGTGTGGGGCTTTTTTTTTTGCCATCTTTTTTGGAGAAATATCTATTTAGGTCTTCTGACCATCTTTTGATTGGGTTGTTTTGGGGTTTGTTTGTTATTAAGTTGTATGTGTTGTTTGTATATTTGGGGAATTAAACCCTTGTTGGTCACATCATTTGCAAGTATTTTCTCCTAGTCCCATAGGTTGTCTTTTTTTTAATAGTTTTTAAACTCTTTATTATAGTTGATTTATAATGTTCTGTCAATTACTGCTGTACAGCGAAGTGACATATGTATAATGTATATACATATATATATACATTCTTTTCTCATAATATCTTCCATCATGTTCCATCACAAGTGATTAGATATCGTTCCCTGTGCTATACAGCAGGACCTCATTGCTTATCCACTCCAAATGCAATAGTTTGTTTCCACTAACCCCAGACTCCCAGTCCCATCCCACTTCCTCCCCCTCCCCCTTGGCAACCACAGGTCTGTTCTCTGTGTCCATGAGTTTATTTCTATTCTATAGATAGGTTCATTTGTGCCATATTTTAGATTGCACATAGAAGTGATCATATGATATTTGTCTTTCTCTTTCTGATTTACTTCACTTAGTATGAGAATCTCTAGTTCCACCTATGTTGCCGCATCCATAGGTTCTTCTCTTTTTGTTTATGGTTTCCTTTGCTGTGCAAAAGCTTACAAGCTTGAGTAGGTCCCATTTGTTTATTCTTGCTTTTATTTCTGTTGCCTTGGTAGACCTAAGAAGACATTGGCATGTCAGAGAATGTTTTGCCTGTGTTCTCTTTTAGGAATTTTATGGTATCATGACTTATATTTAAGTTTAAATCTTCTTTTTTTTTTTTTGTCTTTTTAGGGCTGCACCCGTGACATGTGGAGGTTCCCACGCTAGGGGTCTCATCGGAGCTGTAGCCACCGGCCTACGCCAGAGCCATAGCAACACAGGATCCGAGCCGCATCTGAGACCTACACCACAGCTCACGGCAACACTGGATTCTTAACCCACTTAGTGAGGCCAGGAATCGAACCCACAACCTCATGGTTCCTAGTCGGATTCGTTAACCACTGAGCCATGACGGGAACTCCAAAGTCTTCTTTTTCAAAGTTCTCCACTCAGAACTAAGCATAATAGTTAAGTGTAATCTGATTTGCATAGAGATAAATGCCATTTCCCTCCTCGAACTTTCCTTTTTTTTTCTTAATTTAAGTACAGTTGATTTTCAATATTGTGTTAATTTCTGCTGTACAGCAAAGTGATTCAGTTTTACATGTATGTGTGTGTATATTCTTTTTTGATATTCTTTTCCATTATTGTTTATCATTAAGACATTGGCTATAGTTCTCTGTGCTACACAGTAGGACTTTGTTATTTATCCCTTCCATAATAGTTTACATCTGCTGACATCAGCCTCCCACGCCATCCCTCCCCCAACCCACTCCCCCTTGGCAACCACAAGTTTGTTCTCTGTGCTAAGACTTTAAGTGAAACCTGATATCAGCATTTTTCACAGCCATATTACATTATTTGTCTCATTGAAATAGATTTTTTAAAAAGCCCTACACCTTTCTCGCATATATTGGGCCATTTTGTTGTTTTTAGTTCTAAGTGCATGACTTATATTTATCCTTATGAAATTTTATCCTGTTAGATTTATCCTATTCCAGCCAATTAGAATGACTTTAAAAGTTGATGCTATCACATATGATATTGCTTTCTCATCTCAGATTCCTGTCATTTGCATATTTGATCGTCATCCTCTTGAGTGTCCTTACCCAAGTCATTTATTTATAAAAAATGTTGCAGAGACCACCTTCTCTGGGGTCTTGTGGCCTGTCACTAAACCTGCTTCGTCCACTTACCTGCACTCTTTAGATGATGTTGTATAATTATCTCAACGCAACTTAAGATACTTACAGAATTCATATTTTTCACCTTCAACAAAGATATCAGGAGAGACTATTTTATATATTACCGAAATCCAAAAAAAATTATTCTTATAGGATTCCCTGGTCAAACTATAAAAAGGAAAAAGGAGATCATTTGGTTGGGGCTTCTCGCGATCCCTGATGCCCTGCCTAAATACTCATAAACTACTCTTTAAAAAAAAAACACTACTTTTTTTGATGCGCTCGTGGTATGTGGACGTTCTCAGGCTAGGGATTGAACTGCACCATAGCAGTGACCCAAGCCACTGCAGTGACAATGCTGAATCCTTATCCACTAGGCCACCAGGGCACTCCTCTTTGCATTTTGAAAATTGACACTACAGACATAAAAATCTCATGTGATAGTTGGCATTATCAGACTCATGAGATTTGTCTTCATTTACGGAGTGTCACCAATCTTATCTGCACATTCTTTAATTCTCCTGGTATATAATTTCATCCAGGAACATAATTTCATTCCAGGCACTTTTTGATAATCTCCTTATGTATCGTGATCCATTAATCCTGTATTTGGTCTTCTTTTTCTAGTCTCAAGATGGTTTTTCTTTATAGAAAAGACAAAAGGAAAACAAGAATTGAGATGTTCTTCTGTCTCTGCTTTATATAAATTTGTAATTTGCTATTGACATCAAAGAGTGGACTTGTGTCTCCCCCTTCCCCCACCCTTTTTTTTTGGCCGCACCTACAGCATGTGGAAATTCCAAGGCCAGGGATTCAACCTGTACCACAGCAGCAATCTGAGCAGCTGCTGTGATGCCAGATCCTTAACTTGCTGCTCCACAAGAGAACTCCTCCCTTACCTTTGTTTGCAAGCCTCAGCATGTCCTAGGCTTCAGCTCAAGCTTGCTTCTTATGTATATCATTGCCACTTTTTAAAAATAGTTTCTTTCATATATAATTTTTTTTTCCCTGTGCATGTCCTTTTAATTCTGAGACAGTTGGTAGGCTTTGCATCCATTCTCTTTAGAGACCTCCCTTCTTTTTTTCTTCCATCTCAGATAATGTGAGATTGGCAAATTTCATTTTTGAGAACGTTTTCCCCTCTTAGACCATGACCTTGGGTCCTGTTGTCTTCACTGTTTGAAGCCTGCTTCTCTGCGAGTGTAGGAGTGACATCTAACTGTGTTCCTTGTTCTTCTTCCTGCCTCCCTGGCTTTGTTGCTTGCTTTTGAAGCTCCCACCACTTCCTCTTTTCTGATCAGTTTCTTTCTTGGTCAGCCTGGGTTCAGAATTATAATTATACTTATTTCTTCTGCCTCTGGGTGATAGAAGAATTAGCAAGGCAGATTTCTTACTATATATGGAGCTTTTTAGTTAAATGAGATTTTTCACCATCTGTTCAGGTAGCAGAAATCTTTTATCACTTTGAGGCAGAGGGCTCCTGCCAAGAAAGTAAGCTGATTTCACCCGTTACTCAATAGATCGGGATCTCACTGGCTATATGTTAAAACTTGCCAGGGCCATCTCTCTCTTGCCAGGTATCCTCCTTCATCTGCCCTTCCATCCTTCCCACAGATCCAAAGACATCTGTCTGCTGTCCTTTTTGAAAGTATTATGTATGGGCAGTTACTTAGAGGATTTTTTCTTTTTTTTTTCTTATTAAGCTGCCTAGGGTGTATAGTCTTTTCGGTTTTTGCCCTTTCATGCTGTAACTAACATCGGGATATTGATGTGTTTTTGTCCCATGTTTTATTTCCATCATTGATGGAGTCTAAACAGGCATTATAAATAGGGAAGTTAGAAGTCCACGGTATTTTACTGTCTGTCCCAAGTTAGTTTCTAATTTCCTGAAGTGCTATAGACAGCTGTCTGTTTGCCTCCCTTACTCAACGTAAATCTCATCAAACATCTCCCTCTCTCTGATCCAGGCCTTCTCTAGAAGAGGGTTTCAATAGCCCTTAGGCCTGAGGGAGAAAGTTAACCTATAGTTGAACATTCATAGAGATCATTCAGAGGCTGCCTTATCTGAAAAGAGTAATTTATACCTCAGGACCACGAAGCAACTCTTCATGGAATCCCAGTTACATACAGGCAAGACCACACCTGGTATCACTTCTCTTCCCGTTGCTTCCACTCAGTGCTTTCTGCTGGGCCTCTGGCCACACCTCCAATCTCGGGTGTGGATTTCTCTTAACAGGGAACATTTTTCACATATACTTACTTTTGACAGGTAAGATTTCTGTATCCTCAAATTTGATCAGAGATGCTGTGAGATGTTGAGAATTCAAAAATGGTCAAATAGTATTAGGGCTGAATATTAACCAAATAAAAACAAAAATATCCTGTCCACAAATATTTACTAAGCATATAAAAGAGAAGTTATCCCCTTTAAGTAACTTATATTTTATTGGAGTGAATAAAACATATGGAGCCATCAGAGAATATAATAAAATGTTAAATTATACATTCGTAGTAGCTACTTAGAGTCCGCTAGAGTAGGTTTTCCGAATCTGTACCAGCTCACATCTGAGAAGGAGCAGACTTCTGTATTTCCAGAACTGTTTCTTGCTGTATTTGTTTCGTACTGTTTTGGTATAAGCAGGGGCCGGGAACTGTATTTACCAGTGACCTTCAGCCTGCACCTCTAGCAATGTGGAACTAAATTGTATTTCTGCTCCCACAGCAGTGTAAAAGCAATGCAGTGGAGCAAGAACATGAGTGATTCAAATGTATTTGGGGCTTTTAGATTTTAAAACTCTCTGGAGAGTTAATATAGTTTTGTATGTTTGGTTTGGCTGTACTGTTTTGAGTTAATTTGAGGGATGACTTTGAGAATCTGTTTTAGAATTTCAGCCTCAAATGACATTTCTTTGCTTAGTCATGATGCGTTAGGTGTAATGCCTTATTATATTGAGAAGACCGGGAACTGTTGTAATATGTTAACCTTACTAGGCACTGACATTTGAGGAGAAAAAAAATAACCCACATGCATAACATTTGAGCTGTCGCTGTGTTGCAAAATCTGATTTCCCTTGATTCCTGGTAATCATCACTAAGCTTTTTAAGGAATCATCAGGTATGATTCCTTTGAGGATAATAAGGCAACAAAGTCTCCTAAAGACCAACATCATGGGTGTACCTGCTGTGGCGCAGCGGGATGCGTGGCTCCTCTGGAGCGCTAGGACATGGTTCGATCCTGGTCTGGGAACTCCATATGCTGTGGGGGAACACCCCCCCCAAAAAAGACTAATATTATGTTTCTTCAGTTTGTACTGTTTTGCTTTATTTTCTGAACTGTTTGCTGTGAGAGAAGCAGTAGCTTCCTGATTCTGAGAAGAGAAAGAACTAGGACAGAGTACTTTTCTGGAAAACCCAGTGCTTCTAGAGTTTTATACAATCTCAAGGGGACAAGAATGTGTTTCACCTGACAAAATAAATGGACAGAAAGGATTCCTCACCCTCTCCACTCTTAAGGCCAGCCGTGCGAGCAGAGCACACATAACTCTAGGCCTAAAGAAGAGGAAAGCACCTTTTTTTCTGGCCTTTGAATTACTTTTTAGCAATAAGACCCTGGTGTTTCATAACGTCTCATTTGCATCTCAACTGCTTGGATTCAACTAAAAACTTATAGCCTTGCTGTTTCACCTCAGCAATAAGAGAAAACTCTTTCTCTGTTTTAAATGCCACCCCGCTCCCACCCCCTTTTTTTTTACGACCACCCAGAGTGTGTGGAAGTTCCCAGACCAGGGATTGAATCTGAGCTGCAGCTGTGACCTGCGTGGCCGTTGCAGCAACACCAGATCCTTTAACCTGCTGCAACGACTGCACCTCCCCAGTCACTGAGTCACTGCAGTCGGATTCTTAATGCACTGTGCCACAGTGGGAACCCCTTGCTGCTTGTTTTATATTCCAGTAAGAATTTTTTATGTTGTCTGTACAAGTCGCATGCATAAAATCATTTTTCTCTCAATTGTTGTTTCTGCCTGACTGTAATAACCTTGTAATTGAATGTCGTCTATTGCCTTTCTTTTATACCTGGAAGTACACTCTGTCCATATGTATTTTTTCTATTTCAAAAAATGTTTATTGTAGAAAATTTCAAGCATATATAAACAAAATAGTGTAAAGAACCCTCATGTACCCACCATTCCCCAGCTTTAAAAATTACATATTACAGGAGTTCCCATCGTGGCGCAGTGGTTAACGAATCCAACTAGGAACCATGAGGTTGCGGGTTCGGTCCCTGCCCTTGCTCAGTGGGTTAACGATCCGGCGTTGCCGTGAGCTGTGGTGTAGGTTGCAGGCACGGCTCGGATCCCGCGTTGCTGTGGCTCTGGCGTAGGCCGGTGGCTACAGCTCCGATTCAACCCCTAGCCTGGGAACCTCCATATGCCGCGGGAGCAGCCCAAGAAATAGCAACAACAACAACAACAACAACAACAAAAAAGACAAATAAAAATTACATATTACAATCTTTTATTGTTTGTACCATTCCCCACATTTCCCATGCTCCACTCAATGGTTGTTTTTTGTTTTGCTTTGTTTTGTTTTGTTTTTTTTTTTTGCTTTTTAGGGCTGCCCTTGCGACATACGAAAGTTCCTGGCTAGGGGTTGAATCGGAGTTGCAGCCGCCGGCCTACACCACAGCCACAGCAACTGAGGATCCAAGCTGCATCTGCAGCCTACACCACAGTTCACGTAATGCCAGATGCTTAACTCACAGAGCGAGGCCAGGGATCAAACCCACATCCTTGTGGATACCAGTTAGGCTCGTTTCCACTGAGCTGCAATGGGAGCTCCCCATTCAATTTATTTTTTAAGGTGAAATTTATATATGTTGAAATGCAGATGTCAGCTGTGCAGTTACAACCATGTAACCCACACATCTAACATAATACAGAACATTTTTATCTCCCCAGAAAGTTCCTGTGTATACCTTCCCAGTCAGTCCCTGCCTCTGCTGGGAAACTACTGTTTTCCTTCATTTTTCCTGTTTTAGAACATTATATAAATTTAATCATGCATTATATATTCTTTTTTTTCTGGCTTATTTTGTTCCATATTATGTCTGTGAGATTCATCCCTCTTGCTGCATTTCTTGTTTTGCCGAGTAGTGTTTTATTGTACAAATACACCGCCACAGTGTTAGGGGTTTTTATTGGCTGCACCCACAGCATGTGGAAGTTCCTGGGCCAGGGATTGAACTCACACCACCATTGCAACCCACGCCACAGCTGCAGTCAGATTTTTTTTTTTTTTTTTTTGGCCATCCTGTGGCATACAGAGTTCCTGGGCCAGATCAGATGTGAGCCACAGTCAAGACCTAAGCAGCAGCTGCTGTGGCAACTCTGGATCCTTAACCCACTGTGCCAGCTGGGGATCAAAGCTGCGTCCCAGCACTCCTAGGATACTGCCGATCCCGTTGTGCTGCAGCAGGAATTCCAGCTGCAGCCAGATCCTTAACCTGCTGCATCACAAGGGAACTTCCTGCCACCACAATTTGTACAAGGCACGTGGAAGCTTCCACGCTGGGGACTGAACCCACGCCAGGGCCGCAACCCAAGCCGCAGCAGCAACACCACCAGATGCTTAACCTGCTCTGCCACAGGAGAACGCCTGTATATCCATATTCTTAATTATGAACATTTGGATTCTTTGCAGTTTTTCCTTTTATGCTATTCATGTATAAGTCTTTGGGTGGTCTTCTGTTTTCATATCTTGTGGATAAATACCTATGAGTAGAACTACTGGATCCAGGGGGTAGATGCATGTTGCTTAACTCTTCTAAAGGACTGCCTAAACTTTTTCTAGAGTGGTTGTATCATCTTACATTCCTTTTAGCAAAGCATGAGCGTTCTGGTTGCTCCATATCTTTGCCAACATTTGGGCTATCTTTCTCTTAAATTTAGGTATTCTAGTGAGTATGTACATATTCTTTAAAGTAAATTAAAACGCATTTAATTTTTTTTTGTCTTTTTTGCCTTTTTTGGGGCCGCTCCCTCGGCATATGGAGGTGCCCAGGCCAGGGGTCTAATTGGAGCTGTAGCTGCTGGCCTACACCAGAGCCACAGCAACGTGGAATCCAAGCTGTGTCTGCGACCTACACCACAGCTCACGGCAATGCTGGATCCTCAACCCACTGAGCAAGGCCAGGGATCGGACCCGCAACCTCATGGTTCCTAGTCAGATTCGTTAACCACTGAGCCACGAGGGGAACTCCAAAATGCATTTAATTTTGAGAATTTTGTGCCATGTCTTGAGGTACTTGGAGATATCCCTTCATTTGGTTCATCTCTTAAGATCCTTTTAAAGTTTGATCTGAGATGAATGCTGATTACTGCGTTTGGTCTCCAGGGCCCAGGATATTCTTTCTCACTAATCCATGCCTAGAAGTTCTGAAGGAAAATTATTGCTAATCTTTCCCATCCATTTTAGCCCTTACAGTTTCAAAAATATTTTCTCATGTATTTCCTCTTGACAGCAAATGTGGATCCCATTTTATAGACAAAGGGATGAAGCCTCGAGAGCTTGCCTAAGGTTTGCCTAAGGGTTTTAGGGACTGAAACCCAGGACTTCTAGCTTGGTCCAGTACTTTTTACCCAGCACAGCAGAATGAGTAACACGCTAGAATTCATTGGATGTGTGTTTTTGGTTTGCAAGTGTAGATCAACTGATAGAGACATAGAAAGCTTTTTCTTGGAGGAGGTAACTGGTAGGGTTTTCTCAATTTTAATTGTATTCCGCAGAATGTAAGCTCACCTGAAAAGAGATATTGGTCATTGATTTGCACTTTTCATGTAGTTTCTTGGAATTTTGATTCTTGTTTTAGTCCCGAGAGTACATGAGGTGATATGCTTATAAAAATACTACAGTTGGTACCTTTCTGAGAATAAATACATTTCTGAGTGCCCCGAATTGACATTTTGGAACTCTGCATCTAATTTTTCAGAGCCCTTTTAGGAGCCCCTGTCTATAATTCCTAGAAACGCTCTTCGTACACCTAAGTGGTTTTAGCAGTGAATATATGTCATTGCCCACATCATTGTGGTCAGAGGGCTCTCACGGCAGGTTATCTGAACCGAATGCTTAGGAAGGAACTTCACCAAGAAAAGAAATGTTTATGGCTTTCCAAAGCAAATTGCAGTTAAAGGTTTCAACAATAAAATCCGTGCTCACACCACTGTCAGATGTTAAAGTAAGTTATTTGTTTTATTTCAGTGATGTCCTCGCATTGCCCATTTTTAAGCAAGAAGAGTCCAGTTTGCCTCCAGATAATGAGAATAAAATCCTACCTTTTCAGTATGTGCTTTGTGCTGCCACCTCTCCAGCAGTGAAACTCCATGATGAAACCCTGACATACCTCAATCAAGGTTAGATGTGGTCTGACTCATTTGCATTAGTGCAGACCTACCAGACTCATGGTATTTAATAAAGTACACTTATAGGTAAAAAGTACATCTTTCCAGTGTGACTTGTTAAAGTCAGAGTCTTGAGAAAAGTCTTGAGAGTTTTAGTGTTGTATTTGATATATATTACCAGTTGCTTTTGTCTGCCTGCCTACTTTTAGTTCCCATCTCCCTCTTTTTTTAATTTTCTTAAATTTTTTTATTTTTATGGCCATACCCATGGTCTGGAAGTTCCCAGGCCAGGGACTGAATCTGAGCCACAGCTGCAACCTACACCGCAGCTATGGCAATGCCAGAGCCTTTAACCCACTGCACTTGCCTGGGGACCAATTCCGCACCTCCACAGTGACCCAAGCTGCTGCAGTCAGATTCTTAACCCACTGCACCACAGTGGGAACTCCCCATCTCCCTCTTTCTAATCCATGTTCCTTGAACATCCCCATGGGTTACTGTCTGAAAAGTATTACCCTTTATTATGTACCGGGTGTGTGGCCCAGGGCAAGTTGGGTAACTCTACATTCTAGCTTCCTTGTGTGTAAACTGGGACCCATAATACTCTAGAAGAGTTCCTGTTGTGGCTCAGCGGTAATGAACCCAACTAGTATCCATGAGGATGTGGGTTTGATCCCTGGCCCTGCTCAGTGGGTTAAGGATCCAGCATTGCTGTGAGCTGTAATGTAGGTTGCTATAGCTGTGGTGTAGGCCGGCAGCGGCAGCTCCAGTTTGACCTCTGGTCTGGGAACTTCCATTTGCCTTTGGTGTGCCCTAAAAAGAAAAAAGAAAAAAAAATACTTTAGAGAGTTGTATTAATTAAATGATATAATTTGTGAAAACACTTTACACTGTGTCTAGTATATGGTAAAGGGTTATAGTTGTTACTAAGACTAACAATATTATACTTTTCTATATTCAACCAACTGAATTTTATTCTTGCTGAATCTTGGGAAGTTAATTTATAATGAATATAAGATACAGTTACTTTTTCTTCCAGGACAGTCTTACGAAATCCGAATGCTAGACAATAGGAAACTTGGAGAACTTCCAGAAATTAATGGCAAGTTGGTGAAGGTAAAAGAAAGCAAGTAAATCATTTCTCTGTACAGTATCCTTTTACTGACCCTTTTTGGATTTTTTTTTTTTTTTTTGGCTTCCATGGAGGGCTTGGTGGTATCTCATACCTGCCACAGTTTGCTGGCAGAGTGGTAAACTGTTGTGTTATTTCTTTGAGGTCAGAGAGAGCCCACCTATTCCTATGGATTTTTCAGAGCTGCAGAAACAGAAAGCTCAGCTTTCCATGTTAGAACAGTCCATCTCCAGGATCAGGGAAGTTCTTTTCAGGCGGAATAAAGTAACCTCCTTGAGGTCTTTAGAGAAGTTCCAGCGTCTCTTGGGATACTTGGTCTAGAAGCAAGAAAACCAGAAGCTCCTGTTGATGAACAGCAGCTTTCTTAGTCTAGACCAACAGCAATGAATTCACAGTATAACTTGGACAGAGGTGTTGGGGTCAGCTACTGTAAAAGGCGATGAGAGGGATGTGAATAGGTGCCTTGGCAAAGTAAGAGTAACAAAAGGAAAGTTGATGGAAACGGTTCCTCCCGACCTCTGTTCACAGCTTGTGTGCTAGGTTGGCAAGCAAGGGACTTGGTGAGCTTTTCCTTTACATCTGAAGAGCTGAGCCAGAAATTGTTACTTGGCAACAGTAGAGGCATGTAGAAATGCTTCCAATGGCAGTTCTTTTTATTTTCCTGTAATTTTTTAATGCTTTTCCAAGTTCTGTAACATGAGAAGAAACCCATGGATCCACTAAATAAATAAGAACTGTAGAGCAAGCAAACACAGTTTCTTCAGGCCTCACACTGGCCTAAAACCAGCCTTCACCAAGATGAGTGTTGGCCTCTCTAGTGATTGGCAGCCATTTCATTTGTCTACTCAGAAGTTCACTGGGCTTAGCAATGGAATTGTGAGTGAAAACATGAGCTCCCAAAAGAGATACCATGCAGCAGATCTTCGTGTAAACTGAGGGCCACTTAAACCAAAAAAAAAAAAAAAAATCGTAATTTGTAGGAAAATATAGCTTTGGTAAAGTGTTTAAAATAAAAGCAAGGGAATGAAGACCACGTGATTCAGGAAATGTTTACCTTGGGAGGGGAAGGCAGGGCGGTGTGGTAGCGGAGAATCCTGTGGGTTTAACTAGAAGTAATTGTCAGAGTTCCCTTCATGGCTCAATTGTTAATGAATCCAACTAGGAACCATGAGGTTGCAGGTTCCATGGGGAGAACCATGTGGGTTTAAGCAGAAGTAATGGTCGGTGTTCTGATGTTGTTGAGACATTTGTTTCCTAAGCGTTTCCTATAGTATTTATAGTGATTCCTTAGTTGATAAAAGATGGCCTTGAAGGGACCAATGATGAGAGGATGTCATGAACCCAGGGCATGTTATTAATTAATCCGGTGGGAATCCTTTATGCCTAGTTGTCAGTGAGAACGAATGTGGAAGCCAAGTTTTAAATATGGTACTAGGTAACTACAAAGATTATATCTGAGCACTTACAAAATTTGCCTTGAAATAGAGTATGGTACAGGTTTTACAGTAGAACACCTCTCAAGAAAAATGATTTTAGGTTGTGTCTAGAAACAAACTGGGGTGACCCCTGCTAGTTTTCCTGTGTCAGCACTGATTTTTGAAGGGATCCTGTTATCATTTGATTTTGTTGCCTCCTTTTAGAGTATATTCCGCGTAGTGTTCCATGACAGACGACTGCAGTACACTGAACACCAGCAGCTGGAGGGCTGGCGGTGGAACCGACCCGGAGATAGAATTCTTGACATAGGTAAGCCGAGAGAATTTATTGCCCAGGAAATGCCTGTAACTATGGTCTAAGAATTGGTTTTCTTTTCTTGATGTTTACCTTGATTCAAAATACTTCAGAGGTGAAATTCCCATTGTGGCTGTTTAGTGTTAGGAACCTAACTAGTGTCCATGAGGACACGGGTTTGATACCTGGCCTTGCTCAGTGGATTAAAGATCCTGCATCGCCATGAGCTGTGGTTTAGGTCACAGACGTGGCTCGGATCCCACGTTGCTGTGGCTCTGGCATAGGCTGGCAGCTCCAGCTCCAATTGGACCCCTAGCCTGGGAACCTCCATATGCCTCGGGTGAGGCCCTGAAAAGACACACACAAAAAATATGCTTCGGGGGAGTTCCCTTGTGGTGTAGCGGGTTAAGGATCTGACATTGTCACTGCAATACCATAGGTCACTGATGTGGCGCAGATTTGATCCCTGGCCCAGCGGATTCCACATGGCATGGGCATGGCCAAAAAGAAAAAAAAAAATGCTTCAGGGAGACTCAATTAACAGTAACCTGGAAGTGATTACCAAGCATAAAAAATTACTGTCATAATGATTCAATAACTGAAGTTGAACTGCCATTCCATAACAATTGATTTCATTACTTCAGGGTGATTTTTTTGTTTGTTTTTGATTTTTAAATTTATTTATGGTAAAATACACCTAACACAAAATTTACCATTTTAACCGTTTTTAAGAGTACAGTTCAGTGGCATTAAGTATGTTCACACTGTTGTGTAGCCATCCATCTCTGGAACTTTTTTCATCTTGCAAAAATAAAACTCTGTGTCTTTGAAACAAAAACTTCCCAATCCCACCACTCCCCAGCTGCTGCTTCTTGCCATCCTAATTTTGTGTGTTTGTGATTACCCTAGGTGCCTCATATAAGTGAAATCGTTCAGTATTTGTCTTTTTGTGACCGGGTTATTTCACTTAGTATAATCCTCAGAATTGATCCATTGTAGTAGCATATGTCATAATTTCCATCTTTTTTTTCTTTTTAGGGCTGCACCTTCGGAAGTTCCTGGGCTAGAGCTCGAATTGGCCTATGCCACACCACAGCAACAAGGGATCTGAGCTGCGACTACACCACAGCTCACAGCAATGCCATGTCCTTAACCCACTGCGCCAAGCCAGGGGTCCAACCTGGATCCCCATGGGTACGAGCTGGATTCATTACCACTGAGCCACAACAGGAACTTCTCCGCCTCCTCTTTTTAAGGCACAATAACTTCCTCGTGTGTGTGTTTACCACATTTTGTTTCTCCATTCGTTCCCTCAGCAAACACTTGACTTGATTGCAGACAATTATTATTGTAAATATTGCTGTTATGAACATGGGTATATAAGTATTTCATTCTCTGCTTTCAGTTCTTTTGGGTATATACCCAGAATTGGAATTACTGGATCATATGGTAGGTCTAGTTTTAATTTTTTTTTTTTTTTTTTTGCTGTGCCTACAGCATGTGGAAATGCCTGGGCCAGTGATTGAAACCGTGTCACAGCAGCAGCCCGAGCCATTGCAGTGACAACACCAGATTTTTAACCCGTAGCACCACAAGGGAACTCCAACCATTTTTTAAATGAAGTACAGTTGATGTACAGCATTGTATAAGTTACAGGTATGCAATATAGTGATTCACAACTTTTAAAGGTTTGAATTTATAGTTATTATACAATATTGGCTCTATTCCATGTGTTATACAATATATGCTTATGGTTTACTTTACTCCTATTAATTTGTACCTCTTAATCCCCTACTCCTGTACTGCCCCTGCCCCCTTCCCTGTCACCACTGGTAACCACTGGTTTGTTCTCTGTATCGATGAGTCTGCTTCTTTTTTGTTGTATTCACTAGTTTGTTGTATTTTTTAGATTCCACGTGTCAAAGATATCATACAGTATCTGTTTCACTTAGCACATACACATGCCCTCAAAAGTCCATCCAGGAGTTCCCGTCGTGGCGCAGAATCCGACTAGGAACCATGAGGTTGCGGGTTCGGTCCCTGCCCTTGCTCAGTGGGTTAACGATCCGGCGTTGCCGTGAGCTGTGGTGTAGGTTGCAGACGCGGCTCGGATCCCGCGTTGCTGTGGCTCTGGTGTAGGCCGGTGGCTACAGCTCCGATTCCACCCCTAGCCTGGGAACCTCCATATGCCGCGGGAGCGGCCCAAGAAATAGCAACAACAACAACAACAACAACAACAAAAAAAGTCCATCCAGTTTGCTGCAAACGGAAAATTTCATTTCTTATGACGGAGTAGTATTCAGTTGTATATATTCCACATCTTCCTTATCGAGTCACCTGTTGAAAGACACTTAGGTTGCTTCCATGTCTTGACAACTGTAAATAATGCTACTATGAATATTGGGGTGTATGTATCTTTTTGGATGAGTGGTTTTTTGGTTTGTTTGTTTCAGATATATATCCAGGGGTGGCATTTCTGGGTCATATGATAGTTCTATTTTTGTTTTTAGTTTTTAGTTTCTTTTGTCTTTTTAGGGTCATACCTGTGGCACATGGAGGTTCCCAGGCTAGGGGTCGAATTGGAGCTGTAGCTGCTGGCCTACACCACAGCCGCAGCAACTCAACATCTGAGCTGAGTCTGTGACCTACACCACAGCTCACAGCAGCTCGAGATGCTTAACCCACTGAGCAAGGCAAGGTATCGAACCTGTCCTCATGGATGCTAGTCAGATTCGTTTCTGCTGAGCTGTAAGAGGAACTCTGGTTCTATTTTTCTTTAGAAACCTCCATACTGTTTTCCTCAGTGCTTTCACCAATTTGAATTCCTACCAAAAAGTTTTGAATTTTGATATAGTCCAGTTTATCCCTTTTTTTTTTTTTTGTCTTTTTGCCATTTCTTGGGCCGCTCCCTCGGCATATGGAGGTTCCCAGGCTAGGGGTCGAATCGGAGCTGTAGCCACCAGCCTACGCCAGAGCCACAGCAACACGGGATCCGAGCTGCATCTGTGACCTACACCACAGCTCACAGCAGCTCGAGATCCTTAACCCACTGAGCAAGTCCAGGGATTGAACCCACAACCTCATGGTTTCTAGTCAGATTCGTTAACCACTGCGTCATGACGGGAACTCCTATCTCTTTCTTAATTGCCCATGCTTCAGTTGTCATATCTAAGAAGTCATTGCAAAATCCAGTGTCATGAAATTTTTCTTACTGTTTTCCTCTGAGAGTTTATAGTTTTTTTGTTTTTTTGTTTTTAGGGCCGTACTTGCCCTAAAACATGGAGGTTCCCAGGCTACGGGTCAAATCGGAGCCATAGCTGCTTTCCTATACCACAGCCACAGTAGCACAGGATCCAAACTGAATCTTTGACCTGCACCACAGTTCACGGCAACGCTGGATCCTTAACCCACTGAGCGAGGCCAGGGATTGAGCCTGCGTCCTCATGGATGCTAGTCAGATTCATTTCCACTGAGCCAAGGCAGGAACTCCTTAAGTCTTATGTTTAGGTGCCTAACTCATTTTTTAGTTAGTTTTTGTATATGATATAAAGAAAGGGTCCACCTTCATTCCTTGCATATGGATATTTAGTCTTCCCATCACCTTTTCTTTTTTTGTTTCCTGTGGGTGTTTTTGTTTGTTTGTTTGTTTTTGTCTTTTAGGGCCACACCCCTGGCATACGAATTCCCAGGCTAGGGGTCGAATGGGAGCTGTAGCTGCCACCCATCACCTTTTGTTGAAAAGACTATTCTTTCTCTATTGAATGGTCTTGGCACCCTTGTCAAAAATCATTTGACCATATGTTTGAGGGTTTATTTCTGGGCTATCTATTCTGCTCCATTTGTATATATGTCCATCTTTATGCCAGTACCAAATTGTTTTGATAACTGTAATTTTGTAGTGAGTTATGAAATCAGGATGCCTAAGGCCTCAAGCTTTGTTATTTTTTTCAGGATCCTTTTGGCTGCTCAGGATCTGATACTTTGTATGTGTAGTATATAAAAGGGGCCAAGTTTTTTTTCCCAAAATGCGCATTTTTTTGTTGTTTTTCTTTTTTTTTAATTTAACTAATACCTAGGAACCAGATAGTGGTTTGCGTTACCCAAAGTAAGAAATGTGGAATTAGAATCTGTGTCTCTTGGTTTGCAGTTCTGGTTTTTTCCCCTACTCCTTTGCTACACGTGGTAAAATTTATTTTTCTTCAACATAGGACGTAAGGGAAGGATCTTTACAAACACATATTCAGCCTTTCTTCATGAACATTCTTTTAACCCTGGCATCTGTGTCTTTGATCTCTTATTGGTTACCATCTCCTATTGGTAAACATAGTTGTTAAACAAATCTAAGTACTACTAGTTTTACTTGAGAAAACACTGGTTCTTATACAGATATCCAGCTATCCATTTGCTAGACTGACTTTAGGATAAATCCAACACAGCTAATACTGTGGAGTGGAACACACTTAATGCTTTCTTGTTTGAATCGTTGACACTAAAACAGTAGAAAAGTTACAGCATAGTTATGATACTAAATATCAGCCTGGCCTTATCTCCCTGATTTGCATATTAATAGAAGTCGGGGAATGATGTTGTTTCCATTTCCTATGGAATGGAAGGCGAAGTTCTAAAACCGATTCATTCTTGCTTCCCTCTGGAGTATAAGACATGGCCCTCTGTGGTGGCATTCTGCAATAACTTCCTAAGTCAACATCAGTCGTTATATTAAATTTTCCCCACTTCGTTCTGCGTTTATTCAGACGTTCTACTTTATTCTTCTATAGCAATGCTCTTAGTCTTCTTCTAGCAGTCACACTAATCTTAAAACTGTAAGTGGGAATTCTCTTGTGGTGCAGCAGGTTAAGGACCCAGCATTGTCACTGCAGTGGCCTGGGTTGCTGCCGTAGTGTGGGTTTGATTCCCGGCCCAAGAATTTCCACATGCCACGGGCTCAGCCAAAAAAACTAAAAAAATAAATAAGCAACCTGTAAGTGAAGCAGATTGTAAAATAAAATCTTCCTAACACCAGAGCTGGTGTCTGGGTTGAATCTATCTTTATGTAGAATTTTGGCAAATTACAAGGAAATAAAATGAAACTGAAGAAAAGCAAACAAAATGAATAAAAGGCAACTGTGTGTGTGTGTGTGTGTGTGGTTGCAGGTGTGGCTGTATATATATATATATATATATATATATATATATATATATATATATATAAATATTTTGCAGGTTTGATCCCTGGCCCAGCATGTAGAAGTTCCTGGGCCAGGGATCAAACCCATGCCACTGCAGTGACCAGAGCCACTGGAGTGACAGTGCCAGATCCTTATCCTGTTGTACCACCAGGGAATTCCAAAAGGAAACTTTTTTTTTTTTTTTGGTCTTTTTGCCATTTCTTGTGCTGCTCCCTCGGCATATGGAGGTTCCCAGGCTAGGGGTCGAATCGGAGCTGTAGCCGCCGGCCTACGACAGAGCCACAGCAACGCGTCTATGGACTACACCACAGCTCACGGCAACACCGGATCGTTAACCCATTGAGCAAGGCCAGGGATTGAACCCGCAACCTCATTGTTTCTAGTCAGATTTGTTAACCACTGCGCCACAACGGGAACTCCAGCAAACTTATTTATTTTTTAAATTAATTTATTTTTCTGCTGTAGAGGAAACTTATTTTTGAATTGTTGTATTTTAAAATTTTTTTAGCTCAGCAGGTTAAGGATCCCGTATTGCTGTGATCTGTGGTGTAGGCTGAAGACACGGCTCAGTTCCTGCATTGCTGTGGCTGCCGGTGTAGGCCAGCAGCTACAGCTCCAATTTGACCCATAGCTTGGGAACTTCCAAATGCCACAGGTAGCGGCCCAAAGAGGAAAAAAAAAAATTTAAAGTGGAAAAAAGATGCCCAGAAGGAAAGTACCTAAGGCAGTTTTGGCTCTAATATCACCCTTTATATTGGCAATAAGAGGTTTAGGATATGGTACCCAAAAATCTTGGTACCTAGGAACCAATAAGATAAGAATCAGTGCTTTATTTAAATCTAGTAGCGCTCAGAATTGTTCAATGATTCCCATTTGTTTTCTCAGATATCCCAATGTCTGTGGGTATAATCGACCCTAGGGCTAATCCCAACCAACTAAATACAGTGGAATTCCTCTGGGACCCTGCAAAGAGGACATCTGTGTTTATTCAGGTAAGACATTGCGGATGGGATTCTAGTTTTGAAGAGCTTCTCTTGGTACCAATTTGTTTCGTAAAGGAGAAAACATGTTGCATTTGGTGTCTTTACAGGATTGCAGCCTGTAAACTCAACAAGTGCAGGCTTCTCAATGTGTGCCTGAAAGCAATGAGGAGTTTCTGAACTGCTTCTTCTAAATCCCCCAATTTATTTATTTGTTTCTATCAAAAATACTTGCTAATGGCTGCATAATATTTTATTCTTCAGATGTACTTACCTAACAACTATTTAGCATTAAGATTGTCCTAATTTTCATTATTATCCAAGAAGTTATTTTGTGCATCTTTATACTTAAAATTTAGGAGTTCCCGTCGTGGCGCAGTGGTTAACGAATCCGACTAGGAACCATGAGGTTGCGGGTTCGGTCCCTGCCCTTGCTCAGTGGGTTAACGATCCGGCGTTGCCGTGAGCTGTGGTGTAGGTTGCAGGCACGGCTCGGATCCCGCGTTGCTGTGGCTCTGGCTTAGGCTAGTGGCTGCAGCTCTGATTCAACCCCTAGCCTGGGAACCTCCATATGCCGCGGGAGCGGCCCAAGAAATAGCAACAACAACAACAACAACAATAACAACAACAACAACAAAATTTAATGTGCATATCTGATTATGCCCTTTGGGTAGATTCCTTGAAAACGCTGTCTGTAATAATGAGAGCCAGTAGTTTATTGAGTGCTTCCCATCAGATAGTCAATGTTAATAAACCCTTTTTTTTGTAATGGCTGCACCTGTGGCATATGGACTTTCCCAGGCCAGGGATTGAATCTGAGCCACTGCTGCAGCAACATTAGATCCTTTAACTCACTGTGCCAGGCTGGGGATTGAAGTCTTAACCTCTGCAGCAATCTGAGTTGCTGCCATTGTTTTTTTTTTTTTTTTTAAAGGGCCGCAGGTGTTGCGTATTGAAATTCCCAGGCTAGGGGTTGAGTCGGAGCTGCAGCTGCCAGCCTACGTCACAGCCACAGCAACACCAGATCTGAGCCTGCACCACAACTTGCAGCAACGATAGATCCTTAAGGCACTGAGCAGCGCCAGGGATCAAACCTGCATCCTCATGGATACTAGTTGGGTTCGTTTCTGCTGAGCCATGGTGGGAACCTCTGCAGTCAGATTCTTAACCCACTGCACCACTGAGGGAACTCCAAGTAAACGCTTTTTTTTTTCTTTTTTTTTTTTTAGGGCCGCACCTGCAGCATATGGAAGTTCCCAGTATAGGGGTCACAGCGGAGCTGCCGCTCCTGGCCTACACCACAGCCACAGCAACACCAGATCCAAGCTACATCTGCAACCTACACTGTAGCTCATGGCAACACCAGATCCTTAACCCACTGAGCGGAAACATAACCTTCTATGTCAACTCTTTTATGAAACTGTTAATGAATTTAATTCCTTGTAGTAGCTTTTGTTAGCATTACATCTGTACATTGACTTTGTTTGCATTTGTAAATCATTTTTTTCCTCATTTCCTTATGAGTGCAAATTCTTCATGATGAAAAAGAGAGTAATAGGTTTTTTTTTTTTAAAGGTTGATGACTTTTTTTTAAGGTCCATAACACTTTTTAAAGGTTTTGCTCTTCGTAGTTGCCCCCAGAATGTTGCTGCCTGGTTTGGCTAGCTAACAGTACTGAAACCTGGCTGGACGTTGTATTCTTTTCAGGTGCATTGTATTAGCACAGAGTTTACTATGAGGAAACACGGTGGAGAGAAGGGCGTGCCATTTCGAGTACAAATCGACACCTTCAAGGAGAATGAGAACGGGGAGTACACTGAACACCTGCACTCAGCCAGCTGCCAGATCAAAGTCTTCAAGGTATTATTCCTGGGCACGGTGCTGGCACTTGGAACTTCTTCCCTCATCTTTCCTTTGGCACCAAGTCAGAAAGTCAACTTGTCTCTTTTCAGAAACTAGGAAAGCTCAGGTTAAGTTAGCATTGTTGAATTATTACTGAGACACCGAGGAAGGAAGTTTAAATAGGGATGGACATGGGAGAAGGGGACCTTGGAAAAGGGATCGTGTGGATAAATACATCCTCATGGCAACAGATTCATCAACAGAGCAGTACTCAGAGCATGACACTGCCGTCCCCCGTCAGCACTCTGAGCCTCACTCCCCAGCCTCTCCCCAGAGGAACCCACCGTCAGTTATCTTCTGCAGGTTCCCTTTTGTGCTCTTATATGCACATGTACATAGATAGACATGTTTTCTTTTCTTCGAGACATAAATGGGGTTGTATTGTATGAATTATTTTGAGCCTTACTGTTTTCAGTTCATCATATGCTTTAGAGATTTTTTTCCATGTCCGTAGCTGTAGATTTCTTATTCTATTTCAACTCCATCAAACATTTAAAATTTCCTATTTTCAGACTTAGATGTGACGATAGATCTTGTCTTTTTACCTCATTGTACATACCTTTTTTGTTTCATGTGTGACTTTTTAAGTTTGTAGAAGTAATATTGTTGAGTCAAATGGTGAGTAGGTAAGTTTAAGGCAAAGCATTTCTCGTTTCAGCCCAAAGGTGCAGATAGAAAGCAAAAAACAGACAGGGAGAAAATGGAGAAACGAACACCTCACGAGAAGGAGAAATACCAACCGTCCTATGAGACGACGATACTCACAGAGGTAAAAGGATTTCTAACTAGTGCGTCATTATGTCGTATGCCTAAAATGAATACCATGTTGTATATGTCAATTATATTTCCAATTAAAAAAAAAGAGTCCCATCAGCATGATCAAAACTTTCCCTCTTAGTTGCGAGGGCCTCTGAGGAATTAAGCCTCATGAGTAAAGATGTGACATTCAGGAGTTCCCTCCGTGGTGCAGTGGTTAACGAATCCGACTAGGAACCATGAGGTTGCGGGTTCGATCCCTGCCCTTGCTCAATGGGTTAAGGATCCAGCGTTGCCGTGAGCCGTGGTGTAGGTCTCAGACGTGGCTCAGATCCTGGGTTGCTGTGGCTCTGGCATAAGCTGGTGGCTACAGCTCCAGTTAGACCCCTAGCCTGGGAACCGCCATATGCCGCGGGAGCAGCCCAAGAAGTGGCAAAAAAAACACACACCAAAAAAAAAAAAAAAAGATGTGACATTCGCGTAACAGTGTTTTGGGGGAACTCTTTAGTCCATTGTCCCTTCTGTGTCTAAGTTGTCCTTTGTTTGTAGTGTTCTCCATGGCCTGAGATCACGTATGTCAATAATTCCCCATCACCTGGGTTCAACAGTTCCCACAGCAGTTTTCCTCTTGGAGAAGGGTAAGTTGCGGAATGAAATTGGCTTGTGTTTGTCCTAATTATGTATTCTTTCATTATCTCTCCATAAACAAAATTTTTCCAAGTCAATAAGTCCTTTTATTTGGTCAGTCTTTGATGGATTTATGTATTAACTGAGGTTTGGATTATCTTCAGCGGAGACTAAAAAGAGTGTTTTTTGTAGCTTTCGTTCTCCCTGTTAAAGATAGCATTTATGGTTAGCATTTAGGGATCCAGGGACCGATTTTCTGGGTTTTTCACTTCTCCCTCTTATAGCTTATCTTAGGGTTATTTTACTTCCTGATCATACTTTCTTTTTTTTTTTTTTGGCTTTTTGCTATTTCTTGGGCCACTCCCGCGGCATATGGAGGTTCCCAGGCTAGGGGTCGAATCGGAGCTGTGGCCACTGGCCTACGCCACAGCTACAGCAACTCGGGATCGGAGCCGCGTCTGCAACCAACCTACACCACAGCTCATGGCAACGCCGGATCGTTAACCCACTGAACAAGCGCAGGGACTGAACCCACAACCTCATGGTTCCTAGTCGGATTCGTTAACCACTGCGCCACGACGGGAACTCCCTGATCATACTTTCACCAGAGAGTGGCACTGGGAGTTGAAACACAGTTGTATAAACACTAAAATCTGTTTGGGAGTTCTCTTGTGGCACAGCAGGTTGTCACTGCAGTGGCTTAGGTCGCTGCTGTGGCGTGGGTTTGATCCCTGGCCCGGGAACTTCTACACATCTCCAATGTAGCCAAAAAATAAAAATTAAAAATTAAAAAAATTAAAACCAAATCTGTTTGGTTACTTACTAAGAATGATTCCTAATTGTTATGAATCTTCGATAATTGAAGGAAGAGGATGAGAATGAGAGCTAAAGTGATTTTTTTTCAAATTATCTATGGGATGCATTTAGTCTTGCCTTATTATTGTCTTTTGCCATCGGAGATAATGGAAAGCTGGTACAGATATGCCTTGCTTCAGTTTACAAAAGTTGTCTTAAAATTCCCTTGTGTCTCAGTGGGTTAAGGATCTGGCATTGTCACTGCTGTGGCTCTGGTTACAGCCACGGCATGTGTTCGATCCCTGACCCAGGAATTTCTACAGTCTGTGGGCGTAGTCAAAAAAATAAAGTTGTCTTATAGTCCCATCATTTAACACGTATTCTATACAGACTCTATGTTCATCCTACTTCTGAAAATATTTAGTTAAGTATTTAGTTAAGAATAAAAATAGGTAGAGGAGTTCCCATCGTGGCTCAGTGGTTAACGAATCTGACTAGGAGCCATGAGGACGCAGGTTCGATCTCTGGCCTCACTCCGTGGGCTAAGGATATGGCATTGCCGTGGGCTGTGGTGTAGGTCTCAGACATGGCTCAGATCCAGTGTGGCTGTGGCTGAGGTGTAGGCCAGCAGCTACAGCTCCCATTCACCCCTTAGCCTGGGAACCTCCATATTCTGTGCGGCCCTAAAAAAAAAAAAAGGTAGAAATTATAGAAGCAATAGATAACTAGGGTAGAATTGGAAGTCCTTGTTGTGCTCAGTGGGTTAAGAACCTGACATAGTGTCCATGAGGATGTGGGTTTGATCCCTGTCCTTGCTCAGTGGGTTAAATATCTGGCATTGCCACAAGCTGCGTCGTCAGTTACAGACGTGGCTTGGATCCTGCATTGCTGTGGCTGGGGTCTAGGCTGGCAGCTGAAGCTTCAATTCAACCCCTAGCCTGAGAACTTCCATATGCCATAGGCAAAGCCTTAAAAGAAAAAAAAAAAAAAGAGGGAGGGAGAGAATCGTAAAATTGGAATTCGCTGGTGGCTCAGCAGGTTAGGGATCTGGTGGTATCGCTCCTGTGGCTCAGCTTGCTGTTGTGGTTTAGGATCCCTGTTGTGTTGGGATCCCTGGCCCCAGAACTTCCTAATGCCGTGGGCATGACCAAAAAAAGAAGTTTGAAAATTGTCTCTTCTTTTTGTGATTTAGTTCATTACTGGGATCAAATTTTTCTCCCATAAAAAAAGTAAACATTAGGGAAGAGCAACAATCTATAGAGCAAAAGGAAGTATAGGGAAAAATCAGGGTGTGTCGATAGCCCTTGGATCAAAAGTTAGTGCTCATTTTTGGAACTATTTTATTATAAAACTATATATGATCGCATTTCATTGTATACATTTTATTCTACTATTTTTCCTGTATTTGTATATTTATATATTTCATACAGTAGTCATATATTGATTGCTTTTACATTCTGATGTTTTTCATTTATATTCTCATAAACTTATGTTACATATTTTTATGCCACAATTCATCTAATCAGCCCCAACTTACTGGAATTTTGTTAATTTTTTCAGTTTCTTCAGTAATTAAAAAAAAAATCTCTAGGCGTTCCCATTGTGGCGCAGCGGAGCTGTGGTATAGATTGCAGATGAGGCTCAGATCCTGCGTTGCCGTGGTTGTGATGTAGGATGTAGGCCAGCAGTTGTAGCTCCGATTGGACCCCTAGCCTGGGAACCTCCATATGCCATGGGTGCTACCCTAAAAAGCAAAAAAAAAAAAAAAAATAGAGGTATTGGATCCCAGGGTAAGAATTGGAACGTAGACAGATTCCTTTAAACATCTAGTTGAAGACTCATGATGATGAGGAAGAATGAGGCAACTGTAGCGTGTCATGGACTCATCCTTTCCTTTTAAATGTTCCTTTAGAAATGGTTCACCGAACCACCAGCCAGAGCCGCCCCCTCCCGTCACAGATGTAAGTCTCAAGTTAAATGTCTGTTATTTGCACTGTCTAATGATACTTTGTTGACTGTGTGATTCATTAGAAATGCCCGATTTGTTAGGTAGTATTAGTCATTCATTCACTAAAAGAAATGTATTGAACGGGATACTGTGCTGTATTTAAGGTGCTTTCAGTCTAGTGGGGAAAATGAGGATGGAATTTCATGGACATCTTGTGTGGTTGGAGAAAGAAGACTGCCAAACAACTTCTGAGGAAACTCAGCCTGAGTGTGGGTGTATTTGGCTGTTGTTACCTAACAATGTAACATTGACCTTTCAAGAGTTGTCTATTGAGTTAACCCAAAAAATGCTTTCCCTTTTTCAGAACCTCTTGCCAACAACTACACCTCAGGAGGCTCAGCAGTGGTTGCATCGAAACCGTTTTTCCACATTCACAAGGCTTTTTACAAACTTCTCAGGTGGAATTTGCTTACCCTTTACCCCCTCCCGCCCTAGCTTAGGTTTCCTTTACATTCTAGGGCCTCCTGGTATCCCTGTGTTGTTTCTTGTGGTGGGACTCTCTCTTTTTCTGATTCAGTGAATTTCATTGACCCCTTTAGACTTTCTCACCAGCTGCAACTAGGCTGTGAAATACTCAAAAAGAAAGACCTTACTGGACTTTCTCTGCACATTCCACCTTGATGTAGCACCTTGTGTGTATCAGATATGTAGGAATATACGAATGGATAAGTCATAGTTAAAATCCGTCATCACTGAGTATCAAAACCCGAGTCAAAATAAAATCCTGAAAAGAGGTAAAAAAAATACTTGTGATGCAGTAGATAAGTGTACACAAAGGAGAGGGTCTGGGGAGGGTCTGGAGTTAGGGAGCACGTGTGATGCATGAGGCGAATCTCGCGGAATGAGGAGAAGTCTGTTCAGACAGTGCAAGGATATTTCAGGCAGAAGGAACAACTGGTTGTTCATGAGACATGATCAGTATGATGAAAGCGTAGAGTTAAGCGGGTGAGTTAATTGAATGGGAATTGAGGTGGAAGAGGATGCAGGGGCCAGGTCAGGAGGGCCTTATTTACAGTGCAAAAGATAATGGACTGTAGCAGACTAGCAATGAGGTGCCTTGTAAAAGAGTCCATTTTAAAAGTCATTAACAAGTAGAATCTTTGCCTTTCTCACCCACCTTCTTATTTTTATTCCAGGGGCAGATTTATTGAAACTAACTAGAGATGATGTGATCCAAATCTGTGGCCCTGCAGATGGAATCAGACTTTTTAATGCATTAAAAGGCCGGTATGTAATTAGCGTGAAAACATCAGGTTGGAGTTCTAATGGATTTGGTTTCAGGGACTTTTCACAATATTCTTTGTACAGCTAAATGCATCTTTTTGTCTTTTTAGGGCTGCGCCTCTGGCATATGGAAGTTCCAGGGCCAAGAGTGAAATAGGAGCTGCAGCTACCAGCCTATGCCAGAGCCACAGCAACGCTAGATCTGAGCAACATCTGTGACCTACACCGCAGCTTGTGGCAACACAGGATCCTTAACTCACTGAGCAGGGCCACGGATTGAACCTTCATCCTCATGGATACTAGTTGGGTTTTTAACCCTCTGAGCCACAGGGAATTCCAAAATACATCTTGTGAAAACATTCTTTTTGAATGCCAGCTGTATGCCAAATAAAGATGAAAAATATCCTTTCCTACACTTGATCCAAGGAATTCCTCATGATATTCCATTTTTCATTTCCAGGTAGTTTTTTCATTCAATTAAATATTCATTGATCTGTTCCTATTATGAGCCATTAGGCTTTGGAGGTACATTGATGAGCTTTCTGATGGGGAGAGAGATAAAGATATAAATAATAAGTATTTTGAATAGTGATAAGTGTTTTGAAGGAGAACAAAAACAAACAAATAAGCAAAAACAAGGTTGTGACCTAGGGAATAACCAGAATGTGGTCAGGAAAGACCTCTCTGAGGAGTCAGGTATTTAAACTGAGTTATGAGAAGGATGGAAGCTTGGGAGTCCTTTGAGGGAAGAGTGTTCAATGCAGAAGGAACCCTGGGTTGCAAAGGTCCCAAGTCAGTTTTACCGGAGAAAAGATCATTCTTAAGTTTGGGTAGGAATTGCTTAAGTTTCTGCTCACATGTATTATTTGTAATCCAGAGTAATTTCTAGCCCCTGTTTGGGATTTAAAATAGATAGTAGTACTACTGATGGAGAAAACAACGGTTCAGTGCCATACAACCAAATCAGTGACTAAATAATGACACAGATTGTCAGGTGTTAGCGTTTGTGTATATTATAAGAGATGCTGAATCAAGTGGGAAACTTTTAAGGAAAGAGATGGTATTCAAGGGTTGATTACTGGGAGAAAATGAATGAATGGGTCTTTCATCTTTGAATTTATTGTCTATAGAGCATTTAGAACGAGGAAGGAATAAGATGATTAGATCAAGAAGTAATTGAATATGGTTGTCTAAGAAGTAAGAACGGAAAGAAGGCTAAAGCTGCTTAGGAGAAGGTAATGAGGGAAATGAGGTTTTCTAGCGTACCGTATTGGTGCTCTCAAGCAAAAGGCGCATATTTGAACCTGACTCATAAGATGGTGGCCCACACATTTTGCATATTTCTAACCTTTACATCAAAGGTCACAAACTCAAATAATACAGAGGCCATATGTAAATGAGGGACAGTCAAGTCTGGAGTGTACTGAAGAAAGCATGTCCCATGCAAGTTGAACAGCCGACTGGGTTTTTTCTTGTAAGGAGGGCCTTGGATTGCCAGAGCCCATTTTCAAGGAGAGCCAAAGATTTAAATGATGGTTTAAATGATGTCTTCTATTGGAATGAATTCACTTACACACACACACACACACACACACACACACACACACACACACCCCTTGGATTGCCAGAGCCCATTTTCAAGGAGAGCCAAAGATTTAAATGATGGTTTAAATGATGTCTTCTATTGCAATGAATTCACTTACACACACACACACACACACACCCAGTGCGGAGCTAATAAAACATAGCAAGTGAGCCACATTGGCCCAAGTTTTCATCTTTGAAACTGAGCTGTGTTGCCAGTTTTCATCTCCTGCCTTATAGGATTAAGGTAGACATATAGGTTCTTACTTAAAACATACTTATGTTTGACTAACTTTAAAATTTGCCTAACACCTTCCTTTTTTCCTCCTTAGGATGGTGCGCCCAAGGCTAACCATTTATGTTTGTCAGGAATCCTTGCAGTTGAGGGAGCAGCAGCAACAGCAGCAGCAACAGCAGCAGAAGCATGAGGATGGAGACTCAAATGGTACTTTCTTCGGTAGGTCGTTCTGGACAGGCCAGGACAGATGTGAAGAAAGATGAAGAAATGACTTTTGAGCATGTGTGATGGGAGTTTATCAAACAGCAGATTCAGCATTTGCTAGAAGTAATGGTAATTGCTAAAGTTTCTTGAGTTCCTAATACATACCAGGCACCATTCTCAGCACTTTGACATGTTTTAAGTTTTACAGCTGTTGTCTCCTCATTGCAGTAGAATTTATTGTTCTTCCCAATATTTAGATGAAGAAAAGGAGTCTTAGAGATGTTAACTTGCCAGGTCACACAGCTCGCAGGTGGTTGGGCTGGGATTTGAATCTGGGAAGTCTCTCCTCTGAGTCCTTGAGAAAAGTGGGCATTCCGCAGTGAGCAGATTACCTCTCGGAGCAGAGAACTGTGTCCTGAGTGCATTGCTCTCTCCCTTCCGCAGTTTACCATGCCATCTACCTAGAAGAACTGACAGCTGTCGAACTGACGGAAAAAATCGCTCAGCTTTTCAGCATTTCCCCATGCCAGATCAGCCAGATCTACAAGCAGGGGCCAACAGGCATCCATGTGCTCATCAGTGACGAGGTGGGTTTTCAGCACAGCTCAGTCACCAGATGACAGTGATTTGTCTGGGCAGATGACAGGAGCAAGGGCTGTTCTGTGGGGCAGAGTGGTCGGTTTTCTAAGACAAGAGGTTTGCAAACATTGTTGCTAACTTACCTCCTAAAATAATTCTTAAAAATGGTCTTTTTGCACATTTTTAGGATGATTTAAAATTTTTTAACTTTAAATAGTTGCAAAAATGTCATTTGTAGGCATTTTTATATGACTTCTTTTTTTTTTGGCTTTTTAGGGCTATACCCTATGCATATAGAAGTTCTCAGGCTAGGGATCAAAATGAAGCTATAGCTGCCGGCCTACACCACAGCCACTGCAACTCGGGATCCTTAACCCACTGAGCAAGGTCAGGGATAGAACCCGTGTCCTCATGGATACTAGTCAGGTTAATTACCACTGAGCCATGACCGGAAATCTCATTGTTATATGACATTTAAAAATGAAATGGTTATTTCACTATTTTAACTGTATTCCATGTAACTTAAATATAAGAGTAACTTTAATACTACTGTCATCTGTTAAAAAAAAAAATTCATGGAGTTCCTGTCGTGGCGCAGTGGTTAACGAATCTGACTAGGAACCATGAGTTTGCGGGTTCGATCCCTGGCCTCGCTCAGTGGGTTAAGGATCCGGTGTTGCAGTGAGCTGTGGTGTAGGTCAAAGAAACGGCTCAGATCCAGCATTTCTGTGGCTATGGCGTAGGCCAGCAGCTATAGCTCCGATTAGACCCCTAGCCTGGGAACCTCCATATGCCGAGGGAGCGGCCCAAGAAATGGCAAAAAGACAAAAAAAAAAAAAAATCATGTATTTACTTTTTGCTGGGGGGATGGGGGTGGGTGCTGTGCCTGTGGCATTCAAAAGTTCCCAAGCCAGGGACTGAACATAAGCCACAGCAGTGACAGCGCTGGATCCTTAAACAGCTAGGCCATCAGGGAACTCCTTTTTTTTTGTTTTGTTTTGGTTTGGGTTTTTTTTGCCTTTTCTAGGACCACTTCCTGCAGCATATGGAGGTTCCCAGGCTAGGGGTCTAATCAGAGCTGTAGCCGCTGGCCTATGCCAGAGCCACAGCAACTCGGGATCTGAGCCAAGTCTGCAGCCTACACCACAGCTCACAGCAACGCCAGATCCTTAACCCACTGAGCAAGGGCAGGGACCGAACCCGCAACCTCATGGATCCTAGTCGGATTCGTTAACCACTGCACCACAACAGGAACTTCAGGGAACTCCTTCTGAATGTACTTTTTAGACAGAATTTTTATATCATTTCTTTGTTTCCTTAAACTCCTATTTTCATTCATTGACCCCATAAAATTTCATCTTAATGTAACTTTTTTTGTATTTGACTGTCTTTTATTATCCTACCGTATTTCTTTGAGACAAAAAATTGTTTCAGTAAAAATTGAAAAATTGTTTCTTCTGAATAATTATCACCATAATTATACAATTGATTAAAACAACATAAATGTATTATATGTTTTGATAAGTAATTATTAAACACGAAGAAGAAGATTCAGAAAATTAGCAGCGCATCTATGAATGAAATGGATGGGATTCTCTACCCTCTTCCCCACACCTATAGATAAATACCACCTATTGATTGCTAGAATGAAACAGAGTTCAGGGTCAAGTCCATCCTGTTTTTTTCCCCTGGATGTAAGTGCTGGGGAACCTGACTCATGTAAATTGAGACAGGAAGGTATGGAGTTTTGCTATAACAGCATCACTGTATTTTTTTTTTCTTTTTCAATGTTTGGATTATGTGCCAAAAATTACACAGTGATGTTAGCAAAGATTACTTTGAATCATCTGTCATGTGACAATTTGTGATTAGGTCATTCTTCAATTCTGGTGAAAGGCAAGAATTGGAAACCACGTGACTCCCCAAGACTTTACTCCCCAGTCATTAGGACTCACATTTGCGGTTTCGCTTTTACATCCTGGGGGGCTTTTATGCCCCAGGGCAGTGCATCTTCATAGGACTCCAGGAGGGTGAAATATTGGTGCCTTTATTTTCTAAAAATGGGAAAATGGAGTTTGGGAAGGGAAAGTGGGAAAGTAAAACCGAAGAGGTTCTTAGGCAGTTTTAGGAAAGAACAGCTATGGAAGTTGAATTCCCCATATGGGCCTGTCTGTATCTGTGTGCCCCTTGGAAGGTCCTGAAGTTAGCCCAGAAAATGCATACTCCAATTTAAGATTGCTATTTTAAAATGCTTAGCTTAAAAAGAATGTTTTTGTGTGTCTTTTTTGGGGCAGGGGGCAGGCGGCATGCCCACAGCATGTGGAAGTTCCTGGGCCAGGGCTGCAAACCCACATCACAGCGGCAACCCAAGCTGCTGCAGTGACAAGGCCAGATCCCTAACCCACTACCACAGGAGAACTCCAATTTTTAAAAACTAAACAGGAGAGAAAATAAAACAACGATTATTGTTCACTTCAATGTAATAAAAAACCACATGGGGAGTTCCTGTCGTGGCACAGTGGTTAACGAATCCAACTAGGAACCATGAGGTTGCGGGTTCGATCCCTGCCCTTGCTCAGTGGGTTGAGGATCCGGGGTTGCCGTGAGCTGTGGTGTAGGCTGTGGCTACAGCTCCGATTAGACAGACCTCTAGCCTGGGAACCTCCATATGCCGAGAGAGTGGCCCAAGAAAATGGCAAAAAGACAAAAAAAAAAACAAAAAAACAAAAAAATCACATGGGCAAAATAGATACGGCAAGCCAAAAAAAAATTATTTATTTATTTATTTTTGTCTTTTTGTCTTTTTGCTTTTTCTAGGGCCGCTCCTGCGGCACATGGAGGTTCCCAGTCTCCTAGGAATCGAATCGGAGCTGTGGCTGCCGGCCTATGCTAGAGCCACAGCAACATGGGATCTGAACCACGTCTGCAACCTACACCACAGCTCATGGCAAGGCCAGATCCCTAACCCACTGAGCAAGGCCAGGGACCGAACCTACAACCTCATGGTTCCTAGTCAGATTCGTTAACCACTGCACCATGAAGGGAACTCCAAGCCAAAATTTTTAATACTCAGCAAAATTTCTTGCTTTTTTTCAGATGATACAGAATTTTCAGGAAGAAGCCTGTTTTATTCTGGACACAATGAAAGGTAATACAGTAGTAGGCCAAATGCCTTTCTCAAAAGAATTTGAGCTTATTTTTATTTTTATTTTTATTTTGTCTTTTGTCTTTTTTGTTGTTCTTGTTGTTTTTGTTGCTATTTCTTGGGCTGCTCCCACGGCATATGGAGGTTCCCAGGCTAGGGGTCTCATCGGAGCTGTAGCCACCGGCCTACGCCAGAGCCACAGCAACGCGGGATCCGAGCCGCGTCTGCAACCTACACCACAGCTCACGGCAACGCCGGATCCTCAACCCACTGAGCAAGGGCAGGGACCGAACCCGCAACCTCATGGTTCCTAGTCGGATTCGTTAACCACTGCGCCACGACGGGAACTTGAGCTTTTTTTAAATAGTACTTTACTTCTTTGATGAGAGAGGGAAAGTTTTAACTGCTGCGTGTGAGTGGCATTATCAGAGCTTGTTCCGCTGTGTGAATCGGCTGCTTGTCATTATCCCAGTAGACAGAGTGTGACTGAGGCCTCTCTGCCGTTCTCGTCCACCTTGCCTGGCAGATGAGGAAACTGAGGCATGTTATCATGCATGTTTATTACAAGTATTCTGTGATGAGTATACTACCCTTTGTCCAGTCATTTTTTTCTTTAAGAACCATACCATATATTTTGTTTTTCCTGCTATGTTTCAGGGGTGACTAAAAATCTTTTTTTTTTTTTTTTTTTAACAGCAGAAACCAATGATAGCTACCATATCATACTGAAGTAGATGTGGGGCATTTCGACCTCAGTGGCTGCTGCTTCCTTCACCTGTTGGAAACTCCCCTTTCGAAGGGGATCCCAAATGGAGATTCGAAGGGCTGCAGGAATGTGACCCATCCGACTGTGTGTGTGAGAATCCAGGCCGTGGAGGCAGAATCCCAGCCATCCTTGTGGGCCCAAGCTCTTGTGACACACACTTGATAACTGCCCAACATGCATTTCTGCAACTATTTCTTAGTCAGAACTTCTGGACGCCATTGTTGAATATCAGTAGAAACTCCGTATCATTTAGAATGTATGTAGGGCATAAGGATGATAAGAACTGTATGATGCTTAATGGAAAAATGTTAAATTTTGTGGTATGAAGCCATGTAATTTTTTTTTTTTGGTCTTTTTTTGTCTTTTGTCTTTTTAGGCCTGCACCTGGGGCACATGGAGGTTCCCAGGCTAGGGATCCAATTGGAGCTGTAGCCGCCGGCCTAGGCCAGAGCCACACAGCAACGCCAGATCCGAGCTGCATCTGTGACCTACACCACAGCTCACGGCAACGCTGGATCCTTAACCCACTGAGCAAGGCCAGGGATCGAACCCACAACCTCATGGTTCCTAGTCAGATTCGTTTCCGATGCGCCACGACAGGAACGCCGTAATTTTTTTCTAATATAAAAGTGAGCATCTATATTCATAAGACTAGATCCTCAGTCTTTTTTTTGCATCAGACATACTGGCTTTTTGCCACAATTGGCCTCTTAAAAACTTTATCAGAGTAGAGAAATATGGAGATAGAAGAGGATTCTTTGATTCCCATGTAATTCTATGACTAATAGTATTAGTTCACATTTATGGCACATTTTACTTGTGCCAGGCAGTGTGATAAATTCTTTAAATGGATTATCTTGTTTAAATCCTCTTAATAGCCCTATATGAAGTAGGTAATAATGATGCCTAATTGACGATGAGGAAATAGGGACATAGAGTGGCTGAGGTGCTGGCTGAGTAACAGGCAGCTCGTGACCCTGAAATGCAAACCCAGGCAGTCTGGCTCTCATTAAGTGCCATCCAGGACCTCCACCCCTGCAGTCCCCTGTGCTGCCATCATCCCCCACTGTGACTCTTCTGGTGACTAGGACATACACTGAGTGAGACCTGAGGAAATAATAGCAAAAGGGATAAGCCACACCTAAATACAGATGAATAAGTCAAGACCTACCGATAATGGAAACAGTCACTTGAAGCATCAGCAGTTATCGGATTCACAGAATTTGAAGTGGTAAAAACTAGGGGTTATCTGTAACTCCCCACATTCACTGTCTTTGAATGACCTTCTCAAACTATTTATTGAGTTAGACTAACCCCTGCTTTCTTCGTCCCCTCTCTGCATCTTCTCTGGGTATGGGAAGTTCTTTTACTCGTGTGGCATTCTTTTATATAAGCTTTATGAAATTCATCCCAGTCCCATGCACACTCTTGGCATATACTTTAGTTCTTGCTCATTGTGATTGTGTGCGCTTGTGTGTGTGTATGTGTAAGACTATGGGTTTTCTTTTTTTCACATGTGAAGTTTTAACCAAAAATCCTTTACACATTACGTTGAGGTGAAAAGAAGGTGATGTTCAAAAGGTTTTGTATTGGATTTGGATCTATGTGTATGTGTATTTTTAAAGCATTTGATAAAGTTTAAATGTTTTTATACAGAGATTTTCGTTCATTAAAATCAACCTGCAACATGGTCTGATTTCTTTTGGTTTGAAACAGATTGAAATTTTGAACTTGGAAAATTAAGTCAAATGACTTCTTTAAAATTGACTCGGACAACTTGGACGTATTAGGCCAAAATACATTTTTAGTGAGTGATTACCAGATGTCCCAGTTTGGGGGGACTTTTTTTTTTTTTTTCGCTTTTTAGGGCCGCACCTATGGCATATGGAGGTTCCCAGGTTAGGGGTCAAATCGGAGCTGCAGCTGCCAGCCTACACCACAGCCACAGTAATTCGGGACTCAAGCCATATCTGCGACCTACACCACAGCTCATGGCAACGGCAGATCCTTCACCCACTGAGCAGGCCCGGGGATGGAACCGTGTCCTCCTGGATATTAGCTGGGTTTGTTACCACTGAGTCACAATGGGAACTTCCTCGGGGACATTTCTGATTGTCTTATGTTCCGAGGACTGGTTCTCAGCTTCAGGGAAGTCAGTTCTCTCCTCAGCAGGCTGCTGTTTTTATTTATTTATTTATTTATTTATTCCAATTCTTTCTGAATGTTAGTCTGGGATTTTAAAAGTTCCCTTTTAATTCTGAATCTATGACTCTTGTTTACTGCAAAGGTTACACAGAATTCTATTAATGTATTTACTACAAATTTACACTTACTAATTTTTACTTGGAGTTAGGGATTCTTAAGAGTATTCAAATTTATATAGAAATGAATTTACGTAAGTTTGTAATCATAGATCCTTAACGAGACAACCTCTTAGGCTTTCTTTAGCTCCAACAAATATAGTGCCAATGCTATATAATTGGTAAGAATTGGCATAATGATAGAACATTGGAATTATTCAACTTGCTTTAAAGAATTGCACCTGTTCACTATTGATTTTTTCCAATGAAAATTTTAAGCTAGCTTTTTCGTTACGAAAGTAATACACAGAGTGATAAATTCAAACAATAAAGACTCATGTAACTTTTTCTGCTTAGCTCCTAGTCCCACTCTACAGAAGTAGTCATTGCCAAAAAGTTTCTCCTCTTTCTCTCCCTCTCTCTCCCCTTCTCCCTGTCTGTCTCTCTCTGTCTCTGTCTCTCTCTCGCGTGCATACGCAAACATCCAGATGGGCTCATGCAGTACTAATGATCTGCAGTTTGCTTTTTGTGTTTACCGTGTCTTCAACATCTTTATGTATTAGGACTTAGAGTTCGAAATCATTCTTTTGGAAAAAATGGCCATTCCCTATGGATTCCATTTAGGTGAAGCCCATTTAAACAAACATGTATCTCTAAGATATATTCCTAGAAGTAAAATTTGCTGGATTTTACTTTTTAAACAATGTGATATTTAAAATAAAGGTGATGTTGTGATGTTTCCACTAGGATGAGGGTATATGAGAAGGAGAATGGTTAGATTTGGGGCCCTACTGTGAAGTGGAGTAGTATTCCATTTGACTTGGCATTGTCTGTACTGTTCCCTGCGGTCTAATAGGTTCCATCCAGAAGAATCCACTGTATAAAGATTTGATGGTTAAAAGAGAGTCATTGGGAAGTATAAGGGTCATTGCCGAACTCTTAAGGATTGAGGATCAGTCACTACATAAAACGTGGCTATTAAGTAATAAGATTTTCCACTATTATGGCCCAGTAATAAGAATGTCTGCCCACGTAAATGATTCATTTAAAGACCATTTAAAGGAAGGGGAAATGGGGATGGTCGTATTGTCTAGAAAGAGATGACAGGACAACAAATACCAGACAACCAAGGTCTGCAAGACCTGTGGAAGTGAGATCCTCATGGGGCGCAGACGTCCTAATTCCTGGAAGTCAGGCGCTGTCAGGCACTGGGTGTGTTGTGAGGGGCACAGCATGATCTCACCGCTGGGAGTTGGAAGAGCATGGAGAAGCTTGGCCAGTGAAGAAGGCTGGCATAATGGAACTAGCCATTTCTAATTTATGCCTAATGAAAGAGTGTTCTGAAAACCCTTTGTATCCCCACGGCTTCTGAGAATGTCTTTTGTATAGAATTGCTGCAGAGATTTGGGCTGTCCTCAAACCACCATGAAGTATTGACCGAAGCCTCAACATTCAGTTTTGAAAGTAACACAAATTTCGGGTGCAAATTATTTGATGTCAGGACTGAGTTTCTCCCTCTTCGCTGGGGCTTTTTTCTCTGGCCAGAGAGTAGCAATTCCGGATAGCTTACAACTAGAGAGGTAAAGTTGAGCCTTTATTATGATGATGATTTTTTTTTTTTTTTTTTTGGCCATGCCCATGGCATGCAGAAGTTCCCAGGCCAGGGATCGAACTCAAGTTACAGCATTCACAATGCCAGATCCTTAACTTGCTGAGCCATCAGGGAACTCCTTTTTTTATTTCAATTTTTTTGTTTCTGAATCTTTTTTTTTTTTTTTTTAATGGCCATACCCACAGCATATGGAAGTTCCTGGGCCAGGGATTAAATCTGCTTCTGAATCTTTACTTGGCTTCCTTGGCCTCTGTGGGAATTTGATCTATTATGGCCTTTGCTGGTCTCTTAACACCAGTCTCAGCAGGAAGGGCACATATGCCGTCTTGGCTGCATCTTTTCTATATTAATTCATATAAAGTAGTCCTGGGGAGTTCCCTTGTGGTGCATCGGAAACAAATATAACTAGTACCCATGAGGACGTGGGTTTGATCCCCAGCCTCACTTAGTGGGTTAAGGATCAGACATTGCCGTGAGCTGTGGTGTAGATTGCAGATGTGGCTTGGATCTAGTGTTGCTGTGGCTGTGGTGTAGGCTGGCAACTGTAGCTCTAATTTGACCCTAGCTTGGGAACCTCCATATGCCACAGGTGTGGCCCTATAAATAAATAAATAAATAATAAAGTAGTCCTGTTTCCATTCTTCTTTTCTCCTAAAAATGCTCAGATTTTCCTGCTAGAATATTTTAGTTTGTGAATCAATTTTTGTTTCATTATATATAAACTCTAAGGCTTAGATGAGGAAGAATTTACTACCACTGCAAAATGGAATGAGCTAGAAAAGATATCCTGTGTGACATGAGGTCAATGCCATCAGCACTTGTCTTCTGTTTTGTTAGTACTTTATTTCTCCCTTTGAATTTGAAGTATAGTTGATTTACAGTGTTGTGTTAATTTCTGTATAGCAATGTGATTAGTTATATATATATATATATATATAAAGTATATATATATATATAAAGTATATATATATATATAAAGTATATATATATATATAAAGTATATATATATAAAGTATATATATATATAAAATATATATATATATATATATAAAGTATATATATATATATATACACTTTTTTTGGTATTCTTCTCCATTATGGTTTATCACAGGATATTGAATATAGTTCCCTGTGCTATACAATAGGACCTTGCTATTATTTATTTCTCCTTCTTGCTTCTTTTAATGACGTTGTGTTTTTACCTTTGACATTAAACTTCCATCTGTATCTAATTTCTCCCTTTTTCCTCACCTTTGCTCGTCACTTCCAGGTCCCCTCTGTGTTGCTCCTTATGGATATTGGCCTGTTCCAACAAGTCAACTCGGAAATTCAACTAAGCCTAGCATTTGCATTCTCAAATTCAGAGATTTAAAAGTTATGTATGAATTAAAATTTTCAGTTGGATTAATGTCAATTATAAAGGAACTTGCTATTTTCAAAATACTATTGTATTATTGTACTATTTTGTATTCTATGGTATTTTTGGGGAAAGGAGTAATAGCCAGTTTATCTGTTAAGTGAATTTTGTTTTCATACATTTGCATAAGATGAGGTACACATTCCTCATTTTATTTATTTATTTATTTATTTTTATTTTTGCCTTTTCTAGGGCCGCTCCCGAGGCATGTGGAGGTTCCCAGGCTAGGGGTCAAGTCGGAGCTGTAGCCACCGGCGTATACCAGGGCCACAGCAACGGGGATTGGTGCCACGTCTGCAACCTACACCACAGCTCACGGCAACGCCGGATCCTCAACCCACTGAGCAAGGGCAGGGATCAAACCTGCAACCTCATGGTTCCTAGTCGGATTTGTTAACCACTGCGCCACGACGGGAACTCCTCCTCATTTTATTTATTGTTAATTATTTATTGCCACACCTGTGGCATATGGAATTCCCAGGCTAGAGATCAAACCTGCGCCACAGCTGTAACCAGAGCCACAAGGAAACTCCACACATTCCTCATTTTAATCACTGCAGATTCGTGTTTTCTTGCGGAGTTCTGATGTCTAATTTTTCACTTGAGGATTTTGTTAATATCTGTCCATAAACATCTTTATAACTTTGCTTCAGACTTTCATTCACCTTTTTTAGGCTTATTAAGCTTGACCTCCCTAAACTCATCCTTGCACTCCACCCCCTCAAACCTGGTTGTTATTTTGCCTTGTTTGTTTTTGTTTTCCTGGCTGCCCTGAGGCATATGGAGTTCCCAGGCCAAGGATCAGATCCCAACGTAGTTTCAACCTAAAGCCACAGCTGTGACAATGCAGGATCCTTAACCCCCTCTGCCAATCCCTTTGCACCACAGTGAGAATTCCTTTGCTTTTATGATAGGATTGTGTGTGTGTGTCATACACATATATAAATTTGTGTATGTCCTTTCTGAAAACTTCTTCCCTTGATAAAACACATGGCTTCTTCATTGTTTGTGCTTTTAAATTGCTGTGGCCTTGTCTTTTTCCCAGATTTGGGCTATTGATTTTGGTTAGTCAGAAAAAGGTGAGATTATAACTAAACGTAAATCAGTAAAGTAACATACACTTCAGGGCTAAAATGTACAAATTCTTTATAAAAGAAACAAATACAATGACTTAGATTTTTGTTTTGTTTTAACTCTTTTTCTCTAAGAAGCTCAGCAGGTAGTATCCTCTAATCTATTAATTTTCAACCTCCCTGGAGAGTATACTCTATCTTTTGCTTGGTAAAGAGTAGTTGATACAAAATATCTTTTAAAAAATGAGTAGTTGATACAATATATATTTGTCAGATAAGCCTCTGCTCGAACCCCAAATCTTGCTCTTTTTGGATGTGACCTTGGACAAATAATGTCTTAAACCTCCATTTTTTCTTTTTAGGGCTGCACCCACAGCATATGGGGGTTTCCAGTCTAGAGGTAGACTCAGAGCTGTAGCTGCCAGCCACAGCCACAGCTCACAGCAACGTCAGATCCTTAACCCACTGAACAAGGCCAGAGATTGAACCTGCATCCTAATGGTTCTGGTTCATTACCACTGAGCCACAATGGGAACTCCAGACCTCAACTTTCTTATCTTAAAAAGGAGATAATACTTAACTCATAGGGTTGTTGAGGTTATAAAGGATAATGAATATAGTATAAAAGGTTTATTTTGTATTTAATATATTTATTCAGTTGCTCGTAAATTTAGGATATTTTCAGCTACAAGATCACCTCTACATGTAGACATGATGGCCAGACATGTGTAAACACTGTCCAGGATATAAAATTTAACCTTTGGCTTTCATCTTCTGCGGCTGTTCTTGATCGTATGTTTTTTCTTTCTCTTTTTTTTTTTGTCTTTTTGCCATTTCTTGGGCCACTCTCGTGGCATATGGAGGTTCCCAGGCCGGGGTTCAAATTGGAGCTGTAGCCACCGGCCTACGCAACACAGGATTGGAGCTGCGTCCCCATCCTACACCACAGCTCACGGCAACGCCAGATCCTTAACCCACTGAGCAAGGCCAGGAATCCAACCCGTAACCTCATGGTTCCTAGTCGGATTCGTTAACCACTGAGCCAGGACAGGAACTCCTGTTTTTTCTTTCTATTTGACTTTTTTGTCACTAAAACAAACCCACCCATTCATGAATTGTGCGTGACCTGGAGCAAAGCCATCACATTTAGAATGAGATGTCCATTGTTACTATTTACATAATAATGATAGCATTTCTTTTCAATTTTACCTGTAGTCTCTACTCTACTGCACTTGAGCTTCCTGGCGCTTTGCCCTCCACAGGTCCTGCTTAAGCTGAAGGCAGAATTGCAGTTATTACGGGCAAAATGGTACTACTGTAGTAACTTCCCTAGTGATTCTTCATCAAGACAATGAAATACGGTGAATAAGTGTCTCTGTGATAAGTAGTTGTGACATTTGTTAGAAGTCCCGGTAATGTTTTGACTGATCTAGAGTTTACGGCCAGATTGGATTCTGCTGTGTTCTCAGAGGGTGTGCTGCCTTTGCTTGGGCTATCTTCTAGTTTGGTGTCATTACCCAACAAAGCTTGGGCACTGAGGCTGTCACTTGGGCACTCTGACACTTTGCCTGGACTGCTCAAATTCTAGATGTGTGGGCATATGAACTGCTTTTTTAGCCTACCCAACATGGTCTTTAGGCTGTTTTATTTGTTATTCGGCCCACTGATTCTACAGTCTGGGACCTTTTCTTTTTGATTTCTGTGTGTCCAAGAAAAAACAGAATCATGCACATTTATATCACCCTGACTGTCGTCAACAATTTCTACTGTACTAATCTCCACAAAACTCTGAGATACAAACTGTTGTCCTCATTTTGCAGATGAGGAAGCCAAGGCACAGAGACGTTAGGTACCTTGCCAAGGGTTACACCATTAATGAGAGGTGTTGGGGTTTATATTCAGGCCGCCCGGTTCCAAGATTCATGCTCTTGATCGCATGTATATATCATGCTTAAATGGTAGCAGATAGGTGGATAATCAGTGCATGGTACTTTTTTGTGATCTGCTATTTCATTTTGCAGGGTTTGTTTTTTTTTGTTTTTTGTTTTGTTTTTTGTCTTTTTGCCGTTTCTTGGGCTGCTCCTGTGGCATATGGAGGTTCCCAGGTTAGGGGTCTCATCGGAGCTGTAGCCACCGGCCTACGCCAGAGCCACAGCAACGCAGGATCCAAGCCGCGTCTGCAACCTACACCGCAGCTCACGGCAATGCCAGATCGTTAACCCCCTGAGCAAGGGCAGGGACTGAGCCCGCAACCTCATGGTTTCTAGTCAGATTCGTTAACCACTGAGCCACGACGGGAACTCCTTATTTTGCAGTATTGTTTCCTTGCCTCTTAGAGTCTCTAGTGTCACCTGGAGCAGAGAGCTGGAATTCTTGGCACTTTTTCCCAAGCCGCTTAAACTCTCAATTCTAAAACTAAGATGGCTTGGTAGTCAGAAGATCTGGCTTATCTTGGTAGCCATGAAACGTGCAGTATGCTTTGGAACCAGGCTAGGTCTTGCCATCAACCCATTCAGTAAATGTCCAGTAAACATCCACTGAGCTCCTAAATGTCAAATACCAGGCTTTGTACTGGGTAGTGAGGATAGAGTATGCAATTCCTTACTCTCATGGTAATCAAGTGAATGAATACTGAATAACAAATATATGTCAAGTGGTAAATGCTTAAGAAGTAGAAGGCAAGAGGATAGAGACTTAGGGGAAGCATCATTTTAAATGTATGGTTAAAGGAGCTCCTATGTGGTTCAGTGGGTTAAGGATCCTGTGCTCGGATCGCTGGTATGGCACAGATTCAATCCCTGGCCCAGGAACTTCCACATGCTGCAGGTGAAGCATAAATACAAAGATCTATGATAAGGGGACATTTGAGCAAATATAAAGTGAGGGAGTAAGTTTGTGTCTAGCTGGTGAAAGTGTTCCAAGCAAAAAGGCCCCGAGGTGAGAGCATGATTGTCCTGTTAAAAGAACTCCAAGGATGCCACTGAGCCAGTGTAGTTAAAGCAGAGTAAGGGAGGGGGAAAATAAGAGACAAGACGACAGTGGAGGGGGGGAGAGTAGGTGAGGCGAGAGGATGCACCTATATCTTGGGCCTTATACCGCAAGGAAGAGACATGTGCTTACATTCTGAGTGAAACAACAGCAAGCCAGGAGTTCCCGTCGTGGCGCAGTGGTTTACGAATCCGACTAGGAACCATGAGGATGCGGGTTCCATCCCTGGCCTTGCTCAGTGGGTTAAGTATCAGGCGTTGCCCTGAGCTGTGGTGTAGGTTACAGACGCGGTTTAGATCCTGCGTTGCTGTGGCTCTGGCGTAGGCCGGCGGCTACAGCTCCGATGAGACCCCTAGCCTGGGAACCTCCATATGCCGCGAGAGCGGCTCTAGAAAAGGCAAAAAGACAAAAAAAAGAAAAAGAAAAAAAGAAAGAAAAGCAAGCCTATGGGTGTCCTTAGCAAATGACATACAACTTCTGAGTCTTCGTTTTCCCCGCTTAAAAAATGGGTTGCAAAGTTATGAAGATCAGAAATCAAGTAAGAAAATTTCGGAAAGAAAACAACCCATCCATACATGTTGAGATTACTCTGCATAGCTTTTATTTTCTTTATACCTTGGGCAGGCTGCAGCACGTCATGAGCGAGGATAAAGAGGATTATGTTCCCTAAGCACGGGAGTGTGGGCCTGGCAAAAGGAAAAGGGGTATTGTACAGGAGAATTTGTTTAGTCATTGAAGATCTAGAGCTGAGGGTCTTCCCTCTTCCTCTTTAAAAGGCTGCAGCGGCGCCAAACTCGCTTTCCCAGGGTCCGCTGCAGCCCAGACGCCGCCTCCTGAGCCTCTTTGCTGGCGAGCTGTGGCTTTGCGCCGGTAGCGCCTCCAACTCCCAGCATGCCTTTGGGCGTGGGGGCTGGCACGTAGACTCCATTTCCCAGCCTGCCCCGGGGCTGGGTCCGGACGTGCCGGCGCCTATAAGAGCCAGAGCGCTGCGGCCGGATCCTATTGTTAGCCGGAGCCGGGGCGGTTCTGGGCGGCTGCTGCCTGGGGCGCCGGAGTTGCGGGAGCCGCCCGCCCTCCGCCGCCTGCCGGCCGACCTGCCCACCCACCATCCCTCCCAGCCCTGCTACCCTGGGAACTCCCTGACCGTCGCTGCGGCCACGGGACTCTTCCCCCTCCTCCGTCCTTCCCACCCGGGCTAGGGCGGCGGCGGTGGCGGCAGCGGGGGCGGCAGAGACCATCACGGGAGGCGGCGGCTGCAGCGGGGCCGGTAATGGGCCTGGGGGTGCGGGGCAGAGGGTGCCGCCTCGTCCTTTCTTGGGATCAGCCCCCGGGCGGCTGTGGAGGAGTGGTCAGCCCAGAGCCTCGCGGATGGAGGGGTCAGAAATGAGGGGGGCGGGGAGCTAGGGCGCCGCCGGGAAGGGAAAGAGTCGGGAGAGGCGTGGGAGCGAGGGGCACAGAGGACGCGGGCCCGGACTGCGGGGGCCGCTTGAGGGAGACGGACGGGAGGCTTAGAAGCCGGCAGGAATTCGGATGCGGGTTGAGTTCGGAATGGAGTGGAGATGATGTAGGATGGAGGGAAGTGAAGCAAGGGGAGGGAGGAAATAAGAGGAAAATGTGGGAGGAGTGGTTGGGAATTTGTGAGTAGCAGGCAGGAAGGGATGGGAATCCGGGTAGGGGGGGCCACAGACGATTGGAATGAGCGGGAAGGTTAGTAGGAATCAAAGAGAAAAGGTGCCCTGGAGCTGAAGGGTTCAGCGGGGGTGTCCACAAAGGGGAACTGGTGACTTGACATGTCCTTTCAGCTCAGGTTCTTGATGTCTCCCATTTTTCTGGCGTTGTGTGGGAAAACGAAAGCATCACTTGCCCTGGTTGCTAGTTTGATCTTTTCTCTCAGGCCCAAACACGCAGCTGACTGCCATCCATCCTTTTTAGTGCCACGGTTTTGATTCATCCTTTTAAAGGGGTTTAGAGTGGCAGTGTGACACACAAAACGTACTTCAGTATGAAATGTTAGAAGTTATCCCCAGGAGACACAGTGTCCCCTGGTCCTGCAGTTTTCAGTTCAAGGTAAATCCATAGTTGTTTCAGGTTTTCCTTTTCTTTACTGACTTTCCATTTTGCAAATGTCCAAAGCCAGGAGGATGTTCGTGTGGGCCAGAATTATAAATGGCTGGATATCCTTGAGAGTTCACGGTTCCTGCAGCATCATGTTCCAGTTCTCCCCTAAAAGATCTCATGTCCTTCGTACGATGAGAGTTTACACATGAAAAGCCAGTTCTAACCTTGTGTCAGGGAAGTGATAAAAACCAAGGAGTGAGTGTTGGAGGGGGGCTTCTTCCCTGAATGCCTAGTTTAAACACGATGTTTTCACTTGAGCACTTTGTGAGTTCATGATCCTGGGAACCACAAGGACACATGGATGATGAAATTCATAGCATTTGAGAATCAAGCACAGTTTCTTGTAAAAGAGTCAGGCCCCGTCACCTTAATTTGGGTTGATGATAACACTTAGCAGCAAGCGTTCCATCCTCTAACCCGCAGCAAACGGTGGCACTGATGATCTTACTAGAGATTTTTGTCCCTTGACCTTTAGCACAAGGTTGGGTTCCAGCCGAATAGAGAGGCCTTCTCCTGTGAGATATACCTTGTCTTACTGTGGACTCATTTATTTCAGAGGCTTTCATTACCTAAACTTTGCCAATACATTCTGCAGCCACAAAATTGGGGGAGGGGCAGCTCCTTTTTCACTAGTCTCACATATGCTGCTTGTTTGTTTTGAGGGGTTGAAATGAGAATCTTCACAGGCCTAAAAAGGCTCAGATCTAGTCCTAAAATACAGATAATAATGCTGTAAATCTATTTTATTTGGTACTAGCCTACTATCTTCTATATACTGTGGATCTGAATCATTGCAGATACCTTTAGGAAATGTTCAACTAGAAACAGTAAGGCATGTAGGTAAAGAGTGTCAGCCGCTCTTTAATTTTACTGGCATAAAAGCTGTTATTGAGGTTTGCATTATTTTCTCCAAAAGCTTTTGTTGTTTGAGTTGGTCATTTTGACAGTTAACTGTCAGTTATGACCTGCATTTTCAGTCTCAACTTGATTATATCTGTGTGGGTTTAAGTGCTTGGAGTATAACTGAGAAGTGTTTTTCTTGAACACAGGCATTGATCCTCTGCCAGTGAATAAATAGTTGGGAGAGGTGGGAATGACTGACTTCTAATTATGGCCTGAAAGGAAGTTGAATTGGTAAATTGGAACGTGGAACCTATTCTTGTTGTTGGTGTTGCACAGAAGGATTTCTTCAGGCCACGGGAAGTGGATGGGAGGTTTCCCCTTGATGCCCAGTGGACATCGTTATCTAACAACTCAAGTTCACACCAGAGAGTTAGACAAGGAGAACTGGGTTGAAATGTCAGTTTATACTGGGAGTTCCCATTACTGCTCAGCAGTAACAACCCAGCTAATAGCCATGAGGATGGAGGTTCGATCTCTGGCCTCGATCAATGGGTTAAGGATCCTGCATTGCCATGAGCTGTGCTGTAGGTCACAGATGCAGCATGGGTCTGGTGTTGCTGTGGCTGTGGTGCAGGCTGGCATCTGCAGCTCAGATCTGACGCCTAGCCCAGAAACTTCAGTATGCCACAGGTATGGTCCTAAAAAGAAAAAAAAAAATTATATCGGTTAGGACAGAATTGTTGTTTTGGCCACACATGCAGCATGTGAAAGTTCCCAGACCAGGGATGGAACCCAAGCTGCAGTTGCAGCCTGTGCCACAGCTAAGACAACACCAGATCCTTAACCTGCTGCGCACCACATGAGAACATCGAGGTTTTTATTTTTAAATAATGGGTTAGTGTCAGAGAAAGTGATGCTAGCACCCCTGAGTAGGGTGAAGAGAGCTCAGTCAGTATGCACACTGGTTACACATTTAGCCATAGATTCAGATGATTCTCAGGTATTTTAAGGAAAATATTTTTCTCCTAGGTTTCACATCTTTTTGTCTTCTCACTTACCTGCCTTCTGTCATTGCCCAGAAACCTCTATTCCAACAGTGGAAGTGAGGAAGTCGTAGAAAAGAGGATAGAACGAGCAGCCAGACCTCCTGGCTGTGCCCCAGTGCACAACAGTGACCTGAAGAGGAAGGTTATCCTGAGGGCACCTGGGTTAAGACAGCGGAGAATTCTGATAATAAAGCTGATCTTGGACCAAGCCCAGCCTCACGCAGGGCTCACAGAGAAATACTCCTCGAAGGGAACCCATGGTAACAGAAGCAAAGGGGTACCAGCGCGGAGGACAGGAATGCACTTTTGCTTCCAATACTCCATCCCCGGGTGCTTCCAAGCCGAGGAAAAAGGCACTTTCCTAGTAGCAACACTAACTGGCTCTCATTAAAAACTGAAGCTAGACTCAAGGCCTTTCCAAGGAAGATTTCCAGCTCAGTCGGCTTTTAAGTGGGGAGGAAGTATTAAATTCATTGGTCAACATTATTCTGATATTTTTTCTCATTCCAGCCACATAAGTACTCCACTGCAAAGGTCTCCCTCCCCCAATATTAGAATGGGATGAGAAATTTGTTAGTTACTAGCTATCTCTAAGCCCAGATGAAATCTTAACCCATATAAGTCGCTGGTCCTCTCCATTCTCAGCTGTGTCCTAGGAATGCGACCTCTGATGGTAAGATCAGTAACCTGAAGAACAGAATGGATACTTGGGGCTCATTTTTACATTTAATTGCAATTCTTATCAAGTGCTTGATAATTTGTTTCTCGCTGGCCAATTTATTTCGGGAATGTGCTTGTCTGAGACCTACGAGGACTGAGGTTTCTTAGGTGTATCTTGTGACTTGAATGCAGAATTTTGATGAGCTCTGGCTGGATCGCTTAGGAAATGTCCAAAGTGCTTATTAGGTTTGGTTGACTGTGTAGCGCTGACCCAAGAGCAGGCAAATCACTTCCAAGAGACAGTCCAGAAAACCAGCTCTGTAGCAGGCATCTCTTGACACCACAGTATATTCTGGGGAAGCTGCTCTGCAGTAATGCGGCCCTGGCTTTCTGGGCAGTGTTGTTATTCCTGCTGCATAATTAGCAGCTAGTGAGATCATAGTCTGGGGAGATTCTGGCATTACTGAGGCAAAGCCGGGAGGTTTCAGATCATCACACGTGGCTCTGGCTCGGACAGCATTTCTGCTGAGCAGATTCATCTCCTCGGGAACTTTAAGTCCAAAGATGGAGGAGGAGAAAGATTTCTACCTGGGAAATGAACTATCCCAGACTCCTTGGTTGTGTGGCAGCTTGCTGAAAACACTGCCTGCCGGATTGATGGAACCCGGGTAAATAAATTGTCACTTCTCTTGCTGTTGTGCCCTTGCTGGTTCTTTATTGAGGGCAAAGACTGTAAAGCTATGTCCTCGCGTAGAGGGTGATGCAGACTGGCTGAGCCCTATTTGATGGAGCAGTACGAGATCGGGAAAGCGTCTGGGCTTTGAAGCCTTTGCAGATTCTTATCTTCAATCCATCCCCCCGCCCCCCTTTCAGTCCATTCTTTAGAACCGCACTTCACCTTTTTAGGAGCCTGCTGAGACACTTTACTTTTGTGAAGATCTGGGTAAAGCATTTCTCTGACTGTCAGTGTACTTTGAAATTGAGAGCCTAGAGCAGTATTTCTCAGGGTTCCAAGGTTCCTTTGCACACCCCCCCCCACCGCCCCTGCAAGACACTAGAGAAACAAAAGAGTTCCTTAATCATGTGTGCGGAAACACTGCCTTCTGTTTCCTCCTACCCTTCACCACGCTCATTAGCATATTAAAAGCCACTAAGAGGTCTTCCCGTAAGCAGTTTTCTAAAGTAGTTTGACACAGCAGTCCTATTTCCATGTAAAAGCTATTAATATCTATGGAACTAGTTTGCTTAATGGATGCACTTTGGGAAATGCCAGGCTGTATTTCCACGAGGAAAAATAATTGGGTTTAGTCTAGGTTTAGGCACAGCCTAATTCTGCCTTTGATCCCCAGTCCCTCCTACTGGCCCCATGGCGAGCTCTCCTGAGTGAGCTGGAGCGCGGCCTCTGGTATCCCAGGGCTAAGGAAGCCTAGCGCCCAGCTGGCTTGGAACCTAAGGCCTTCACCCCCTGGGAAAGGTGCTGCTGCTACTCATCTCCTTATTCTAAGAGTGACTGAGACTAGAAGGGCAGAGGAGAAACAGAAGTAGCGGAGTGCTGGCTGGACTAAGTAGAGCCATGACGTAGGTGGACGTCAGTGCTGCCTCAGGTGCTTGCTTTCTTCCATCACAGCCTTGGGATGTGGAGCCTTGGGAGGGGTCTGTCTTAGGATGGGACCTGCTAATTCCTCCTTTCCCCTGGGCAGAATCCTAATGCACCTGGCTAACTGGTGGTGAGCAGGGGCTTTGGGGCCAACGTGGTGGGCTCCCCAAAGAAACCCCTTTGAAACCAATGGATGCATTCACGGGCTCGGGTCTCAAGAGGAAGTTTGATGATGTGGATGTGGGCTCATCAGTTTCCAACTCAGACGATGAGATCTCCAGCAGTGACAGTGCTGACAGCTGCGACAGCCTCAATCCTCCTACAACTGCCAGCTTCACACGTAAGTCAGCCGCTCCCTTCCCGCCTACACCCATTCCCCCAAGCATCGCATCGGAGCCCTTGAGAGCTTCTCTCCAGCTTGGGGATTTGCCCTGAATCATAATCTTGCCCACTCTTAACTCAGCCTTGCTCTTTGGTGGCCCTCATGGCTCGAAGATCATAGACTTAAGTCTGATTTACTCCAGCTGCTCTTACCTGTGCTGTGGTTTGCGTGTCCCAGAATGGGTTGAATTAAACCAAAGAGGGAGGAGCCAGGATTCTACTGTTCTCCACCAGAATGCCATAGAGCTCCACAAACTTGTAGCTCTAGCAAGGCACTGGGCATCGCCACACTTCTTAATTCTTATGGCTCAATTAGTTTCTTGGAAAGAACTTCTAATTCTATAGATCAGGGGTTGCCTCTGGGCTAAATCTGGCCCACTGCTTATTTTTGTAAATAAAGTTTTTTTTGGAACACAGCCACACCCAGTGTCTGATGGCTTCGGTGCTACAAAGGCAGAGTCGAGTAGTTGCAACAGAGACCTCACGGCCTGCAGAGCCTCAAATATTTACTTCCTGGACCTCTGTGGGGGAAGTTTGCCATTCCCCATTCAAATGTCCAATACAGTTTTCTGAGTTGATAGACATGTTCCCTATCTGCACTGCCCTTTCTGGTGGCCGTTAGCCATATGTGGCTGTTGAGCACTTGAAATGTGATTAGTGCAACTGAGGAGCTGAATTTTGTTTTTCAGCCACACTCTCGGTATATGGAGGTGTCTGGACCAGGGATCGAATCTGAGCTGCAGCGGTGACAACGCGGATCCTCAACTCGCTGCACCAGTGGAAGCTCCAAGGAACTGAATTTTAATTTTGATTTCATTTTAGTTAAATTACTGCATGTGGCAAGTAGCTGCTGTATTGGACACCGAAGCTATGTAGACTGTTACATCCTGAAAAGATTACCTAGAGATTCTCTCCCCAGCTGGTAACTAAAAATGGATTTTGTAGTCATCTGTTTGAGGAGGTCAGTCTAGAGGCGGTGCTAAGGACCAGCTGATGTTCAAGGGCCCTTCCAGCTGTGTGTTCAGGATTTGAAAACCCAGAGGGTCTCGAGGTACAGTGGGTACCTTTGGAGCCAAGTGGAGAGCCCAGGTGAAGGACCAAGAATGAAGGCCCCAAACAGGCCATCTCTGGGTTAATAAAACTCTCTGTGCTCCCTTCGCAGCCACATCCATCCTGAAGCGGCAGAAGCAGCTGCGGAGGAAGAATGTGCGTTTTGACCAGGTGACCGTGTACTACTTCGCCCGGCGCCAGGGTTTCACCAGTGTGCCCAGCCAGGGCGGCAGCTCCCTGGGCATGGCGCAGCGCCATAACTCCGTACGCAGCTACACGCTCTGTGAGTTTGCTCAAGAGCAGGAGGTGAACCATCGGGAGATTCTTCGTGAACACCTGAAGGAGGAGAAACTCCACGCCAAGAAGATGAAGGTGCCTAAGGGGTCTGGTTGTTCTCGTGCGCCAAGATGCAGCGGGAAACCACTAAGGCCTAGCGTGCTGTGTTTTTTGGTTTGGGTTGTTGGGATTCTTGCCTTTGGTATGTAGAGATTCCATATCTTTCTAGTGAGAATCTCAGCTGTGGAGTCCGATCTTAGTCCGAGACCCCATTGTTTTTTGTGGGGGGTCTGCCAGAGATGGCGAGGTGGCTTCTTTAGAATCCCTACCTTCGCCCCCTCAACAAATGTTTTTGATGTTTGAAGTATGGATACCCCTGGACCCTGAGGCAGCAGCACAGTGTTTCAGTTTCTTGTCAAATGATTGTCCCCTGGCCTGATGCACAGAATAGGTTTGGGATTTTTTTACATTCTCTGAAAGAATCCTGCTGTTTCTGTGACTCCATTGCTTCTAGGTGATAGTTTTTCAGGTATAAACAACAGCATTACCAGAGTTATTTCAGTTTGTGTAGTAGCGGGCCTGCAATCGGATGCCACACCGCCCTTCAAGTTGAGGAGGAGAGCAGGGCTGGAAGAAGACCCATCTCAGACGGCTCTCTGTGGCTTCCATTTGCTCTCAGCATAGCTTGGGCTGCAAGCCCAAAGCCATCAGGCTGCAAAAAATTGCCCCAGAGTTCTTGGTTCCAAATTTGGAGAACACTGCTTTAGGCTTGGCCAAGTTTCTTGTGGGCTCAGAGTACACAGACTCATAGTAAAACAGGTGGCTGCGTTATTTCCAGGGCTGTGGGTGAAATCCTAATGAGATAACACCAGAAGGCGGTAGGGTTGGAGAACTGGTGGCCAAGGGTGTATGTGAACTAGATCTCGCAGCTCTCTCCTTTGAGAGCTGTGTCTACTGCCCGCAGTCTATGCCTAAAGCCTTACACCTGTTTTTCTAACTAGAATGACAGTCAGGCTTCCCTTTCTTCTGTCTGAGGAATTCCATCGCTGACCCTTTCACCTTCCTGCTGCTATAGCAACAACTGGGCAAATAAACACTGTTCTTATCATTTGCAATGAAAGCTTTCTTCCCTTTCCCTAAGAAGAAACCTCTCCCCTAAATCTGGTAGAGGGATGTCCTTTCAAAGCGTACCAGCACCCTGTTTGATGTCCTCCCTTGGAGTCTAGGGGCAAAGCCTGGCAAACTCGAGAGCGAGGTATAGGATTCCTACACAGTAGCAGGTTTAGTGAGCAGCACACTGGTGACATCTAATACATCTTTTTTTTTTCGGTGGCATATGGAGGTTCCCAGGCTAGGGGTCTAATCGGAGCTATAGCCGCCGGCCTACGCCACAGCCACAGCAGTGTGGGATCTGAGCCTTGTCTGTGACCTACACCACAGCTCACAGCAACGCCAGATCCTTAACCCACTGAGCGAGGCCAGGGATCAAACCTGCGTCCTCATGGTTGCTAGTCAGCTTCGTCAACCCCTGAGCCACGATGGGAACTCTTAATGCATCTTTCTGTGTCAAGAGAAAACCCTGACTTTGCTCTCCCCAGGCCCAATTTTACTCTTTTCTTGGAAATTTTCCTCTCTCTAGCGCTCTATAGGGAAGACTGTTGGTCTCAAAAATATATACACATTGCATATCCCATATGCCATCTAATACTTGTTTTCTTTTTAGATGGCCACAAAAAGGAAAAAAAAAAAGCTGCTAGTGCCCTGTAGCTGTATTAGTACCTTGCTTTTTTTTGGCTTTTTGTCCATATGGATTCATGGTTATGAATAGTATGAATTGGGAAATCTAACTTAAATTTTTGCAAAAGACTATCCATTTGTTTCACTACCTTTTAATGACTGGAAGACTTTCTCATGATCTATCATGCCATAATAAATTCTCATGTCTACAGGGGTTTCTTTCTCTCGCATCTCTAATATCTTTCCTTTGAGAGGGTAAGACGGGGGTGCTTTGGAGGAGGCCGCCCCTGGAGAAATGGGCAGGAGCAGTGCTAAAGCTGGCGGAAAGGCCCCTCGTCATTGGCCTGCCGGGGACAGAAGTGATAGACTAGGAGTCCCCAGAAGCACCATTTTCTCATTTCTGTAGCAGCTCCCCCACAAACAAACAAACCAAACAGGTGTATCGCTTATTAGCCAGGTCTGTTGCATCACGCCTCTCCCAGGAGTTGTTCCTTTACCAGCACGCCTCTGGCTGGCTGATGAAATCAGCCAAACCCTCCAGTAGCTTGGCTTTCATCCTGCTCGTGGCTTCCAGAGCCCTGGGGATCATGAGGCCTCGTTTTCTTTACCCAAATTCTCTAGTGAGTCTTCACAGCTCATTCAGCCACAAATCGTCTCCAGCCCATCCTTCCGCTAAGACTGCCTTTCCTGGCTCCGCATCCTTCTTAGCAGGGAACCCGGATCTCTGCCTGCAGAGAGTACACTCCGTAGGGCTCTGCCGCCCTACCTTGCATCCAGCTTCTCTTTGAAACCAAGTGAAAGAGGATCAGAAAGGAGAAAGAACATATTTCTTCTAGGCCGTGGGTTGGAAGTGAGGGCTTTCTTGATAGTCATGAATAATTTGCTCATTTTTTTTCCTCCTCCTAATAAAACAAAGGTCTTCTTTGTAGGCACAGATAATTATTCACACCGTGGGGCTTCAGGTTCATTGATGAAGACCTGGTAGGTAGCCTTATACTGCACGTGCGTGTAATCTTCTTCCCATAATGTGGCTTGGGGAACATCGGGGTGCAGATTGAAGGGTGTTTTGCAAGGTTATTTACATCCCAGGAACATTCCGTTGTTGATACACCTTCCCCTCTGTGTCTTAGAAGGCAGGTTAGCCGAAGCTAAGGGACCCGAGCCTGGGAATGGAGGATGTGTTTGTGGGAAACGATTATCTTCTGGGAGAGAAGAAGAGGCTGAGGTTTTGAGATCTTGATCCCAAAAGGCGACGTCCCTTGTGTGGACAGGGCGGCATTCGAGCTCTGTCGGCTTCCTGTCTTCCTGCCCTGGGTTGATTTATTCTCTGGACCTGCGCTCTCCACTAGGTGCACTTCACCGAGTGAAGTTAAAGGCTCGGTTTCTCGGTTGTGTTAGTCGCACCAACAGTGTGATGGGAGGGCCTGCAGGGATGCTGCCAGAAAGGTCGGTTGGGCCGAGCTGCTGGAGCTGCGCACGGCAGGAAGGCCCCTGCTTTTCTCGCTCTGGAGCCTGACCTTGCTTCCGTCTCTTGGCAGCTGACCAAGAACGGGACGGTGGAGTCGGTGGAGGCTGACGGCCTGACGCTGGATGACGTTTCAGACGAGGACATCGATGTGGAGAACGTGGAGGTGGACGATTACTTCTTCCTGCAGCCTCTGCCCACTAAACGGCGGCGGGCCCTGCTCAGGGCTTCTGGCGTCCACCGCATCGACGCCGAGGAGAAGCAGGAGCTTCGAGCCATCCGCCTGTCCCGGGAAGAGTGTGGTTGTGACTGTCGACTGTACTGTGACCCGGAGGCATGTGCCTGTAGCCAGGCTGGGATCAAATGCCAGGTCAGTCCCAGCTGGCCTGCAGTGGTGTGTCTGCCCCAGAGTCGGGGCCCGTGGTGTGGGAGGCGCCCAGGCAGGGGGCAAGGCTTGGGGGGAGGGGGGGGCCTCCCATGGCTGGACACACCCAGTCCGACAGCCCTGCTCCACCCACAAAGGAAACCAGACAGACAGGGTTCTTCGGCCATGGAGATAGGCACGATCATTTTTCTTCTGTGTTTGGCACCTCAGGTGATAAGCAGTTGTCAGCAGAGAGGAACAGGGGTTGTCAGTGTAACATTTGGTAGCTGTGCCTTAACAAATGACTGATTCCTGAGTCAAATGGGAGCAGAGAGAGAAATGAGGGTCGGCCTTGCGGTTTTTATGCTGCAAACATTGAATCACAGAGCCTCTACTCCAGTTTTGTAAAAATCAAAATAGTTCTCAGCATCTGTAACTCTGGATCAGGTTTGCGCTGGCAGAGCTTAAGTCCAGAGAGAGAAAGCATCATCCCCTGGGAGGCCCTCTGACAAGGGACAGTGTGGGAGACACATGTCCACTGAGAGGGGCCGCACCATCCCAAGGAGTGACATTTATCTGGAGCTTGTGTACTGAGGCTGTGGGTCCTGTGGTTGAATTTATCCTAACCAACCGTTTCTTTCTTGTTTTCAGGTTGGTATCAAATAGCTATAGCAGGTCTGGCCAGATCATGCTTTTCTCTGACTAAGTCCCATAACAAGTCAGTCTGTTACACACAGACTCAGGACAGTCCTAAGAAGTGGACTTCCCCTGAGACTTGGAACGGAGAGTTCTAGAAGTTAATATTGTAGGAATACATTGTGTATTTGTACATACTTACTTGTCTACTCATGTTTTTAATTTTATTTTTGGTATGCGTGGGTTTTTTTTTTTTTTCCCCCGTTTTGGGAATTCCAAAGGCAGCTAAGGAGGTGGACAGCCTATCCTTTCCAGATATCCTTGGTCTGTAAGTTGTCTTGATAACTGTTTCTGAACCAGGTTGGCCAACCATCAGGGAGAAATGAAGCAGTTAGGGAAAAGCTGGCCATTACTTTTGTTGGAAACTTCGGTACAGCTCCTTGGCAAACGAAGGCACTTTTGCTTAGTTTCCTCAGAGTGCTTCGCTCTGAACCAGCTAGATCTTTACCACCCTCGCCCTGCCTGTCGTCAAAGAATGCAGGAGGCTTGGGCCCTGGCCTTTGTTTCTTCTTAATAAAGTAGATGAGTTCTGGAAAAGTCTCTGAGGCACATAAGTTTCTTTTTTCTGAGAATTGTCGGCATTCAGAGACATCTCTGGACTTTTAACTGGAAGGGCCCCTTGATATGGTCTTTGTCTCCTTTTTTGTTAAGAAGAGGAAACGGAGCCCTACAGAGAAATGACTTTCTTGAGGTCACACTGCTAATTAATTTTAACGGCTGTGCTGGAATTGAAATGCAAGTGGTCTGCTCACTCCCGTCTATCTAGAGCTGTTAGCTGCATGTTTTGTGAATTATAAAGACTTCAAACCGCAACTCCCTGTGTTCGCTGGCTAACATCTCCCATTTCATCTGGCTGCAACCTCCTTGTCCCCCTCAGGTGGATCGCATGTCCTTTCCATGTGGCTGCTCCCGGGATGGCTGTGGGAACATGGCTGGGCGCATCGAATTCAATCCCATTCGGGTCCGGACTCATTACCTCCACACCATCATGAAGCTGGAGCTGGAGAGCAAGCGGCAGGTGAGCCGTCCGCCAGCCCCGGACGAGGAGCCCTCCCCTGCTGCCAGCTGCAGCCTAGCAGCGGCCCAGGGTTCAGAGACGCAGGACTTCCAGGAGTTCATTGCCGAGAACGAGACGGCAGTGATGCACCTGCAGAGCGCGGAGGAACTGGAGCGGCTCAAGGCGGAGGAGGACTCCAGCGGCTCCAGTGCCAGCCTGGACTCCAGCATAGAGAGCCTGGGTGTGTGCATCCTGGAGGAGCCGCTGGCTGTCCCCGAAGAGCTGTGCCCGGGCCTCACAGCCCCCATTCTCATCCAGGCTCAGCTGCCCCCCGGTTCCTCCGTGCTGTGTTTTGCCGAGAACTCGGACCACCCGACCGCCTCGGCAGTGAACAGCCCATCCTACTTGAACAGTGGGCCCCTGGTCTATTACCAGGTGGAGCAGAGGCCAGTCCTGGGGGTGAAGGGAGAGCCTGGTACAGAAGAAGGCCCCCCCGCGTTCCCCAAGGAGAAGGATCTGGGTGTCTTCTCCCTCCCCGTTACCTCACTGGTGGCCTGTAGCCCCGCAGACCCGGCTGCCCTCTGTAAGACAGAGGTGGGGAAACCGTCCACTCTAGAAGCGCTAGTGCCGGAAGATTGTAACCCCGAGGAGCCTGAGAATGAAGACTTCCGCCCCTCGTGGTCCCCCTCAAGCCTCCCCTTCCGCACGGACAATGACGAGGGCTGCGTGGCGGAGAAGGCTGCACAGCAGAGCGAGGGCCGGCCCCCTGAAGAGCCTTCCCCGGAGCTCCCTCTGGCAGTGTGACACGGGGATGGAGAGTCTGCCTCTTACCCCCTCTATTTATTCCCTTATTTTATCTAACGCCATTTCAAAACAAACTGTAGAAGCAGCTGCTGCTCCCATGTTATTTTATTGGGGTCTCTGGGGAACAGGTGGGAAAGGATTGTTCGTACAAGTATTTTCTAAAGGGCGAACAGAACCAAGGAGACCAGCCCCGGCTCGATCTGGGGATAGAGTCTTGGGGCAGAGGAGGCTGCATACTGAGCCTTCTGGGCCTTTGGAACAAAGAACTAGGATCTCGCGGGAGAAGCTGGGTAATTCAAGCAGCTATTCACTAGGGACCAGAACATGACAATTTGGATGGCGTGGCAAAGCCCCTTCCCCTCTCCTGCGCTCCAGGCGGGGTTCGAGCTCATTTTCCTCGGTGGTTCCTCCGAGAGCCCACTTCGGTGTGTCGTAGTAATACAGCTGGAATCTAGCGAGGAGGGGGTGGAAGGGTCTCTGCTTCTGTACAAAACCTCCAGGATTTATAAAAACTTCACCTGGCTTCCCTGGCCCCCTATTTGGTAAATAAGTTAATATTTGACATGTCTGGTGTTTTCTGACCTGTTCCCCACACTGGGGATTCCTGGTCTGTAACTTGAATTGTTTTTCACATGTTCTTAGGTACTAGAGTTAAACTTGGCTTTTGTCTCCACCCCCACCCCCTCCCCCCCAAAACGCTAGATTGGCTGGGGCCAAGGCCTCAAGGCCTCAAGAGGCTTCTGTGTGTGTCCAACCCCAGCTCCGCCAGGCACCCTTCATCTGGGGCTCACACATCCCACAGGAGGCCTGTGTGGAGCATTAGCCTTTGCCCAAAGGAGGCAGCAGGTACAGGCTGAAGAGACGACTTTGTGCCATGCTTGCTTTTCCACCCAGGTCTGGTCCCCCCCTCCCCCCACTCGCTTTGGAAGATTGGAGCTTTAAAGGAATGTAGGACGCGGCAATCTAAGGTCACCAACTAGTTTCTGTTCTTTTTTTTCTGTATCTGCCCTTATGGACCCTCTTGGATGTGCAGGGTTGAGAGTCCTCTACTGTATTCTTTCACGGTTCACCCCCAAGAACTGCAAATGCTTACTGGATCCCTCCATCTTGATACATCAAAATTGGAAGCCAAACCAATTCTTAAATACAACTCCCAGGTTCTAAAAAAATTCACACTCCGACTACACCCTTTGAGGGCTGGGGGGTGGAACAACGCAGTTCTTGCTCGAATTAAGGGGGGAATATGGTTCCTGTCCTCTTATGTCCAGCTTATGTTTCAGGAAGCGCTCCACTGAACACCACTGGATTCTTTTGTTAGCAAAGTTGTCTTTGCCTCTGTTTTAAAAGGGAGGCAATAGGGAGCGTCCTTTATGCCAGGCTTCATTTCTGGTACAGTTTATTAACCAGGAAAAAACAAAGTGAGAGGGAAAAAAAAAAAACTTTTTTTTTTTTTTTGGTAGGGGAGATAACTATTCCTACTTATCTTGCTCATGAAGGCTTTTTTTTTTTTTTTGTCTTTTTGCTATTTCTTTGGGCCGCTTCTGTGGCACATGGAGGTTCCCAGGCTAGGGGTCGAATCGGAGCTGTAGCCACCGGCCTACACCAGAGCCACAGCAACGTGGGATCCGAGCCGCGTCTGCAACCTACACCACAGCTCGCGGCAACGCCGGATCGTTAACCCACTGAGCAAGGGCAGGGACCGAACCTATAACCTCATGGTTCCTAGTCGGATTCGTTAACCACTGCGCCACGACGGGAACTCCTCATGAAGCCTTTTCTTGTGGGATATTAAGGCCCTGGTGTTTTGAAAGCAACCTTCATGTTCATCACAGCAGCATTTCACCTCTCCAGTCTGAGCTGAGCCTGAAAGAAACATCTTTGAACTCATTCTGCCTCTCCTGTTCATTCCTGTTTTTGCTGGGTTTTACATTTAAAAAGGGAGTTTCTAAGTCATAGGCCCTTATCACTCCCACCCTCTAAGTCTCAGAAAATGGAGTTGAGAATCATAAGTACCTGAGATCTAAATGCCACCCCAAAATGAGCTACACCCCCTCAAGTGTAACACTGAAGCTTAACTGGGACTTTGACTCTGGAGAAGAATCTAGAAGTTCGTGTTGGAAGGGGAGGGCGAGCACTCCACATGCCCTCCTTCCTTGAAGGCTCCAGCCTAAGCAACTGAGTGGATATCACCTGTTCAATAAGACACATTTGGGATCAAACCAAGAATTTGAATCTAGGCAAACTCATTGCCAAATTCCACGATAGTTTAATTGTTCCGAAAAACTAGCTTCTCAATGTAAGTCCATCCCTTCACTAACTCGCAGTTCTGACTCACCTATCCCAAGCTTTGAAATGCTAAGTGTCCACATTTAGCATTAACTGTCTTGTCAAGCAAAGGGCCTTTTCTACAACCTAGTCCATCTCGTTTCCGGTGCTACCCGAGTTGGACAGAATGGCTCATGGTTGCTGGAAGGGCTAGGCCTTTGGTCACAGAAGCAGACAGCTTCAGTCCTGGTTAGACTAGGTCTAGATATAATAAATGACATTATTACAACTCATTATTTTCCACAATTTCCTTTCTCACATACTGTACACAGATAGTATTTTCAATGTGAATCCAAAGCTTGTCTGGTTCTCCAAAAAAAAAAAAAAATTTTTTTTCCTCCTTTTAGGTCCTTTACATTGTGATAATGCTGTATTTAAAGAGAATATTTAAATGTAATATTAAAGAACTATTCAAAAGGACGGTGTGTTATTCTTCATCTTGCCAGACCACAGCTCAGTTACTTGTTAGAGAAAAGATGCTTCTCTAGCGCTGTATATAAAACCAATCAGGCCAGTTAAGGATTAATGTTCACAATAGGAATGTTTTATGGTGGAAAAATAGAACATTCTCTTTGGAGCATCCAGAGCCTGACTTGCATCATGTGCCCTTACGCCCCTCTTCAGCGGAAGCAGGCCTCGATCCTGCCTTGTCGGAGCGCTTCCCACCTGCAGTCCCTGTCTTGGGGCCCATTTTTTAATTCCATTACTATACAGGTACATACACATGAAATCTCTATTCCTCGTCACCATCTTAAAATCCAGCAAGAGGATCAACTTCCAATCAGCTCCTGTGTAACTTCCATCCCATCAGAAGGTTCTATTCCAACCAATTATCTCCCCATTAGTTAGGTTATGTTGGTCAGTCTTGTGAAAGGCGCCTTAGTAACTGATTAGGGTGTGCAGAAGTAATTTCCAGCAACTGGTTTCAGGCGGTCTTTACTTGAGTTTAAAAACAGTACTTCATGCATTTACAGTAAGTTACTACAGGTCACTGATAACATGTAGGCCGAAGCTGAACCCAACTTACTCTCTCGGTGTAGACCTCGCCTGGCCTCCGGGGCTGGACAGTAATTAGTACCTTACAGGATTGATCCATGGCCCAAAGAAGGCAGCCACTGTCAGTTACAGTCGGATCGCTGCAACACAGTGGAGGGAGCAAAGAGTTTAAGACTCACGGGCTGTAGCAGAGCCCAGAAATTAAGACAAGGGAGGCGAAGGCTGTGAACTCTGGTGGGGGGAAGGGGTCAAGTAGCACTTGCATTCCCTTTTTGCTTTTCCATTAGAATGTTCCCATAAATTATTCAGTTACCAAAAAGAAAAAAAGTGTTCACAGGATTTGAAAAAAAAAAGAGTGGTTAGTCCAGTGAGGAAAACAGAAATAAAATCCCAATTGTTTGGTCATGTACCAAGTGTTGAGGGGAGCATCAAAGCACGTGCCCGGCTGTAAAAGCTCCAGGGTGTTCCCCTCGGCAGCCAGAACTGCCCTGAACAGAAAGAGCTGCAAAGAACATGGCAGTGGCCAAGTCCTAGGCCGAGAGGATCCCACCTGGGGCAAAAGCCCACTGCCTGGGAACCGAACCTAAAACACCACAGTAAAAGCGCAGTGCAGAGGCCACTGCCGGCTCGGGTGGATTCTGAGGGGGCTGGGATGACACCTCATGAGCCACCCAGGTGAGAGGTTTCTCTCAGCTCCAGTTCGCACAGGGGCGCCACACCCTGAGGCTGTGGCACCTGCCCCTCTGCCTCCCACACACCTAACAGTGCACACAGACTCTGCGGACAAGCGCCGTTTGGTCCCACGCCGCTGTACTAGGTGACCGCAGGGCAATGCCATCCGCTCCCCGGTCGCTCAGCGCCTTGTCCCGGTGTAGTTGATGGAAAGCAGGACCACGCTGTGTAGCAAGAGGGACAGCTCAGCGTCTGAAAACACCATCAACGTCAATGGTCAGACCAGGGCAGAGTCTGCCTTCTAGCTACCTTGTCACGCAGGGCTTGATACCAGAGGCCAAGGGCAGGGAGCTGTGACATTAAGAGGCCATTGTTCTCAAAGTCCCACTTTGTTCTGGTCCCCACATGTGCGCTTTCTTTCCTTCCACTGCACATCTATATCTATTCATCCTCATTTCTGGAGGCTCACGTGGTGGCAGGAGGAAACGCAGCAATGGTAATGGTACTAAACACACTGTCACTCTTCAGGTCTTTCGGGTAGAAGGTGGTCCTCCAGGGACATCTCTCAGTCCCAAGGAGATTCGTGGGCCTATCCTGACGTTCAGAGGCTTAGAAAACATCCTAGCTGAAGGTTCCCAACCAGAGACGTGCAGGCTGAATTCCCACCTGCAGATGCTTGTTTAGCCAGCTGAGTGTTTTCTGCTTGCATCTGATCCGGCTTCTCAGCTGGGACAATTCTGCTCCAGGCCCCCTCCCCGAGTCAAGGGGCAACGTCTGGAGACATTTTTGGTCGTCAGAACTGGGTGAGGGGGGTGCTACTGGCCTCAAGTAGAGAGAGACCAGGGATATTGCTAAACGTCCTAGAATGTATAGGGGAGTCCCCCTCACCCCAACAAAGCATCAAGAGCGCCGAGGTTGAGAACCCTTGCTTCACCCTCAGGCTCCCACGCTCCCAAGTCCTCCTCCTGTCTTGCACGGCCCACCTCATTACCAGCCCTGCCCCTGGAGGCGAAGTGAGTCGCACCCCTTCAATCGGACACATGCATTTGATAAAGGTCTCATACTACCTCATAATGAACTCCAAGTAACCTTAGAATACAATACAAAAATGGGTTTTCGTGGCATAACCATAGGGACTGGTCTTACCTTTCAGGCTGCAGGAAATCTGCAGCCATTCTCCCAGCCAAGTTCGACATCTCTCTTCAGCAATATGGGTGGAATTCAGGCCACGAAGATAACAAGCCTACATTACTCAGAAGGGAAAAGATCCTTAATGATCACAGAGCCAGGGTGCCAAGAAAGGGTAAACCCATGGCTAATCCCAAACCTCTTTAAATAAATTAAGACTGCATCCCCACGAGAAACCTTTCACCATGGCAATATAAACTCTGATGTGGACAAGATCACAAGCTAAGAAGCCCAACTAATCTACAGCAATGGATGTAAAGTGTAGTGTCTTGGTTCTTGAAGGGCCAGATGAAAAGAAGCAGAAACCAAGACTGCTGTGAGCAATTCCTTCCTACTAGTTAAGATCACTCAGAGAAAAAAAGACAGGGAAATGAGACAAGAGAATAAAGTGCCTGGCTCAGCTACAACAAGACAAGGCGCCCCTTGGAGTCACCCAGCCCCGTGAGCTCAAAAACCCACCAAGGACTGAGGGCTGACTGCCATCAAGTGCTTACCGACTTCACCTCCTGAGCAGTCAGCTGGCCAATCCCCAGCTTTGCCAAAGCCTGGTCCAGCTGGTGAATCACCGTGGTATGAGTCTTTAAACGGTGTCTCAACAAGACAGAAGGCAGATAAGGTGTGAGAAGCATGGCTCGACTCAAGGCTCTCTGTGACACAACAACACAGGGGGAGAAAGTCAACTCGGTGTCGCCGCAAGGAAGAGCTGGAGCGAGGTGAGGCTGTGCAAGAAGGAAAGCCACCAAGTGCTCACCATCTGCAAAGCCTGGAGCTGGTTCATGCCCAGAGGATGGTCCGAGAAGCACTCTCTCAGAGCCAGGATATCATGTTTCGATGGGTGGGTACCACGTTGCATCTTGGGAGAGGGAAGAGATGGGCAGAGGTCAGGAAGGTTCTGGTTGGCTCTCTTACCTCGTTGCAGTGCGCTCTGCATCTCACAAGAGTCCTAGCTTGCAGGAAGGGTTAACGTGAAGGAATACCTTGCTGCACAGCTCGGTCATATGCCACTGGAGTCCTGCATCAGAAACGAGAGGGATAACTCTTTCTAAATAACTAAGGATTTCAGGGTGGGACTGATTCCGGAGAGCATGATAGATATCTAAGAAATCAATTTGTTGCTTTGGGGTCCAGAAATGTTGGATCAGCAGTTGCCTAGGAAACAGGTACCTGGAAAGAAAAGGAATCACAATGTCACTTGCTGAAACTGGCATTTTTCAAAGTGAGCTAAGAAAGCATTTAGCAGGCATGAACGCTAGGAAGAAGAGAGAGACACTCGTTCCCTACCTCGCTGTTCCTTCTTGTAAATGAGTCTCAGACCAAAGTGTAAAGACACACGGAAGCCCAATCTCAAGCAACATTACTGAGGTTATGTAAAAGGAAGCAGTAACGGAAGAGCCGTGCAGACAGCAATCGGATAAATGACTCCTTTTGAATTAAAGCACACAGCGAACACGTTTTGGACAGAACTGCAGACAGAGCCAGACGCTATGTGATGTCGACAGCCTCAAACTGCAGCACAGTCCTATGTGTATACAAAACGGATTTTCTCCAATTCATCTCTCTCCACGTGTGGTGGTTTTATTTTTTAAAAAAGAAATCCTTTTTATTTACTTATTTTCTGCTTTCTTAGGGCCACACGGGTGGCATACGGAAGTTCCCAGGCTAGGGGTCGAATCAGAGCTGCAGCTGCCAGCCATAGCCACGGTCACTAGGGATCCAAGCCGTGTCTTTGGCCTAGATCACAGCTCATGGTAACGCCAGATCCTTAACCCACCGAGTGAGGCCAGGGGTCAAACCCATGTCCTCAGGGATACCAGTCAGGTTCTTAACCCGCTGAGCCACAACGGGAACTACCCATGTGGTGGTTTGAAAACATGGTCACAAATTCCCTGGCACTCCTCTTATTGAGAAGTGAGGTCTCCGACCCCTGCTTTTTAAAATCTGAGTGACTGCGCCAATCAACAGAACTAAGTCTGTTTGACTCCTGAGCCTAGGTATAAAAGGTCACGAGTTTCCTACCTGCTGAACACTCATTATTAGAGCCCTGAGCTGCCACGTAGTCATCCCACTACTCTGAAACCGCCACACAAACGAGGCCACGTGTAGGCACCCCGGTTGACGGTTCCGGTCTTCCCAAGCCATCCCTCCTAAGGCATTCAGACCTAAGAGTGACCTCAGACTGTCCAGCCACCAGTTACACATCACTGAGGGACCTCTGTCAACACCACATGGAAGAGAAAAATCATTCCCCCACCTGACCCTGCCCAAATTCCTGCAAGTCTTGAAAATGATGCTTGGTTTCTTTTTTTTTTTTTTTTTAGGGCCACACTTGTGGCATATGGAGGTTCCCAGGCAAGGGGCAAAATCAGAGCTACAGCTCTAGCCTAAGCCACAGCTACAGCAATGCCAGATCTGAGCCACATCTGCAACCTACACTGCAGCTCATGGCAATACCAGATCCTTAACCCAATGAGCGAGGCCAGGGATCGAAGGCTCGTCCTCATGGATGCCAGTCAGATTTGTTTCTGCTGAGCCATGATGGGAACTCCAAAATGATGCCTGTTTTAAGCTATTAGGCATCTGAGGCTGTTTGTTACACAGCAACAGATTACCTAGAACATGCACGGTCAGACTCTAAAACCATCATCTTTGGATATAAGGTAAAGTTATAAAGACTTATTTTATCAGAATATGAAATCCATTTTTCTCCTGAAGATAAAAATTTGCTCCAAGTTGCTATGGCTCTCGGGGAGTGGGCTGCTGCCTCCAGGGATGATGGAAAGGGTCATTATCTTATTTCATATCCCACAGGAGTAGCTAAGAGATAGGGAGAGTCCAGCTCACCTACACCTACAGCCATCCCAGTGACCCAGGCAGCTTTTATAAACCTTAGACTAACGAGAAGATTGACAGCCTCTGCCTAGCTACTGAAATGGCAAGTTCTCTTAATTTGTAATTTAAAAAAACCTACATATCTTCAATACGCTGGGGAGATAGAACTCTGTACTCACATTAGCAAGAAGACCAGGTAGTTGGCAAAGGGTGGAATGGAAAGAATACCTAGGAAAAGACACTTGTTGACGTCTCGACGGAACTAAGCAGAAATAAACACAGAGGAAGTTTTAACCCAAGTAAGTTCTTAATACAATGAACACTCCCTCCACCCCCCCTGTGCAGTCAACTTCTATTATAGCCCAGATAAGGATCAAGGTTATTTCTATCTACCTTCAGTTGGTTCAGTTCCTTGAGGACAGAAGCCCAGATTCATTCACTTTTGTATTCCCAACAACCCCTAACATTACACCGAAATCCCTCAGTAAATTCTTCCTCATTTGCAGAATGGATTCTAGATTCTTACTCTCAGCTTGAAAACTATCATCAAGTCACCACCAAATGATACTTTGCTGCTGCCTTTTGGATCTTTCCTTGCAGATTCATACATGTTCAGAAATGAATTGGATTTTACGGTTTACAGCTTTTATTCAAAACGTCTGTCAGAAACTCTGTGAAGCTCTGCTACGAAGGGTCCATAACTCGGAATGAATCGATTCTGACAAATAATCGGATGTCATGGCAAGGGGCGAAAGCTTGGTCAGTGGTGAAGAAAATAGCAAAGAAAAAAAATCCTTGAGCTCTGGGTTAACTTGAATTCTCTCACCATGAACTTCTGGGTATCTGGCCCCAGCCCATACCTGTCTCAAATGCTCCATCTCCCGGTATGAAAGTTGATGAAACTTTACATTGTGCTTCCACATATTTGTCTTTATTCTTCTAGCCTTTTTGGCATCAGCCCATAACATCTGCAATCCTGCCTCATTAAAGTAGAGGACAGAGTGTGATGTTATCCCAATTTGATCACCGCAGCTTTTCACTCCACGTTCACCCACCACTACATCAAAGCTTTAAACTAGGTCACTTGAAATTCTTGTGAGAACGACCTATATTTTGTTTCTTATCCTTCTCCCCCTGGCTCTCCCCCGCATGTCACTTCTCTTCCAGCCAAGCTGGCCTGCCTTCCATGATCTACCAGGGAATGGCCACCCCCTTCTGGTTCTTTACTCATTCTCCTTTGAAAATAAAGTTAAAGCTCTTTAGTCTCAGGAAGTCTTGTTCAATTAACCCTATGTATTTCCCCAACCCAATATTGACTTATCTCCTTTCTAGAACACTTTCATAATTGCTAGAATTCAACACATTTCTGTCTTTATTTTTTAGAGCCGTACCCACAGCATATGGAGGTTCCCAGGCTAGGGGTCAAATTGGAGCTGTAGCTGCTGGTCTATGCCACAGTCACAGCAACTCAGGATCCGAGCCCCGTCTGCGGCCTACACCACAGCTCATGGCAGCACAGGATCCTTAACCCACTGAGCGAGGCCAGGGATCGAACCTGCATCCTCATGGACACTAGCTAGATTTGTTTCCACTGAGCCACGATGGGAACTCTACACAGTACTAAGATTGCATTTTCTCTCTTCACCCCAAGATAATTCTTACATTGATCTAGGACTTTAGTTTTTAAAAATGCTTTCCTATTTACGAATGAAATGCTATAATGCCTAGGTTGGCTTCAAAATAATACAGCAGAAAGCAAGTGTATCAATGAAATAAGACTAATGGCTCTGAGTCAATAATTGTTGAAGTGAGGCTGAGACTATGGAAGCTCAGTTTATATATAATATTCTACTTCTGTGTATGTTTACAATTTTCCATAATAAAAGGCTTAAAAACAAAACATCAAAATACTTTCAGACTCTTTTTTCATTTGACTCTAGTTAAAAATCTAGAAGCAGACAAATCAGCCGTTCTTATCTCCACTTCACAGATTTTCCAAGTCCATGAAGCTAGTAATAATTATTATAATATTCAGAGCTGACAATGTGGTAGTTTACTATAATTGGTGTTACGATAAAAGTAGAGAGAATAAGAATAATTAATGCTACTTTTTTTTTGTCTTTTTGCCTTTTCTAGGGCCACTCCCTTGGCACATGGAGGTTCCCAGGCTAGGGGTCTAATTAGAGCTGTAGCCACTGGCCTACACCAGAGCCACAGCAACGCGGGATCCGAGCCGCGTCTGCAACCTACACCACAGCTCACGGTACTGCTGGATCCTCAACCCACTGAGAATGGCCAGGGATCGAACCCACAACCTCATGGTTCCTAGTCGGATTTGTTAACCATTGAGCCACGATGGGAACTCCAAAGCTACATTTATCGAGCACTTACTATGACTCAGACCCTAAGGGCTTAACTTGTATGGATTTATTTAATCCTCAGAACCATGTGGTTGATAGGTTCCGTGACTACCCTCATTTTGCAGATGAGAAAAACCAAAGAACAGAGAGGTTAAGTAAGAATCACACAGCTAGTGACAAGCTGGGATTTGAACCCAGGCAGTCTAGCTCCAGAGTGGACACTTGACACCATACCACCTCCTAGTAACCACCAGAGCTCTGGAAACATTCAGAAACTAAGTCCACGTGGTGCTATTTCTACAACATGCTATCTCCAGAGAAATCTGTGACAAATATTAGACCCCATTTTCTTACAAGCCAAGTCAACTGACAGCAGCTCTGTGCAGCCATAGCTCCCAGCCCTTCTGCATGACAAATAATTTCTACTACAAGCAGATGGGTGGTTAAGTGCAAAAACACTTCTGTTCCTCCTAGGTGTTGTCAGTAGTGTTTATCACAAAGTCTTCCTAGAGACATCCTCAGGAAGTGCCAGCTTGTAAGAAATACTTTAATGCTCCAGTATTTATACATAACAGAAGACATACCAGCTCATACCCCCATAGCAGAACCTGCAGACAATCTTACTTATTCTAACTCTTTGACACTGCCCAAGAGCTGATTCAATGGATTTTCATTTTAGTTTCATTTTTACCTTTCATGAAGATTGTATACAGGACATAGAAGCGGGGGAAATGACGACCCAAGAAACGATGATATTTCTCATGAATCACTTTTGTCTTGGTCGCCACATAAGAGATCAAGCTCTTCACATCTGTCTTTGGAGTAACGTGAAGCTTTGAAGACCTATAAGGAAGATCAAAGAGACTATCTGGGAGCCAGCCCTGGAAGCCATTTCTTGCCTGGGATTCCTAATGTCAAACACCTGCTTCAGAGAATGTATTTTAAGACCTGAAACTTCGGAAATCCAAGGAGGATATTGGGATCAAGAAGAGATAAGCTCTCAACTGAGAAAAACAGCTAAGGCGGATGAGAGGCCAGGCAAGAAGGGATCCCGGGAGTGCCGCGTTTGGAGAGTGCGGAAGGCCTGAGGGACAATTTGAGCAGCAGGCTGAGGCCAGAGAGGTGAGAGCCAGTTAAGTAGCAGTAAAGTCTGAGCTGAAAAAGGGAGGCTGAAAGCTAAGCTCAGAACACGTGGCGAGGGATTCAGACAACATGGGGCACTGAGAATTGAGGGTCAGGAAGCCAGGTGCGAATTCTGAGCAGAAAAATAATCCAGGAGCCAGGGCGTGGGACCCTGAAAACTGAGACAGAATGCAAACAAGATTGAGACACGTGGAAGGGCCTGAACGTCAAAAATGTTTTTCTCTCTGCAGATCCCTCACCGAGGGGCCCCCCAGGCTAGGCCAGAGCGAACAAACTGCAGCCTCCGGGCGACATAAGGTCCAGGGGGTACCGCCGAACCCCACAAAGCAGCCCGAGCCCAGCACACTCTGGAGAGCGCCATCTTCGCTGCGAGGGAGGGGGAAACGAGAGGAGGTCGTCTTCAGGTCAAAGTTCCCGTATGTCGCGTTCGTTCGATAACGCATGCGCCTTTCCTGACAGCTGATTGGTAACGGTAGACGGCTCGCCTAGCGCTGCCCGGGCGAAGAGCGGACGCTAAAGCTAATTGCGGAAGGAGGACCAGGATTGGACGCCGTCAGTACTTCCTGTTTTAAAGGCGCCGGAAACGGGCTATCCCCGAGGGAGGGGGTGCGTCTGTGCCCTTGGTTAGGTTATGATCTTGAGGATGTCTTCTCTTTGAGGGCCTTGTGACCCCTCGCGGTGATGCCCTGCGGCCTCCGGACTTCCTAGCGCCGCCGCTCTTGCCTTCCGTCGGTATGAGGAGTTTTGGGTTCTCGGAGCGGCAGGTGCCTGATGTCAGGTTGTCAGGGCCTCTGGCAAGGGCGCCTCCTAGGGACTGGGAGGACTCGAGGCGCCCTCTAGTGCCAGTTAACACTAGAGGGAAGGCTGGAGCCCTGGGAGCAGCCTCTGTGTGGACAAAGTCCTCTCTTTGCTTTTGTTAGATTTCTCAGAGTAGGTCTGTGGAATGTCTTTCCTTAAGCGTTTCTTGAAGACCAAGCTTGGGTCTTCTTCTTCTTCCCTTTTTTTTTTTTTTTTTTTTTTTTTTTAGGGCCACACTGGTGGCATATGGAGGTTTCCAGGCTAGGGGTCCAGTCGGAGCTGTAGCTGCGGGCCTGCACCACAGCCAGATCTGAGCCGCATCTGCAACCTACACTGCAGCTCACCGCAACACAGGATCTTTAACCCACTGAGCAGGTCCAGGGATCAAACCTGCGTTCTTATGGATGCTAGTCAGATACATTTCTGCAGAACCATGACAGGAACTCCAAGCTCTGGTCTTAATGTTACTTTTCTGAGAGACTTTTTCTGATCAAAAGGACAATTTTCTCCCATCACCATGTGTATTTTCTTTATTGCACTTACCTTTATATAGAATACATGTGTGTGCGTGTGCATGTGTGTGTGTATGTATTTATAATTCTTTTTTTGCCACACCCTTGGCATGTGGAAGTTCCCTGGGCCAGGGATAGAACCCATGTCAGAGCAGCAAGCCAAACTACAGCAGTGACTTTGCTGGAGACTTAACTTGCTTCACTACAATGGAACTCCAAACGCACTGTTTTTCAATTAAAATCATATACTTGGTCTAAGCACTTACTGAACTTCAGGCTCGTTATGTCTCAGTGCAGAAGGAATTCAGAGATGAACTGGGAGGTAAGAAGTAGTTTTTTTGTTTTTTTGTTTTCTTTTTAGACCTGCACCTGTGGCATATGGGAGTTCCGGGGCCAGGGGTTGAATCAGAACTGCAGCTGCTGGCTCACGCCACAGCAATGCCAGATCTGAGCTGTGTCTGAGACCTACCCCACAGCTCACGGCAATGCTGGATCTGTAACCCACTGAGTGAGCCTGGGAATGGAACTCACATCCCTGTCAGGTTCTTTACCACTGAGCCACAACAGGAATTCCAAGAGGTAGATTTATTGAGAGCGAGTGTGTGTGGGCCATCTTAGAAATGGCCTGGGAAATACACAGTCCACAAACAGAATGCAGTCTGTGTCAAAAGGCAAAAGAGCAGCCCGGGGAGAAACACACTCCACAGACAGAGTATAGGCCATCTCGGAAGAAGTTCGGTTATACATTTGTTGTTGCTTGATCAGCTCCCTGAACTAGACCTAAGGCAAGCCCTTTCTTGCTTTGTTCACCACTATACCCTACCTCCAACAGAAGGTGTCATGCCTGGCGCCTAGTAGTTGCTCAGTAAATATGTTTGATAACTTGGAGTTCCCGGCTTGGCTCAACGGAAATGAATCCAGCTAGGAACCATGAAGTTGCAGGTTTGATCCCTGGCCTTGTTCAGTGGGTTAAGGATCTGGTGTTGCCATGAGCTGTGGTGTAGGTTGCAGATGAGGCTCAGACATGGCATTGCTGTGGCTGTGGCGTAGGCTGGCAGTTGTAGCTCTGATTGGACCCCTAGCCTGGGAACCTCCATATGCCACAGGTGTGGCCCTAAAAAAAAAAAGCAAAAAAATATATATATATATGTTTGATAACTTAACATCTGAAACTGACTTCCTAGAAGCGGCACTCAGCTGCCTTCCAGATTTAAAAGTCCTCTTGAGTATATATGAATATTCACAGTCCATGGGGGGTAGTAGAAAGAGCATCCCATTTGAACCCAGGGGATCTAGGTTCAAGTTTTTGCCCTGTCATTTCCTTTGATGTGTGTGACCTTGAACATGTCACTTTAGTTCTGAGTTTATTTCCTTTACGGTAGTACCTATTTAATAAGAGTTCTGTGAAGATTCCAGGAGAAAATGACTGTGAAAGCTCCCACATCTGTGCAGCACGCTATGGGTCACAGAGCTTTATATGAACATATATTGTTCACAATTGAACCACTCATATAGTCAGAGGAAAAATTCTGTAAATGGGTGGATTTTTCTGCAAGTGTTAGGTGGATGGGGTGGGTGGAATAGAAAGTTGACTAAGGGAGTTTCCTTCCTGGCTCAGTGGTTAACAAATCCAACTAGGAACTATGAGGTTTCAGGTTTGGTCCCTGGCCTTGCTCAGTGGGTTGGGGATCTGGCATTGCCATGAGCTGTAGTGTGGGTTGCAGACGCAGCTCGGATCTGGTGTTGCTGTGGCTCCAGGGTAGGCTGGTGGCTACAGCTCCAATTAGACTCCTAGCCTGGGAACCTCCATATGCCACAGGTGCGGCCCTGGAAAAGACAAAAAAAAGAAAAAGAAAGTTGACTAAAACATGATCTCCACCTTAAGACATTTTCTAAGTCCTCTCAACAGAAACCTCTATGTATTTCTCAAGAATGTTCAGTTATAAAATCATGGAACACGACAAGAAAGGTGTTAAGATCAATCAGAGATGGTTTTGTGTAGGAAATGGGGGGGAATTTTGCCTGGAAGGATGGAATAGAGGGAAGGCATTTCCTGTGGCAAAACAATATGGTAGGAACAAAGGAATTCATCCATTCCTCCCTCAAATATTTATGTATTATTTAATGCCTTTCCCTCCCCTCGCCCTAACATGCATCCACTCAGTGGTGTTGGTTCTGCTTCTCTTTCTTCAGTTAGCCAGCTTCCTTCGCTCTTCAGTGCCATTACCCTAGTCTAAGCGACAAGCCTCTGATCTCAATTATCAGAGTAGCCTCCTTACTGGTTTTCCTTTCATCTGTCTTGGCCTCACTCCAACCAGTTTAATATGCTGTAGCCGAAGAAAGCTTTTGAAGTTACAAATCTAAGCTTGTCACTCCCTTTTGTAAAATCTTTCAAGTTTCCTCTGACTCCTAGGATAAAGTTCAGACTCCTTAACCCAGCCTACCTTATAGCCCCATCTCATATCTCATGATATCTGTTTCCCTTTAGCTTTCTATGCTAAGGAGCATTGGCCTTGCAGTTCTAGAATAGGCCAGGGAACTTTATGCCTCTGGGCTTTTGCACATATTGTGTGTGTGTGTGTGTGTGTGTGTGCGCGCGTGTGTGTATTTAAGGCCAAACCCATGGCATATGGAGTTTCCCAGGCTAGGGGTCGAATCGAAGCTGTAGCCGCTGGCCTATGCTACAGCCACAGCAATGCCAGATCCAAGCCACATCTTTGACCTACAGCTCACGGCAACACTGGATCCTTAACCCCCTGAGCAAGGCCAGAGATTGAACCTGCGTCCTCATGGATGCTAGTCAGATTCATTTCTGCTAAGCCACAGCGGGAACTGAACCACTTATTGCTTTCTGCTTGCAGTTACTTCTTCCTTTCTTCTTGGCTTGTCTTTCAGGTTCCTGCAGAAATGATAACAATAGCTAACATTTATTGAGCAACTACTATTGTTTTCAATGCCGTATGCATATTAACTTGTTTAATCCTCATTATAACTTTATGAGGTAGGTACTATTGTTAGCTCCACTTTATATATGAAGAAAGAGGTTAATAACCTACTCAAGGTTTGAGCCAAGATTTAAACACAGCTACCCAATGGGCACATGGATTACTGCAGCACGGTACATAAATAGCATGGCAGAGGAATGGGAGGAATAAATTAGGAGGTTGGGGTTAATATATACATACTATTATATATAAAATAGATAACCTGCAAAGGCCTAATGTATAATACAGGGAACTCTATTCAATCTTTTCTCATAACCTATAAGGGAAAAGAAATTGAATCACTTTGTTGTACACCTGAAACTAACATGACACTGTAAATCAAGTACACTTAAATACATTTACAACTTTTTTTTTTTTTTTTTTTTGCTTTGTAGGGCTGCATATGTAAGTTCCCAGGCTAGGCATCAAATCAGAGCTGCAGTGACTGTGTCAGTTTTATAGGACATGAGAGTCCTTTTTCTCTACATTCTCACCTTCACTTAAAATGGTCAGTCTTCAAGGTTATTGCTAATCTAGGAGATGCAAAGTGAATCTCATCATCATTTATTTTGTATTTCCCCAATTACTAGAAAGGTAGATGAGGTTTGTCTGTATATTATAGGTTTCTTGGATTTCCTCTTCTGGAAGCTGTCTCTTCATACCTTTTGTCCATTTTTCTATTAGATTGTTTATCTTCTTTATTATTGTTGATTTGTAGACGTCCTTTACAGATACCCGTATTCTTTTTTTAAAAATAAATTTTATTGGAATATAGTTGACTTAGAAAGTTGTGTTAGTTTCAGGTGTACAGCAAAGTAAATCAGCCCAGATGCACATATATCCAATCCTTTGCATTCTTTTCCCTTATAGGTTATTATACAACATTGAGTAGATTACCCTGTTCTATACAGTAGGTCCTTGTGATCTATCTATTTTACATGTAGTGGTGTGTATGTGTTAATCCCAGCCCCCTCATTTATCCCTCTCACCCCACATTTCCCCTTTGTTAACCATAAACTTGATTTCAAAATCTTTGTCTGTTTCTATTTTATAAGTTCTTTTGCATCATTTTTTGTTAGATTCCACATATTGGTGATCTCATATGATGTTTGTCTTTCTCTGTCTGACTTAGTATGATAGTTTCTAGGTCCATCCATGCTATCGCAATTGGCATTATTTCATTCTTTTTTATGGATGTCTAATATTCCATTGTATATATCCATCTTCTTTATCCATTCCTCTGTCAATGGACATTTGGGTTTTTCCCATGTTTTGGCTATTGAAGATAGTGCTACATGGAGTTCCTGTTGTGGCGCAGCAGAAATGAATTCAACTAGTATCCATGAGGATGCAGGTTCAATCCCTGGCCTTGCTCAGTGGGTCAGGGATCCGGTCTTTCTGTGAACTGGGGTATAGGTCACAGATGTGCCTTGGATCCTGCATTGCTGTGGTGTAGGCTGGCAGTTGCAGCTCCAATTCAACCCCTAGCCTGGAAGCTTCCATATGTCGTGGATGCGGCCCTAAAAAGCAAAAAAAGAAAAGAAAAGAAAAAAGTGCTACAACAAACATAGGGGTGCATGTATATTTTATTTTTATTTTATTTTTGTATTTATTTATTTATTTTGTCTTTTCTAGGGCCGCACCCACGGCATATGGAGGTTCCCAGGCTAGGGGTCAAATCAGAGCTGTAGCCGCCAGCCTACACCAGAGCCACAGCAACGCCAGATCCCCAGCCCACTGAGCGAGGCCAGGGATGGAACCTGCAACCTCATGGCTCCTAGTCGGATTCGTCAACCACTGAGCCGCAATGGGAATGCCATCTTTTAATTTTTATTTTATTTTATTTTTTTTAGAGAGTAGTTATTTTAATGACTGAAGATGACTGTAGTTTATAGAGAAAAATTCTGCAGTTCAAAATGTCTACAAATCTGACATCTGTGTACATAATATAAAAAGAAAATCATGAGAAATTTGTCAGTGCTGCCTCAATTTAACAGTTATAGCAGGTAAAGTTAAGAAAAATCTAGGGGAGTTCCCGTCGTGGCTCAGTGGTTAACGAATCCGACTAGGAACCATGAGGTTGCGGGTTCGGTCCCTGCCCTTGCTCAGTGGGTTAAGGATCCGGCGTTGCCGTGAGCTGTGGTGCAGGTTGCAGACGCGGCTCGGATCCCACGTTGCTGTGGCTCTGGCGTAGCCAGATTCCACCCCTAGCCTGGGAACCTCCATGTGCTGCGGGAGCGTCCCAAGAAATAGCAAAAAGACAAAAAAAAAAGAAAAAAGAAAAGAAAAATCTAGGCAATTAATAGAAATAAATGGGAAAAAACTCCACAGGTATTTAAGTAATTAATTGCATTACAATGAGGCTTTGTTATTACTCACCCAAACTAAAGATAATTCCTTAGATGATAAACTGAGCTGATTGTTTTACAACATCATATTTCCCTTGATTTTATAACCCAGAAGTATTATAAGAATTTTTGATTTCTAGTTAATGCAGTCTATTATGTGATTAGGACACGGTAGTACACTTTATTACTCTTCCCAAATGTACGGTGCCCCTCCCTATGGGACGATTTATTTCCTCAGCTTACTGAACTCAAGTATGGCCATGCGACTTGCTCTGCCCAGTGAAATGTGAGCAGAAGCCACATGTGCTCCTTTGGGGCAGAAACTTTAAGATTTAGTATATGCTTTGCTATACTTTCTTTTCTCACCAAAAGGCCAGAAATATACTTCATTTTTTTTCTCAATGAATTTATTACATTTATAGTTGTACAATGATCATCACAATCCATCTTTATAGGATTTCCACCCCACACCCCCAGTGCATCCCCCAACCCCTCAAACTGTCTCCTTTGGAAACCATAATGCATGTATCCTTTCTTTTGTCTTTTTTTTTTTTTTTTGCCCTTTCTAGGGCTGATTCCGCAGCACATGGAGGTTCCCAGGTCAAATCGGAGCTGTAGCCACTGGCCTATGCCACAGCCACAGCAACGTGGGATCCAAGCTGCATGTGGGATCTGCGACCTACACCACAGCTCATGGCAACACCGGATCCTTAACCCACTGAGTGAGGCCAGGGACGGAACCCGAAACCTCATGGTTCCTAGTCAGATTCGTTAACCACTGAACCACGACGGGAACTCCCATGTATCTTAAAAAAATTTTTTTTTTATTCTAGTTGATTTACCATGTTCTATTTCTTCTGTAGAGCAAAGTAACATATATATGTGTGTATATACACACATTCTTTTTGTCCCAGTATCCTCCATCATGTTCCATCACAAGTGATCAGATATAGTTCCTTGGGCTATACAGCAGAATCCCGTTGCTTATCCATTCCAAATGCAATAGTTTGCATCTACAAACCCCAAATTCGTATCCCTCCTAGACCCTCCCCCCTCCCTCTTGCAACCACAAGTCTGTTCTCCAAGTCCATGAGTTTTTTCTTTTCTGTAGATAGGTTCATTTGTGCCATATATTGGATTTCAGATATAAGCGATATTATATGGTATTTGTCTTTCTCCTTCTGACTTACTTCACTTAATATGAGACTCTCTAGTTCCATCCACGTTGCTGCAAATGGCGTTATTTTATTCTTTTTAAAGACTGAGTAGTATTCCATTGTGTATATGAACCACATTTTCTTTCTTTCTTTCTTTTTTTTTTTGAACCACATTTTCTTAATCCATTTATCTGTCATTGGACATTTAGGTTGTTTCCGTGTCTTGGCTATTGTGAATAGTGCTGCTATGAATATAGGGGTGCATGTATGTTTTTGAGTGAATGCTTTGTCTGGATATATGCCTAGGAGGGGGATTGCTGGGTCATATGGTAGTTCTGTCGTCAGTTTTCTGAGATACCTGCATACTGTTTTCCATAGTGGTTGTACCAATTTACATTCCCACCAACAGTGTAGGGGGGTTCCCTTTTCTCCACACCCCCTCCAGCATTTATTTGTAGCTCCTCTTCTTCTGATATACCTGTATGTTGCAGATATCTTCTCCTTGTCACTTGTACCTTAGATGTCTTCTATATAGGAGTTTCTGGTATTTGTTTTAGATCATTTATCAAAATTATCCATTATCCATTAATAATCTGTTATGACTCCTGCTTTTCCATAATTTGATTTAAGAAATTCTATTTTTTTGGAGTTCCCATCGTGGCACAGTGGTTAATGAATCCAACTAGGAACCATGAGGTTGCCAGTTCAATCCCTGGCCTTGCTCAGTGGGTTAAGGATCTGGCGTTGCCGTGAACTGTGGTGTAGGTTGCAGATGCTGCTCGGATCCCCCGTTGCTGTGGCTCTGGTGTAGGCCGGTGGCTACAGCTCTGATTGGACCCCTAGCCTGGGAACCTCCATATGCTGCAGGAGCAGCCCTAGAAAAGGCAAAAAAAAAAAGACAAAAAAAAAAGAAATGATATTTTTTGGAGTTCCTGTTGTGGCTCAGTGGTTAACAAATCCAACTAGGAACCACGAGGTTGCAGGTTTGATCCCTGGCCTTGCTTAGTGGGTTAAGGATCCGGCATTGCCGTGAGCTGTGGTGTTGGTTGAAGACACAGCTTGGATCCCGAGTTGCTGTGGCTCTGGCGTAGACCGGTGGCTCCAGCTCCTATTAGACCCTTAGCCTGGGAACCTCCATATGCCGTGACAGTGGCCCAAGAAATGGCAAAAAGACAAAAAAAAAAAAAAAAAGAAGAAGAAGAAGAAGAAGAAGAAGCAGTGGCAAAGATGAGGTAAAAGGACTCACTGGGAGGAATCTCTGTAAAAGATGATACAGAGGGTGGGTCTTCATCCTTCACACCAGGAACCTAAGGCTCCTGGAAGACGAATTAGGCTTGTGGGGAGAAAGAAGAGCGTCTCAGTTGCTGGCCCTGAAAGAAGGGAGGTGTAGACTTGAGACAGTATCCTTATATCCCACTTTTAAAGTCCTTCCACGTCTACTTTCTTATTTTCCCTCTCTTGCCTACTTTCAATCCCTGTTAGCTTTGTCTGACTTGCCCTAGAAGATTGTGAAACCGAGGCATATGACATCACTCAGAAAGTGGTGGTGCATGTAAAGGAGAACCCAGTTCTCCTGAGCATCGAACTGGAAGGTTTAGGCAAGCCCAGCTGAAACCAGAGGAAAGCCTTATAAGAGGAGGTCAGCATTTCCAGCAGAGCCGTATGCCCAAATGACAGAGTAGCCTTCAATTTCTAGTGTAATCACCGCAGACATAGTCATCATCACAAAGCCTTTCTCGGAGTTCCGGTCGTGGCTCAGCAGTTAACGAACCTGACTCCCATCCGTGAGGAAGCGGGTTCCATCCCTGGCCTCATTCAGTGGGTTAAGGATCCAGCGTTGCCATGAGCTGTGGTGTAGGTCGAAGGCTGGGCTCGGATCCCAAGTTGCTGTGGCTGTGGTGTAGGCCAGCAGCTGCAGCTCTGATTCGACCCCTAGCCTGGGAACCTCCATATGCCGTGGATGTTGCCCTGGAAAAAGACAAAATAAAAAAGCCTTTATCAGTGCCTGCTAGCTGAGCAATTAAGGTAGACCCTGAACTAAATTTAGAACGTATTGCTCACAAACATGGTCTAAGAATTCACACTCTGAAATTTAAAATAGGTAGCCAAAGGACATATTTATGGGACAATAATAATAATAATAATAATAAAAGGTAGACCAATCCAGCTACTGTGGACAGTAAAGAATTAACATCAGGAGTTCTTGCTATGACACAACAGGTTAAGATCTGGCATTGTCTCTGTGGCAGTGAGGGTTCGATCCACAGCAGATGCAGTGGCTTGAAGGATCCGGTGTTGCCACAGCTGTAGTAGAGGTTGCAACTACGGCTCGGATTCCGTCCCTGGCTCGGAACTTCCACATGCTGCCAATTCAACCGAAAAGGGGAAAAAAGAGAAAGAATTAACATCAAATATGTCAGAAGTCAGTGCAATTCAAAGAAAAGAGAATCCCTAGGTGAAGAGCGGTGCGAAGTAGGGATTGGTTACAGGGGTTCCAAGTTCAGGGAAATTTACCCAACAATTAGGGAGGGCAGGTCTCTTGACTTCTGACTTCTCCCACTGCTTTCCACCTGCCACACACGTGCCCCACCCCAAGCTTTTACCCTTCTAGGCAACGTAACCCTTGTGAAGGCTTAAGATCAGAGGAATTTCTGCTTTATGTTAGTCTTTGGCTCTGAATAAGGGGACCTTTACCCAGCGTTGGTAGGAACCTCCCTCAGGAGCCACCTTGTGCTGCCTGGCACGTCCACAGCAATGAGAGCAAAAGGACAGGTAGGGACACTCCTGGAGGGAAGGTCTCCCCACCCAGTTTTGACAGGGTCACCTGAGATCTCCACCATCAGTTCTGATATTCGCTGTGGCGCACAGCTCATTATTCCACCTGTGCCATTTATTGAGCTTCTCCCGGGTTTAGTTTCTGCGGGAAAAGGAACCCCCCGCCTCCACATACTCTCAGTCCAGGCACATCTGCACACTCAGCAAGATGTGTAAATGCTTGCCTAGCTGAATCAGGGATAGAAAGACTTCATGGATTTTGCAGTATGATATCACTCATAAAATCACTGTTATAATATCACTGTCAGATATTCCCAGTTAGGAAAATAAGGGAATAACATGTTCACATACATCTAGATCTATTACTAAATGTACACGTATTGTTCAGGGGAAGTCATCGTCTCTCTCAGAGTCCTTGCACTCACTTTTCCCTCTGCCTGGAAGTTCATCCCTGAGAACCAGACAGTTACTCTCACGACTTGCTCTCTCACTTCAGATTTATTCTTCAAAGTCAGGTCTTCCCTAAGGGTCCCCTCTAAAATGGCCCATGTTTTGGAGTTCCCATTGTGGCTCATCAGTAACGAACCCAGCTAGTATCCACAAGGCTGCAGGTTTGACACCTGGCCTCCATCAGTAGGTTAAGGATCCAGCATTGCCTCAGATCCTAGCCTGGGAACTTCCATACGCCACAGGTTTGGCCCTAAAAAGTGATAAATAAATAAGTAAATAAATAAAATTTAAAAATAAAACGAGAGCCCACCTCTGGCTCTCGTTGCTCCTTATCTTGCTCTTTATTTATGTATTTATCTATCTTTTTGGGGCCACCCTGAGGCATGTGGAGTTTCCCAGGCCAGAGATCAAATCTGAGCCACAGCCGGAACGTAGACTGCAGCAATGACCACGCTGGATCCTTAACCCACTGTGCTGGGCTATGGATAGAACTTGCATCAAGGCACTTCCAAGATGTTGCCACCAATCCCTTTGTACCGCAGCGAGAGCGCCACTGCTCTTTATTTTTTAATAGAATTTATTACTTCTTGAACATATACTTACTGACTTGTTTATTATTTGTGCCCCCCCAAATGTAAATTCTCTAAGAACAAGAACTTTGCGTTTCTTGATCATTGTTATATTCCAGTATCTAAAACAGTACTTGGCATATAGTAGATCCTCAGTGCTGTATTAAATGAATGAAATGAGGAGTTCCTTGGTAGTCAAGTGGTTAGGACTCAGCACTTTCATTGCTTCGGCCTGGGTTCAGTCCCTGGTCTGGGAACTGAGATCCCACATCAAGCTGCTGCAGACCAGGGCCAAAAACAAAACAAACAAAATTAGTGAATGAAATTAAATGGAAAAAATGTGTGTTAAATGTGTGTTTGTGTGTCTTTTTTTTCCTGACTGTTTCTGCAGCATACAGAAGCACCCTGGCCAGGGATTGAATGCAAGCCAAAGCTGCGACCTACACCACAGCTGCAGCAAATGCCAGATCCTTAACCCACTGTGCCACAGTGAGGACTCCTCTGTGTCCTTATTCTAATGTTACATGATGACATTAAACATAAGAGACAAAGACATCTTTGTAAACTATTCAAATTTGGTTTCTTTTTTTGTCTTTTTAGGGCCAAATCTGTGGCATATGGAGGTCCCAGGCTAGGAGTCCAGTCGGAGCTGTAGCCACTGGCCTACACCACAGCCACAGCAACTTGGGATCCGAGCCCAGCCTTCGACCTATGCCACAGCTCACGGCAACACCAGATCCTTAACCCACTGAGCGAGGCCAGGGATTGAACCCGAATCCTCATGGATACTAGTCAGGTTTGTTACTGCTGAGCCACAACAGGAACACCCGTGGGCATTGTCTGATGAAAGGAAAGGTGAGGGATCCATGAGGACTTCTAGTTTTCAATGCCAGAAAGTGCACATATAGGGAATGTGTAAGAACAAGACGGTTTGAATAGAGAGGAAGCTAGTTTAGGATATACCAATGTTGACTTTGCAGCTGAAGATCCAGGGAGAGAGACATAGGGCAGTTTAGCTTGAGGAAAGCGGCTACAGAGAATAGCCTTTGGGAATCATCCTCAAGGAGGTGAAATGGGGGAGTTCCCATCGTGGCTCAGTGGTTAACGAATCCGACTAGGAACCACGAGATTGCAGGTTCAATCCCTGGCCTTGCTCAGTGGGTTAAGGATCTGGCGTTGCCGTGAGCTGTGGTGTAGGTTGCAGACATGGCTCAGATCCTGCGTTGCTGTGGCTCCAGCATAGGCTGGCGGCTACAGCTCCAATTCGACCCCTAGCCTGGGAACCTCCACATGCCGCAGGAGCGGCCCAAGAAATGACAAAAAAAAAAAAAAAAAGAAAGAAAAAAAGGAAGTGAAAAGGTACTCGGTTTGGGAAGGGATGCTGCCAGCCTTGGAGTCCTCCCTGAGGATACAAGAGTGAATAGGACAAAGTCCTGGCCCTCAAAGAGGGTTGCAGACAAATAGCCAAACAATTTCATGAGGTATCGCTATGGGAAAGGGAAGAGAGTATAGGGTGTCATAGAAGACCTGCCTCACAAAGGTATTGGGATCACTGAGGCCTTTTTTGGAGGAAAGAACATCTAAAGGGAGACATCAGTGGTGAGTAGGATTTATCCAGATCAAGGTTGGGCAGGGCAAGAGTGTTGCACCATAGGCGCAGCCTATGAAAAGACAGGGAGGTGAAAGAGAACATCAATGTGTTTGGGGGACAGAAATATAGGGAGCATCCTTACAAGATTGGTATTGATGCAGTTCAGATAAAGAAATGAAACATAGGGGAGTTCCCTGGTGGTCTTGTGGTTAGGATTTGGTGCTTCCACCTTTCAGCCTGGTTCAGTCCCTGACCTGGGAACTGAAATCCCACATCAAGCCACTACTTGTGTGTGTGGTGGAAACACACACACAAACACATTTAATAATTTACTCATGTTTCCCTATTTGGCTCGACCTGGACTCCAGGTCTAGTCTACCCTTAAAAGGCTGTTTGTTTTACTCCAGCCCGTTCCATGAATGTCTCTAATGCTGAGTGGGTCCCCAGTATTATTACCTTGAAATTGCAGAGAGATTGTTTGGAATTAGAAGAGGATGAAGGAGTGAACCTAGGAATATCTACATGTAAGGAGGAGGAGAAGGAAGAGTCCCAGTTGAACGTGGTAGAGAGAGAGCACTTCAAGCAGAACGACCCAGAAAGCACAGTGTGATGGAAGCCGAAGAAAAGCAGAGCTATAAGGGGGCAATGTCACATGGGCATATGGAAAAAGTTGAAGAGTTCATGGCTTCTGACTATATTTGGCCAGTGATGATCTCACTTAGCTAACGAGGAAGTAGTTGCTCGGGTGGACCCACAAAGGATGGAAAAATAAACGAGGGTTAAGGAAGTAGAAGAGTGCAGATCACTTTTTCAGACCCATTAACTTGGGGGATTCAGGAAGAAGTAAGACAGGGAAGCTGACTCAGAGATGGAGGCAGTAAGCTTATTAGAAGTTGATCTTGGGGAGTTCCCATCGTGGTGCAGCAGTTAACCAACCCAACTAGCATTCATGAGGAGGTGGGTTTGATTCCTGGCTTCGTTCAGTGGGTTAAGGATCTGGCTGGGAGTTCCTGTCGTGGCTCAGTGGGATCTAACTAGGAACCATGGGGTTGCAGGTTCGATCCCTGGCCTTGCTCAGTGGGTTAAGGATCTGGCATTGCCGTGAGCTGGGGTGTAGGTTGCAGACGTGGCTTGGATCTGGCATTGCTGTGGCTGTGGTGTAGGCCGGCAGCTACAGCTCCAATTGGACCCCTAGCCTGGGAACCTCCATATGCTGCCAGTGCAGCCCTTAAAAAAAAAAAAAAAAAAAAAAAGGGATCTTGGGATGGACACTGAGGGAAGGAAGCAGTCTGCACAGAGGTCAGGCTGCGATGGGGGACATAGGTTCCACCACCCTTCAGAGCTGTCCCCAGTTGGGGTGAGAGGGATAAATCTTTACAGTCCCACATGGATCAGTCACTGCATGTGGGCTGCCCGAGAAGGGGGCATGATGTGACAGCTGAGGTCATCTGCCAGCAGTATTCCTACCCCAAACAGGACTAAGAAGTCCTTCATTCTCTCTCTTTTTCTTTTTTGGTCACCCCGGAGTGTATGGAGTTCCCGGGCCAGGGATCAGATCTGGGCCACCGTCACAAACTAAGCCTCAGCTACAGCAACTCCAGATTCTTAACCCACTCTTCTAGGCCGGGAATCGAACCTGCATCTCAGCGCTCCTAAGAGGCTGCCAATCTTGTTGTGCCACAGCAGGAACTCCAGTCTTTCATTCTCAAAAGGGATCCTACCTGTGCATTCCAGTCTTTATCATGGGGAGTAATGTTTTTTTTTGTTTTATTTTTTGTTTTTTAGCGCTGCATCCACGGCATATGGAGGTTCCCAGGCTAGGGGTCAAATTGGAGCTATAGCCGCTGGCGTACACCACAGCCACGGCAACACCAGATCCTTAACCCACTGGGTGAGGCCAGGGATGGAACTTGAGTCCTCATGGTTACTAGTCAGATTTGTTTCCACTGAGCCACAACGGGAACTCCATGGGAGTAATGTTTTTAGGATAAAGACTCAGTTTCGGATAGATACATAAATATAAACAAACATAGCCTAATTATTACTCCTCATTTCCTGACACCCATATTAAAAAAATGGGGTAATATATTTATGGAACATCTCTTACCTATCTGGACTTTGTTAGCACCAGGTGTACAAAGATAATATAATTATTCCTTTTGAGAAGCTCACATTTTGGTGGGAGAAGAAAGCACAAAACATTAACCCTCTCAGGGGCTGCTCTTATTTATTTATTTTTCTTATTTGTGTTGGATCTGTACCATCCAGCCTCTGCCTGGTACGTAGTAGATTTTTCAATAAATATATGCAGAATGAGTTAGTGGCAGAGTAAAGGGAGAATTGTTTGGGTAGCAACACTAACAGAATATAGGGCTAATTCTGCCTGGGGAAGTCGGAATGCATCACAGAGGGGGATATTTCAATGATACCTATAACGACAACGACAACAACAATAATGAGTATTTCAAGTAAGGACGGTGTGTGACCGTGAGCACGACTGATGCCATCTTGGACACTTAGAGTTTCTCCTGTCCTTCCGCTCACCCTGCCCAGGACTGAACTATACAGTAAGTCATTTCTCTGTCGTCAAGGGCTTTGTAGTTAACAGATATTGTTTAATAATCATTAGGACCAGGTGGCCCCTATGCTCTGTTGGTCCCCAAACAATGATGAAAACCTTTGTTGACGTATTCCTGACACCCACGAGACGAGTTACTCATAAATATTGGCTTAGGAATGTATTTACTGTTCCCAAGTACCTACCCCCCTACCCTAGGTTAAGTCTAAAACTGTCCCAGTGGCCCCTCAGTGGTGTGGAGGGCAGCGGCGAATTCTTCCAGATCAGTGTCTAACCAATCCCAGCCTGTGGGTAAGTTACACGATAATAAACTGGTCCCCTAGCCTGGGAACCTCCATATGCCACGCGTATGGCCCTAAAAAGACACAGACACGGAGTTCCCATCGTGGCGCAGTGGTTAACGAATCTGACTAGGAACCATGAGGTTGTGGGTTCGGTCCCTGCCCTTGCTCAGGGGGTTAACGATCCGGCATTGCCGTGAGCTGTGGTGTAGGTTGCAGATGCGGCTCGGATCCCACGTTGCTGTGGCTCTGGCGTAGGCCAGCGGCTACAGCTCCGATTCGACCCCTAGCCTGGGAACCTCCATATGCCGAGGGAGCGGCCCAAAGAAATAGCAGAAAAAAGACAAAAAGAAAAAAAAAAGACACAGACACACACACAAAAGAGCACACTTGATACGGATACATGTTAACATCTATATAGAAACTCATTGGCTGTTGTGGTAATGTGGAATGTTTAATGAATTTAATGAATTTAATTTAATAATAAAATTAATAGGATTTTTATCAAAGATCATTTTCAAGCGAGGGATTTGAATGGAAGGGAATCGTTTCAGGTGTACAAGGGGGAGGCATTATGGCATGGCAGTTTGAGTGCTGGTTCTTTGATCTAATAAGTTTTTGCTCAAGACCTGGTTCTACCACTAATTTGCTGTGTGTCCTTAGCCACATTACTTAACCTCCCTCAGACTCAGGTTCCTAACACCCAAAACAAAGTTGATAGTTCCTGGCTCCCAAATTTATTGTGATGATTGATTCCTGTCTGTAATGTGTCAAGTATGTTGTTTGATACATATTAAGAATTTCAGGAGTGGAGTTCCTGTCGTGGCTCAGTGGTTAATGAATCTGACTAGGAACCATAAGGTCGTGGGTTTGATCCCTGGCCTTGCTCAGTGGGTTAAGGATCCAGTGTTGCCGTGGGTTGTGGTGTAGTTTGCAGACTCGGGCTTGGATCCCGCGTTGCTGTGGCTCTGGCGTAGGCTGGCAGCTATGGCTCCGATTGGACCCCTAGCCTGGGAACCTCCATATGCCTCGAGAGTGGCCCTAGAAAAGGGAAAAAAAAAAAAAAAAAGTGAGAACTGGGAAATTAGAAGGTGGGCGTGGAGTGTGTTTTAGGAGTAACTGCTGAGTAGGGGCAATAGGGGGGGGCTTTGGTAGAGTCTCATTGTAAAATCCATTCCTATTTTGGAATTCCTAAACCAAAATAGAGCCTTTTCCTGCAAAAAGTTAGTTCCTAGGCGACTTCATGTTTCTTCTTCTTTTTTTTTTTTTTTTAATCTCTTTTGCCATTAAGGGGAACAAATTGGAGCCCAACCCAATCGAAGGCAGTTTTGCCTCAGGGAATTTGTCTGCTGTAGAACAAGGACACAGAGATAGGTCAAGTTGTAATGACATTTAGTCCTTTTTCTTCATCCCCTCATTTTTGGCCCCACTGCAGCATATGGAGCCACCCTGGCCAGGGATCACATCCGACCCACAGTCTCAACCTAAGCCGCAGCTGAGCCATGCTGAATCCTTAAACCACTGTGCCGGGCTGGGGATTGGACACAAATCCAGCACTCCCACGATACTGCTGATCCTGTGAGCCACAGTAGGAACTCCATCCCTTTTTTTTTCAATGGCTCCACCCGGTTCCGGCCAGAGATGGAACCAGCGCCACAGCAGCAATCCGAGCCACTGCAGTGACCATCCAGATCCTTAACCCTGCACCACAAGGAAACTCCTATCTCGTTTACTTCTATCACACTTATTTGTATATGTTTTTAGGTAGTAAGCAGCTTTTCCTTAAAACTACCAGAAAACTTTCTGAAGGCAGTGAGGTCTTCCAGTGTCCCACCCCATTCTCCTCACCAGACTCCAAAACCTCTTATTTCCAGCTTTGCCTCCAGCTGGCCTACTAAACTATATTTGGTTGAGGCAAGCCCTCCCCCATCTTTTCTTTCTTTCTTTCTTTTTTTTTCCAGTTCCTCTCCCAGATTGAGAAATCCTGGCTTGATCTGGATTTGTTTTTTGCAAGCTCAAGCGATTTGTTTTGCTTTTTTCTTTGCCATCAGGCACTGTGTCCTGGGTTTGTGTGGCTTTGTTGTCCGCCTGTGGATCTCTAATTAACCAGCCCGGTGCCAGCGGTCCTTCAGATCCCAAGGGATGGACCGGGTGGCATTTTCACTTACACTCAGACTCCTCATAATTGCATTGGTGCTGCACGTACCTATGTGGAAAATACCCGTGGACTGTCAGGCTTGGGGTTAATTGGTTTCACCTTACGTCCTGGGAGCAGAGTCCTAGTGCACATGCAGACTTGGTTCAAGTGCCCAGACCAGCTCCGTTCCAAGGGGAGTGGCATCTCGTAGAAAAGGAATTCTTTTTACTCCACCCCTTTCCATTGCTCCCACCCACAGCCCCGCCTCCAGCTCCTGCCAAATGAGACAGAGATGAAATCTTAGAATAAACGTTTTCAAATGCAATTAATTGTTCATTTATATCCAGGATTGGCAGATATATGATGATTCCCTTTTCATGGCAGGTCAAAGATGAAATTTGATTATGCTTTGAATGGTGTGATTCGCTTCTTGAAATTCCATGCGGTGTCTTTACCGATGTGTTGCCCAGAGCCGCCGAAAGTGCCCTTATCTAACCAAGGGAGGCGCGCTTGTCTGCATATATAGAGGGAAGACACAGGGGCCGGCACCGGGAAAAGTCAAACCCCTCAAGCACAATGAAGAAGGAGAAGAAGGAGGCAGCCCCATGCTGTGAGCTAAGTAAGTAGCCAGCAAGTGTGGAACAGCCCAGGGAAGTTGCCCACCTTAGCCGACTTGGGACAGCAATAAGAATGGCTCCAGCCATTCTATATTCTAGTTGCACTACAAGTTCCCAAAAGAAAGGTTCTGGTCTGGAGGGACTTCATCAAGCCTTTCTGAAAATTTCCCAGGTGTGTTGTTAGAGAGATTCTCAGAACTAATTTGTGCATTTTTTTTTTCTCTCTCTAGGAGAAATTCTGTATGGAAACAAGCCTGTACGGGGTAACTGATGCTCAGCCCAGTTTTTTTTTTGGGGGGGGGTTCCTGAATTTTTTTGTTAACTTTGTACTTTATCTGGATTTTCCTTTTTGCAGTTTACCCTCCTTCTCTTAACATTTACCAACTAATAAAATTTTCTCCTAGCAGCTTTTACATGAAGAAAGAAGTCTGAGGGGTTTATGTTCTTTCTCTCTAAGCCTATGACTTGGTTAGGCAAGCTTGGTTAGGTTACCTTTGATGAAAGCGGTAAGGTGACGGGTGTGGAGAGTGGGGAGAGGGGTATCTAAGAATGTTTCTGGTAAATCTGTTCCTGGTAATGACACTGTAGAAAATTAGGGTGGTTAGTCAGACTATTTTCTCCGCTTTAAAGCACAATTGATCTGGCCATCACCTTCAGAGAAAGAATCTGGGGTGTGAGAATGAGGCTGGGGGCAGAGTGGGATTGATTTTGGGTAGGTGGGGAATAAAGTTTTGGGGAAGAAGCGAGGCAGCTGGTTAGGAGGGAAGAAAACAAGTTATTGCCCAGGCTTGGGAGTAGGAGATTGATGTAGTCCAACTGGCTGCACAAGATGCTTCGAGGTTCCTCCCAGGTTTGGGGTGCTCTCGGTGGGGCGGCAGATGCTATGATGTGGCTCTGCGGGGGAGAGGAAAAGATCCTGCCAGGTGGCTCTATTTTACAGGGTGGAGCTGCATCTCTTGCAGAGCCGTGTCTCAGAAGAAATAGTCTTGATTTCCAGGATCTAACGTGAGGTCGCGGCGAACTACTGCAGGAATCTTAGAGTCTCCAGACTGCCAGCGGGGTGGGAGACTCCAATCCACACTTTGGGTTGGACCAGCGAGAGCACTGACTGCAGCAGAGAGCTCCAGGCCGGGCCGCAGTGGCTCCACCTCCAGTCTGATCAAGGGTGGGCGGAGCCTCTGGATACTCAGTCTGCCCGCCACGCGCGCGGGCCGCTACGGGAATACGGGAACCCAGCCAATAGGAATGTGCGGTTGTGGTCCTGTCGGCCAATCGCTGGGCGTGTAGGGGGTAGGTTGGCGTGGCGCTGGCTCCCGGGATATGGAGCCACCCGCGCGGGGACCGCTTGTGAGGTGGTGGCGGAACCGGTAAGGCGAGGAGCGGGCCAGGTCAGGGGTCACGCTGGAGACCCGCTTTCCCCACTGGGGTGGGGTGGGCTCCAGGCGCCTGGGGAGCCGGCTTGGGTGCTGGCGCCGGGGCCAGTATGGGGCACGCGGGGCGCGGAGCGGGGCTACGGGGGGCGACGCCGGCGGGGAGGGCCTGGGCGCTGGGTCCAGATGGAACCGCGTTATTCGAAGGAAGACCAAGAGGCGGGGGACGGGGAGCGAAAGCCCCAGGGACCTCGCCTTCTCCGCCGCGGCCTAAGAGAAATGGCTGAACCCCTGGTCGGACCTGCCGCGGTGTCGGGGCCCGTGATCGACTGTGCGCTGACCCCGCTTTGCGCCGAGAAAGAGGCCCTCGGCCCAGGGCAAGGTCCTCGCGGCTGCTGTCTTACCTTGGTGCCCTGGCGCCCCGTCCGCTCCCTGGGCCTCCCGCCGCCCCACTTCAACAAAAGAATTCATTTTACTGCACCCGACATTCAAGGAGCACCTTCGGGTGTAGGGCCTGGACAGGCTGCTGAATACTTGTGTGTAGATAGGTTTTCAGGCTTTTTGTGCAGGTTCCAGGCTCCAGGTACTTGTGTAGGGGGCATTATTGCACAGGATATGTGAATGGGGTAGTTGCTCTCTGTCTGTTAGATTTCATGTGTCCCTGCTTTTCAAGCTGTGTTTACTTTTTGATGTTCCTCCTTTGGGTTCATTTTCACTTGGTTTCTCCAAATTCCCTTTATATGTCCGACTATTTCAAAGCACGTCGTTGGAGGAGAAGCTGAGGAACCTGGGCTTGAGTTTTCCTGTCCACTGCTCCAGAGGGAGTGTTAGGAAGTTAAGGGAATGTGACATCTCTTTAAAGTGAAAAGCAAAAGCAGAAATTATACGGAAGGAGAGAGGCAAGAGGAGACAGGTTTCCAGAAACTTTTGCTGGCGGTAATTCTAGTGAATATGGGTGAAACCAGGGGGCACTGTGTTTCGCCCTTGACTCCTGTGGAATCTGAACCCGGCCTAGTTTGCAGCACTCGTGGCTGCTTAAAACGTTGAGCAAGTTGCTTAGCCTCTTTGTTCTTTTGTGTCCACATACTTAAAATGGGGATGGATAATACCAATCTTAAAAGAGTTGGTAGTGAGTTTCAAATGAGTTACTACTCTTCACGTGCTTAGAACGAATCCTTGCATATAGGAGTTTTTGTTATTATTACCTACCTGTGCCTTCTTTCCCCTTAAAGATTCCACACTAAAAGAATTCTGACCTTATTACTTATCCTTTGCTCAGAATCCTGCCAGCCTATTGCCCATGAACCTCTAGGCCTGTGTTTTCCATCCATGTCATTAATGATCTGAGGGTATGGTATAATTGCCTGTGACTGGAGGCTTTCTACTGGGTGTTTATCATTAAATAAGATTGGAAACTACCGCTATATGATACTAGGTCTGCCCTTGATAGCTGTGCTGAGTAAATGAAACATCTTTGTTTAGTATTTCACTGAATACTGTTTCATGTATAGTCTTAACCTAGGCACTTTTTTTTTTTTTTTTGACCCAATACCAAAAAGGCCATGATTGCAGCATTCTTGGTTTCTCATGTTTCCGGGATGGCCCTGGGACTCAGGCGGGGAATTTCTGGGCAGCCTGGCAGCACTTCTTGTTAATGAATGAGGAAGCTTGGCGCGAATCTCATCTTACGCTACAGTTAGGAAATCAGCGGTGATCCCTTGGAATACTCCACAGAGCTCCTAAGCAGCTTTGCTTCAGTTTTGACTCAGTGAAATGAAGGTTAGAGGTTAGGGACTGGTATCTACAGAGTAGATTCTTTTCCGTTTGATCTTTTTTTTTTTTTTTAATGTTATGGCTGCGCCCTCAGCATATGGAAGTTCTCGGGCCAGGAAGTGAATCCAAGCTGTAGATGTGGCAGCGCCAGCTCCTTTAACCCATTGCACTGGGCCAGGGATCAAACCTGTGCCTCTGTAGTGATCTGAGCTGCTGCAGTCAGATTCTTCATCCACTGTGCCACAGTGGGAACTCCTCTAATTGACTTTTTAGTGCTGAGAGCTTGGGTGGGTGCTGTGGAATCAAAGACATCTTTATTCCCCCGCCCTTACCCTGTACACAAATAGAAATGTCTGCTGGCAGACTTAAGCGCTTTCTGTGAGCTTCAGCTTTGCTTGGTGCTCTCTGGAAGGCTCTAATGGAAGACTTTTTTGTCTTCTAGTTCTCCCCTTCCAAGAAAGTTGCTGTTTATATACGTTGCATTATTGGGAACTAATCACAAAATGAGAAACTTTGAATTTATAAAAAAGAATGTCGAGGCATTCCTGCTGTGGCACAGTGGGATCAGCAGTGTCTCTGCAGTGTGGGGACGCACCTTCAATCCCCGGCCCAGCACAGTGGGCTACAGGATCTGGCGTTGCCACAGCTGTGGTGTAGGTCACAACTATGGCTTGGATCTGATCCCTGGCCTGGGAAGTCCATATGCCACCGGGCAGCCGAAAAAGGAAAAAAAAAAAGAAAAAAAAACCAGCTTAGCTTTCTGCAGTAGTATGCTGTCCTGATTTGGCTGAAGTACATGTGATAGAAGTTCAGTTATTTAACTGTGGAATATGGAATAAGACGACTTAGTACTTGTACGGGGTTGAAAGTTGGATGCTGGCTTGGTGAGAGTAGAGGGCAGTGTCTTTATGAAACCTCTGCTTAAATAAGGAGGACAGGGAATGACCTCTTTAAAGGGTTTAGTGTTTTTGCCTTAACATTGTTATTTTTATCTTGTGAGTCTCTCTGGCTTGAATAAAAAATGCATGGGAAAAGAAGGCAGGGAGCATTTGAATGCAGAATATATGGAGTTAGAAGACCTGCATCCTTGTCTCACCCATTGGATGCCATTTATTCTTTTGAAAGGTTAATATATTGAACGATTAACATTTATGGGCCGCTGGAGACACAAAGAAGAGCCTCGAGGTATTATCAGGAATATCGTGGATACAGTAAAACAACAAATATATGTTATAAAAAAAAACAAAAACCAATATGTGTTATAAACTATAATAAGATCATAATGGAATATAAAATCATCGGCCAGGAATGAAAAAAATATTGTCTAATTCCTCTCCCACTTTTTCTTTTAAACCAAAAGCAGGCACAAGGTTTATTATTATAAGCACAGCTCATACGGGAGAGCACACAGGGGAGCAGTTTAGAAACAAAACAACAAGTTCAGAGAGGAGTGTGGACACCCCCACTAGTGGGGAGCAAGCCAAAGGGACAGTGATTTAAATTTTCCTCTTCTACCTTTTTTTTGGGGGGGGGGGGGCTGCGCCCGGGATTGCACTTGCGCCACAGCAGTTACAGTGCTGGATCCTTAACCTGATGTGGCATCAGGGAGTTCTCCTCCTCTTCCACTTTTAATTTAAGATCAGAGTAACTTACTTTTTTTTTTTTTTTTTTTTAGTGTAAGGACCAGTTTCTAGTAAAGACTTAGATTGGGAAATTAGGGTTCTCATTCTTGTCTTTGTGCTTATTGCTAGTAGGTCATCTTATATGGGTTATTTTTTGTTTGTTTTGGTCCCATTTATCACTAATAATCAAGTGTCTATTAAAATTCCTAGCTAATGAAAGGAGGTGGTTTATTATTATTGAAATTTTAGCAGGTTCCAAAGAGCAGAAGTAGGCATTTATGAGACTGGAGAATCTTGTATATATTTGCTGTCTTTACACACGCTTTTTCTTTGCTTCAAGATAAGAAACATTGGGAGTTGCCGCCATGGTGCAGTGGGTTAAGAATCCAACTGCAGGAGTTCCCTCTGTGGCTCAGTGGTTAACGAATCCGACTAGGAACGAGGATTGGGTTCGATCCCTGGCTTTGCTCAGTGGGTGAAGGATCCAGTTGCCGTGAGCTATGGTGTAGGTTGCAGATGGGGCTCGGATTCTGTGTTGCTGTGGCTCTGGTGTAGGCCGGCGGCTGTGGCTCCCATTGGACCCCTAGCTTGGGAACCTCCATATGCTGCAAGAGTGGACCCAAGAAATGGCAAAAGACAAAAAAAAAAAAAAAAAAGAATCCAACTGCAGAGGCGTGGGTCACTGCAGAGGTTTGGGTTCAATCCTTGGCCTGTTGCAGTGGGTTAAAGGATCTGGCATCACTGTAGCTGGGGTGTAGGCTGGTGTGGATCATGTTGAACCCCTGGCCTGGAAATTTCTATATGCTGTGGGTGCGGGCATTAAATAAAATAAGAGAAAAGAAACATTGAGGAAAATAAGAATTTAAAATTGTTAAGATCAGGAGTTCCCATCATTGCTCAATGGAAACAAATCTATCATCTGTGAGGACTCAAGTTTGATCCCTGGCCTTGCTCAGTGGGTTAAGGATCCGGCATTTCTGTGAGCTGTGGTGTAGGTCACAGATGAGGCTTGGATCCTGTGTTGCTCTGGCTGTAGTGCAGGCCAGCAGCTACAGCTCCGATTCGACCCTTAGCCTGGGAACCTCCATATGCCGTGAGTGTGCTCCCCCGTACCCCTCCCTGCCAAAAAAGAAAAAAAATTGTTAAGGTCAGTCTACATTGGCACACCAGTGTCTGTCACTGGATTAAATAAGTTGAATGTAATCTAATGATAATCATTCTTAACATTTGCCAGAGAAGAGTTAACTTCAGCAAGTAAAAGGACAAACACCCCTCCCACCCCCGCCCGAGACAAGAGGTGGGTATAGACTGATTTAATAGACTTTCTTAAGTGTAAAGGAGTCTGATGTTTTTGAAGAGCTTGGAGTTGTGTTCCAGGAGAGATGCGTTGGGCCAGGAGGGCAGGTTGGTGCGCCAAAGGGAAACGCCCTGTTGTGAGCTTGGGGTAAGGAGGCAGCCAGGGAAGCTCACACTGTGAGAGTTGGGAGGAATGAAGACCAAGCTATAGTCTCCGAAGTAAGGTTTTAGTGACCCTGACCGTGAGCCGTCAAGGAGGTTTGGAAGCTGGTTAAGCCTCAGAACACTGAGCAGAGAAAGTGGAGAGCTCTCTTTAATGGGTATTCTTCATTCGGCCCTTCCAATAACTGAAGTCTCTGGTCGATGAGTGATATTTTTGTTGAGTCCTTCTTGACAGCCCGGCCACATTTCTCCCAAGTGTTATCATATTTGACACCCGGCATCTGGCTTCATTATCAACTGTACTTTGCTCCCCACGCCTTATCCCCTCTATCCTCTTCTTGCTGCCTAACATTTTCTGTTTTTCTCTCTTATCATGAGTGGTTCTCAATGTCAGGTGTTTCTTTTAACTTGTAAAACAGATTTTCAAAAGTCCAGCTCAGGCGGAATCAGCCAACTTGCTGTGGAGTTGAAAGGGTGGTTCTCTGGTAGACTAAGCAGGACATCTCCAGTTTTGAGCATATTTCTATGGCATATGAGGTCAGTACAATGAAGAACAGTCTAAGCTGGTATCTCGGTGGCCGCTGCCCAAGGGTGAGAGAGCCGTCCACACACAGGGAGGCTCTGATGCGTGGTAATTGCATTGTGCAATAGCAGCACTGTTTGTGCTTTATGAACTGGGCGTGCTTGTGTGACCTGCAGCTTACGGAAACATTACCCACTCAGGTAGAGAAGATTAGCGTTTCAAGGCCTTTTTCTTAAACTAACAAACACCAGAGGGGTTTTTTTTTTGCTTTGTTCTTCCGTCAGGAAGTAGGTATAATCTGTCTTCACCCTGTCTTTTTTTTCCCTTTTTGTTTTATATCAAATTCATTGTTATGAGAGAAAAACAGGATTATTATTATCCAATTCTTTTTTCCTCTGTTTTTGGCTGCCCCTGCAGCATAGGGAAGCTCCCGAGCCGGCAATCGAACCAGCAGTGCTACAGAGACAAGCCAGATTGTGAACCCACGGCTCCCCATTTTTTATCCAAATTTTAAAAATATTTCCAAACTTCACATCCTCAGTTATAATTTAGAAATTCTCATGGCTTTTTAAGCTTTCTGAGCTCTCCTCACCTGTGATGGGGGCAGATTAAGTTTTTGGAATTAGATGGATATTGTAATGGAAAGGCTCAGAAAATGGTGCTTCTTTAATGGAAAAATAGGAAGTAATCATTGCTTATTTTTAGAAATGGCTAGTAATTGTCCTATTCGAATACATAGGGTTCAGACAACAATTAGCTCTGTTTGAACTACTGAATATTCCTGAATTGTGTTGACTTCCAGTCATCCAGGGGCAGGAGCTCACCTTCAGGAAGAATGTCTTGTACAATGTAGATGTTAGATTAATGGTAATGGTTTAGTAGCCATATCAAGGCCTTTAGTCTTAAAGTAGACCTCTGCAGAAAAGGGAATTTTAGAAGGATCTGGACATCTTTACAAAAATGTATTTTCTTCAAGACAAGTGGGATTCTTTTTTTTTTAACACAACTCCTCATTATTCTCTAATAAACAACTTGGATATTGTTTTTTAAAGCCTTGATCTGTATGTACATCTGGCAGTTTCCATTTTGTCACCATGATGTTGCTGGCACTGAACACTGGCTGAGGAAGCAGCAGGAAGGGAGAAGAGAGGGCTTTGCTAGTCAACTGTAAACATTCCTGTTCACATTTAAATCAGTTGATTCCCTGCAAACACTTTTCTGGTTGCCTCTTTGAAAACTTTTCCTACTTAATGCTGTGGTATAGGCTGGCACCTATAGCTCCCATTAGACCCCTAACCTGGGAACTAAAAAAAAAAGACAAAAATTCCTCTCCAAAACTTAAAATTAATTTTAGGGAGACTTTTGCAACATTGAACACAGCTCTAAAATCAGTGAAATGGTCTTTCATGACTGCCTTTGCTCTGTGTAAGAGAATTTTATAGGAAAAAAATTCAAACTTTTTTTTAACTATCAAGGGAAAATTTAAGTTAAAGTTTTTTTTTTTTTTTTTTTTTGTCTTTGTGCTATTTCTTGGGCCGCTCCCACTGCATATGGAGATTCCCAGGCTAGGGGTCGAATCGGAGCTGTAGCTGTTGGCCTACACCAGAGTCACAGCAATGTGGGATCCGAGCCGTGTCTGCAACCTACACCACAGCTCACGGCAACGCCAGATCGTTAACCCACTGAGCAAGGGCAGGGCTCGAACCTCCAACCTCATGGTTCCTAGTCGGATTCGTTAACCACTGCGCCACGACGGGAACTCCAAGTTGTATCATTTTATTTATTTATGTATGTATGTATTTATATTTTGTCTTTTGTCCTTTTAGGGCTGCACCCAAGGTATATGGAAGTTCCCAGACTAGGGGTCGAGTTGGAGCTGTAGCTGCCGGCCTACACCAGAGCCACAGCAATGCCAGATCCGAGCTGCATCTGCAACCTACACTATAGCTCATGGCAATGCTGGATCCTTAACCCACTGAGTGAGGCCAGGGATTGAACCCTCAACCTCATGGTTCCTAGTCGAATTCATCTCCGCTGTGCCATGACAGGAACTTCTAAAGTTGTATTATTTTAATACTCAGTATTTCACATTTTCTTGGTGGCAATTTTCAAAACATGTTTGGGCTATCCAGACTGTTCTAGCATTTCTTGTAAATACTAAGAGAACGTATAGAATTATTGTTAATTTAGGTGATCAGAGTCTATTATAGCTAGTATGTGTTTGGGGGCCAACTTTTTATTTTGATGTATTTTCAGACTTACCGAAAAGTTGTAAGAATGGTATCCGGGAATAAATGCTTTCAGGGTCATGTGATATGACAGTACTAAGCAGTAGATGTGCCTTGGGGACAACCTGAAAGAGGGCCATTTACGCCAAACTAGGGAGTCAGGAAATGCCCTCCTGAGGAGAATTTTTCTAATTCTTCGCATTCAGGTAAAACCTCCAAATTGCAATTTCAGAGCATGACTGTCTGCACACTGTGTCCAAGGAGTAGTAAGTTTAGCTTAAGGCCATGGATGCCTGCCAAGCAGACAGTTTCAGGTCCCTGATAATCCATTGCAGAAGCTTTGTCAGAGAGAGGTTAACCGAATAGCCCTGAAGTGTTCATTGAGAAACTGAGTGAATCTGTTTGACCTTTACATTAAAAAAAAAAAGTTTTTTGGTGAATTTTTTCTAAGTGCAAAACCACATACATACAGTGTGTATTCAGTGAGAGGTCTTCCTCTTGCCTGACCTTTTGTCCTCTGCCACGCCTTCCTCTTAGGGACAGCATTACCAGTTTTTGGCTTGTGCTTTGGGTATCGTCTGTGCATGTATGTGTGTATGCTCTCTTTTTGCTACAAAAGTGATGGTGTACTGTTTATAAATTGGGTTTTTAACTTGATGACAAATCTTGGAGATTGCTTCTCAGCAATCCGTGTAGACCTGCCATATTTATGACAGCTGCATAGCTGCATGACATGGTGTTCCATCCTATGAATGGTTGTTTTTAGTCTTTTGACACTACAAACAATGCTATGGGGAATATTCTTTTTTTTTTTTTTTTGGTCATTTTAGGGCTGTACCTGTGGCATATGGAGGTCCCCAGGCCCCAGGCTAGGGTCGAATCAGAGCTGCAGCCACTGGCCTACGCCACAGCCACAGCAATGCCAGATCTGAGTCCCGTCTGCGACCTACTCCACAGCTCATGGCAATGTCAGATCCTTAACCCACTGAGGGAGGCCAGGGGTTGAACCTTCATCCTCATGGATGCTAATCAGATTCGTTTTCACTGAGCCATGACGGGAACTCCAGGAAGTATTCTTGCACATACTTCCTTGTGTGAGTGTTTCTTGAGTAGGCATTCTTAGAAATGGAATTGCTGGGTCAACAGATATATAGGCTTCTGATGTTTCAGACAGAAAATGTAATTTGACTAGCATTCTTATCTTGTAAAACAGTCTTAGAACTTTTGATAAAGAATGGGATAAAATAGTTATATTACACTGAACCATGAGTGCTGTCTTTTTTTTTTTCCCCCTGCTGTTGATTGCTACTTGATAGGAAGAAACTTTACCAGCTTGACCAGAAGGTGATGCTTAATAGCTGGGGGTGAGCTAGAATATCAAAGGAATGTTAATCATAGTCTTTTAGAATATTGAGCGGTTGATTTTTGTTGCTTGTATCTCCACTTCATCTTTTCCGTAATGTAATTAAATGACTGAAGGGACCTGGTCGTATGGTCCTAGAGAGCAAAACTGTCTTCTTATTAACTTAGTGTTTCCATAACGGTTTTAAATTTTTATGGAGGCTTAAATACTGTGCAGCACACCAAGCATAACTGACCCTCTGTTCTCTGCCCTCGTTATGTTCTGTAGACACTGCAAATAGTGGAGCTTATAATTTGTTGACTAAATGTTTTGTTGAAAAAGTTGGAGTCTAGAATCCATTTTTCTCTTTTAGAATAATACAGTTTTTTTTTTTTTTTTTGTCTTTTTAAGGCCGCACCCGTGGCATATGGAAGTTCCCAGGCTAAGGGTTGAATTGGAGCTGTAGCTGCCGGCCTATACCACAGCCATAGCACCTCAGAATCCGAGCCGTGTCTGTGACCTACACCACAGCTCACAGCAGCCCTGGATCCTTAACCCCCTGAGCGAGGCTAGGAATCGAACCTGCATCCTCATGGTTACTAGTCGGATTCATTTCTGCTGCACTACAATAGGAACTCATATTTCTAAGATTTCACAGAGATCACCAAGCTTCTCGTATTTTGTTGGCTCTGTAATTAGTATAGGAGTAATCACTTGGACTACTAATAGTAATTACTAAAAATTTTATCTCGAAGGGAGTTCCCGTTGTGGCTCAGCAGTAACGAACCCAAGGGTGCGGCCCTAAAAAAGACCCCAAAAATTTATCTTGAAATATTTCTGTTTAGAATTATTTAACTATCACCTCTGCAGACTACAGGATTAGGGAAAACACTACTATATTAATCGTTTGCTTTTTCTTTTCTTTCTTTTTATTAGTTATATGTTTATTTTTTTTTTGTCTATGCCCAGGGCATGTGGCAGTTCCTGGGCCAGGGATTGAACCTGAGCCACAAGTACACTTCCTACTTTTTAAATATGTTTTAAATGCCTGGTTGGAGAGGAGTTTTGGGCCTTCTGGGACAGAATATCACTACAAAAATAATATAATTGAATTGGTTCTTAGTGAGTAGGGTTGCAGGTAGAAACTTGAGTTATTCTGAATAATAATATTCTAATAATATTGTGCTCAGAGCTGACTGCAGTATAATAAAGATGCCTCATATCAAATAGCCCAAGACTTTCCTTGTAAGCGCCATAGTCACAGATCTGCCCTGTAGTTTCTAATTTATTATGTGTTATCCTGGCTTCTTAAAATTCTATATAAAATAAAAGTAGACGAGTTCCTGTTGTGGCTCAGCAGGTAAGAACCTGACTAGTATCCATGAAGATGCAGGTTCAATCCCTGGCCTCGCTCAGTGGGTTAAGGATTTGGTATTGCCATGAGCTGTGGTATAGGTCAAAGACACAGCTTGGATCTGCCATTGCTGTGGCTGTAGTGTAGGCCGGTGGCTACAGTGCTGATTTGACCCCTATCTTGGGAATTTAGTATGCCGAGGTGCTGCTCTAGAAAGACAGAAAAGAAAAAAGAGAAAGAAAAAAAATGCTGTGGGTGGGGCCTAGGAACCTTGCTATGATTGGATTCCAAGAGGCCCTGCTACTAAGTGGTCAGATGTGTAAAACCCAATTGGGTGAGGTACCCTTGTAACTGGCTGAAAGAGTGGTTGCATTTAGTCTATATTATTGGGGTCTGTTGGCGAAAACGTCTGGTGGCTCAAAATCTGATAGGAAGGACGTGGCTGTCGTTCCTTGTAACAAAATATTTGATATGGGTGAGTACAGAAATGAAAGCTTATGTTTTCCAAATTAGCACCTAGTAGTATGTTTTAGTAACTTTAAAAGATAGATGAAACCTAACACTGCCTTCAGGTCTGAATTCTGTAATTCTGCAAAATAGGAGAAGAATAGGTAGATAGTCTAAAAAAGAAAGTAGAGGACTATTCAGACAGGAGGAACAAAGATACAAGAGTAAAAGAAAAAAGACTGTTTAAGTAGTAAAAGATAGCTAAGGGGAGGCTTCTCAACTTTTTCTGTAGGATAATTATTATTGGGATTTAAGGAGGGGTGGCTAACAGTTCACCTTCTAAATTTGGGATCAGCTGAGAAGTAGATTCTGTAAGCAGTAGATCACAATTTTTGAAAATCAGCCTTATGGATGGAGTTGACTGGAGAATGTGCTGTAGGTCTGTGGCCCGAGGAGCTTACTCCTCTCCCCCCCACCCCCGTTAAACTTTAATGGGATGCTGGACATCTGGGGCACCCCCTCACCCCCATCCGCCCTGGAGGGGCGGAAGTGCAGGTGAGCTGCAGACGCTGCCTTGTCCCAGGTGCCTCAGTTCTCCTTGAGAGCCCAGGACGGAGGTCATGGTCCTTAGTTTCTTCTCCCAGTTGAAGTTTTTGGGAATGGGACCGGAAACGCTACACCTAAGGTCTCTCTTCAGGGAAATAAGAGCCTGGGAAATAGTGGCCCTCTACCACCAAGGGCTGGTGAGACGCTTCCCCTTTCTCCTTTCCAGAAAATTGAAAAGTGAGCTTAAATTGTTAGGTCGGAGGGATTTTTAGATCTCTGCCCTTAAAAACTCATAAAAATGGGAATTTGGGGAGAGTCAGTCTGGCTTTAAATACTTGGCTTAATCTGGAGGCAAAGGCAGAGACTGGGTGATTGCTTAGCAGCCTCTCTGTGTGTACTTATTGAAAAGTATTTGCCTGCTTCCCTGAAATACCTTTTGTTTCAGTTTGGTTTTGAAGTCTTGCCAGCAAAAACATGATTAAGATTTTGACATTTTTTATTAAGCATCTTCTTAACTGTGTTCTGATAACTGTAATTATTTCCAGGGTTATCTACTTCAGTACAACGGTTACTCTTTTCCGTTCAGTCATACAGAGTAACAGAAGACTGATTTTGAACTTGTTAGTTTTAGTTCCTTCTTGCTAATTCCTCTCCCTCCCCTTTCTCCTTTCCAGAATCCTATTCTAAGAACTCAGGCACTCAGGTATCCACCATGGTATTAGGTCCTGAACAGAAGACACCGTCTGGTAATTTATAGCTTTGTGTTGTTGTCTAATTTTTATTTGAAATTAGGCTTCGCCAGTAACAGAAATTTACTATATTGTCCTTGTCCTCTATCCCAACAAAAACTGTCCCCATGTCCTCTCCCTCCGCCAACCATGACCTCATGGAGATCTCCTCCATTCAGAGGTTACCACCTGGTGACCTAGGCTGTAAATGAAAATGGATTTGTAACCAGAGACCGGCCTCATATCTTATTTCCAATTCTGAGTTGAGCCAAGATTAGCTGTGAGTTTGGTTTCTATAGCAATAATGCTTGTCAAGGCAGTATTTTTTGCAGACCTGGCATATAAACCTCCGGAGTGCTTGGACTGTACACAGCCCTTCAGATCTGCGTGGAGCTGTAAAATACTAAGCTATCATCTTAGAGTTGTTCCGTTAGACTTCTTGAGTGCTTTGACTAATCTTTCCTGATTCTAAAGGTCTGGTTCAGAATTTCCATTCCTTTTCTATAAATGTCCTCAGTTCAGCACTATTTAAGGTGAAGTAGGTCAGCTCCCTACAGAAGGAAAGCTTTTGTTTTTCTAATTGCAGGTTGCAGAGATTTCTTGGAAACCCTGAGATTAGAGCCTTGTAGTTAAAAATAGCCATTTGGTGACTACAGCAAACTGGGCTTTGTATCTTTCTGGTGGATTAGCCCTTTTCTTCCAGACCCTCCTCCTCCCTGCATTTAAAATTACCTGAAAAAATGCAGGGCTCTGGGAAGCCCGGGTGATTAGTCTGAGATGAGCACTCATCGTGAGGGCCGCCCTCCCTCCTCCCCTCCCCTCCCCTGGCTCTTCACTGCCAGCCTGAGTCAGGAGGCAAAGGGTTCCTGTTTGCTGGTTTCCCTGCAGCTTCAGGTTTTAGCCTGAAATGTGGCAGGAGTTTGCAACTTGCACATTTTTGGAGAAGGCTGGTGGAGGTATAATGTTCCAGGATGATTCTTTCAGTAAGTGTTATGAGATAAGGGGGAAGGAGGGTGTCCCGCTGGACTCACCTGTCTCCTTCTGAAGATTTTAGATTACCAGTGATTTTCAATTACCAGTGGGGCTAGTCTGGCAATGTTATGTATTGAACCCTGAAGACATCAGTATTTTTAGAAGAAAATGATGGAAGAAAATGAAATGGTTCTAGAAATTGGCAATGAGGAATAGAAGTATGACAGTAGGAGGAAACCATTGTGAGACTAGTGTTGAGAACTGATATAGAGCCATTGGGGAAGTGGGATGAAAGGGAGCTTTTTTTTTATCGTACACATTTTTGCATTTCTCAGATTTTCAGCCATGTGAATGTATTGCCTATTCAAAAATTAATTTATTAAAAATAGAAATAAAAAGGACTAGAAATTGAGATAGAGACAGATGGGTCTTATGTGCTTAAGCATGAAAAAGATTTAATTTCAGTATTTCTGAGGATGAGTTGTTAGTGTATTTTGTTCATTTGAATTAATTTCTTCTCACATGTCTTAATGCAGAAGATGCTTCTGGAGAACATGGGGACACGGCCAGTCTTGGTGCCATCAACCCTGCCTACAGTCACTCCTCTCTCCCGCAGTCGCCCGGGGGGCTCTCAGAGGAGCCCTTCACCACCTACTTTGACGAGAAGATCGCCATTCCTGAGGAGGAGGTTCGTGACAGGTCCTTGGGAGGAAAACATTGGTGTCCAGGGGGAACCTGGGAGTGAAACGTCTGCCGGACAACTCAAGATCAACAGCAGTGTCAGATCTAATTGTGACAAGCAATCTCTAAAGGCTGAATTTGTGGTAATCAGAGTAAACAAAAACTGTTAAGGAAACTGAGGGCTTTGAAAACCCCTAACCCTAACCATTGCCGAGTTCTACTTATATGCATTTTTTGATCAAGACAGTATAAATTTCATGTTCCTTTTTTTGCATTTGGGTAGTGGTTGGCACAGAGGTACTGTTATCATTGCTTGGGTTTTAGAGTGAAAGTCTGTTGGAAAGAGCTGGGCTCTTAGGTTTTGGACAGAGGTGGCCCGCTTGTGGTAAGTAGTGCATCAGATGGAAGTGAAAATTGGTCACACCCGATATCCAACTTCCTCAATCTTTTGTTGTTATGAAGCTGAGATTGTCGCTTTAAGTGTGATAAAATAAAAGGTAAATTACCTCAGCAGTGCGGAGGCGATAATCATTGGGATCTCTCTTCCTCTCTCGTACAGCACTCGTGTTTTAGCTTTCGTAAACTCTGGGCTTTCACGGGACCAGGATTTCTTATGAGCATTGCCTACCTGGACCCAGGAAACATCGAGTCTGATTTGCAGTCTGGAGCAGTGGCTGGATTTAAGGTGAACATCGAGTGCTACCCCGTCCCTCTGAAGCACACACAGCACACCACATCCTCTTCCTGTCCTTTGCCTGTCGGTCATCAACCTTGGCGGCCACATACCCACGTGCTCCTTCGTTGGTTGTGACACTTAGGTGAAAAGTACTTTTCCATTAAAAAAAATATATATATATTTTATCCATGTAGCTGTTTTTTACAATTTTATTTCAGCCACATAGTTTCCTGGAACAAAGGAGAAACTGTAGATGGAAGAAACTAAGGCTCAGAAGGGTTTAAGGTGACCTAGCAGGTTCTGGGCAGAACGAGATGCAGAACTCAGGTCATTTGATTCCTGACCTGGGCACTGTCCTCACTGTGGTGGTTCCCACTCACATGGCTAAACAAGCAGACCAACCTCCCCACAACCTGCCCCCCCCCCCCCCCATCACCAGTTATCTAATAAGAGTTATGGTGGGATTTTGTTCCAGTTGCTCTGGATTCTTCTGTTGGCCACCATCGTGGGGCTCCTGCTCCAGCGCCTTGCAGCTAGACTGGGAGTGGTCACTGGGCTGCATCTTGCTGAAGTGTGTCACCGTCAGTATCCCAAGGTGAGCAGCGTTTGTTCCTCTTAGGAATCTATGCCGCCCCACTGTATACTGTATGGTGGAGGGAGGGCATGGGGGTCTGGGGCCCTGAGGACTGGGAATCCCACGGGGAGTTCTGTCGTCCCTCTTGCTGCTAAGCTGTGTTTCTGTGCTTCTTCAGAATCTAATTTGAGATTTACCTTTCCCAGAAAGTTGCCTTAGAAAAATTTGGCATCTAGCATGAAGGGGCTGGGGCGTTCTCTCTAAGCTCTTTCATTCCCACACCCGTATTACTCCTGTCACTTTGCAGTATACATATTTTCTTGTTTGTTATCAATTTGGAAAAAGTGAGTTTTTTTCTTTTACGACAGACCGTATGTGGCAGAACCTTTGGATCTGTTAATAATGATTTGCAGTTTACTCTGACCCTAGAGTTTACACTGTCCTCTACAGCTTTCTTCTGGACTTTTTTTTTTTTTTCTTTTCAGGGCCACACCCACTGCATATTGGAGGTTCCCAGGCTAGGGGAGCCTACATCACAGCCACAGCAATGCAGGATCCAAGCTGCTTCTGCAACCTACACCACAGCTCATGGTAATGCCGGCTCCTTAACCCCCTGAGCGAGGCCAGGGATCAAACCTGCAGCCTCATTCATGGTTCCTAGTCAGACTCGTTTCTACTGTACCATGTCGGGAACTCCCTTCTGGACATTTTTGACCTTTTTTGTGCTGCCTAAGGCAGGGAACGGCTCCAATATCTGGAAGACAGCTTTAAATTAAACTGGCTTGATCTTTAGTTAAGATACCTCCAGCTTGTCTTAAATGTTTAATCTCCTTTTCTGGCTGTGAGACAGTATTTTTATCTACTTTTTATTTTTACTTATATGCTTCTCAAAAAAAAAAAAAAAAACCCACCTTGGTAATTTATAATTTCTTTTAGCTTCTCTTTCATCATGTATCTTAGCAGTTGTTTTTTGAGACTTATTTTTTGGGTAGTAAGTACCTGAGCAGGTGTGTTTTTCCTGGCCTCAGTGAGCCAGCATTTACTAAATTTCTTTCTGCTAGATTATTTGATCAGATCAGTTTTCAAATTTTATTATAGGATACCTAATTCCAACAACTTTGCCCAGAGTCCCTTTTATATCTGTTTTTTTTTTTTTTTTAACTCGCTTGTTCATTAATACATTACAGACGACTCCAACCTTTTCATGTTTCTTTTGTCTCTTCATCTAAGGTCAGAATAGATATTTTCTTCTGACTCCAACCTTTTCATGTTTCTTTTGTCTCTTCATCTAAGGTCAGAATAGATATTTTCTTCTGCAGTATCTCTCTTCTCTCCCAAAGAGTATTTTGACTATATTATCATCCTCATTTTCCCCTCAAAGTTTTAGGATTGTTTTTAGGCCAGAAACTACGTGGAAATAATGAATGGAAATTCCATTCCTCTCCTGAGTGGAAAGGAAAGAGAAAAAAATCAGAATCGGCTACTGCCCTGACCTTGGCTCATGGGCTCTGCCACGTGGAGGCACCCTTGCCTTCTCCAGCTAGGGGCAGATGGAGCTGGGTTCTAGTACTTCATCTTCTAGACCAAAGGCTCGTGAGGGGCTGGTTGTGGATCAGCGCCAAAATGTGAATTCCAAACTGTGGGGGAAGTTCTTAGAAATGATCACTTAGAACCATGTCTTTCTACCATTTGGTGTTTAGGTTCCGCGAATTATCCTATGGCTAATGGTGGAGTTGGCTATCATTGGCTCAGACATGCAAGAAGTTATTGGCTCAGCTATTGCCATCAATCTCCTATCTGTTGGAAGGTGAGGGGTTTTTTCTCTAGAAAGGAATCAGCATTTTGCTAGATTTCAAAGCAAATGTAAAAACAAAAACCCAACTCATTTTCAGTTTTCAAGATTCAACTCAAGTATTATTTTTTCAGTGGAGCCTTTCTGGAACTGCCAGAAAGGCAGATGTAGGTTCTATATCTTCTTTGTTCTCATGTTGGGTTATGCATACCTCTGTTATCCAGTGTGTGGCAGTGTGTATTAGAATTATTTGTATGTCAGTTTATCCAGCTAGACAAGAGAGCTCCTTGAGAAGTAGGACGCATACTTTTTGTATGCTTTGTATCCTAAATGTCTGACATAGTAGACAAAGTTTGAGGGAATGTATTATTATTTTTTGCTAGGGCTGTACCATGGCATATGGAGGTTCCCAGGCCAGGGGTCAAATGGAGCTGTACCTGCCGGCCTGTGCCACAGCCTCAGCAACATGGGATCTGACCCGAGTCTGCAACCTACACCACAGCTCACAGCAACGCCAGATCCCCGACCCACTGAGCAAAGCCAGGGATCGAACCTGCATTCTCATAGATACTAATCGGATTTGCTTCCGCTGTGCCACGATGGGAACTCCCAAGTGAATGTATTTTAATTGGTGCTGTGATCCTAAACTACTCAAGGCCTGGCCTCCTGCCATTGTTCCCTGTCCCCTAAGTCCTTGCTTCTCCAAGTGTTATGTATCTGGAGAGCTGTTGGGAAGAGAGTGTTTCTTGATGTTGCTTTCTTTTTTTTTTTTTTTTTCCCTAGGGCTGCACCCTCAGCATATGGAGGTTCCCAGGCTAGGGGTCTAATCAGAGCTGTTGCCACCGGCCTACACTACAGCCACAGCAACTCGGGATCGAGCCACATCTGCGACCTACACCGCAGCTCGCGCCAACGCTGGATCCTTGATGTTTCTTTTCTTTCTTTTAATCTCCATGTCTTATCTCTGACCTAGGATTCCTCTCTGGGGTGGAGTTCTCATCACCATTGCAGATACCTTTGTATTTCTCTTTTTGGACAAGTATGGTAAGGAGAGTGGGAATGGAGGGGTCAGTCAGAGCCACATTTTCCATCATGGGGCTGATGGGGAAGTCTGCCTTCTGTGACCTCACTGCGCATTTTCCCCTTTAGGCTTGCGGAAGCTAGAAGCATTTTTTGGTTTTCTCATCACCATTATGGCCCTCACATTTGGATATGAGGCAAGTGTTACAGGCTGTTCATTAGCTTTTTAAAATAGTTTTTTTCCCTTGCTTTTATAATGTTAAAATGTTTTAATTGTTTTACATGTATTAACAAAAAGTTAGTTCAGCCCTGGGCCAATTTTGAAGGAATAAGATGTAGCAAAGCCTGGTATCCAGAAAGGCCTGCAGGGACCCCTAGGTCTAAAATGACTAGACTCTCTACAACTTTCCAGACTAGACTCCCTGCTTTCAAGTTGGCCATCCCAACAGCAGAACAGCCTTGGAGAGGGTTAGGGAGGGGTTTCTAGGCTGTTCCTTTTTTCTTTTTGTCTTTTTAGGGTTAAAGGATCTGATGTTACGGTGAGCTGTGGTATCATCGCAGATGCAGCTCACATCCGGTGTTGCTGTGGAGTAGGCCTGCAGCTCCAGTTCGATCCCTAGTCAGGAAACTTCCATATGCAGCAGATGTGGCCCTAAAAAAAAGCAAAAAAAAATTAATTGACTTTATATTCCTGGGTCTGTCTCATAGGAGTTACTGTGAAGCAATAAGGCCCTTAGCAGTCATTTGAATTCTTTAGAACATTGGTTACATTGAGTCAACATCTTTCTTTTTTTTTTTTGGCTGCCCGGTGGCATATGGAGTTCCCCGGTCAGGGATCGGCTCCAAGCCATAGTTGTGGCAATGCCAGATCCTTTACCCCACTGTGCCCGGCTGAGGGTTGAACCCACTTCTTGGCACTGCAGAAATGCTGCCAATCCTGTTGCGCCGCCATGGGAACTCATCCACCTCTGCTTTGTGTACCTAAAGTCCAATGTGAAACATCTGGTTGCACCAGTGCTCCAGTCCTGAATCCTCTGACCTTGCGCCGCTTGGTTTCTCGGCTGGTTCTGTATTCCTCATTGTCCTGTGTAGTTGTTGCAGAAGAAAGGATTGAAGTAGTGAAGGATGCGGCATGTTACGTAGCCCTGTGTTACTCCCCTGCCCTCATACTCCCATCAAGGCTGATGGCTGTCCTGTTGGTATGCAGTATGTTACAGTGAAACCCAGCCAGAGCCAGGTGCTCAAGGGAATGTTCCTGCCATCGTGTTCAGGCTGTCGTACCCCACAGATCGAGCAGGCTGTGGGCATCGTGGGCGCTGTCATCATGCCACACAACATGTACCTGCATTCTGCCCTAGTCAAGGTGAGCAAGGCCTTTAGGTCAGCGGCCTGCACAGTTCTTGGGGTCTTTTCCTTTGGTCGCAATGGACACATAACTTGGTTTAGTTGCAAGGCGCACATACTTTGTTTACAATTGCCAGAGCCCTGGAGAGCCAGATATGTTTCTACGATTGGACACCACACACTTGGACCCTGGCATTTATCACCAAGATGACCAGAGATTACTGACCCCATAGAGAAGGGACTTCATCAAAGAGCTGAAGGTGCACTGTGTCTCTTGTGCTTAAGTCAGAGTGGCCTCCTGGAGGTCAGGAGGAAAGAGTCGAGCCTGGTTTTTATCAGTTATTCTAACACAACAGTTTGCTGGGAGATTTCAGAGACCTTTGTGATTAAGGTTATCCGCCCCTTAGGTCTGAAATCAAGTTGTTTTTGTAGGTTAGTGGTTCTTTTAGCCACAGTGACTGAGCGCTCAGCAGTCACGTCCCTACTTGGGGATGTGTGGTGTCGTCAGGGGGTCACGGGTTCTTACTCAGTGAACCAGGATGTAAACAAGTTGTCTTGCATTTCATGTGGTCAGTTGTTTGCCCTCTAGATCTTTCACCTGACTCCAAACTGATGAAATACGACAAGGGAACTTGTTCCATCTCATCAAAAAATGACTGTTGCTGTTTTCTCTCTAGTCCAGACAGGTAAACCGAGCCAATAAGGAGGAAGTGCGAGAAGCCAATAAGTACTTTTTCATTGAATCCTGCATTGCTCTCTTTGTTTCCTTTATCATCAACGTCTTTGTTGTCTCAGTCTTTGCCGAAGCGTTTTTTGAGAAAACCAACCAGCAGGTGGTAAGTAAGCCAGGGTCCTGGGTGGTAGTGAATGTGAGGGTAAAGGAACGGGGTGGGAAAAGGTGACAGGGACTTAGAGCTCAGGGGAAAGAGAGCTCCAGCCTCCACGCTGCCCCCTAGGTCAGTGCGGTGGTCATGGTTTACAGCGTGGGCTGCGACCGGGAAGGGAGCTTGCCTCAGATTGGAGATTGCCTCATGCTTTTGTTAGTGGCTTCACATCTGTTAGGCTGCTTGTCATCCCCCGTTTCCTGGATACCAACTACTGGTCTGATTGCCCATCCTGCCATTTGGTGATGACAGGTTGGGAGGAGTCCACAAACAAACAGAAACTGGCTAGACAGACTGTTTTGTCATTCTGAAATCTGTCATCCTGATTCCCCCAGTGGCCGTCTGGTTTTGATTACTGCCCTGTTTCCCATCCATAGAACCTGCTTTGACGCAGGACCCCCTATTCTGGGTGTCCTCTCGCCTTCGAAGTCTTGAGCGCCCTCACCTCCTGTCATCATTTAGGATGGCCCAGCATCATGTATTACCATGCACACTCTAGCCCAGTAAATGTTTCAGCTGACATGGGGATGTAGAAGGATTATGGAGGAAGACCTCAAGGGACACTGCTGCCTGTCTCTGCCCTTGTCCCAGCCTGTGTCCAGTGTCTCACCTCCAGCACACGTCTCTTGTGCTGACTTGGGCTTCCTCTCTGACTCCGGGCCTCAAGAATAAAAGTTGTTCCTCACCTGATTTGCTTCCAGGTTGAAGTCTGTAGAAATAGCAGCAGTCCCCATAGTGACCTTTTTCCTGAGGACAACTCGACACTGGCTGTGGACATCTACAAAGGGGTAAACCTATTCAGATTTGTAGTCTTTGCTCCCGAACCAGTATTCTTGGTAGAGTATCTAGTCTTTTCTGTGGGTTCTCTTCAAAGCTCAGCATATCTTCTCTGGAGTGTCTTTTTTTTTTTTTTTTTTCCCAGAGACCCAGATGCCAGTCAAGCTTTTTGGGTTACATGGAAGGGAGTAGAAGATTAGCCGAAAAGATGAATTGTGTCAGCAATCCCCCAACTTGTGCTCATAGTATATTGTTATATAGGATCTTAATTGGGGTGACTAAAGAAAGTGTTCCTAGGAAAGAGTTCTTTATTGGGGCCTCTCTGTCCCTTTCATGCTGGTAACATTGTGACCCTCCAGGAGTAGAATATACAGCATGTGGCCTTTCCTAAATGAAACGAAGGACCTTTCTCTTCACTCCAATTACCATCCTCCAGAATAGTGTGTTAAGGAATATAACGTGGGAAATATGTTGTAGACTTTTTTTTTTTTTTTTGTCTGCACCTGTGGCATATAGAAGTTCCTGGGCCAGGGCTGGAACCTGCACCACAGCAACAACATGGGCCACTGCAGTGAAAATGCCAAATCTTTAACCCACTGCACCACTTTTTTTTTTTTTTTTAAATACTTAAGATATAGGTTGGGGATAAAGATTTTAGGAGCCTAGAGAAGTGAAGGGACTAAGCTGAGAAAGGGAGGTGCATCCAGCAGAATTTAGGTTGAAAACTTCTAGCATGAGTCTTGCTTGTGGGACAGTGCTCAGCACAGCTCTGGTATAGATGGGTGCGTGAAGCAAGGAAGAGGGAGAAATGCCGCCGAAGAATGCAGTTTGGGGTGCTGTCTCGGATGACCTTTGGCGCAAACATACCTTCCTCCCTTGCCTCTCCCAGGGTGTGGTGCTAGGGTGTTACTTCGGGCCGGCGGCACTCTACATCTGGGCAGTGGGGATCCTGGCTGCAGGACAGAGCTCCACCATGACAGGAACCTACTCCGGCCAGTTCGTCATGGAGGTACGTCCAGTTGTGACCGGGGTAGACCAGAGGAATAGGACATTGCCCTTCTGTAACTTCTTCTTAATCCCATGCGTCTGAGGTCATTCCGAATCGTCTCCAACCTTTTTCTGTTTCATGTCGCAGACACTCATCCTGCTTCTGTGTTTTCTTCCAGGGATTCCTGAACCTGAAGTGGTCGCGCTTCGCCCGAGTGATCCTGACGCGCTCTATCGCCATCATCCCCACTCTGCTGGTGGCCGTCTTCCAGGATGTAGAGCATCTCACAGGGATGAATGACTTCCTGAATGTCCTCCAGAGCTTACAAGTGAGGCGGGAGCTGGGGAAACTCCCACCCCCTTGAGTCAGGCAGCATTTTGTATTGCCCTTAGGAACCAAGCCTAGTGCTGGGTGCTGGGGAGAATTCAGAGGAAGAAAGAGGCACAGTCTTGGTTTAGAATGAATGCTTATGAAATCCCGGGCATCTAAAAGGCTTTTAGGAGTTCCTGCTGTGGCGCAGTGGGTTAAGAATTTGACTGCAGTGGCTTGGGTCACTGTAGAGTTGTGGGTTTGATCCTACACCTGGCATAGTTGGTTAAAGGATCTGGTATTGCTGCAGCTGTGGCTCAGATTCAGTCCCTGGCCTGGGAACTTACATATGCTGCTGGCGTGGCCATATTAAAAATAATAGTAATTAGGGGTTCCCGTCATGGCACAGCAGAAGCAAATCTGACTAGGAACCATGAGGTTGCGGGTTCAATCCCTGGCCTCACTTAGTGGGTTAAGGATCTGGTGTTGCCGTGAGCTCTGCAGCAGGTCACAGACTTGGCTCGGATCCCGAGTTGCTGCGGCTCTGGCGTGGGATGGCGGCTACAGTTCTGATTTGACCCCTCGCCTGGGAAGCCCCATATGCCGTGGGTGTGGCCCTGAAACGGCAAAAAACAAAACAAAATAGTAATTAAAAAAATTTTTTAAAGGGCTTTTAGAAATGACTTATTTGACTTGTGTTTTTAAGCCCTTTGAATGAGAATTACGAGCTATAATTGCACATAGAACACAAAATTATTGTTCATTAATCCACGCAAACATTAAATAACATGTAGGACACGGCTCGGTTTTATGGAGACTAAGAAGACAAGGCAGATGCAAATTTTTGTAAAGATGCTATGATCCTAACTGATGCTAGGTTAATGCCAGCTCTGCACATTTTGACATAATGCTCCAGGATGTTGGCTGATAGGAATGACTTCTCATGGTGTAGGTGTGGCAGGGCTCTGTGTGTCCCTTGGCTAACAGTGCTGCTCTCTGGGGTGATACAAGGCCCTCTAGTAGCCCCATCTGATCTTAGCTTTTTCTTTTCCAGCTTCCCTTTGCTCTCATACCCATCCTCACGTTTACAAGCTTGCGGCCAGTAATGAGTGAATTCGCCAACGGGATGTAAGTGTGCCTCCCCCGAAGATATGTGGGTGCAGGGTCTCTTCAAGCAGTGCAGCCGGAAGATGAGTCACAGGGAAACTGTAACTTTGAGAGGTGGTTGATCAAGCTGCCCCCTCAACTTTTTTTTTGTCTTTTTTTTTTTTGCTATTTCTTGGGCCGCTCCTGCAGCATATGGAGGTTCCCAGGCTAGGGGTCTTAATCGGAGCTGTAGCCGCCGGCCTACGCCAGAGCCACAGCAACGCAGGATCTGAGCCACGTCTGCGACGTACACCACAGCTCACGGCAACGCCGGATCGTTAACCTACTGAGCAAGGGCAGGGACTGAACCCGAAACCTCATGGTTCCTAGTTGGATTCGCTAACCACTGCGCCACGACGGGAACTCCCCCCTCAACTTTTGACTTAGAAAATGGGGACTGGGAGTTGCCGATATGGCTCAATGGGTTAAGAACCCAACATGGAAGACGCAAGTTCGATCCCTGGCCTTGCTCAGGGGGTTAAGGATCTGGTGTTGCTGCAAGCTGCGGCGTAGGTTACAGATGCAGCTTGAATCCAGTTTTGCTGTGACTGTAGCGTTGGCCAGCAGCTGCAGCTCCAATTTGACCCCTGGCCCGTGAACGTCCATATGCTGCAGGCGTGGCCATAAAAATAAAAAAAGAAAAAATGAAAGAGGAGAAAATGGAGACTGAAAGTAACAAAGGAGGAAGGCACATTTTTTTATTTCTAATTTTTAGCATTTTGGGCTTTAACTCTTCAGCCACAGCCACTGAAGTTTAAAGACCTTAATTTCATGTTAAATGATCTTGATGAGACAGGCATAAGCTAATACCTTTTATATACACCTGTGAAGGGCATGGGGGTATTTGGAATGACTTGGAGTTCCTGTTGTGGCTCAGGGGTTTAAGAACCTGACTACTATCCATGAGGAGGCAGGATCGAGCCTGACCTCGATCACTGGGTTGGGTTAAGGATCCGGAATTAAAAAACAAACGAACAAGGATCCAGCATTGCCACAAGCTGCAAGGTGCGGCCCTAAAAAATAAAAAAATTAAAAAAAACAAGAAATGTTGCATCTCTGACTTTTGCATTTTTAGGACTTGTTGCATTTCTAAGGACTTAAATAATAGAGATTATTCGATAGTATTTTTTCCCCCTTTCTCCCTATCATTGTGTAACTTTGGCTCATTTAAGCTAATCTGAGACATAAGAACCACTTCTCATTTTAAACGCCTCATACTCCTGTCCTGTGTGCCCCAAAAGACTGTCTTTTTCTGTTTATGGACAGCTTGGACCATTCCACCAATAATTGTGCCGATTCTTTTCACAGAGGCTGGAGGATCGCAGGCGGTATCTTGGTCCTCATCGTCTGTTCCATCAACATGTACTTCGTCGTGGTTTACGTCCAGGATCTAGGGCATGTGGTGTTGTATGTGGTGGCTGCCGTGGTCAGCGTAGCTTATCTGAGCTTCGTGTTTTACTTGGTAAGTCCAGTTGGGAGGGAGCAGGGGCATATAGGTATCAGGGCTGGTAGAGGTGGGGCCAACACTCGGAAATGAAGGGACCCAAAAGGGCACATGGCAGTTTACGTGAAATCGTTAAATTGCTGTGATTAAAATTTTTTTTCATTGTTTAAAGTTTTATTGACATAGTTGATTTATAATGTGATAGTTTCTTTTTTTCTCCTTTTTTCTTTTTTTGGTCTTTTTGTCTTTTTAGGGCCACACCTGCGGTATATGGAGGTTCCCAGGCTAGGGGTCTAATTGGAGCTGTAGCCGCTGGCCTACACCACAGCCACAGAAATGTCAGATCCAAGCCGCATCTGCGACCTACACTGCAGCTCACTGCAACGCCAGATCCTTAACCCACTGAGCGAGGCCAGGGGTTGAACCCAGATCCTTATGGATGCCAGTCAGGTTCGTTAACCATTAAGCCACGACGGGAACTCTATATTTTTAACTGTAACATTTACTTCAGTTCCTAAGTGCTATCATTTTTCTATTTCTGTCCCTTCTGTTTGGTTTCCATTCTGAATTCCTAACAAGAGAGTGTAGTGTGTTTGAGAAACTAAAGGAAGATCAGGTGTACAGAAAGCAGAGCGTGGTATAAGATAGGGTTGGCATAGGGGGCTGTGTGGTGTGATTTCACAGCTTCAGAGTGGGTCACGTGCGGGTTCTCAGCCCTGCCAGCTCTATTATGTAATAGCTGTCCGATAAGGACAAAACTAAATAGTGATAGTGTCTCAGTGAATCATTCTAGAGTTATTAAAAAGTGATGCTTGGGAAGTTTCCGTGTGGCACAGCAGGTTAAGGACCCAGCATTGCCACAGCCGTGGCGCAGGTCGAAATTGTGGTATGGGTTCGATCCCTGGCCCGGGAACTTCCACATGCCGCAGATGTTGCCAAAAAAAAAAAAAGATGGTTATAAAACATCACTACATAGAAAAAGGCATGCGGAATTATGTATATCTAGATAATAAAAAGTTTTTTCCAAAATCTAGAGTAAATTGTATAAAAATGGTAATAGTAGTTGTCTTAGGGTGGTGGGAAGATGGATATGTTCTTTATTTTCTAGACCTTCTGTAACATTACTTATATTAGTGGAAAACAACAGCTGCAGCGTCAACAGCATGTCCACCTCCCTGTTCTGTACAGGTTTCTCTAAGAAACCCAGAGCTTGAGGATTAGGGACAGCAGAGTTTATACTGTGTTGCTACAGAGATGCTAAGGATGGAGGGCAGGTGCTGCTACCCCTGTTTTTTTTTGGCTGCCGGGCAGCTTGCGGTGTTCCTGGGCCAGGGATCCGACCCAAGCCACAGTCGAGACCTAAGCCGCAGCTGTGGCAGTACCAGACCCTTAACCTGCTGTGCTGGGCTGGGGATCAAACCCGTGTCCCAGGGCTCCCAAGGTACTGCCCATCCACAGTGGGAACTCTTTTTTTTTTTATTTTTTGGCTACTGCTCCTCTTTACGACACTCACTTCGTCCCCGTGCCATTGTCTGCCACAGGTCAGATGTGAGATTGAGAAAATCACTTTGGTAAATATTGAAAAATTATGTCCTGGATTGATACAGCCCTTCTTTTTTTCCTCCCCAGTAGACCACGGGCACACTAAGATTATGCCGATCCTATAATATAGGGACTCACTCCAGGGAAACGCAAAAAACTGAGTATGTCTTTGAGAGAAATTGTTTTAAAAATTCACATAGAAGTTAGGGGAATCTTTCCTTCATGCAAATTGGTTATGAAGGTACCCAGTTGTTCTCTGTTAGCCTGAGACTGTTGAGATTGTTGAAGAACCATTTTTAAGGCTGAGGGCTGATTCTAAATTAATTACTTTTTTTTTTTTTTTTGGCTGTACCCAGGGCATATATAAGTTCCTAGGTCAGGGATCGAACCCACACTACAGCAGTAACCAGAGCCCCAGCCGTGTCAACGCCAGATCCTCAACCTGCCGAGCCACCAGGGAACTCCATGGTTCTAGAGCACATTACTCCTTTTTAGCTCCAGAACATACACTTCCCAGCGCAGCTCAGGAGACGAGTCCAGTTGTATTAGGTAGTCATTTTCCCCACTGTGAGGAATGGGGTGGGAGTGAAGAAAAGTGGTCTTCGGGGAGCTCTCCCCGTCAGAAAAGAGAAACAAACCAGCAGCAGGAGCAGAGGGAACTCAGCATGGAAGGCAGTCATGGCGGGTGAGAGGTTCTCCAGAGAGGTTGGTGAATGATGGCCGTACTTTCTCTTGCAGGGTTGGCAATGTTTGATTGCACTGGGCATGTCCTTCCTGGACTGTGGGCACACGGTAAGCATCTCTAAAGCCCTGCTGACTGAAGAAGCCACCAGTGGCTATGCTAAGTAAACACTGGATCAGTCTGTCTGTCTTCCGCAGGTAGCCATCAGAGCCAGTGTGTTTCTATGGTTTACTTTGTGAACATAGCCAAGAGTATGTGCTGTTGCACAGACTGCATTTAGGGCTCAACTGTTTGTTGGGAAAGACTTTGTTTCATATAAGTTTGAAAGCTGGGATTAGTTTTCTTCCTGACCTCTTAACCTGGGAATTGCATTAGGTAGGATCTTTGAAAGGCTGACATTTGCTGCTCTCATTCCAACACTAAACTTGTAAGTAGCTGCCCAAGGGCCAGCTTGTTTATCTTTTTGAGAGGGAATTCTCTGTGCATGATTCTTAACAAGACTGACTATATGTTTAAAAAAATTAGGTAAATGCAATTAATGTTTCAAAATACAAATTACAGAATGGGTATGCAAGTTTTGCTTATCAAACGATGGCTTTTAAAAGGCTGAGAAACACTTTATGTATGCATGCCCTTTTAATGATAAAAAATAAATCTCAATCAGGTCGGTTTGATCCGTATTAAGTATAAAATTATGAAATATCTACCTCTATTAGGTTCAGGGTTCTTTTATTTCCACGGTAAATAAACTTCTCAATGGAAGTTAAGACAGGTGAGAAAGCATGAAGAAGGTGATCAATGGACAAATGGCAAAACTCACCTGTAGGTGGTGTTTACTGATATCTTTTGAAAATCACTTTGATGACTTTCCTCAGAGATGGAGAGCTTACAGAAATTTCTTGGGAGTCCTGATTTTAATATCTCTCATATTAGTACAGAGCTTTCCTGATGGTATTTCTTTTCAAGCACTTAATAGTTGTAGCATGTATGAACTGATGTTCTCATGAGACTTTGGGGTAAGGAGAACAAACTTGAAAGGAGAAGAAGAGCCATCTCTCCTATCCCTAAAAAGCCACCCTCTGCTAGAATCGTCCTGTCTTTCTGAAGCCTGCCCAAGACGACTTGCAAGGCCATCTCCGGAGCTCTGGATCTAACCTTTGCAAAGCTCGCTGGCTCGCAGCAAGCTCATAGGTATCACTCTGGTTGCCGAGTTCTCTCAGCCGGGTGGCGCTGGGCCACCTGTCTTCAGCCATTCCCTTAGAGGGAAGCACTTTGAGACCAGACGGTGGCGCTCCGGAGTCAGAAAATGGGTCCCTTCGGCACGAAGCTGCTGCTCTTCAGCCACTTCTGACATTTTTACATGTGGAGCCTGAGACTATGTGATTAGCTGAGACCAAACTCCCATTGTCTGGTGGAGATAAACGATCACGTCTTCTCTAGCCATTGACTGGGTGTGACCAGCGATGGGCATGGCAGTGAAGGACTTTTCGTTTTTGGCGGTTCCCTCTGCGGTCTTTGGTGATGGATGTTCTCTGTTCACCCGAGCCCCTTAAAGGCGTTACTGCCGATCCTTTGTACACAGTGGAAAGCCCAGACTGGATGGACTGTCTTTTCTCTGGCATTAAGGGTACATAACTGGGTTTCACTGAGCACACCTCTATCTCAGCCCCTCCTGTAATGTAGCACAGGATCATGAGAGAGAAATTTCCCTAACTGTTCCTCCTGAGAGCCGCCCCTCTCCTCTCCCTTCATTCCCTGAACTGCTCAGCAGGACACTCGGAAGATGCCGGGACTGACAGCTTAACTCTAGTCCCGCTGCAGTAGGCGAGGGCCACAGTGTCAGAATTCTCTGTAGAGATGATACCGTAGCATTTCCCTTGGCCCTGAGTCTGGGTGGGACCAGTCAGTTCAGATTCACAAATACTCAGAAGCCCAGGTAAAAGCTGCTAGTTTTTATATGACTCGCAGTGATGGAAAATTTCTTCCAGTTCAATGGCATTTTGTGTCACTATGTGTGTAGTTTTACAGTGTTAAAAACATTCCCACACTGTACTCCATTTGATCTTCTCAGATTGAAAGTGTACGATATTCAGCCAGTACCATTTTTTGGATTTTTTTTTTTTTTTTTTGGCCACTCCCATGGCATGTGGAAACTCCCCGGGCTAGGGATCAAACCTGTGACATGGCTGCAACCCAAGCCGCTGCAGTGACAACACTGGATCCTTAACTTTCTGGGCCACAAGAGAACTCCCAGCCACTACATTATATGCAATAAACAATGTTTAGAACTGAAGTCTTCCAGTGCCAGCATGTGCAGTATGTTTGTGTGAAATGTTTAAGGATATACAATGGTACTTTGTATGAATCGGTCCTTGCTCTCCATAAATGTGGCATGAGGTAATTGTGCTGCTGCAGAGTACCGGGAATTGACGGGGATAGGGAGCGCTGCAGCTTGTCTCCCGTGAGGTCCTGCTAGTGGTTTTAGAGGTGGTTCCACTGAGCTTGTAGTGACCATTTAACAATATGTAAACTTGGTTTGTAATTAAAAATTTTTCTTCTTTTTCCAATTTGGTTTCCTGGGTATTTTTTTTTTTTTAACCTTGAAAATAGGAATTAATGGGGTCTCAACAACTTTGAAATACTGAAACATCAACTGCCACCTGAAATGACGTATTAAGCCCACACTATTAGTGATTTTCTCTTTGGAGGGGATAAAGAAATATAGTTGCCCCCTGGACAGCAAGGGTTAGGGTGCCAACCCTCCATGCAATAAAAAAATCTGCATATAATTTGTAGTTGGCCCTTCATGTCTGGTTTCCTCTGAGTCTGTGGCTCCACATCCTCCGATCCAGCTAGCCTCGGATCATATAGCACCGTGGTATTATTTGCCGTTGAAAAAAATCTGTGTGTGCGCGGACCCACACAGTTCAAATCCATGTTTTTCGAGGCTCAACATAAGTTCAGTCCCCAGAAGACTCGATGAACTGCAGACACCAAACACTAGTTTCTATTACCCATTTAGTCAGTTTTGCCATTGCTAAAGGTTACATCATGACCATATGTAAAGTTGAAAAAAAATTGTTATCCCGCCTTTCTCTGCTCTAAGCTGAACACTTTTGTATCTGTTGTCTTGTTTCCCCATTGAGGTAGGCTTTTATATTCTGTATATACTGCCAATAAAAAGTATGAGTAGTTGAAAAGAGAAACCAAAATTGTTTTGCTTACAAGGGAAAGCATTTTGGCAGACCTGATATAAATGGAAATATTGGCACCATTTAATAAAGACAAACCCAGGCACAGTAAACTACCAGCCTTGTCACCAAACACGTGACAGGGAAATACAGGTCACACTTAATTTGTTCCAAGGGTGTAGAACTAGACCTTCATTTTCCCTTTCTCTGTTGCAAGCTTTCCCTCTCTGTCTTACAGGAGCTGAATACTGTAAGTAACCCCACAGACGATATCTGGGAATTTTGTTCTGCGTGTGGTCCTTCTTTCTTTAGCTCTGCCTTCCTAATTTGGGTTTCATTTCAGAACTAAAATAGGATGCATAACAATTTGAAGATCCTCACTTGAGATATTTCCTTCAGCTCTGCTCTCCAGCGTGTTTTCCGTTCCTTTTTTGGAAAGGACCAATGAATCAGGTTCTCTCGGCACCTTAGCTTTTGAATGTTAGAAACGGCTAACATGTAATACTATGTGCTAGTCCTGTCTGGGCACTCTTCTGATCTGATGTAATGCTTATAACAAGAGGATCAGCCTGTATGTAGATAAGGCAACTGAAGGCCACAAAGGTGAAATAACACATCACTAGTAATTGGGTAGTTGCCATGTAAACTTCACTAGCTTACCTTCAGAGCCCACATTATCTTTCAACAGTCCTATACAGTGTATATAGTATACACTTCATGGGTAGTTAAGACAACAAGCTCTGGTGTTTAATAGCGCTGGGAACATCAACACATCAAAGTATCTGATACTCTTGGAGTTCCCATTGTGGTGCAGCAGAAACAAATCCGACTAGGAACCATAAGGTTGTGGGTGCAATCCCTGGCTTTGCTCAGTGGGTTAAGGATCCTGTGTTGCTGTGAGCTGTGGTGTAGGTCGAAGACACAGCTCAGATTTGGCATTGCTGTGGCTGTGGCATAGGCCAGTGGCTGCAGCTCCGATTCAGCCCCTAGTCTGGGAACCTCCATATGCTGCGAGTGCAGCCCTAAAAAGCAAAAAAAAAAAAAAAGTATCTGATACTCATGATGCTCTTATTAATGCTAGAATATGTTTCAGATGAGAAGTTGCCACCTGGTAGGATAATTTTTTTGGGCCTGTGCTAACCTTTTTCAAGTACCCAATTGTGGAGTGCATGCCATGGCGCAACAGGATCTGAGTGGCAGGTATCAGAAGTGCTGTGGCATAGGTCACAGCTGCAGCTGGGATCTGACCCCTGGCCTGGGAACTCGTATATGCTGCAGGGTGGCCAAAAAAACCTTGGATGCTTTTTGGTAGATGTGGAAAATGGGCAGGGTTCTCTCCAATCCTACCCTGGCAATAATTGAGAACTAACTGTTTACTCATTTGCTTACCTCTTTAGCCAACTCCTGTGCCATTTAGCCCCATTCCTCATAGTCTCAGAACAACATGACAGACTTCTCCAGTGAAGGTGTTCTCTCTAAGTTACCTAAGTGCTGCAACCTGGGGGTCACAACACTCAAAATGCAACCCTTGCATGCCACATAATGAGGAAGCCCACCACCTTAGCTTACTTGAAGGAAGGCTGCACTGGATTATCAGTGTATCTGACCATTGCTGTTGGTTGTTAAAACCTGAGCTGTTAAGACCCTAAAGTGAGTCAGCAAGCTGAAGTCTGAAGAGCTGTTTCTTTGCCCCAGGGCCCATGTGACTCAGTAACTTCCCAGCCCAGTAGTTGAGAAGAGTTCTATCTTGGGCTCCATTTGGTCTCATCTTTACACAGTCATCACAAGCCTGTGCAGTATACAGGGCAATTTATAATGTGTTGACAAAATTATATTTATTGAAGACTTACATGAGATCAGTGTCCTTGGCATTTTCAAATGTAGCATATATTCTCATTTCGCATGGTTGGATAAGGCTCCCAAAGGACACATGATTTGCTCAAGGTCACAGGAAGTGACAGAGTTGGAGCTTGACCCCAACTTCAGTGCTTTTCCCACCATAATAGAAATATTTTCTGTGAATTTAGAGGCTGCATTCTGAACACTCACATGGTCTCATTTAATTCTTACAAGACGAAGCAATTGAAAGGCCACATAGAGACGTTGGTGCCAAGGGAATGAATAATAGTGGTAGGGCTAAAAGGAGACTCAGTGATTGTCCCACGGTGTATGCCAAGGAGAGGAGAAGAGTAAGATAAAACTTCACAGATGCCAGCACAAAACATCTGGATTCGGGGCTCCAGGAGAGGGGTCTGGCAACATGTTTTAAAGGCAGCTGAAAGTGATTCTCATTTAGCCTGAATAACATTTGGGCTCCACAGGTCATCTCTCTTAGCACATGCTGTTCTGTGTTGTTTGTTTGTTTTGTTTTTGTTTCTTTTTTGGCTGCCCAGCAGCATATAGAGTTTACAAGCCAGGGATCAGATTCAAGGGGCATTTGCGACCTACGCCACTGCATTGCAGGATCCTTTTAACCCACCTCACCGGTTTTAGCCCACTGGGATCTGCAGAGACGCCACCAATCCCACCGGGCCACAGCGGGAACTCCTCTATTTTATTTTTAATGAAAGGCTTTTCTCTGCTCAGGTGCCAAAGGATAATGGGGCCCAGACAGTAGGGCTAAGGATTTAGACCTTTTGAAATCTGATTTCTAACACATTTGAAATTTGATTTGGTATCGAAGCACAAAAGCTCGCATTGCACCTCTGCTCTTAATATCCTGACCAGAGGCACCCATCCTGAGGCCGAGCGTGTCACGAGAAGAGTCGAAGTGCAAATTTTGCTGACGCCGTTTGGTGCTATCTCAGTCCTTAACTATTTCGGCTCCTAGCTGTTCTTTTATGTCCAAGAAACCACTCATGTATCTGTAAGCCATTTCTTTCTGAAATAACAATCAATAGCGCCGTCCTGAAAAGAGACCTACGTTGGTAGGCTGATTATAGGTACTTAATCAGTACCAGGTCAGTATTGAAACCCTTGCAAATCAGTCTAACCCTTTTGTCTTTTTATCTTAGTACCACCTGGGATTGACAGCTCAGCCTGAACTCTACCTTCTGAACACCGTGGATGCCGACTCACTTGTGTCTAGATGACTGACAGCCGGAGAGACTGTATAAGACCCACTTTCTCTTAGTCCTTTTGCGCCACGTGTCCTGTTGACATAGCTCTGTTAGTGCAGAGGTGAGTTTTGTTCAAACGTTTTGAACAAAAGGCAAAAATTTCCTCATGGGAATGGTGTTAAAAGCTGACGGCTGTGAAGTGTGGGTCAGAGACTTACCTCGAAGCGGTCCTGCCCGCTGAGGAGTCAAAGGATTAGCCTATGATGGCCACACACCCCATGGGCTTGTGTCTTAACGTCTGGAATTTTAAAAATACACGTGTGTATATGTTTCTATAAACCTGAACATACTCGTTTGGGTAGAGTTTTTAAGGTTATATAAAAGCGATAGATCTTTTGTATTTTTTTAACAAATGTTGAGATAAGTCAGATATTTATTTTGTTTGGATCGCAAGTGACAAAGGAAAAGGAGCATGGCTCTTTTTCTAAATGAACTGGTCACACTGGCTGACTTTTTCAAGTGATGCTTGACGATGGCCAGTTAAATTTCACTTTGATTTTAATCGACCCAGCCTGGGTAAACGGATACCCAGGCACATCATTTCCAAAGAAAACATTTCTTCTTTTCCGCAGTCCTATTTAATCCTGGTTGTTGGCGTGCTTTGTGATTTTTATTTTCTTTGTTGTTGCTTTTCTTGAAATTTTTTTTTTTTCAGAGAAATGTGTATTTTCCTAGTAGCAGGATCCAGAAATCATACTTTAATGAATGATCAGTTTTCCACACAGCCTTTTAACTCAGCCCATGCTGGCATTTCAGTTGTAGGTATGAAAAGAACAATGCTAGCATTTAATTTGTAAGTCCCAGCAGAAGCTAATGGAGGCATTGTGTTTCTTTCTCACATGTGTCAAGTCCCACTGTGTCTTTTCTTCCCACTTTTCCCATCAACACTCCAGACACCATTTCCAAGTCAGTTTCCAAGAGTGGCTAATATTTCTAATGCTGACTTTCCTAGGGAATGCTAAGTGTTTTAAGATATTTATACCAAGCAGTATGAGATTAGAACTAGACTGGCACTTACTGGAACACTAGTCCACCTGTCACAAACTGCCTGCCTACATGTGACTTATAGGTTTTTTTGTTTCTTGTTTTTTTTGATTGACCCCTCTTCCTAACCAGGATTTTTCCTTCTATAACATTTTTATAGTTAAAAATTAATATTTAAAATTTTAAAGCTTCGTCATAATTATCTGGTCGAAAGTGACAAGATTTTCAATACGGGGTTCACGTTCCTTCATGGAAGTGCAGTTGGCTTGAACCAAATGGCAACTATCCATTTTTCATGGAATATACTCCAGGGTGGCATCCACACCCTCTCTCATTTCCTTCCAGCCCCAAAGGCACTGAGTTTGCAAACCCAGCAGCCTTGGTAGGTTTAAGCATCATTTTCTTCTTTCAGCATTAAGAGAAATATCCAACCCCTCTTGCCTTATTTTAAAGTGGAGTACCTTTCAATAAGGCTTAAAAAATTTCCAAACATGGCCAATCTTCATTGATAATGATGTGATCCTCTGAGTGGCAAGGATTTTTCCAAGACGATGCCTTAAAATTCCCCCATTTTGTTGTGGCCCTTCAAACTTCTGATAAGAGCAGCAATCTTGGAATCTAGGTTAGACCTTCTGATCTTAAAAAGGCAACTGAGTTGACATCAGTTATCATCTTTTAATTGAAAAAGAGGTTTATGAGTTTCAGTGTTTTGGTTTCCTTATGTAGAGACAGCAACTCTAGGTGAATCAATCTGTTGGGTTTTCCTCCTTCCCTGGGCAATTTCATTTCTCAATAGTTTCATTATCAGAGAATGGGGAAAGAAAAAAAAAAGACCCCCAAAATCCTGTTTCTCAGCCCATAAAAAGATAAGGTGGTTGGTTAAACAGAGATTTAGTTCTCTGAGGAATTCTGTAGCTTTTCTCTATGCTTTAACTATTGTTACTTAGAACAGACTATAGTGTTTACAAGGGTTTATAAATATACCCCTCAAGTCAAAAAACTCCTATAATCAGAAAATTTGATAATATAAACTGAATCATGCTAAAACCAGAAGAGGAGATTGATGTCTAAAGAATTGAGTCTTGGGTAAAGTTTTTTGCTAAGTTAAGGATATTTAATCTTCTCTAATTTATGATGTACAGTTCTGGATTTCCATGTTATGTGCTTACAATATAGATATTAATATATTCAGTCCTCAGATTAGCCCAGATGCATATATACTCAGTCAATTCCTGCGGATTAACACTGTGGAGTCAATTTGTAAAAGGATGCTCTGACAATGTATACCCAGAATGTCAGAAAAATGCAGTTAAATAATCATTACTGAGCAGCTGCAGTTGGTCTAAGATAAAAGGCAATCAGAGCATATCCAGGCATGTGAAAGGGTTGAGTTAGCAAGACATCAGAGGTTACAGTAGTCAATGAAAATAGCCTTCTCAATTTTAAATATTATATTAAAGCCACTAAACTGTTGCCCCAGAAGTATTGTGCAAATTCAGGTACTGTATTTTATCTCTAGGGTCTTCATGCAATGGCCTTCCCTCTTTACCCAAGCTACTGTGGGTAACTGACATCCTGCATTCTTAACTTTCACATATGATTTTACATTTTAATTTAAACAGAACTTGTGAGTGCTCATGCATACCTGCTCTTAATAAATACTTCTCATTGCCTTTCTCAAGCAATAACCGTATTACTTGAGTTCTTTCAGAGTAAGATAGAGCCTATTGGATTTGGCAAGAAAAGCCTGTTTCTGATCAAACACTTCAATTAATCTGTTTTTAATGCTAAGCATAAAAATAGAGAGAGTGGGGTCTTTTCGGTAGCCTGATTAGAACTGTCTTCTCATTGTGTCATTAAGGTGAAGGATTTTTCTGTGCCAGCTGTCCTGTCTTTCATGGAAAATATTAGAGTCAACTGCTGGAATAGTCACTCCAGTGGAATAAAGTAGTTGGATTCCTTCCTTGCCTGTTTTCTAAAGAGGAGAATTTTTTTTCTTGTTTTTCTTTTTTGGCCTACATGTGGCATATGGAGTTCCCTGGCCAGGGATCAGATCTAAGTCATGATTGCAGCCTACGCCGCAGGTGTGGCCATGCTGGATCCTTAACGCACTGTGCTGGGCCAGCAGTCAAACCTGCATTCCAGCGCACCCAAGATGCCACCGAACCCATTGCCCCACAGCGGGAACTCCTAAAGAGGACAGTGTTGACCAAAATATGTGTACTATTTCGGTGGCACTAGAAGAGCTCATGACAGGTACAAGTGGCAGATTTTAAAATAATTGTTTGTGCCAGTAGAGAAAAGGGTATGTAATACACAGAACAGTGGGTTAATGTCTAGAATGCAGACATATTTTTAAATATTCCTAAGTATTTCTCCACTACAGGAAACATCAAGGAAGAGGAAATCACTACCTCAAATCATCTTAGAGTGCACAGTCTTTTATTTCAGTAGGTACTTTTTTGTTTTGTTTTCTTTCTCAGGCCTGGAGTGTTTGGGAGTAAATCTGAGTCATGACTTCAACAAGATCTAGTTAAATTTTAGGGACCCTAGGGCAATTACAGAGGAGTTTGAGGCCACAGGTATACTTAGCATTTAATGTCTTGTTTCTTGTGTTTTCTTTTTTCTTTTTTTTTTGTCTTTTCAGGAACCTTGGCATATGGAGGTTCCCAGGCTAGGGGTCCAATCAGACCTATAGCTGCTAGCCACAGCCACAGCAACATGGGATCCAAGCCGCATCTGTGACCTACAGCACAGCTCACAGCAACACTGGATCCTTAACCCACTGAGCGAGGCCAGGGATTGAACCCGCAACCTCATGGTTCCTAGTCGGATTTGTTTCTGCTGCGCCACGCCACGACGGGAACTCCTCTTGTGTTTTCTGCAGTGTCACACACCAGATTAGCAGTAGCACGTCTGAACTGAATTCTTTCATCCTCGCACTACTGCCATCTGAGGGAAAAGGGATTTTTTTCTAGCAATTTACTTTTATACACCTAGAAGTACTAAGAAGTTTAAAAATGAACACACAGATATTTAAATGTTAGACATTTACGTTTGTGGTAAAAGAGTCAAGTTTCTATGTAAGAGTGAGGTGCACAGTGGGGAACCAAAATTAAATAACAATACGACCATTCTCCTCTGATGTAATTTCTAAAAAGTTTATGAAGGGCTTAATTACCTTGACTTGTTTGGAGAGACTTAAGCCATGGGAGTAGAGAATATCATTTAACATGGAGATAGAAAAATTTTCCGTAGCCACTATATAACTTCTCATTTTCAGGTTGATTTGGCATAATATAGGTTATCTTCTGCCACTAACTCGAAAATAAAAATTTTAAAAGAAAGTCATGTCCTAGATTCTGAAAGATATCAACAAGAATATTTTGGGGTTAACTATTTATGAGTGTTGATTTGGGAATCAACTTCTTAAACAGTTGAGACTTTCACGATACAAGGCTATGAGAATTCTGGCTGAAACTTCTGCCATATAATTTGCTATATATTGAAAAGTCATTCTTCATAATAAATAGTTTTCAAAAGCCTTCTTGTCTTTCTTGTCTGCAGCTTCATTTTTTGGACACATTGAAGAATCGCGGTCTAATGTAATCCTTATACATAGAATAGAGAACACCTGGAAGCAAAAAGATGTTGATCAATAGGGTATCCATAGAAAACAAACACTAAATTTCTTCACTTGTACTTTTCTTTTTTTTTGGTCTTTTTAGGGCTGCACTGGCGGCACATGGAGGTTCCCAGGCTAGGGGTCTCACTGGAGCGACAGCTGCCGGCCTACACCACAGCTACAGCAACGTGGGATCCACGCCTCGTCTGCCACCTACACCGCAGCTCATGGCAATGCCGGATCCTTAACCCACTGAGAGAGGCCAGGCATCGAACCCACATCCTCATGGATACTAGTCGGGTTCATTAACTGCCAAGCCACAAAGGGAACTCCCCACTTGTATTTTTCTAAAACTAAACTACAAAAAAAAATTTTTTTTTTTGGCCACACCCGTGGTGTATGGAAGTTCCCAGATCAGGGATCGAATCTGAGCTACAGTTGCAACTTAACACCACAGCTACAGCAACACCAGATCCTTAACCCCCTGCACCAGGCCAGGGATTGAACCTGCACCTCTCTAAGCGACCCAAGTTGCTAAGTCAGATTCTTAACCCATTGCACCACAGTGGCAACTGCCTACAATTTAAAAACACACCAACCCCTCCATCTTAACTAATTTTTGGCTTGGATCATACAAGTGACTCCAGAAAAGAAAACAAAAAACTGAGAGCCCTTTAAGATCAGTATAAATCTGAATTTATGATGTTACTATGCCACCCTAAAGACTGAATTTTGAAATATTGGTGAAAAAGGAAAACGTGAAGATGTGGCTAGATGTTGAGATAAAAACAATAGGCACCTCAATTTAGCAAACATCTATTCAGTGTCTGCTTGTGCTCAGTATCCTGAAGAAAGCAAAGGTGAATGGATCTTAGTTGTACTGCACTACACCAGGTGGTGTCAAAAATAGGTATTTATTAGGACTAAATGAGGTAATGATACAGAAAGCACAGTGACACATCATGAGCATTCATTAAGCGTTAGCTATGACTCTTCTGCAATATGCACTCATCCTCCAACCAAACCTAGTCTTCTTAATTCTTTCTTTCTTTTTTTTTAGGCTGCACTCTCGGCATATGGAGGGAGGTTCCCAGGTTAGGGGTCGAATCAGAGCTACAGCTGCCAGCCTACGCCACAGTCACAGCAACGCTGGGTCTGAGCCGCATCTGCGACCTACACTACAGCTCACGGCAATGCCAGATCCTTAACCCACTGAGCAAGGCCGGGGATCCAACCCACATCCTTATGGATACTAGTTGGGTTCTTAACCTGCTGAACCACAACAGGAACTCCTCTAATTATTTTCTTTTGTTCCTCTCTTAATATTTTTTTTTTCACAGTGATGCATGGAAAAGAGTACATAAAACTTAAATCACCAGGTTAACATAGTTGTAGAGTGAACACCTGTAATTGTGGGTCAAGAAATAGACTATTATGGGCATCCTGGGAGCCCCCCAGCTTTCCCTTTTTGACCATGTGCCCCTCTTTTTTCATAGGTAATTACTGATCTGAATTTGATAATGGTTTTCCTTGTCTTTGTAGTGTGACTATTTAGTATCCCCAAACAGTTCCATGTTGCCTATTTCTTAGCTTTCCATACAGCAGGCATCTTTCTAAATTGCCGTTCTGCCTATGTCACTCCTCTGTTTGAACCCTTCACTGGATAACTTCATGTTATTACTCAGCTAACAAGCATATACATCTGTTGGGTTTTTTGTTTTTTTGTTTTGTTTTGTACTGTTTTGTTTGCCTTTTGACCTTTTAGGGCCGCACCTGTGGCATATGGACGTTTCCAGGCTAGGGGTCTAATTGGAGCTGTAGCTTCTGGCCTACACCACAGCCACAGCAACGCCAGATCCAAGCCACGCCTGCAACCTACACCACAGCTCGTGGCAATGATCCTTAGCCACTGAGCGAGGCCAGAGATTGAACCCGCAACCTCATGGCTCCTAGTCAGATTCGTTTCCACTGCGCCATGACGGGAACTCCTATTGGGGGTTGTTTTAATATCAGTTGAGCTAAGGTGTTACTCTCTTTTCCAGAGTTCCCTTCCCTGTGTGGTTCTGGGTTAGCTTGGCCATGGGAGACATTTTGCTTTAGATTTGAAGGTGAAAGTTGAAGCGGCAGCCGTCAGAGTCTTTTTGCACTTGGAAGGCATGATGCAGAGCCCTGGGTGCTGTGACAGCTTGCATGTATTGTGTACATGCTGGCTCACTTCGTTGTTGTTGGGCAGCAGTCAGGCCCACAGATCCTTCAGCTTCTTCTAGATCTCCTCCATTAGATCTTTTGGCTCCTAGGCCAGGTATGGATTAGCTTCATGATAGAAGGTGCCAGCTCTTCCTAGAGGTCATGCCATGATCAAGGTTGGGGTCAGCAAGACTCTGATTCAAGTTTCCAACTGCCTTTGTGGGTCACAGCTCAGCCTTGCAGATTCTTTCTCTTTCTTTCCCAGTCGTTGCGTTGCTCATCACTTCAGGTGCCAGAATTAGAAACATAGCCAGCAGCCTAACATGGACTGTTTAACCAGTTACCCAAATGGCTTAAGCTCATATCTATAATAAATCCCTTTTTATATAACACTACTAGTAGTTTTGCTTCTCTGAACTGACTGATACAGAATTTGGTATTGGAAGCTTATGGAGGAACATGACCTTGAGATAAGTTCTCTGAATTGCTTCGGGGTTATCTGGAATTGGTTTTCTGATTTGATTAGATTCCCACCCTCCCACCCTCCCACCCCCCGCCCCCCACCCCCCAGTGGCAAAGAGTATGCTAGCAGTTCATGGCATGTGGTAGCAAAACATATCCCCCCCCCCTACTAAAAAAAGGACTTCCCATCGTGGCCAGCAGAAACAAATCTGACTAGGAACCATGAGGTTGCAGGTTTGATCCCTGGCCTCGCTCAGTGGGTCAAGGATCTGGCGTTGCTATGAGCTGTGGTGTAGGTTGCAGACGTGGCTCAGATCTTGTGTTGCTATGGCTGTAGTGTAGGCTGGTGGCTACAGCTCCAATTGGACTTCTAGCCTGGGACTCTCCATATGCTGTGGGTGTGGCCCTAAAAAGCAATAAATGAATAAATAAAAACTTATCACCTTGCAGATAACCTTGAATCAGGTGCCTATAGAAAGAAGGCTTTGGGTGATGCAGTATTTACTGCCATAGAACATTCAGCAGAATTGAAGTGTATAAGGAGCATAATAATAAGGTTGGTTCCTTCTCAGTATGCTGGAAAACTTTGAAAAACAATATGATGGGCTCACAGCTTTCAATTCTTAGCTCAAGGTCTTGTGAGGGACCTGAAAGCTTTATGACGTTCCCAAAAGAAACTCTTAACTCCTGTAGCCATGAGGCTGATATTTTTGAAAAAGGGACACAGGGACTAATCCTGTCAGTGACTAATCACAGCACACATTACAGTTCCAACCCCACAACAGGTCTTTTGTTGAAGTTAGGGCGTTGCTTTGGAAGGTGTGGGACTCTGAATGTTGACATGGGATCACGTGGGCAGCTTTCCGTGAAGCTGGGTCCTCGAGCCCCTCTGCTTGACTGAGACTCCTTTGCCAATACAAAAAGTCTTATCTCAGTCAACATGTGGACCAAAAAGTAGTCTCCATTAGATGAAGACTAGTGAAATAACAGAAATTCCTTGGTATACTGGTGTGGTAGAGAGCAACGGGGCAGTTTCGTCCGTCAGGGAACTCTGGCAATGGCTGGAGACATTTTTGATTCTCACAGTGGGGGTGGGTGGGCACCCTGGCATCTAGTGGTTAAAGGCCAGGGATGCAGCTGAACATTCAGTATGCACAGGACAGTCCTCCACACGGAAGAATAATCTAGTCCAAAATGTCCATAGTGCTGAGACTGAGAAACTGCCCAAAGCCTTAGGGAGATTATAATGGCAGATTGGATTTATCCTGCTTCCTCAGCCCCCTAAAAAATATACACAGGGACTAATCCTGTCAGTGACTAATCCACTTCCTTCAGCAAGGCTGTGAGAAATACATCTGTGAAGGAAGCCCTGGCATCCTGGAAGGGATCGATGGTGACGATTTTCTATAAACCGGGAAGAGACAGTAGGAATTTCTGGGCTCCCTGAATTCAGTGGGGAAGCTGAGACAGTGGAGTGGCAGGGGGTCAAGTGGCAGCATTTAACTGGCAAAAACAAGGAAAGCATGATTACTGTAATGGGCAGGAGAGCCTAAGTAGGAATCAGAATAGTTTAAGCCATGAAGGTCTCTGGCATTGGCTAAGGGATTACAGTGTACCTAGAGTTAAGAGTGGCGGACAGCATAGAAGCAGAAAAGCTCTAAGCGTTGGTCAACAGATTTGACTTGAATCGTCACAGTAGAGAGCCATGGCCCCTCAACCATTTTTCAAAGAGGGGTCAATTCACAGTCCCAAAGTCCCTGGAATAAAGGAGGAGTCAGATTCCCTGAAGAAGAAGGGAAAAGACCCTGTGTCACAGCCCCAAAATGCAAATCCTCCTCCTAGCCTTCCCCAAAGGAACCTGTGCCTATTCACCAGGATGCCTGTGCAAGGGGAAGGAGAATAATCCCATTTGTGGGACACTGTTAAATGTTGGTTCTGAATTGATACTAATGCCTGGAGACTTAGTGTGTTCTCTGAGTCAAACTAGGAGTTGATGGTCAGGTTAATGGAGTTTTGCTGAGGGTCTGTTTTACAACTGGCCTGGTGGGTCCCTGTTAGTCTGCCTTAACGTTGTTTCCCCAATTTGGAATGTGTGATTGGAACAGACAGGCTCAGCAACCGTCAGAATCCTCACATTGGTTCCCTGACCCGTGGACTGAGAGCTGTTGTGTCAGGGAAAGCCAGATGTAAACCATTCTAATTGCTTCTACCTATCAGAGCAATGCTGCATTCCCAGAGGGATTATAGAGATTAGGGCTTCCTCAGGGACTTTAAAGATGCTGGGGTGGTGAATCCTACCACATCTGCATTCAGTTGGCCTCTTTGGCCAGAGGACAAATGGATCTTGGAGAATGATAATGGATTTCTTAACCAGATATGATCAGTCTAACTGCAGCTGCTGTACAGATGTGGTTTCACTGCTAGGGCAAATCAACACAATTTTTGCTATTTGGTTTGCGGCTATTAATCTGGTTGATTGCTCTTTTTTTTTTTTTCTGTATACCTTTTAGTAAAGGTCATCAGAAGCAGCTTGCTTTCATCTGGCAGGGCCAACACTATAGTTTTGTGTGTGTGTGTGTTACATTTTAGGGCTGCATCTGCGAAATACGGAAGTTCCCAGGCTAGGGGTCGAATCAGAGCTATAGCTATGGCCTATGCCACAGCCACAGCAATGCAGATCCTTAACCCACTGAGCAAGGCCAGGAATTGAACCTGCATCCTCATGGATGCTAGTCGGGTTCATTACCGCTGAGCCACAATGGGAACTCCAGCACTATACTTTCAGTGTTTAAGCTCAGGGCTGTGTGAACTCTCCAGCCCTATGGCACAATCTAGTCTGCAGGGACCCCAGTCACCTCTCCATTCCACAGGACATCAGATTAGTCCATTATATTGGTACAATATGACTATCAAGGGGAAACTGAATTTCTACAGTGGTAGGGTAAGGAAGAATGTCTCTGGAAATGCATACTTTCTGGGGTATTTCTTAGAACTCCCATGTCCTGTGGTTAAAGAAGGTGGAAAATAATATCCAATACAGGAAGGATGGTTAGTGACCCAGATCATTTAAGAATGAAGGTTTAGATCAACACACCAGTCAGGTAACCTTGAATAGCCAAGGTGCTCGCTGGAGGCAAAGTGAGGATGAAATGGCTGGTGGAAAAACAGTTATAATACCGGCTATGCCCATATGACTGGTTGCAGATATAAAGACTCTGAGGAGTTCCCATCATGGCACAGCGGAAACGAATCCTACCAGGAACCATGAGGTTGCGGGTTCCATCCCTGGCCTTGCTTAGTGGGTTAAGGATCCAGCGTTGTTGAGCTGTGGTGTAGGTTGCAGACACTGCTCGGATCCCAAGTTGCTGTGGCTGTGGCGTAAGCTGGCAGCTGTAGCTCTGATTCGACCCCTAGCCTGGATATCCATTAAAAAAAAAAAAAAAAAAAGACTATGGTAGTTATGAATACTTCTTCCTTATTTTGATATGAATACACTTATGTATACATTTACCAATTTTTTTGTTCTATTTGCCACTTCCATTTACCTGCCATCTCATATAAGAACTGTTAGTAGTTAGCTTTATACATCTCAGGATTTAAGTCACAGGATATCAAAGGGGAATGCACCTCAGCTCAGAGATGAATCAACATCACCCAAAGATGGACAAAGGGATTTCATAGCGTCCTTGGGGAGAGAATGTTTTTGGTTTTACAAGGGATGGTTGATTTGGCCATTGTCTTTATTTGAAGGTAAGTGTATTAAAAGAGGTGCATATGGATGCTTGGTTGACCAGGGATGGACAGTGATGGGTTTGTATCATGTCTCCTTAGCTAAACTGCAACTAGATTTTTCCAGAATTCCTTTCCTTTTATTCCTTGAGTAATTGCACAAGAGACATTTTGCATGAGATCTAGAAGGCAGAAGTGAAGCAAGAGCCAAATTCCTTTCACCTTGGAAGGCACTCATGCAGCAGATTTTTTCTTATCTGCTGGCCTACCTGTTGGCCTGGGGCAGCCGTCAGCAATGAAGCTACTATGGCTCCTGCTGAATTGCCTCATTCATCTTCTCTGACTCCTTGGACAGGTCGCTGCCACACCCGTCATCAAATGTGGAGGCTTAGAGATGGTGAGAAATCCACAAGGGTTTCAGGCCATCCTGTGTGTTCCAGTTCATCCTTGTGGGTTCCAGATTTTTCTTGCTTTCTCATTTTTCATCTCTCTTTGCTTTCTAACTCCTTGCCCTGCCCACTTCAGGTCCCAGCTCCTGATACCTAAGCAAGAGCCTCACAATTACATGAAATCCAAACAGGTATAATAAATTCCTTACTAGATGTAGCTACTGGGAGTTCTGCAGTCTCACTGATTCACCTACTATACCAAGCCATGCAGGGTTCCACTAACATGCCATGCTTCTGTGCCTTTGTTTTTGCCTCTGCCTAGAATCTCGACTGCCTTCTCTGCTTAGGTAATTCCTCCACATACTTGGCTCATCAAATTTGCCTCCTTAGAGAACCCTCCCCATGGTCGTGCTTCCATAGCAACCTCTGCTATCTCGTGGTACCCATGACTTCATATTGTCTTCTGCTCTTGGTCTCTTTTCTTTAGGAGACTAAATAAACTATTTGGAGGGTAGGGACTGAATCTTATCTCTAGACCAGCACCATGCCGTGCACATACGTGCTCAATTCATGTTGGCTGAAGGACAAAAATGAGGACTGTTATTTTATTTATTTATTTATTTTTGTCTTTTGTCTTTTTAGGGCCGCACCCATGGCATACGGAGGTTCCCAGGCTAGGGGTCCAATCGGAGCTGTAGCCGCCGGCCTACGCCACAGCCACAGCAACATGGGATCCAAGCTGCGTCTGCGACCTACACCACAGCTCATGGCAATGCCGCATCCTTAACCCACTGAGTGAGGCCAGTTATCAAACCTGCAACCTCATGGTTCCTGGTAGGATTCATTTCCACTGCGCCACGGCGAGAACTCTGAGGATTCTTATTCTGAAGTCAAGTTTCTTGTATTTTGTTTAAGACTTGAATATCACCGCTCATAATAATAAGATAATTACCATATAATTCCCTCTATGCAAGCCCCATCGTCATCATCACTAGATAATCCTAGACCTACTTTTAGACTGATTCAGCCTTGGATAGCATGCAAGGGGAACTAAGAACGCTGTGACTTGGTTTCAGTGTAGACAAAAATATTTAGATAATTTAGGTCCCAAAGTTGACTCCCTGTTAGAACTACCTGATTTAGCTGTTGATATAACCTGAATTAACCAGGTGATTTTACACCCGTTCTTTGGATTTGTCTGTGTCAATACTGCTTCATTTATAGACTAACAGAAAAATGTGCCTATTGCTCAAAGCTTGGAATAAACAAGAAACAAGTATATTGAGACTGGTGGGCTCTGAAAATGTTTTCTTCCCAGTTAAACTACTTTAATGGTTATATTTGCTATTGAAATAGGTTGGGAACTGTGACGACTGCTCTTAGCTGAGCAGTAAAGGCTGAGTTCCATAACCACTGCTTTTAGCTGATTTACATAAGGTACAAATTATTCACTGCTCCTCTTGCTCTAGAGGATAACAGAAACTATAAGCTAGTTCTCGCCTGGGTTTTTCTTTTTTAAAATTGAGGCATAGTCCACAGGCAACATTACTGGTGTACAACTTAATAATTCTGTATTTGTGTGTTTTGTGGAATGATCACCACAATAAGTCTAGTTAGCATCTATCACCATACATAGTTATAGAATTTTTCTTCTTGTGATGAGAACGTTAAAAATGTACTCTCTTGGAATTTCCCTTGTGATGCAGTGGGTTAGGGATCCAGCGTTGCCATAGGTGTGGCACAGGCCACAACAGCAGGGTGGGTTTGATCCCTGGCCCAGGAACTTCCACATGCTGGGGGTGTGCCCCCCCCCCAAAAAAAAACCCTACTCTCAGCCCCGTTTTTTTAAAATTGAGGTAAAGTTGCTTTACAATGTTGTATTAGTTTTAGGTGGTACCGCGAAGTGATTCAGTTGTACATATGCGCATTCTTCTCAGAGACTTCTCCCGAGCAACCTTCAAATATGAAATACAGTGGTATTGACTCTAGTCATCATGCTATACGTTACACCCCCATGACTTATTTATTTTATAACTGGAAGTCTGAACTCTTTTGCGCCCCCCCCCCCGAGTTTTTTTTTTTCCTCAGTGGAGATCACCGTCTTTCTTATCATTCCTCCTCCATTACATCATCTTGAACCAACGTTCATCTTCCGATATGAGTGAATGAATGAATGAATGAATGAATAAAAGTAGTCTCAAAGACCGCTGAACACAAGGTACAAATGAAGCTGGTTACCTAGAGTCACAGCTCCTACAGCAAATCCGTGGGCAGCAACTCTCATGTGAATAAGGTGAACGGACATGTTCTGATCTCTTCTGTATTTTAACTTGTAGAGACCATAGGACACCACACTCACAAAGCCTGCTATTCCTGTGAATTAAAAAGAGGGGATTATATAAATAGCAGGCTAAAATTCCCAAGAGCTTATTTTTATTTTTTATCTTTTTGTCCTCGTGGCACATGGAGGATCCCAGGCTAGGGATCGAATCGGAGCTGTAGCTGCCGGCCCACACCAGAGCCACAGCAACGCCAGATCCGAGCCGCGTCTGCAACCTACACCGCAGCTCATGGCAACGCCAGATCCTCAACCCACTGAGTGAGGCCAGGGATCGAACCCAAGTCCTTATGGATGCGAGTCGGGTTCGTAAACTGCTGAGCCACAACAGGAACTCCCCAAGAGCTTAGATAATTGAATAAAAGACTGTCCAAGAAAGGACCCAGAAGGTAAGCTGGCAAGATACCAAAGAATACTTCCTGTGGAGATTCAGTATTTGGAAGTTTGAGTTTTTCCCGGAAAAACTTGAATTGTAGAGTATAGTAACTTATCTAGTACTTTCTAATTTTCCTGAGGCATGGTTTCCAATCTATAGGCTGCAAGGCTTTTATTTGGGGCAAGCTACTTAGCCGGTGAGTGAACTAACCAACATCTCAGCATCCATAGCTATTGGGTTTTTGGCATTATTCCTCTCTACTTGTCATCAAATAAGGAGTAAACTAGTAAAGTCAAAGAAACTTTAATCTTCTGTGAAAATGAGATACTGAATTTTAATTAATTATAAAAAGGTATGAATATTTGCACGAAAAGTATGTGACTCTGGGAAGAACTGTGATTCCAGAAAATTTCGGAAGCCCATACAGATATTTCTTTATTCCCTACATATGTCAGGGGGTAAATAGGACAACCAAGATTCTGTGTAACTGGCTCTAAAACAGAAAACTGATCAGCCAAACAGGAATAATCCTAGAAAGTGATTTGAAACTCTGTGAGAACTTAATACATGACAAATCAAAATAACCAAACAACAGATAAGGGAATAACCATTTAATAAATACAATTATTGGTAGAAAGAACTAACTTGGATTTGTATCTCACAGCAGGCCCTACAAAAAAAAATTGTTTATGGGTCAGAATTAAATGTAAAAATAAAACAAAAAAATCAACAAAATCTATAAAAAAACAGAACAGCATATTTATAACATTGAAAAGGGTGTAAAACAGACTTAAAACAACAAGGACATAAAAAGCAAAAAATGGAGTTCCTGTTGTGGCACAGTGGTTAACGAATCCGACTAAGAACCATGAGGTTGCGGGTTCGATGCCTGGCCTTGCTCAGTGGGTTAAGGATCCAGTGTTGCTGTGAGCTGTGGTGTAGGTTGCAGACACTGCTCAGATCCTGAGTTGCTGTGGCTCTGGCGTACGCCGGCAGCTACAGCTCTGATTGGACCCCTAGCCTGGGAACTTCAATATGCCACGGCAAGCCGCCCTAAGAAAGGAAAAAGACAAAAAAAAAAAAAGGCAAAGAAACAAAACGGAGTCCCTGTTGTGGCTCAGTGGGTTACGAACCCAACTAGTATCCATGAGGATGTGGATTCAATCCCTGGCCTTGCTCAGTGGGTTAAGGATCTGGTGTTGGCTGTGGCTGTGGTGTAGGTCGGCAGCTGCAGCTCCAATTTGACCCCTAACCTGGGAACCTCCATATGTTGCAGTTGCAGCCCTAAAAAGAAAAAAAAAATAAAAAGGACAAAAAATGCTGTATTTTGACATAAGAATAAAAGGTTTTTGCACAATAAAAGTATGGGTCTGTTCCTGCGGATCTCTCTTCCATCCTATTGACTTATGTGTCAATCCTTTCATCAATGCCACAGTCTTGATTTCAGTATCTATATAGTAAGCCTTCCTATCAGGTAGGGGTGTTTCTTCCCACCCCAACAAAACTTGACCCTCTTATCAAATCAAGGCTCTGTGCTTACTGAAATTTGGTTTGTTTCTTTTAGAGATTAAAGTCAGAACCTTTACTGTTTCCCATTCACTGTCTTTGTAGTTTGTGTATAATTGAATTTAGCTAGGAACACTTTTATCTCTCTACTTTAATCACCCTAAATGTCTCTGGAAAAACAACTTAATTACAGCAGGCACAGTGATTAATTTCTATCCAGTATAATAATCTGTTCTACTGGTACTGAGTTCTTGAATTGATTTTCTAGTTAAAAATGCTAAAGAAGATGAATAAATCACTAAAAAATGATTTGCTTTCTTTTCTTGGGCTATTACAGGCCTTAATCAAATGAAGTGAAACTTCTAAACAGAATATTAGTATAAAGTAAAATTTTGATTCTTTTCAATATGTGAATAATGACACTTAGAAAATTGCTAGATTTGCAGTGACATTTAACAGAGACATATGACATTTATTTAGAAGGTTTTGTAGAATTAATCACAAACATATGTACATCTAATTTAAATATTATTTTAATGGTTTCCAGACAAACACAAGGAAAGAGGCCTGGCTGAAGTTTAGGGCATGAAGTATAAACATGAAGTATACATGTTTAGGGCAGGGAGTTCCCTTGTGGCACAGTGGGCTAAGGATCTGATGGTGTCACTGTAGTAGTTGGGGTTGCTGCCATAGTTCAGGTTTGATCCCTGGCCTGGAACATGCTGTGGGTGCAGCCAAAAAAAAAAAAATAATAATAATAATGCTTAGGGCAGCTTAAGCATCCAAAGGAGAAGGAAGAGAAAGGATAGATTTTAAAACATAATATTGATGCTTAGATTTGTGTGTGTGTGTTTTAAAGTCCGTATATATAACAGTATTTGTGGAAAATGTAAACATGATGTGTTGGGAAAGGATAAAGAGGCTAAGACTCCATATCTAATTAAAATAACGCTTTTAAAATCTGGAGTTGGAGTTCCTGTTGTGGCTCAGTGGTTAATGAATCCGATTAGGAACCAAGAGGTTGTGGGTTCAATCCCTGGCCTTGCTCAGTGGGTTAAGGATCCGGCATTGCCGTGAATTGTGGTGTAGGTCGCAGACATGACTCGGATCTGGCATTGCTGTGGCTCTGGTATAGGCCAGCAGCTCCAGCTCCAATTAGACCCCTAGCCTAGGAACCTCCATATGCCACAGGTGCAGCCCTTGAAAAGACAAAAAAATAGATAAATAAAAATAAATACGTAAATCTAGAGTTTACTTAACTATTAACCTCAGCATCCGGAACACATCAAGAAGCCAGCAAAAAGCCACAAAGCACGAACTTCATGTTCTCAAGTGTACAGTAGGCTAATGCTTTCTCTTTTGCCTTTTTTAGTGCCACGCCTGAGGCACATGGAAATTCCCGGGCTAGGGGTGGAATCAGAACTAAAGCTGCTGGCATACACCACAGCCATAGCAGTGTGGGATCCAAGCCGCATCTGCAACCTACACCATAGCTCACGGCAACGCCACTTAACCCACTGAATGAGGCCAGGGATCAAACCCGTGTCCTCATGGATACTAGTTGCGTTTGTTTCCACTGAGCCACAATGGGAACTCCAGGCTAAGGCTTTCATTCAGAGCTTCTTTACTCTGAATTGACTCAATTCTCTTAAGCTTGGATGTCTAGCTACTGGTACCACAGAACATTAGAATCAGAACTTTTTGATGGTACCCAACAGTAATAGAAGAAGGAAAAATCTATAAACAGTGGACACAAAATTTACATTGGAGTTGATTAAAGGACAAAGAGACATATAGATCTTAACTCATAGTGGGGCTACATCTTGATAAACCCATTGTAAGTTGAAAACATTGTACATCAAAAATTCATTTGGAGTTCCCCTTGTGGCTCAGTGGAAACTAATCCAACTAGTATCCATGAGGATGTGGGTTCCATCCTTGGCCTCACTCAGTGGGTCAAGGATTTAGCACTGTCGTGAGCTGTGATGTAGGTCACAGACATGGCTCGGATCTGGCATTGCTGTGGCTGTGGTGTAGGCTGGCATCTGTAGCTCCTATTTGACCCCTAGCCTGGGAGCTAGACGTCTATATGCTGTGGGTGAGGCCCTAAAAAGACCAAAAAAAAAAAAAATTCACTTAATACACCTAACCTACTGAATATCATAGCTTTCTTTAAACATACTTAGAATATTTACATTAGCCTGTATTTGGGCAAAGTCATCTGACGCAAAGCCCATTTTATAATGTAGCATTGAATATCTCATGTAATTTACTGAATATTGTACTGAAAGTGAAAAACAGAATGGGTATATGGCTACATAGTAGTTGTAATTGTACTGGTTGTTTGCCTTCATGATGGCGAGGCTGACTGGGAGCTGCTGCTGCCCAGCATCATAAGAGAATATGGTACTGTGTGTGTGGCTAGCCCAGGAAAAGATCAAAATTCAAAGTATGGTTTTTGCTGACTGCGTATTGCTTTCTCATCATCTTAAAGTCGAAAAGTCATAAGTTGAGGACCATGTGAATACATCTCAGTCGTCCCTAACAGACTCAGTATAATCAACTGCTGCTGCTGCTACTGATTCTGAGTCTTCGCAGAAAAGTCATGGTCCATTCAGTCAATTCCGTGTAGATTGGCAGGGAACTAGTAATCTTAGATAGACCTCTAATGAAAATGGATTAAACAGTTAAAATTTGATGCATAATAATAATAATAATAGCTAGTATTTATTGAGGATTTACTATACACTAGAAACTGTTGAAAACTCATACGCATGGAAGGGATTAGCCTCAATTATCTGAAAAACATTCAATTTTATAACAATTTCACTACTCAAAGATACTGGGTAAGGCATTATTGTATTATTATAAAAGGTTTTCAGTATCAGTCAAAGCTTGTACTTACCTACAGGGACAAAGGGGGAGTCTCTAGATTTCCTGATCAATCGAGATAACTGGCCTTCATCCTCATCTGCCGACCACTGGTTATTTGAAGACATTATTTTCTCTCTAGTAACAGTACAGGATAAATATGATTGCTATGAATAATTAAAAACAATGTTTCCCAATATACTCTTTTTTTCCCCCTTATACTGTTTTTTTTTTTTTCCCCTTTTTTTGGCCCCACCCGGGGCATCTGGAAGTTCCCCGGCCAGGGATGGAATCCAAGAGGCAGCTGTGTCCTAGGCCAGATCTGGGCAATGTAGGATCCTTAACCCACTGAGCCGGGCCTGGGATGGAACCCTCCTGCCTCAGAGTCAACTAGGGATCCTAAGCTGCTGTGCCACAGTGGGAACTCCCCCACCACACACTTGATTATGTGTTTTTCCGTCTTCATTTGCTTGACATGCTTATCTGCTCAATTGAAGTAAACAGTTATCTTCCCTTCATCCTTTAAATTGTGGAATCCTTTCATTTTGTTTGGGGGGAGGAAAGAAAAATACACAGAGGTAATTAATGATCATGGGATTCCAAGAAGGCAGAGTGAAAACACAGGTCTTAAGTACGTTCTTAAGTTCCCTTTCACTCTTCAGCATTTGAAAGCATTGGGAACTTCAGCACTTCCACAAAACAGAATGCGGAGTTTCTGTCACAAAGTATCATTTTTAAAGAATGATGGCATTGCCAGCATAGGCCTAAATACCTCTAGATTTACAAGTGATGGAAGAATGATCACTCCTCTTCTGCAGAATGTGTAGCTTATTACCGTCATTGAGATATTTACCAGGTGCCTGCCATATCCCAGGTGCTATGGTGGACAATGGAAATAAGCTTCCTTGTCTACGCAGGATGAATAAGCAAACTAGCAAGAGCAACTATAATCACAATCATCACGGTTTGGCAGCACCCTGATCTGTTATCCATGCAACCCCCTATTTTCAACCTTCAAAATACCAAATGCGAAGGCTTCATCCTATCAATCAGCTTTCCGCAGAAAATGTAAACCGCTCAGTGGCAGAAGCACAATACCTTTGGCGCACCTGCTGTCCGTCTCCTGGTGTTCCTTGAGCAGGAGCAGTAGATCTGAAACAGGCTTCAAAAAGCCAGGACACATTTACGTGCAACTTCCAACCAACTGATGATGTCAAAGCCCAGAACCTCCCCCCCCCCCAAAAGGGGGATGGCCAGCTGGTATTGGTCAAGGTTTCCATAGCTCCCGCTGGAAACTCACTGGTAGCAGAGCCTGACCCACTAATAATAGGCTTTCGAAGAGAACATTGAAGGAAACATTAGGGCTTTTGAAGATGCCTTTCCTTCTGCCTTCACAGGTGAGCTCCCAACTTCCCTCTGAGGCTCTGAGTCCCACTACCCAACTCTAGGGCTGGAAACCGAAGGGAAAGCAGTTGCAGGGTTACAACACTGGATTTATAGGTGGGAGCGGAGGTTAGCCTTCTGAGGCCAAGATTCTTGTTGTCTTTTAGGACTATGCGCTTGCCAGAGGGGCGCCCCCTGTGGCCTGGATCCCAGGTTAGCCTTCCCCGGGTCACCTGGCATTGAGGCAGTCGCACCTGTGACCCCTATGGAGCCTCGAGCTGCCTGCGTGGGCTGCAAGGAAGGCCGTGATGTCACTGGGTCCGCGGCCAATCCAAGGGCTGGATGGGCGGCTCCGGGATGCTGAGCGCGGAGCCTGAAGCTTATTTGGCTTTCAGGGGCGGTGGGTGCTGGGTGATACCTGTGCTGCAGTCTGGGCCCCTTAAGGCCACGGAGAAGTTCTAACTCACCGCCTCCTTCTGACTGCAGCCCGAAAGACCTCAGGATGAGAGCCGAGGACCAGGTAGCGTTCATGCTTTTGTTGTATAACTTTTAATTTTTAAATAATTTTAGATTTGCATGAGTTCCCGTAATGATACAAAGACTTGTGTATCTGATACTCAGCTCCCACTCTGTGAACATTTAGCCACATTTGCTTTATCATATTTCTCTAGATATGATTCCTTCCTTCCTCTGAACCACCTGAGAGAAAGCTGCCTACTGAAGCGCCTGTACCCCTTTGAACTTTGTGTGCATTTGGGACGTTCTCTTACATAACTACAGTGCAGTGAGCAAAATCAGGAAATTAACATTGTTGTATCACTATAATTTAAAATTCTATTTATATTTCACTAGTTGCCCTGTTACCATCCAGGGCTCTTGGCTGCCTTTATTAGATTTTTAAAAATTATATTCTTTTTTTTTTTAATGGCCACATCAATGGCAAATGGATGTTCCTGGATCAGGGATTGAATCCCAGCACCAGCTGCTACCTAAGCTGCAGCTGGGCCAACTCCGTTTACATTTAACCCACTGCCGGCCTAGGGATGGAACCTGTGTCTCTGCAGCTACCTGAGCTGCTGCAGCTGGATTCTCATCTCATGGCCCCACAGCGGGGAGCTCTTCTTGGCCTTCTTACTCAATGGAAATTGATAAGGGGCCATATAGGAAAATTCAGGCAGGGCTTCAATTGGGGCCCCTGCTGCAGTAGGAGGTTAGTGAAACAAACAACAGTTTTCCTTGCTTACCCGATGACTGGGGGGCGGGTTAGGGAGGGGAGTGAGCTGGTTCCTTACATGGGAGGAGGGTAGCAGTGGGACCACGGGTAGGGTCAGAGGGGTGACTTTGGTTGTCTGTCCACCCCTTTGGTGGTGTGTGCAGGGAGCATGCAGTAGTACCCTGCTTTTGTCCCGGGCTCTTCAGAAGTGGCATTTGAGTTTTAGTGTTTTTGTATTTTCTTGCTCATAATTTGCCCCAACTGTGCATGTCCAGAGTTATTTTTAGCCCCTTATAGTTTCTTTGTATTTTGTTGTTCCAGGAGATGTTTGTCTAGGTGTAAGCATTGTAGTCTCTGCAGACAGGGCTCCAGGTCCTGGCCTGTGTCAGTCTCAGTAATACTTAGTAGCCAAAAAAAAAAAAAAAAAAAAAAAAATTCTGGTCTAAGATGCATATTGCATTTGGTTGTCAAGTCTCTTTTTAGTCCTCTTTAATTCTGATCTAGAACATTTTCTTAATCTGTATTATTCAAGGTTCTTCAGAGAAAGGAGGAGTAAGAGATATGCATTTATACATATGTAGGAGATTTACTATAGGAATTGGCTGCAAAGTCCCAGAATCTGCAAGCTGGCAATGGTGTTCCTGTCCATATCCAGAAATAATGTTTTTACCATCCATCTGGGCTGGTAAACTGTAGCCCAGCTAAGCTGACACGAGAATTTACCATCACAGGCTCTTTTGTTTTTTCATGACCCTGATAGTTAGCAAGCCAGTTCTTTTGTTGGATGTCTCTCAATGTAGGTGTTTTTTTTTTTTTTCTTCTGATGCTTTCTTAACATTAGATTGAGCTTATGCGTTTTTGGCAGAATACACAAAAGTGATGTTGGGTCCTTCTTGGTGTATAGTGTCAGGAGGCACCTAAAGTCAACTTGTCTGGTGGAGGTGACTTTTTTATCCAGTATTCTGCTGATAGATGGTTTTTTTTCCCCTTGGGGGAAAAAAAGCCTGATTTGTAACATTTGTTGCTTTCTAGGATGTAATACTCCCACCATGGTCAATTTCAAGCTATTGTTGTCTCATCACTGAGCATAAAACTGGAAAGAGGTGTGCCCCCTCTGAGTTGATATGAAGTTGGCTGTGGCACACCACTGCTTTGATTACTTCGATTAAGGTTTTGTCTCCCAATTTCTCCACTGTAAAGTTACTGTTATTTCCCTTTATAATTAATCAGTACTTTGTGAGGAGATTTTTTTTTTTTTTTTCAGGACTGCACCCGCAGCATATGGAGGTTCCCAGGCTAGGGGTGGAATTGGAGCTGTGGCCACTGGCCTTCGCCACAGCCACAGCCACACAGAATCCGAGCCACATCTGTGACCTATTCCACAGCTCACGGCAACACCGAATCCTTAATCCACCGAGCGAGGCCAGGGATCGAACCCACATCCTTATGGATGCCAGTCAGGTTTGTTACTGCTGAGCTATGATGGGAACGCCTGTCTTCTTTGGAGAGATGTCTATTTAGGTCTTCTGCCCATTTCTCAGTTGGGTTGTTTGGGCTTTTTTGTGTTGAGTTGTACCAGTCATTTGTGTATTTCAGGGGTTAAGCCCTTGTCTGTTGCGTCATTTGCAAATATATTCTCCCATTTCCTAGGTTGTCTTTTCATTTTCTTGATGGTTTCATTTGCTGTGCAAAAGCTTGTAAGTTGTTTTTTTTTTTTTTTTTTGTCTTTTGTTGTTGTTGTTGCTATTTCTTGGGCCGCTCCCACGGCATATGGAGGTTCCCAGGCTAGTGGTTGAATCGGAGCTGTAGCCACCGGCCTACGCCAGAGCCACAGCAACGCAGGATCCGAGCCGCGTCTGCAACCTACACCACAGCTCACGGCAACGCCGGATCGTTAACCCACTGAGCAAGGGCAGGGACCGAACCCACAACCTCATGGTTCCTAGTCGGATTGGTTAACCACTGCGCCACAATGGGAACTCCATGCTTGTAAGTTTGATTAGGTCTCACTCGTGTATTTTTGTCTTTATTTCTATTGCCTTGGGAGATTGACTTAAGGAAACATTTGTACGGTTTATGTTAGAACATGTGTTGCCTCCGTTCTCCTCTAGGAGTTTTATGGTGTCATGTCATGTCTTATGTTTAAGTCTTTAAGCCATTTTGAGTTTATTTTTCTGAAGGGTGTGAGAGTGTATTCTAGTTTCATTGATTTACATGCAGCTGTCCAGTTTTGCCAGTACCACTTGCTGAAGTGATTGTCTTTTCCCCATTTTATATTCTTGCCTCCTTTGTTGAAGATGAATTGACCATAGGTGTCTGAATTTATTTCTGGGCTCTCGAGTCAGTTCCGTTGATCCATATATCTGTTTTTTTGTACCAGTTCCACACTGTCTTGATTACTTTGGTTTTGTAATATTGTCTGAAGTCTGGGAGAGTTGTGCCTCCTGCTTTATTTTTTTCCCCTTTTTCCTGAGGATTGCTTTGGGTCTGTTATGGTTCTAGATCTTTTATGGTTCTGTCAGGTTCTTCTGCTCTGCACTCTCTCTCCCTCGGTCCTTGCCTACACACAGCAAGAATTTGAAGGTGCTGGCCAAGAAGCAGCGTGGTGGCGCTGGGATAGAGCCAGTGGGCTTCATCAAGCAAGGATGGAGGCAGGTGGTCTGGCAGGAGGTTGTTCTGGCTGGAAGGTGCTGCAGCAGTGCTGGGATAGACCCAGTGGTCTTGCCTTGCAGGGATGGAAGCAGGCGGTCTCCCCAGGCAGGAGCAGTCAGCTCAGGATGGGAGCAGTTCTGGGTGTAAGGAAATTTCTCCTCGAACCAGCACTGGATTTAACAACTTGGACCTGGGCTTTTTTTTTTTCTTTGCTTTTTTTTTTTGGTCTTTTGTCTTTTATTTTTTTGGGCTGTATGCCATAAATGTATACAGTGCTATATGTTAGTTATATCTCAATAAAACTGGAAGAAAGGAAAAACGGAGCCCAAGACTGGCCTTTGCAGCACCTGGGAGAAGCCCTCATTCTTAGGTCAGAAGGGGAATCTGTGAGGTTCTTAAATTTCCAATTCCACTCAATGGCTCTTTTTTTTTTTTTTTTTTTTCCTTCTGTAAGTGAGTAGTGAAATCATCTGTGGGGAGGGCCAGTGTGGAAATGAGTGTGGTGAAACTTTGGCCTGTGTGGCAGGTGGGGGTGCCTTGCATAGTTCCTGGGCAGCACTGAAAGTCTAACTCAGGTTTTGTCCTTTCTCCTGCGAGCACCCACAGAGGAAACAAAGAGCTGGGATCATTTGTTCATTTAAGAAAGATTAGTTGGGAGTTCCCGTTGTGGCACAGCGGATATGAATCCGACTAGTCTCCATGAGGATGTGGGTTTGACCCCTGGCCTCCCTCAGTGGGTTAAGGGTCCACTGTTGCCATGAGCTGTAGTATAGGTCACAGACGAGGCTTGGATCTGGCGTTGCTGTGGCTTAGGCGTAGGCTGGCAGCTGTAGCTCCAATTCGACCCTTAGCCTGGTAACTTCTATATGCTGCGGGTGCGGCCCTAAAAAGCAAAAAAAAAGGAAGATTCGTGTTGTCTGCTGCAGATATGCAGATGAGTTAAGACGATTGCCTTGTGCTCTAGAAGCTTGGCGTCAGGTTGCTGAGGTGGATGAAGCCTTATGTGAGGACCCACTGAGATGGTGGGGGGAGGAGGCATATTCTTATAGGAACATAGATAAAGGACCTAAACATCAAACTGGAGAGTTAAGAGTATTCTTTTTGGAGAAAGCGACTTATGGGATGTTTTAGAGAACTGGTGCATTTTAGATGAAGAGAGGGTAAGGGTATTTCAGGAAAAGGGCACAGCTGGTGGAAAGACACAGAGGTAAACAGCCCAAACAGCTAAACGTGTCGAATAGGATGGAAGTGGCCTGTAGAGGATGGAGCTGTAGGGCCGGCAGGGCCAGAGCCTTGCATTTTAAGCTGAGGCTTTTGAACTTTCATCTGAAATCCTTGAGAAGCCATCAAAGGATTTCAGGCAGGATGTGATTATTTTTTTCTTTCTGTCTTTTATCTTTTTAGGACTGCACCTACAGCCTATGGAAGTTCCCAGACTAGGAGTTGAATCGGAGCTGTTGCTGCCAGCCTACACCAGAGCCACAACTCCAGATCCAAGCTGTATCTTCGACCTCCACCACAGCTCATGGCAACGCTGGATCCTTAACCCACTGAGTGAGACCGGGGATCGAACCTGCAACCTCATAGTTCCTAGTTGGATTTGTTTCCACTGCACCATGAAAGGAACTCCCAAGGAAGTGATTTTTTTATTTAACTTCTGGGAGCAGCACAGAGGACAGATTGGAGGGGGTGTGACCAAAGTGACATAATTGCATTAAGGAGTGGTGTGTGCACAGCAATGGAGGAAGGAAGGAAGGGTCGGGGTCTGGTTGCGGGAGGTGAGAGAGCGCTAGGAAGATGTCTTGGTTCCTGGCTTGAGTGACAGTGACAAAAAGTGGTTTTGCTCTTTACTGAGATGAAAAACAACAACACAGAATAAGAAGCCAATTAGAAGTAAAGAAGAATCACAGTCAGATACTGGTCTATTTTTATGGCCATAGGAAAAGGAGGCATGGATGGGAGAGCGGTGGTGAATTGATATACCCTGCAGTCCAGCCTGGTTAAAGAAGGGAGTCAGGGAGTTCCCATCGTGGCTCAGCAGTTAATGAACCTGACTAATATCCATGAGGACGCAGGTTCGATCCCTGGCCTCCCTCAGGGGGTTAGGATCCGGCGTTGCCATGAGCTGTGGTGTAGGTTGCAGACGCAGCTCGGATCTGGCGTTGTGGCTCTGGCGTAGACCAGCTACAGCTCCGATTGGACCCCTTGCCTGGGAACCTCCATATGCTGCAGGTGTGGCCCTAAAAAGACAAAAGAAAAAAAAAAGTACATAAATAAAAGGGAGTCAGTGTCAGTGGGTAGCCCAAGACAGACACATTTGAGGTCTCTAAATTGAAGAACAGGTGTACTGGGAGAGGTGAAAGGCTGGGAAGCTGGGTCTCAAGAACGAGACTTGAGTTTAAAATTGACTCTTTGGAGGTGATGACAATATGCCTGCATAGGTGTTTGGCATATCTATTTTCTTCTAGCAATGCTATCTTATTTGTAGGAGCTTTTTTTTTTTTTTTTTTTTTGCAAGGAGAGGATCTGTGTCTTTCATCAGACCATCAGGGAATCTCTTAGGATCCTGTAAAAATTAAGAATTGGTATTAACCCCTACTTCTCACGTTTTTATACATACCTGTCATGAAGGTACTGTGTGAACAGAAGCCAAATGTTACTTTATAAAATTTTAGTCTTTGGATTGCAAGGAATACAATTTGATGGTGCGGAGGTCAACAAAAGGTCCAATCCAGCTGCACCCAAAGCTGAAAATATCTACTGTCTGGCCTTTCGCAAAAAAGTTTCCTGAGTGGCAAAAAATAGAGGCCTGTGTACTATGTACTAACTTTTATCTTTCAAAGAAACAAATTAAAGTTAAAATAACGATGCAGGAGTTCCTGTTGTGGCTCAGCAGTAACAAATCCGACTCATATTCATGAGAATGAGGGTTCGATCCCTGGCCTCGCTTAGTGGGTTAAGGATCTGGCGTTGCTGTGAACTGAGGTGTAGGTCGCAGATGCCACTCAGATCCTGTGTTGCTGTGGCTGTGGCAGCTGTAGCTCGGATTTGACCCCTAGCCTCGGAACTTCCATATGCCACGGGTATGGCCCTAAAAAAAGACACACACACACACAAAAGAACTGAATGATGCAGTTATTTTTCTTGGTTCCTATGGAAAAGGTTTGAGAAGGTAGCTTTATATTTTTTTATCAACATGGCCTTGTATTGTGTTTATATGTTTGAGATGCTGCCTTGATAAAAGTCATGAATAGTAGTAATAATTAATCTGAAAAAAATTTTACTCAGAAGGGCCCTACCCAAAAATATGAGGGGAAGAAAATAAAAAGCATGATAGCAAAGATGCAGGCTGACAGGTGAACAATTTATTAATAATGCCCACTTTCTCCAGTGCCTCCTCCCACTTTGAATATTTGGGCAGATGAAGTTATATGCATTGCCAAGCAATTTGTCATATGGCATCATTTATATTTATAAATAAATGTTTATTTTATCCATTGGTTTTTCAAAAAGAAAGTTTTTAGATTTTTGTTATTGGTGGACAATAAAATTGAAAAAAACTCTTCCTCTGGGATTAGTTATAATCTGTTCCCATAACCTGAGAGGTGAGATAGAGTTTGAACGGAGTGCCACTCCTTTTACAAGTTTTTTCTTTTTTCTTTTTATAGTCTTAATACTACCTCCTTAGCTTGACAGGTAAAATTGGAGCCAAGATTAGAGGGACTCAGAAAATCACATCTATGTCCATAACACTTCATGTGGAAGATATTTGCAGCAGCTGAAGCAAGTGTCTCTCATTGGTGCCAAGTTTTTATTGTCAGGTACATAAATGAGAGCTTTGCTGAGTTATTTGATATAGACAATTTCTTTTTAAAGTGCTAAGTCTTCAGAAAATATTAGTGTATAATAATCCAGTTAATTGGGATTGCAGGATGATATTTAGAGAAGTAAAATATATTTTCTGATAGAAAAATACACTTCTTTTTTTTTTTAATCTTTCTTGGGCTGCACCTGCAGCATATGGAGGTTCCCAGGCTAGGGGTCGAATTGGAGCTGTAGCTGCCGGCCTACACCACAGCCACAGCAACGCCAGATCCGAGCCCTGTCTGCAACCTACACCACAGCTCATGGCAACGGTGGATCCTTAATCCACGGATCGAGGTCAGGGATGGAACCTGCAACCTCATGGTTCCTAGTCGGATTTATTTCCACTTCACCACAACAGGAACTCTGAAAAATACACTCCTTTCTCTTCTTGTCACAAATGCTGGAGGAGATGAGGCCTTGACCAGAGTGAGAGACCACGTGGAGCAGTTCCAGTGTGCTCACTCTTTTATATTTCATTTCATCCTCACAAAAATCCTAGGAGCTGTGGGTGGTGTTATCCTCTTGTTACCAAACCCAAATCCATGTGTCTGACACATGGTTTGGAGCAGACAAAGTTTATTGCAGGGCCGTGCAAGGAGACAAGTTACCCTTATCCAAAAAAGCCCCGAGGAGTTCCTGTCATGGCTCAGTGGAAATGAATCTGACTAGGATCCACGAGGATGAAGGTTCGATCCCTGGCCTCACTCAGTGGGTTAAGGATCTGGCATTGCCATGGGCTGTGGTGTAAATCGCAGATGTGGGTCGGATCCTGTGTTGCTATGGCTGTGTCATAGGCTGGCAGCTACAGCTCCAATTTGACCCCTAGCCTGGAAACTTCCATATGCCCTGGGTGGGGCCCTAAAAAGACAAAAACAACAAAAAACAAACACACAAACCCCTCCAAAAGCCCCAAACTCTCTGAAGGCTTTCAATAAAGCCCTTTTAAAGGCAGGGTGAGGGAGGGTCCTGGTTAGTTGTTGCAGATTTCTTGGTGTCAAAGCTTTTGTTCTTGAACCTGTCCATGTAGGTCAGGTTACAATGTTACTGTAAACCTCCAGCCAAATAGAAGTTATTCTCTGTTTTGTGATTTTTTTTTTTTTTTTTTTTTTTTGCTTTTTAGGGCTGCACCTGCAGCATATAGAAGTTCCCGGGCTAAAGGTCACATCAGAGCTACAGCTGCTGGTCACAGCAAAGTAGGATCCAAACCGCATCTGCAACCTACACCACAGCCCTTGGCAACACTAGATCCTTAATCCACTGAGCCAGGCCAGGGATTGAACCCGAATCCTCATGGATAACATTCTGGCTGGTTGCTGCTGAGCCACAACAGGGAACTTCTTGTTTTGCAACCTTTTATCTAAAAATGTACTCTTAAAGGTCACAACCTTAAGAATGGGTTATCCTGTATATTTCAGGCTACACAGATCTTCTTTTTGCAAAAGGTGCAGAGCCAGGATGGCTAGGCACAAGTGACAGAGGACAAAGTTTAAAGGAAAAGGAGCAGAGGACAAAGTTTAAAGGAAAAGGATCATCCTTTTGCAAAAGGTGCAGAGCCAGGATGACTAGGCACAAGTGACAGAGGACAAAGTTTAAAGGAAAAGGAAAGGAGTGTTCTTCCCTATTACACTCTTGCATCAAGTGAATAAAGTATTAGATGAGATGAATATTATTTATAATAATAAATTTATTAGATGAATAAAGGATGAGATTTGGACTCAAATACTTGGACTTCAAATCCCCCGATTTTTTCACTGAACCACAAAGCTGGGAAGCATTGAGGTGTCAGTTGACAGATGGCCTTCAATGCAGAGTTGAACAGCTTAAATTCAGTCTTATGGTGAGTAGATATCTTTGTAATTAAAAAAAAATTATTATAGTAGCTTACAATGTTCTGTCAATTTCTTCTGTACAGCAAAGTGACCCATTTATACATATATATACATATATATATATACACACATTCTTTTTTTCACATTATCCTCCATCATGTTCCATCACAAGTGATTAGATACCGTTCCCTGTGCTATACAGCAGGACCTCATCGCTTATCCACTCCAAATGCAATAGTTTGTTTCCACTAACCCCAGACTCCCAGTCCCATCCCACTTCCTCCCCCTCCCCCTCGGCAACCACAAGTCTGTTCTCCAAGTCCATGAGTTTGTTTCTTTTCTGTGGAAAGGTTCATTTGTGCCATATATTAGGTTCCAGATATAAGTGATATCATATGGTATTTGTCTTTCTCCTTCTGACTTCACTTAGTATGAGAGTCTCTAGTGCCATCCATGTTGCTGCAAATGGCATAATTTTGTTCTTTTTAATGGTTGGTATTCCATTGTGTATATGTACCACATCTTCTTAATCCATTTATCTGTCATTGGACATTTAGGTTGTTTCCACGTCTTGGCTATTGTGAAGAGTGTTGGCAGTGGACATAGGGATGCATGTATCTTTTTCAGTGAAAGTTTTGTCTGGATATATGCCCAGGAATGGGATTGCTGGGTCATATGGTAGTTCTGTATTTAGTTTTCTGAGGTACCTCCATTCTGTTTTCCATAGTGGTTGTACCAATTTACATTCCCTGCAACAGTGCAAGAGGGTTCCCTTTTCTCCACACCCTCTCCAGCATTTGTTATTTTTGTTGACTTGTTAATGATGGCCATTCTGACCGGTGTGAGGTGGTACCTCATTGAGGTTTGATTTGCATTTCTCTGATAATCAGTGATGAGCATTTTTTTTTCATGTGCATGTTGGCCATCTGTATCTTCTTTGGTGAAATGTCTATTCAGGTCTTCTGCCATTTTTCAATTGGGTTGTTTGGTTTTTTGCTGTTGAGTTGTTTGTACATTTTGGAGATTAGCCTGGTCAGTTGCATCATTTGAAACTATTTCTCCCATTCTGTAGGTTGTCTTTTTTTTTTTTTTGATGGTTTCCTTTGCTGTGTAAAAGCTTTTTTTTTTTTTTGTCTTTTTGCCATTTCTTGGGCTGCTCCCTTGGCATATGGAGATTCCCAGGCTAGGGGTCCAATTGGATCTGTGGCCGCCAGCCTACACCAGAGCCGCAGCAATGTAGGATCTGAGCCGCGTCTGTGACCTACACCACAGCTCACGGCAACACCAGATCGTTAACCCACTGAGCAAGGGCAGGGACCGAACCCGCAACCTCATGGTTCCTAGTGGGATTCGTTAACCACTGCGCCACGAAGGGAACTCCCCTGTGCAAAAGCTTTTAAGTTTGATTAGGTCCCATTGATTGATTCTTGTTTTTATTTCTGTTGCTTTGGGAGACTGACCTAAGAAAAAAATATGGTTGATGTCAGAGAGTGTTTTGCCTATATTCTCTTCTAGGAGTTTTATGGTGTCATGTCTTACATTTAAGTCTTTAAACCATTTTAACAGTTTATTTTTGTGCATGGTGTAATGGTGTGTCCTAGTTTCATTGGTTTACATACAGCCATCCAGTTTTGTCAGGATCACTTGCTGAAGAGACTGTCTTTTTCCCATTTTATATTCTTGTCTCCTTTGTTGAAGATTAATTAATCATAGGTGTCTGGGTTTATTTCTGGGTCCTCTATTCTGTTCTATTGGTCCGTATGTCTGTTTTTGTACCAGTACCACCTGTCTTGATGATTGTGGCTTTGTAATATTGCCTGAAATATGGGAGAATTATGCCTCCTGCTTGGTTTTTGTTCCTCAGGATTGCTTTGGCAATTCTGGGTCTTTTGTGGTTCCATATAAATTTTTGAATTGTTTGTTCTAGTTATGTGAAAAATGTCATGGGTAATTTGATAGGATTGCATTGAATCTGTAGATTGCTTTGGGTAGTATGGCCTTTTTTTTTTTTTTTTTTTTTTTAGGGCTGCACCTGTGGCACATGGAGGTTCCTAGGCTAGGGGTCCAATCGGAACTGGAGCCACCAGCCTACACCAGAGCCACAGAAACATGGGATCCGAGATGCATCTGCGACCTACACCACAGTTCATGGCAACCACAGATGCTTAACCCCCTGAGCGAGGCCAGGGATACAACCCACATCCTCATGAATGCTAGCCAGGTTTGTTAACCTCTGAGCCATGATGGGAATTCCATTATGGCTATTTTAACAATATTAATTCTTCCAGTCCAGGAGCATGGACTATTTTTCCATTTCTTTGAATCCTGTTTAATTTCCTTGATGAATGTTTTATAGTTCTCAACATATAATAAGTCTTACCTCCTTGGTCAGGTTTATTCCTAGGTATTTATTTTTTGGGGGTGTGATTTTAAAAGGTATTTATTTTTATATTCCTTTTCTAATATTTAATTTTTAGTTTACAGAAATGCAACGCATTTCTGAATGTTAATCTTGTATCCTGCTACTTTGTGGAATTCATTGATCAGTTTGAGTAGTTTTTTTATTTTTATTTTTTGCTTTTGAGGGCCATACCTGTGGCATATGGAGGTTCCCAGGCTAAGTGTTGGAACTACAGACACTGGCCTACACCACAGCCATAACAGTGTGGGATCTGAGCCACATCTGTGACCTACTCCACAGCTCAGGGTGGTGCTGGATCCCCGACCCACTGAGCAAGGCCAGGGATTGAACCTGCAACCTTATGGTTCCTAGTCAGATTTGTTTCTGCTCTACCACAATGGGAACTCCAAGTTTGAGAAGTTTTTGTGTGGAGTCCTTAGGGTTTTCTATATATAGTATCATGTCATTGGCATATAGTGACAAATTTACCTCTTCTCTTCCAATTTGGATACCTTTTATTTCTTTGTTTGTCTGATTGCTGTGGCTAGGACTTCCAATACTATGTTGAATAAAAATGGTGAGAATGGGTATCCTTGTCTTGTTCCAGATTTTAGTGGGAAGGCTTTTAGCTTTTCTCTGTTGAGTATTGTATTTGCTGTGGGTTTGTCATAAATGGCTTTTATTATGTTAAGATATGTTCTTTCTATACCCACTTTGGTAAGACTTTTTATCACGAACGAATGTTGGATTTTGTCATATGCCTTTTCTGCATCTATTGAGATGATCGTGTGGTTTTTGACTTTTGTAATGTGTATGATATTGATTGATTTGCATGTTTTGATCTGTCCTCGTGAACCTGGTGTGAATCCCACTTGGTCGTGGTGTATGATCTTTTTAATATGTTTTTGGATTTGGTTGACTAAAATTTTGTTGAGAATTTTTGCGTCTATATTCTTCAAGGATAATGGCCTGTAATTTTCTTTTTTTGGTAGTATCTTTGTCTAGTTTTGGTATTAGGGTGATGGCCTCATAGATTGTCTTTGGGAGTACGCCTTCTTTTTCAACCTTTTGGAAAAGTCTAAGAAGAATCGGCATAACTTCTTTGAATGATTGGTAGAATTTGCTTGTGAAGCCATCTGATCCTGGACTTTTGTTTGTAGGGAGTGTTTTTATAACATATTCAATTCATTTCTAGTGATCAGTCTGTTCAAATGATCTCTTCTTGATTCAGTTTTGGTGGGTTGTATGTCTCTAGAAAGTTGTCCATTTCTTCTACGTTGTCAAATTTGTTGGCATATAATTGTTCATAGTATTGTCTTGTGTTTTTTTGTATTTCTGCAGTATCCACTGAGATATCTCCTTTTTCATTTTTTATTTTGTTTTAGTTCTTTTTCTCTTCTTATTGGTGGGTCTGGCCAGAGGTTTGTCAATTTTGTTTATCCTTTCAAAGAACCGGTTCTTGGTTTTATTGATTTTTTTTTCTTTTTTGAATCTCTATTCTATTAATTTCCTCTCTGATCTTTATGATTGCCTTCCTTCTGCTGGCTGTAGGTTTTGTTTGTTCTTTTTCTAATTCTTTTAAGTGGTAGGTTAAGTTGTTGATTTGAGATTTTTCTTCTTTTCTAAGGAAGGATTGTATCACTATGAACTTCTCTCTAAGGACTGCGTTTGGGGCTGCCCATAGATTTTTCAATGGTTGTGTTTTCATTATCATTTGTCTTGAGGTATTTTTTAATTTCCCTTTTGATTTCCTCCTTGAACCATTAATTTTTTAGTAGCATGTTGTCACTTTTTTTCTCATTTCTTTTCCTCTGGTTGATTTCTAGTTTCAGATTTCTTATGGTCAGAGAGGATACTTGAAATAATTTCTATACTTTTAAATTTGTTGAGGTTAGTTTTGTGCCCCAGCATGTGGTCAATCCTTGAGAATGTTCCAAATGCATTTGAAAAGAATGTATATTCTGATTTTTTTGGATGTAATGTCCTGAAAATATCAATTAAGTCTAACTTTTCCATTGTGTCATTTAGGATCTCTGTTGACTTATTGATTTCTGTCTAGAGGATCTGTCCATTGATGTGAGTGGGGTGTTAAAGTCTCCTACTATTATTGTACTCCCATCACTTTCTCCTTTTATGTCTGTTAGTTTTTGTTGTATGTATTTGGGTGCTCCTGTGTAGGGGCATATATATTGAGTCGATCATTTCATTATTAAACAGTATCCTTCTTTATCTTTCTTTATGGCCTTTGTTTTAAAGTCTATTTTGTCTGATATAAAGATTGCAACCTTTCTTGTCATTTGCCCTAAGGTGAGTCTCTTATAGGCAGCGTATTGTAGGCTCTTATTTTTTTAATCCAGTCTGCCACTCTGTGTCTTTTGATTGCAGCATTCAGTCCATTAACATTTAAGGAAATTATTGATAAATATGTATTTATTGCCATTTTAAACCGTGTTTTCCATTTGATTCTGTGTTTCTCCTTTGTTCCTTTTTGTTGTCGTTGTTGTTGGATGATTTCCTTTTATTTTATGCTTCTGTCCTGCCCTTTTTAGTTTTTGTGAATGTATTATTTGGTTTTGATTTGTGGTTGCCCTATTTTTCAAGTATGTTAACCCCTTCCTTTATCTGCTTGCTTTAGCCTGATCATCATAGAGCCTTAAACACATTCTAAAAAAAAGGGTCTAGATTTTCTTACTTTGCTTCCCCAATATTTTATGATTCTGATGTCCTTTTTAACATCTTCATGTTTAGCCTTTTGCTGTTCCTTGTGTTTATCATCTCTTTTAAAATAGGTTGGTTTTTTTTTTCCCCCTTTAGATCTGTATACTGGCTTATTTAAGTGATTACTCTTCAGTTGTGATTTCCTCATCTATTTCTTCATACTTCTTTTTGCGGGGGTTGGTAAAGGAGAAAAAGATAGCTTTCTTGCTTTGCTAGGCAAAGAGGGCCACACCAGAATAATGCCTCAAAGACTGTGCCCTCCCTCCTTGGAAGGATTTAGGAAGTGGTTTTATAGTTTGGGGAGTGGAAAATGGGGCTGTAGATAAGGATCAGGATAGAGGCAAGCCTGCATTGTCTCTTAAAGCTGATAGCTTTTTTGTTTGTTTGTTTGTTTGTTTGTCTTTTTAGAGCCACATCCGCAGCATACGCAAGTTCCCAGGCTAGGGGTCAAATCGGAGCTGTAGCTGCCAGCCTACAGTACAGCAAAAGCAACGTGGGATCTGAGCCATGTCTTTGACCTACACCACAGCTCATGCAACGCCTGGATCCTTAACCTACTGAGCAAGGCCAGGGATCGAACCTGCATCCTCATGGATGCTGGTCTGATTTGTTTCCACTGAGCCATGACGGGAACTCCCTCAAAGCTTTGTTTAGTGACCCACAGAACTGGTTCTGGTGGTCCTGCTTCTTCCCGGAATGAAGAATGCTTCATTAAGTAGGTCTTCCATTTGTTGGGGGTTTTAGTTCCAGTATCTGGACTTACTGAGGTTTGGGGTCTTTGTGCTTCTGTGCAGAAGGAGTTCAGTGAGAAACAAAGTAATAGGCAAGAAATAGATTCATTAGGCTAGGATGTTTGTGAGAGATGCAAGTGGGCAGGCGAGGAGGCTCTGCCTTCTTACTACTTCTTTATTTAGAGAAACCCTTACAATATTTCTTTTAGAATGGATTTAGAGTTGCTGTACTCTTTTAGTTTTTTTGTTGTTGTTGGAGAAATTATTATTATTTTTTCAGTCTTTTTGCCATTTCTTAGGCTGCTCCTGTGGCATGTGGAGGTTCCCAAGGTAGGGGTCAAATCGGAGCTGCAGCCGCCAGCCTACACCAAAGCCACAGCAACAAGGGATCTGAGCCACGTCTGCAACCTACACCACAGCTCACGGCAAAGCCGGATCCTCAACCCACTAAGCAAGGCCAGGGACCGAACCCGCAACCTCATGGTTCCTAGTGGGATTCGTTAACCACTGAGCCATGATGGGAACTCCGAGAAATTCTTTATTTCTCCTTCTATTTTAAATGCCATTCTTCCTGGGTAGATTATTCTAGGCTGCAAATTTTTCCCTTTTAGAACTTTGAATATGAATATATCTTGCTACTCTCTTTGGGCCTGAAGTGTTTCTGTAGAGAAATAAGCTGATAGCTTATTTATAAGGTTCTCTCATAATTAACTCTTGCCTAATTAACTCTTTGTTTTTCTCTTACTGCCTTTAGAATCCTCTCTTTATCTTTAACTTTTGCCATTTTTATTATGGTATGTCTTAGTGTGGGTCTGTTTGGATTCAACTTGTTTGGGGTCCTCTGTGCTTCCTGTATCTTGATACCTGTTTCCTTTAGATTTGAAAATTTTCAGCCATAATTTCTTCAAATATATTTTCAATCCTCTTTTCTTTTTAGTCTCTTTCTGGAAGCCCTATTATGCATAGATTGGCCTGCTTTATATTATCCCATACATTGCATATTGCTTTCATGTTTTTTGATTTGATTTTCTGTCTGCTATCCTGATTGGATGATTTCCATTATTCTGTCTTCTAAGTCACTGATTCGTTCTTCTGCATTATTCATTTTGCTCTTCAGTGCCTTTAACTCAGCTTGGATCTCTGCAAATGAATTTTCTAATTTTTGTTGGTTCCTTATATTTCCTATTTCCTTCCTAAAATAATCTGCATTACTGTTCATGTCTTCTCTTAATTCTTTCATATTCACTCTTAAATCCTTCAGTATTTTCACTATCTCCTTTTTGAACTTGGTGTCTGTTAGACAGCGCAGGTCTATTTCATTATTTGCTCCTTAAGATGAATTCTCTTGTTCTTTTAACTGGTAAATGGTTTCTGAGCTTCTTCGTTTTGCTTATATTTTTCTTGTTCTGTGAGTTTAGGGAAAACAGCTACTGTAGTTTTGGAAGGCTATTTATATGCAAGAGTGCCCCTGGGTATTTGTGAGGACTTACTATTTATTTTTAGGGTGCTGCACTTCCAGGGAGATTGAGGCAATGGGCAGGGGCTAATAGCCAATGCCTGGTTGCTGGGCCCTTGACAGTGGCAAGGACCCATGGCACAGGCTGCTTCTAGTTGCAGGGCCATGGGATGTAGCAGCGACTCTCAGGCAGGTGTATGTGGTGCCTGGAGTGTTTGGCAGTGGCAGGGAGTGTGTGTTCCCAGGGAAGTGAGAGCAACAATGGGTGCTACTTGGTTCCAGTGTCCTCCTCTCTGCTGACCTCTGAGGTGACTGGACCCTTAGTGGTGGAAGGCCACCTCTGGAGTCTGAGATGACTTCGTTTGCTTCTGCCAGCTTAGCCCATGCAAGAGGCACCTTGCCAACCATAGCCCTGCCCTCCGAGGGTCTGCAGGAGTGCCGAGAGATATACTCCTATGGCAGTCCACCCCTTCTCCTCCTGCCCTCCCGATAATAGTGCCTTGCTTCTCCTGTGGGCCCAGACCTCCTCCTGGGTTCCCTTGGCTGTGGTGCTCCACTCCCTAGCCCTTGGCATACTGCTCCTTGTCCCTCGGCCTATCTGCACACAGCCAACCCTAGTCCTCTCCCTGGAACTGACCTCCAGAACCTAAGTCTCAGCATCTCAGGCTGTGGTGTCCTCGGAGGTGATGCCAGTGGTGTGTGTGGCTCTTTCTCTGCTTTACCCTCCTCAGTCCAGCTGCTCTGCTTTTCTCTGAGGCTTTGAGGTCCCTCTGTCTTGGCTGATCTCCCCGTCAGAAGGCTTTCCAGGGTGTGGGTTCCTTTCCTCTTTCCTAGCTCCCTCTCAGGAGTGCTAGTCCTGTCCCGACTCCTTTCTCTCTCTCTCTCTTTTTCCCCTTTTGTTCTACCCAGTTATGTGGAGGGTTTCTTGCCCTTTTTGGAGGTTTAAGATCTTCTGCCAGCATTCAGTAGATGTTCTATGTGAATCATTCTACATGTAGATTGTTTGTTTCTTTGTTTTTTTGCTTTGTTTGTGGGTTAAGGGGAACACTACGTCTTATTCCTCTGCTGTCTTGATCCCACCCCGATACCTTTGTAATTCTGAGTTGTGGGAATGGCCAAATTAAACTGTTCTGGAAATTATGAGCTCATGCTCTGGAAGGGGTGGTAGAGGCATGGAGACCAGTTTGAAGCATTTTCTCACATGAGAGATTATGACTTGGATTATATAGTGGCACTTGCCTAGGAGGCCCCTTCTTTGTACCCCAGGAATGTTGTTTGCTGAGCTATTTTTCCACGGGGTGGATTGGGTGACAGAGGGCAAAGAAGGTTAAATCAGTTGCAAAAGGAGTGGTTTTTGTAGTATAACAAAACTAGATGTAGTATCTCCCCTTCCCCTTAGAGCTACTTCCCTGTTGTATCCTTGAGTCAGGCAATAACTGGCATGTTCCTATATAAAGGGTTTATCATTCCCGCCATCTCCCCTAAGTCCATCCATGTGGTCATCCAAGCATTAGTTCTCAGACTGAGATGGTAGCTGTAGAAGGCAGTATAAGGGACCAATTGAGAAGTATGTAGAAGAGGAGGCAGGACTCGATGATTAATCAGGCCATCAGCAAACACTTTCAGAGCACCTGCTACGTGCCAAGGATTGTGTTTGGCATGTAGAATAAAGGACGAAGAGATGGGTGGATATTGGTGAGTGCTGAGATTTCTCAAAGAAGCTTCTTGAAACAGTCCGGTGTATGCTTCCTAGAAGGCCATCGCTGTATCTAATCTTTGGGAAATAATCGTAGATATTTGAGGAATTTGGAAAGTGTTGCTCATTCAGGAAAGGGGAGAGTGAATTGTTTTTGATGCGATAAATTCAAAATATCAAAGGCATGGGGAAGTGTGAAGTTGCCATAGACGGTGGTTGACAGCCTAAAAGTATAAGAAATTCTCAAGGCATGGACCATAGACCCCTGGAGGATCGTGCAAGAGAAATAGTGGAAGAAGGAGGGAACAGTTGCAGAGACTAGGATTCAGAAGACCTTGGGAAGCAGGGCAGCATCTTAGGGAGGCCTGGGCTTGGAAGTCAGGCGAGCTCTGTTGGGAACCCAAGGGTGGCCACTCACTCCATGGCCTTGGGTAAGTGATGGAACCCCCACTGGTCTGCTTTCTCCTTTGCCAGATGCAGATAATTTTACCTGCCTTGCAAAGTTATGAGTCATGTATGAAGTAATTGTGTAAAAGTCCGTAGTATAAAGAAGGCACATAAGGAGTTCCCATCGTGGCGCAGGGGTTAACGAATCTGACCAGGAACCATGAAGTTGCGGGTTCGATCCCTGGCCTTGCTCAGTGGGTTAACGATCCCACTGCTGTGACCTGGGGTGTAGGTTGCAGGTGCGGCTCGGATCCCGAGTTGCTGTGGCTGTGGTGTAGGCCAGCAGGCAGCTACAGCTCCGATTCAACCCCTAGCCTGGGAACCTCCGTATGCAGAGGGTGTGGCCCTAGAAAAGGCAAAAAGACAAAAAAAAAAGGCACATAATAAATGGAAATTTTTATTATTAGCTGTCAGAGTCATGGAATAAAAGGATCCTTCCAAAGAGAAGGTTGGCATCAATGTCAGATACATTTTTAATATTGAGAGGACTGCAGCCTGGGTTAAGACTACTGGTTGGGAGAGATGTTTACTTTTAAGAATGGTAAATTCTGAATGGTGATTTTTTTTCCCTGTTCCCATGTAGTTCTCTGCAGGTTCCCAAGTAGTTTACTTTAGAAACAAAATAATACCTTCCTTGATCGCATATTACTGTTTTTTTCCAATGAACTCGAAATTGGGAATGTTGTTCATTTCCTGTTTGCTCTGAGTTAACATGACTTCAGCCCCCAGACTCTGGTGTTTCCATAGTTCAAGGAATTCTGGTTATTTTTTTTTTTCATGTATTTCATGTATTTTCTGAATGTTTTTGGCTTTAAGTACTGAGATATTTAAAGTGACATGTATTACACAGTTTTCTTTTTCTGCTTTTGTTGACATCAGTCTGCTGTGATTCATTATACCCTCAGTTGCCTTAACAGATAAACAAGTCTTAAATTTCAGTTATATTAAATTCTCTGTGTTCTAAATCAATACCAGACAAAAGGCTTATGTTAGGGTCAAGAGTACAAGAGGAACTATTATGCAATATTTGCCTCACTTTCTACTCAAGTGTGAAATCTGTGGGAATTCAGAAGAAACAATGAGAATATTGGGTCAGGAACAGAATGTAAGAAATATATAAGTGTTAATGTTTTTGTTGTTGTTGTTAGCCTCTGCAATAAATAAGCTCATGGACCCAGGGTTTTAAAATTAGAAACAAGCTGATGAAAGTAGTGGCCATTCCAAAATCTGCCCTTCTGGCTCTGGTGCACACAGCCCTGCCTGCTTGCTTTCAGTTCCTTAAACATACTGTGTTTCTTCCTTTTATTTGTCTGTGACACAGCCTGTTCCATTAAGCTGAAATACTGTTTATTCATCCTCTGGAATTCAGCTCAGATGTCACTTCCTCAAGGAAGCCTCTGATCCTCCTCCCCCTGGGAGGGTCAGATTTCATTCTTCTGGCAGCCTCGGCGTCTCCCTCATAGCACTGATCACAGCTGTATGCACCGCAAGGGCAGGGAACAGGTCCAGCTTACTCAGGGCTCTAGCCAAGCACCAAGAGCAGAGTACACAGTAGGCATTCAATAATATTTGTCGAGTGAAGTGCAGCATTTATTAAGCACCAAATGCTTCTCTTCATTAACTTCCCACAGTAACCTCTTAGGTAGACATTGTCCCCATTATCAGATGAGGAAAGTGACCTTAGGTAAGTAACTTGCCTAGGTCACATAATCAATGATTGACACCGCTAGGACTTGATCCAGATCACTTTGATGCCAAAGCCGGTGTTCTTCTGTTTATTTCCCTCATTGCATGCTGTTACCCCACTGAAAAGCCAGTGTTCTAAGGGTGACACTGTGCGACCTATGTGATCGACCGCAGGAAAACAGACAGAGGGTCTGATCCAAATGCAGCCGTGTACTCATCATGGTCATTGGCTGTGCGCTTTCCCACCATCCGTTCCTATTTTTCCCAGTCACAGGCCCTGCTTCCACTTGGAGGATACACCACCCTTTTTGTTTCATGGTCTTGTTACATGGTCTGGGGGTGCTCGGCCCTAGTGATGAAGCCTTCTGACCTTGAGCCCATCAGCTCAAGGACCATCTCACTGAAACACTGGTTGATTCAGGGATGGGCTTGTGTTGTCAGTAAGAGCCAGTTGAGACTCAATCTAAAACTTTGGTTGGAGTTTTGGCAAAACTGGACGTGCTCTTTGCAACTGGCCTTGGGCCCTGGGAGCATGAAGATTGGCTCTCCTTCTAGAGACTCACTGCCTGAAATAGAGACAAGGGCGGATGGGACCCTAAACACTGTCTGGCTCCTGAAAACATGATCTGAGCCACCGGCAACTTTTCTGCCTCTATGCTTTTCACTCCTTAGAGTCAGGAGACTCCTTTTTCTGCTTAAGCCCTTAAATTCTGTCACGTACAATCCTGGGCATCTAACCAACACAGGACCAAAAATACATTGGACGTGTTTTGCCTTTTTTTCTGTTTTCATTTTGCATAAGCTTAAGTCACCTCCTTCGGCTCTTGGAATGATCATAAATGTGTGCTTTTTGGGCCTGAGGAGGAAAGCAGGATGGCAGTCCTGCTTGTCAACGCAAGTATTGTGGTTTGGGGATTCCGGGCTCTGAGACTTTCTCTGTAACTTGTGGAATGTAAGAAACTTGACTTATTCGTTTTTCTACAAGGATAATATTTGCTACATTGCTTAAACAAGAAGACGTTGATGAGACTGTTGCTTGTTCTTTGTCCTTTGTCCTTTATTTCCAATGTGCCAGTGACATTTCACCATGTCATTCCGTGGCTTTTCATATTTCGCAGTCCCTAGACTGACCTAACCCATGGTGATGTGGGTAAATTGAGGAAGTCCCTACCTTTGGGAGATTGTACAAGGAGAGTATTCATGTTCCAGTGCTCAGGAGGCCACAGATGAGTGTCGTAATCTCGCTGTAACATGAGCTGGTTTCATGTTCAAGGGAGAAGACTAATAAGCTTTTCTTTCGGCTCTATGGATTCCACACATGGGGTCTTTGGGCTTGAACTTTGCAAAACCCATTTGGATTCTTCCAAAATTGCTTTTTATAAAATCTCCTGGCTGTGTTTAGAGTTACCTGGCTGAAGAAAGAAACATCCATATGTTCAAATAGCTTAGTTTTCCACAGTGAAGGAAAGCCCTCCCAGAAACGTTAAGAAGAATGAAACCAAGCCAGCAAAAATATAAACCATTAATTTTATTTCTAGTCCTAAAGCATATGTGAATTTAGTGATTAGTTTACTAGTTAAAGGAGTCCCTTTGGGAGTTCCTGTTGTGGCTTAGCAGGTTATGAGCCTGACCTCGTATCTGTGAGGATGTGGGTTCAATCCCTGGCCTCGCTCAGTGGGTTAGGGATCTGGCATTGCCGTGAGCTGTGGTGTAGGTCACAGACGCGGCTCAGATCTGGCATGGCTGTGGCTGTGGTGTAGGCTGGCAGCTGTAGCTCCAATTCGACCCGTAGCCTGGGAACCTCCACATGCTCCAGGTGCATGGAAGACTAGAATGTAGGAAAACAAACGGGTAGAATACTGCAATAAACACAGCAAAGCTGGACAGCACTAGGTGTGACATCTCGGTCCATTCACTTTGAAGGCCAGCCCAATGATACTAAGAACAGCAGAGTCGCATTTCTTTTTCAAAAAAACTAAAATAAAACCAAAAAACCTGTGCTCCTTAGCTTTGGATGTTCAACCGGTTAGTATTTCTTTATTCATTTTGTAAATTATTAAGATCTTTTCATATCTCCCCTTTCAAAGTCTTTTGAGTAAGTTAACTGTGTATTAGCACTAACCTCTCAAAGAGGGGGTGAAATGGAAATCCATAAGGTAACAATTTCAAGAAGACAGAAAAATGGTGACTTTAGTAAAGCAATGGTAGCCCTCGATGAGGAAAGCCCACTGTTTCCTTTCAAAGCTGCTGTTTGGTTTCGTTTTGGATTCTTTGGGAGATGACAGAAATGGCTAAGTAGGTTATAACAAACTTTTAGGGATGAGATGCAGATTTACCTAAAAAAAAGGGGGGGGGGTTCCCATCTCCTGATTAGTATTTTAACATGTAAAACCCAAACTTGTAATTATTTGAGCCGTGTGGGTCTCAAGTCCCTGCTTATGCTATTTCACGGCATATCCGTAGATGTGAGGGCGCACCAGCTCCCAGGGCAGAGGGGCCTGTAAGTGCTGCAGCTTCAGTGTGGAGAAGCTGGCCCGCTCCAGGGCCTTCCAGCTCTCTCGGGTCAGGTAGCATCCATCAAACAGAAGGTGCCACACAGGATCCAGGACCTGTTGCCAGAAGGAAATCCAGCTTGATGGCTTTGCTGCTACATGCTCCATGAAATAAAAAGCTCCTCCCTGAGAAAGGAAAAAAAAAAAAATCAAGGATTGTAGTTTTGGGAAAAGACAGTTATAAATGATTACATATTATATTTCAGGGGCCCCAAAGGCCAACTTCCTGAGAGGACATGGAGAAATTCAAATTTATCGCAACAGCATTTTGGTTCATAGTATCATCTTCAGTCAAATTTTATACAGAGCTGCCAGTCTTTATTTTCTGTTCACAAAAGCAACACATAATAATCAGTAAAAGTGAAAGCAGTTACTGCATGCAAGGTCCTATCCTTAATGCCTATCACGGTTAACTCACTTAATTCTCATAATAAAGTTGATTTGGTGAATATTATTATTACCATTCCTGTGTTTACAGATGAGGAAACAGAGTCACATAGAAAATTCACCCAAGGTCATACAGCTTATAAATGTCAGAGTCAGGTTTTTAACTTGGGTGGACTGGCTCTAGAGGCTGGCAATATGGTCTCACCAAGATGTTTGTTTTTTTTTTAATTTAATTTTTTATTTTTTATTGAAGTATATTTGATTTACAGTGTTTTGTTACTTTCAGGTTATAGCAAAGTGATTCCGTTATACATATATCCATTATTTTTCATATTCTCTCCCCACATAGGTTATCTAGGAGAGGTAAACATTCCCACAGAGTATTTAGTATAGTTCCCTACAAGTAGGTCTTGGTTAGTTATCCATGGTATATATGGTAGTGTGTATATGTTAATCCCAAATTCCTAATTTATGTCTCTCTCACCCTCCTTTTCTCCTTTGGGAACCATAAGTTTGTTTTCTATGTGAGTCTGTTTCTGTTTTGTAAATAAGTTCATTTGTATCTTTTTTTTTAGATTCCACATATAAGTGATATCATATGATATTTGTCTTTGACTAACTTCACTTAGTATGATCATCTTTAAGTCCATCCATGTTGCTGCATGTGGCATTATTTCCTTCTTTTTTATGGCTGAGTAATATTCCATTGTATATACCATATTTCTTTGTCTTTTTAGGGCCGCACCTACAGCATATGGAAGTTCCCAGGCTCAGGGTCAAATTGGAGCTGCAGCTGCAGGCCTACACCACAGCCAAAGCAATGCAGGATCTGAGCTGCATCTGTGACCTACACTGTGGCTCATGGCAGCACTAGATCCTTAACCCACTGAGTAGGGCCAGGGATCAAACCCATGTCTTTATGGATACTAGTCAGGTTCATTACTGCTGAACCACAATGGAAACTTGTACCATATATTCTTTATCCATTCCTCTGTCAGTGGACATTTAGGTTGCTTCCATGTTTTTTTGTTTTGTTTTGTTTTTTGCTCTTTAGGGCCACACCCGAGGCATTTGGAGGCTCCCAGGCTATGGGTCCAATCAGAGCTGTAGCTGCCATCCTACACCACAGCTCACTGCAACACTGGATCCTTGACCCACTGAGCAAGGCCAGGGATTGAACTGAGTCCTCATGGATACTAGTTGGGTTCATTAACTGCTGAGCCATGACAGGAATGCCCTTCCATGTCTTGACTATTGTAAAGAGTGCTTCAGTGAACATTGGGGTGCATGTATCTTTTTGTTTTCTCCAGCTACATACCCAGGAGTGGGATTGCTGGATCTTATGGTAGTTCTATTTTTAGTTTTTTAAGGGATCTCCATACTATTCTCTATGGTAGTTGTACCAATTTACATTCTCACCAATAGTGTAGGATAGGAGGGTTCCCTTTTTGCCACACCCTCTCCAGCATTCGTTATTTGTAGACTTACTAAGCATGGCCATGCTGACTGGTGTGAGGTGTTATCTCATTGTAGTTTTGATTTGTATTTCTCTAATAATTAGCGATGTTGAACATCTTTTCATTGTGCCTACTGGCCATCTATATGATTTCTTTGGAGAAATGTGTATTTAGGTCTTCTCATTTTTTGATTGGGTTGTTTGTTTTTCAATATTGAATTATGTGAAATGTTTGTATATTTTGGAGATTAATCCCTTGTCAGTTGCTTTGTTTGCAGATATTTTCTCCCATCCTGTGAGTTTTCATTTTTTAAACGGTTTCCTTTGCTCTGCAAAAGCTTTTAACTGTATTTAGGTCCCGTTTGTTTATTCTTGTTTTTATTTTCATTTCTCCAGGAGGCAGATCTAAAATTTATGTCCAAGTGTTCTGTCTGTATTTTCTTCTAGGAGTTTTATAGTATCTTATCTTATAATCCATTTTGAGTTTATTTTTGCGTATGATGATAGAGAATGTTCTAATTTCATTCTTTTACATGTAGCTGTCCACTTCCCTCAGCACTACTTATGGAAGAGACCTTCTTTGATCCATTGTATGTTCTTTCTTCCTTTGTTGTACATTAATTGACTATTGGTGCATGGTTTTCTGTCCTTTTCCATTGATTTATATTTGTTTTTTGGTACCAGTACTATACTGTTTTGATGGCTATAGCTTTGTAGTATAGTCTGAAGTTAGGGAGCCTGAGTCTCCCCGCTCCATCTTTCTTTCTCAGTATTGCTGTGGCTATTCAGGGTAAGTTTCCATACAAATTAAAAAAAACTTTTGTTCTAGTTCAGTGAAAAAATGCCATTGGTAATTTGATAGGGATGCGCCTTTTTAAAGCTCTTGGCACAATTGTCAAATTGCCCTTTGGAAAAGTTGTAGCAGTTTGCATTCTTACTAGCAATAGATGTGAGTGCCCAATGCCAAAAAACTTTCATCAGTACTCTTTTTTTCCCCTCTGTATTTGTCAGTGGTATTTCATTCTTAATAATATGCACATCTTTAACATTCTTTTTTTTTTTTTTGCCTTTTCTAGGGCCGCGCCTGCAGCATATGGAGGTTCCCAGGCTAGGGGCCTAATTGGAGCTATAGCCGCCCTGCCTACGCCACAGCCACAGCCATGCAGGATCCGAGCCACGTCTGTGACCTACACCACAGCTCATGGCAACACCAAATCCTTAACCCACTGAGCAAGGCCAAGGTCTGAACCCTCAACCTCATGGTTTCCAGTTGGATTCGTTAACCACTGCGCCGCGATGGGAACTCCAACATTCTTAACCTTAACATCTTTTATTAAACCTTATTGGTTATTTGGATTTATTCTTTTCTCATTTGTCTGTTGATGTCCATTATCAGTTTTCTAACAGGCTGTTGGTTTTTTCCTACTGATTAGTAAGGGCTTTTAGTATAATTAGACTATGTATACTACATGTTTTCTCTACTTTGTAGTTTGTCTTTTTGTAATTAAAAATTTAAAAATTTTTTTATGTAAAAAATATTTTATTTTTTTATTTTTTAATTTTCCCACTGTACAGCAAGGGGGTCAGGTTATCCTTACATGTATACATTACAATTACATTTTTCCCCCTGTAAAAAGTATTTTAAATTGATCTAAAAATTGTTCTTAGGCTCTACTTTGCAAGCCTGTGGGAGTCTGACTCCATACCAGGCGCTGCCTGAGACTAAATAACCATGTCTTATACTTTTTTTTTTTTTTGGCTCTGCCTGGTGTATGTGGAAGTTCCCAGGCCAGGGATCGAATCCATGCCACAGCAGTGTCCCAAGCTGCTGCAGTGACAACACAATGACGATTTTCCAGTTGAAGAAAACAGTTCCACAGAATAGGACAGGAGAGAAAAGAGGAGACCCGGGTCTGGGGAGGTGGATGATGCTCTCTGGGTTACACAGGTTAAGCTAGAGATGCCTGTTACCCATTCAGGTGACTGTTGAGCAGACAGCTGGATACCAAAGTTTGGGATTGAAAGAGAGATCTGAGCTTGATATTAAGATTCGGAAACCAGGAGTTCCTGTCGTGGCGCAGTGGTTAACGAATCCCACTAGGAACCATGAGGTTGCGGGTTCGGTCCCTGCCCTTGCTCAGTGGGTTGGCGATCCGGCGTTGCTGTGAGCTGTGGTGTGGGTTGCAGACTTGGCTCGGATCCTGCGTTGCTGTGGCTCTGTCGTAGGCCAGCAGCTACAGCTCCGATTAGACCCCTAGCCTGGGAACCTCCATATGCCATAGGAAGCGGTCCTAGAAAAGGCAAAAAAAAAAAATAATAATAAAATAAAATAAGAATATGTACCTTAAGGTCGGACCTACTTGCCGTGCAATTTGGGATAAGTTTCTTAACTCTTCTGAGTCTGTTTTCCCAGCCCGTGATGAGGACAATACTGGCTGATGTGAGGGCTTAATAAGAGCATTGTGAAGCTCCTGGTTCTATTCAGCAGAGAGTAGGTGCTTTGCGGGAGCTAAGGAAGACGACCAAGACTATGATTCTCAGTGCTTAAAATAGAGATGATCAGTATTTACTTTGCAGAGATGTTATGAGATTAGTGACACTGCGAGCAAAACATCTCCTAGCTGTGCCCAGTTATTGCCCAGTCTTAGGACATAAGGACCCAGGAGTTGGGTATTAGAATCAGACCTGTTTTGTTTACTGCTTTGATACTGGCCTATCTTTGAGCCAGAGACAAATTATAGTCAGCCCTCAGTATCCACGGCTTCCACATACTCAACCAAGTGCAGATTGAGAATATTTGGAGGAAAAAAAAAAAATCCAGGAGTTCCCTGTTGTGGCTCAGCAGGTTGCGAATCTGATTAAAAATCCATGGCCTCGCACAGTGGGTTGAGGATCTGGCGTTGCCACAAGCTGTAAGTTGAAGATGCGGCTTGGATCTGGCGCTGCCATGGTAAAGGCTGGCAGCTGTAGCTCCGATTCGACCCCTAGCCTGGGAACTTCCAAATGCTGTGGGTTCGGCCCTAAAAAAAAGAAAAAAAGAAGTCCAGAAGTTTCCAAAAAGCCAAACTTAATTTTTTTATATGCTGGCAAGTCTTTTTTTTTTTTTTTTTGGTCTATTTAGAGCCGCACCTGCGACATATGAAGGTTCCCAGGCTAGGGGTCCAATCAGAGCTGTTGCTGCTGGCCTACACCACAGCCACAGCAATGTGGGATCCAAGCCGCGCCTGTGACCTACACCCCAGCTCACAACAATGCCAGTCCCTTAACCCACTGATCCAGGCCAGGGATTGAACCTGCGTCCTCATGGATACTAGTTGGGTTTGTTAACTGCTGAGCCACGGACAGGAACTCCATGCTGGCAAGTCTTTACATAGCATTTATATTGTATTAGGTATTTATTATAAGTAATTTAGAGAGGATTTAAGATATGTGGGAGGAGGTGCATATGTTATATGCAGATACTCCATCATTTTATATGAGACTCAAGCAGATAGGGCATCCGGGGAGGGGGGGGTTCCCTGAGGATACCAAGGGATGACTGTATATTATTGCCTCTAAATACTGTCTCCAAGTCCTTTTCTTCCTGAGGAACTTTCTCTATTAGAAGATAAAACTGGTGGAGTTCCCATCATTGTGCAGCGGAAATGAATCCGACTAGGAACCATGAGGTTGCAGGTTCAATCCCTGGCCTCATTCAGTGGGTTAAGGATCTGGTGTTGCCGTGAGCCGTGGTGTAGGTTGCAGAGTTGGCTGGGATCTTGCGTTGCTGTGGCTGTGGTGTAGGCCAGCAGTTGTAGCTCTGATTGGACCCCTGGTCTGGGAACCTCCATATGCTGTAGGTGTGGCCCTAAAAAGCAAAAGAAAAAAAGAAAGAAAGAAAAGAAAACTGCAATCGCAGAACATTCTTTTCTCCTGGAATAGTAAATTCAAATGTCAAGATATCCACACTTGATTTACGTTCAACTATGTTTGGAATAAAACTAGTTTAGGCTAGTTTTTAAACAAACAATAAAGGTAACATGAAAATTACATGCAGGTATTATAAAGAATTTCACACTGTACAGAAAGGTATAAAGTGAAAGGTAATTGTTCCTCCTCATCTAATTCCCTTCCCAAGAGGGAACCACTGGCAATAGTTTCTTGTCTGTCATTCCTATTAATATAAATACTTGCATAGGTATATTCCTCTCCCCAACAAATGGACTAATTTCTACATAATATTCTATGCTTTCGTGGCTTTTGAAAATTTTACATTATCTCTTGAGGGTGTTTCTCATATCAGCACAGAATTTCTTTCTTTTTTTTTTTTTGGTCTTTTGTCTTTTTAGGGCCTCACCTACGGCATATGGAGGTTCCCAGGGTAGGGATCCAATCAGAGCTGAAGCCACTGGCCTACACCACAGCCACAGCAGCACAGGATCCAAGCCATGTCTGTGACCTACACCACAGCTCACAGCAACGCCAGATCCTTAATCCACTGAGTAAGGCCAGGGATCGAACCTGCGTCCTCATAGATGCTAGTCGGGTTCGCTAACCACTGAGCCACGACGGGAACTCCTAGAATCTCTTCATATTGTGTGACAATTTGTTTAACAGCCTCCTATTGATGGATGTTTAGGTTTTTTCCAGTTTGTGGTATTACAAATACCATAATGAATATTTTTACTCATGAATAAGTTTTTGCATATTTGCGCCGTACAGCTATAGGTCCCTATTGGATGAACGAGTACGTGTCCTTTAAAATTTGATATGATCAAATTGCCCTCCAAAGAGGGCATTTCTTCCAGTTAGGGTATCCAGTCTCCCAGACTCACCCCAACACCATATTGACCTTAAAAGTCTGTCAGTACAGTAATGAAAAACAGTTATCTTGCTTTAATTTCTTTTTAACTGAAGTATAGTTGATTTACAGTATATTAGTTATAGGTGTACAACATAGTGATTCAGACTTTTTATAGACTATACTCCATTTAAAGTTATCACAAAATAATGGCTCTATTTCCCTGCACTGTAGAATATAGCCTGGTTGCTTATTTATTTTACATGTAGTAGTTTGTACCTCTTAATTCCATACCCTTATCTTGCCCCCTCCCCCTTCCCTCTCCTCCAACTGTAACCCCTAGTTTGTTCTCTATCTTTGAGTCTGTTTCTATTTCATTATATACATTTGTTTATTTTATTTTTATTTTTTTGTCTTTTTGCTATTTCTTGGGCCACTCTCGTGGCATATGGAGGTTCCCAGGCTAGGGGTCTAATCAGAGCTGTAGCCACCGGCCTACGCCAGAGCCACAGCAACGTGGGATCCCAGCCGCGTCTGCAACCTACACCACAGCTCACGGCAACGCCGGATCCTTAACCCACTGAGCAAGGGCAGGGACCGAACCCGCAACCTCATGGTTCCTAGTCGGATTCGTTAACCACTGCGCCACAACAGGAACTCCACATTTGTTTATTTTTAAGATTCCACCTATAACTGATCTCTTGCTCTAATTTGTTCTTTAATTGCAAGACTAAACATTTAAATCATACACTGGCTATTTTTCTTTATTTCTGTTCCTGTGCTTTGCTTATTTTTCTTTTGAAAAATTGATTTTAGAATCC